>NC_090291.1:31562500-32288125 GCF_037392515.1 Haliotis asinina
TATATATTTTGTTATGAAGTAATAGTTATTAATGGGTCACAACGTTTGGTGTTTTGAATAATAATTATGATTGGTCACATTTCGTATAATAGATGATCCGCATTTTTTAAGATTTTGGTAGCAGGCTGTCCGGAAATTATCTGCGCTTGGTTTTCTATTTGTTACTTCCGGGAAACTGCTAGAGATTTCTACAGTGTTGGCAATGATCGTATGTGCCCGAACTTTCGAGAAAGGACTGAATATATGGGCTAGTTGCCGTGTTGAGATGGGGGACACAATCTGGAGTATACACATCATCGCCAACAAATCCGTCAACGCTTGATCTTCCTAGCCGCCGTCAGACCTCTCGCTGTGTTACAATCTGCATAACTGTTTCTCTCTCGCACTAAGACTTTGGTGAGTTTGCTGTATTATATTTTGTGACACATTGCCTTAGATTTTGTTTCATTTGTATTGTATTTGAAATCACTATTGTAAAATTGACTTGCGACCTTGTATAACTTGCTCTCTTTACCAAATAATACCAAATTTCAATGTTTATTGACTTGTCTTTGTTCTGTTTTGCTGGTTCATAGGGGGTTTCTTACATCGTTTCTTAATCGTAACAGATCCCTCAAGGCCTCTACTGCAGGAGTTTGCTGAGGTTCAAACCTAGGAGTGGTTAGGTAGCCCAGTGTGTTAATGCGTTTGACTCTCATTTCTGGTGGTCCCGTCTTGATATATTGGAACATTAGTACGAGCGGCGTAAAACTAAACACTCACTCGAACCAAGGTGATTCACGAGTGGATGCGTCGACTAAGGTCCCACAATCTGTTTCACAGATATTGCCGCCCATTTGACAATCCGTATTGATCATCGTACAAATAAGCTCATTTCACCCGGTTCTATTTTCATAATTGCTCACGCATTATGTCACCAACGCTAAAAACGATATCTGTTGAGGGAGTGGTGCGTTCTGTGATCCAACTGCAATTTGAATTTGGTGGTCGTGTTAGTCATGTCTGAAAACATGAGCAACTGATTTTGTAATAGAATGAGGACCTGATAAGCCAGTGATTGGCATCATGATCTGAGCAGGTGGCTTACGAAAGTGATCATCACCACCCGACCCTGTTAGTCGCCTCTTTCGAAGACCGAATTCTTACCCGGTTCTGAGTGAGGTTTTACGCCATTTATGAATGTTTCAGCGTTATCATGGCGGGGGACAAGAGAAACGGGCTTCACATTGTACCCATGTGGGGAGTCGAACCCAGGTCTTCGGCACGACGAGCGAACGCTTTAACCACTAGCCTATTTCAGGGCTCTCATCAAGAGGGATTGCAAATACATATTTAATAGTTACTCATGCATTTTATTCCCGTTTCCGATGATCTAACCACGTGTTCGGTCAAGTACCGTATACAATATAGGATCATGTGAACAATGCGTCACGGAGCCATGTTGTTTTCGACCGGAAGTGCCGTATAGAGGCAGATATTCATTGTCATTATCTCACTTGAGTCACGGCCCAGTACCATTGTATACAGAACACACGTGCATATCACATTTGTATTTCGTGTACTGTCAGCAATATTTTTTACAGCGTTCCAAACTGCCTGTTCGAGTTACATGAGTGGCTGATTAGGACTGCTTTGAATAATCTGAAAGCCTATCACGATTTCCAAGTGAATGTTCTGAGCACACAGGTTCATGAGTTCATGTGAGGCTTCTCCACAGTATCGCCGGAACTGAGTCTCAACTTCCACCGCTTCCGGTTACTCTTCAGTTGAGAAAACCACAAAGAGGCCATTGAAAGATATCGTGAATGTTACATGGAGATACGTCGAGCTGAGTGGGCCCCCGAGTGAAATACAAGGTGAACCTTGTGGTATCAATTGCGCGTATGAGCAAATACTCAGACATGAAGTGGCCCGTGTCTGTGATGCTGATGACTTTGAGATGCATGCAGAGTGCGTGAACAGATCCGAACTAGAATCCGCGGTAGAATCTGTGGCAAAGGTTTTACACGTATTAGGAAACAACTTTGATGGTGTGGTTTGTGATAAACATAAGTAGAGTTTATGATAAACATGAACTGCAATGCTTTATGATAAACAGTGTTGTCACACTAAAGAGAGAGGGAGAGAGAGAGAAGTGGCTGTGAAGAAGGGAGAGAAGGGGATATGTGTGTGTGTGAAGAGAAGGGGTAAATGTGTGTGAAGAGAAGGAGTATGTGTGTGTGAAGAGAAGGGGGACTGACGAGGGAGGGTTGGTGCAGGGAGAGAAGGGTGTTTTGGCATGAGGGTGTTGGGTAATCCTGAGAGGAAGAGAGAGGTGGAGTTGTGGAGAAGGGTGATTGTGGAATGATAATGAGTGACGTGGGAAGGTGAGGTAAGATGGTGTCGTGCGTGTCTGTCTCAGAAATACATCAGAAAGTACACACGCTTCCCCTTTTTAGGATGATGATGATGATGATGATGATGATGATGATGGTGGTGGTGGTGCAGTCTGTCGTACAGACCCTGAAGTATATATATCCAAGAAAGCCCACGCAAGTGTAGAAAATGTGGCAAGTCTAGATTTCTATAGCTTCTGAAAATGTAGAAAGTTTTAGGGCTCCATCCATTTCATTACATTATTTTTTTTTACTATGAACGTTTTTCAGTATGTTCATTTCAGAGACTAGCTGTTAGTCTAGTGGTGGTGGTGGTGATGATGATGATGATGATGATGATGATTATGAAGGTGGTGGTGGTGGTGGTGATATATATATATATATATATATGTGTGTGTGTGTGTGTGTGTGTGTGTGTGTGTGTGTGTGTGTGTGTGTGTGTGTGCTTACTCGTCAAGCTCACGCCGAAGAGCCGGGTTCGATTCCCAACATGGGTAAAATGTGTGAAGTGTGTGAAGCCCATTTCTGCTGCCCCCGCCTTGATATTGCTGAAATACTGCTAAAGCGGCGTAAAACCATACTCACTCACTCGTTGAATGCGACATAAAATCACACTCACTCATCTCCGTTGCCCACAGTTCATCTTCACACATGCCAACACTTGACAACATGACACCAACGACAAACACGTCATACATCGTCTATAGTTACCGGTAATCAATTGCCTCTGGAAGACAAAGCAAATCGTCTCCTGTTGTCTGTTTCATTACTGTCACAGTGACATGTGAATCACACATCCCCTACTTATTACTGCGGCAGATTGCAACAGAGTCACCAGGAAATGCACGACCTCTACGCGGTTCACAGTTCATGGCGGTGAACGTCAAGTTTCTCCTTGCACGTTGTCAAGGACGACCGAAAGCCAACAGGGAGGACATGAAGCTATCTCACATCCATCAACCTGATACAACGCCTCCGGCTAAAACATGTAACCATCTTCAGGTCAAACACGTGTTTGATATACAATGATTTCCACATTCCTGGGACCTAAGTGTTTACCCGGAGTTCACCAACAAAGGGTAGCCAAAGAGTGAGTGAGTATGGTTTTACGCCGCTTGTAGCAGTATTCCAGCATTATCACGACATGGTCAGCAGATATGGGCTTCACACGCTGTGCCCATGTAGGGAATCGAACCCGGGTCTGCAGCGTGACGATCGAACGCCTCAACCACCCGGCTTCCCCGCCGACCCAAAGGGTAACTCTAACGACAGTTCCCGGAATATAACGCTCGCCAAAGAGAAGTTAATGAGTGATTGGTTGGTTGCTTGTTGAAAATAGGGGTTTGAAAATCGGGAGGTGGCGAGTGAGTGAATGTAGTTTTACACCACGTTCGGTAACATTCCAGCAATATGGCGGCGGTCTGTAAATAAAAGAGTCTGGGCCAGATAATCCACTGATCAACAGCGTCATCGAACTACGTTGTTGGGAACCAATGACGCGTGTCAAACGAGACAGTGAGTCTGACCACCCGATCCCGTTAGTCGTCTCTTACGACACGCATGGGTAGATGGGTAAGTGAGTGAGTGAGTGAGTGAGTTAGGTTTAGCACCGGTTTGAACTGTTTTCACCTCACTTTATTGTGGAATATGGGGAGATAGCAGTCTAGTGATTGATCCAGTTTGGATTATACGAGTCCGACAACCCGACCTACAAGTACTAGTTGCTGAGAACCAATAAAAGCGAGCGGCGTAAAACTAAACACTCACTCGAACCAAGGTGATTCACGAGTGGATCCGTCGACTAAGGTGATACAGCTTTCTCACTTGGCGAAGAAACAACCCACCCGTACAACCATCACCACCCCCACCCCCTAACCTCACCCCCACTGACAGGTTTAATGAAATAGATTGTGTCGGTTCTGTGCCTCTGAATGCGATGACATTGCTCAGCACCAACATCTTTGCTGTGACAGTTTCATGCAGCAGACAAATGCGTTATTGAGTGGTCATTTGTCGGACACCTACATTTAACTCGGCTAGTGATGACGTCAGCATACCTCGGTGCCGTAACAGATGGGGTTCGGGAGAAGACGCTTGACAGCTGGGCAACATTCACGAGTATCGTGGCTGGCCATTGTTAGCTCATGGAATTTGACATCTACATTGTATCTGTAAAATATGTCACACGGTGTGTCAATACAATTCTGCATATCTGACACCATTACTATATACCAAGTTCCATACTGACATAGTCACACGCAACGTATAAAAATATATGTGTATTTATTTTACAAGTATTATGTTCTGTCAGAATGTGGCCACTGTCAAAACGAGGAAATAATGAAAGGGAAATTAGCAGTATGCACAAACATAAATGTAAGTTGTAGGATAAAGGCACATACACGCGCACGCACACACACACACGCACGCACGCACGCACGCACGCACGCACGCACGCGCGCGCGCGCACCACTGCCTCTACCCTCTAGACGATCGACGGGTAATGTATTTCACGATGTTGTGAATCAATAAATAACAATAAATGGCAACTTTATCGCAACAATGTTTTAAATTCGTTAATGATCTGTCAATATCTTGTTTCTACTTAACATGAACATTTGACGCTACTATATGGTACACACGCACACGCACAGAGAGTGGAACTGTGATTGTTTCATTCCCCATTATACACACGACATGCATGCTAAATGAGTTCAGCCCCCTTGACACGGACACTCTCACATATCTGTGAAGATCTTATATCCAATGCTTGTCGTAAGAGATGACTAACGGGAGGTCGGGCTCGATGATTTGGTGGACACATGTCACCGAATCCCAGTTGCATAGAACGATGCTCGTGCTGTTGATCACTAGATTGTCTTTTCCGGATTCGATTATTTACAGTCTGCAACCATATGGCTGGAATATTGCGACATGCCAGTAAATTCACTCCTAGCCCTGGGCATGCATTGTAACAGCCTGGGCAAGAATAAAGAGAAAACAGCACCTTAAATATTAGAAGCGAGAAATGTTTTATGATGAAATATTGCATGCGCTATAATTTTATGCTTTCCTTAACAGCATGAAATTACACAGTAAATGTTCTGTGACCTAGCTGTCACAGCTGTTGCTTTGGAAATCGATGCACGAACCCGTCATGTGATGTAAGCAGATGATGAAAGGTCATAGGTTGCGGACCTGTAAATCTGTAGTGATATTGATCCTTCGTGTCACGTGCACATCGATCTTCGGTACAATGTGCAAGGCTGGTGTTGCATTTCATGTACTAAAGGAGGTGAGACATGTTGTCTTGTAGTACAATGATAGCACTCTGTGTGTAAGCAGAGTTTGATGCCTATCTATGCATATACATACCATTTAGAAAGTGAGCTTAATGTATAATAATTACATATGTAAGATTTAGGATTACACTTTCATAGTAAAGTACAGATTCTTGCGTTTTTGTTATGTTGAGTCCGATTAGCCGCCTAATCCGCTCAGCAACGCGTGGAAGTCGCGATGGCGTCTGACAAAGGTGTAGACTAATGATTTGTCTCTCAATATATAATTTTCATTGTAACAAACCTATTTAAATTGAAAAGAAGCCCAAGGCCTGCCAGAGATTCAGAACCTGGGGAATCTAGATTTGCCTTATTTAGGGCCCTAATTAGCACTGCAAGGGGGGCTACGCTGTAGGGAAGATAATGTGGTTCAGGGACTGTGAGACAGACTCTAAAAAAATAGATAGAATCTGTATTTTCTAAAAAAGTATAATTCCAAATATCACATATATTATTAAACATTAAAAAACTTTCTAAATGGTATTGTGTTTTGAGAATCGCTTTATGTTTGTTTTGTTTACTTGTTTGCTTTTTGTTTTGTTGTTTTTTTATGTTTTGGTTTGTTTATGTGTTGTTTATCGCCATACTCAGCAATATTCAAATATATGACAGTATGTAAATAATCGAATATGGACCACACAATCTGCAGTGGGATACGATGACGTGCCAATCAAGTCTCAGATCCCCAACGCCATTAAACACCGATATTTCCACAATTTAATGAAACAGAGACTGTCTTTAATGCCTCTGACATTATGCCATTGTGATTACCATTATGAGTATTGATCTATGCAACTGGGATACGATGACATGTGCCAACCAAGTCAACGAGCCTGACCACCCGATCCCGTTTGTCGCCTCTTACGTCAAGCATTGGTAACTGAACACCCATTCTAACCCGGATCTTCACGAATATGATTAGACTAAGTATTTTATATTTATTTCTTTAACACATGCATTATACCGGAATCTGGAATCATGTTAGTTGAGCTTTCTTGTTTTATATACCCCCGTATGTCGAAAAATGTCTTCCGTTCCAATCTCTTGAAATCAGCCGGATTGTTGCTTTTGTCGTAGCTCCAGCGCTACGTCGAATTGATAGGTGTCCAGGCTGTCAGTGTCCTGTTTATCGAGATGCAAGGGTTTTACAGTAAGAGTGCATATATTATCATCTGCAAAACACACGCACATTTCACTGACAGTTACTGTCCTGAAATAAAACCAGAGCTATTTTCTATACTGCACTGACGGGACATTCACTGGCCAGTTATCAAATCACAATTACGTTACCACCGTCAGTTATGTTATCACTGTCAGTAATATGACAGTTGACTGACACGCCCTGATACTTATCATATCTGTTGTTGTTCAGCGAGCACCTGTCATAAGCTGGGCTGTCTATATGTGTCGACAGCATCTGATATTGATTACTTGGAGATATGTAAATGTCACTGGCGGTAATCATTTGTGGCTTACATGCTGTTTACTGATATGAACATGTCCGCTACCAACAAGGACGAATTTAGGCTAACGCGGAGTCTCTGAATAGATAATTTTGATTGTAAAAAACCAACCGAATTAAATTGAAAAGGAGACCTAGTAAGGTCAGAGATTCAGAACCTGACGAAATCTAGACTTGCTTCATTTAGGGCTTTAGTCTTGTAGGGAGGGCTAGGCAGTAATAATAATGAGCTTCAGGCACTGTTAGACAGTCTAGGACGAGTCGAGCATTTTCCTTTCGAAAAGCGTGGGGTGGGGGACTCTGCGATATCGAAATACATGGACGTTGGATGCGGCTTAAAACAACAATCGCTCCACCAGTCTGTAACCTTATTGGCAATAGTTTAACTAATGTAGCAAAAGGATTGTCAACAATGTTTAAAACTTGAAAAATGCACACAATATGTCAATGCCAAACTACACGCTCCCCCGCCCATTCCAACACACCATCTGTGACTAGAATCAGTCTTCAGCAACCCATGCATGTCACAAGAGGCGACTTACAGGACCGGATGGTCAGACTTGCTGACTTGGTGGACATAAGTCATTGTAACCCATCGCGTAGATGGAAGACCGTGCTCTTCGGTACTGGATTACCTGGTCCAAGTTTGATTACAGACGCCACCATATATATATACCAGTAGCTTGGATATTTCTGAGTGTTGTGTTAAACAACCATCAAATAAACAAAACAAACTGTCAAAAGAACGCGAGCGCCCGCACGCACACACACATTGCGCCAGCAATAATTCCACAAAATATTTTGCAGATCGTATAAATAGCTACATCTAAGGAAATTTGATTGTTAGGAAAATTCACCCCTTCTGAAATGTGATTGTGTAATAAGAAATGTCCACGTGTCTCGACTAAGCTTCCTTAATGTTTTGCCCCTTCAACAGCAATAACAGGTTCCTCAGGCCTGTAACCAAACGTACATATACAAAGGCTTAACCCAGTCTAGCACGAACTTGTCACACGACAGGCTGCTGATCGCGGCGTTTAATCAATGAACTGTCCACTCCTCGTCTATCTGCCTAGAGTCCAAAGTCCACTGTCCGGTAAATGACCTTACACTTTCAGTGCATGGCAACGCTTGGTTTCATTCCTGGAGTTCGACGGAAGGTTTCACGAGGTCGTTTCATCAGGGTGTTTTTCTCACCACCCCTGTTGAGGGCGATATCCTTAGAGGGTCATTATACTGTACTAAACCAGTAAAAGTGACATAGATTTCTCAGTTGTTTCCGGTTTTCCAATACATGCAACACTATTTTATGCAATATTCTGCTTGAGACTTCACTACAAATTGATTCATGAGTGTTTCAGTTTACACGTGGTAAAATATGCTGTTCGATGTTTTCGAGCACGATTGTATGGCTATCTAACATAGGGCAATTATTATATGAAAACAGCTATACAAATTTACTATGCTTGAATGAAAACCGATAAAAGTATCATCAAAGATAGAAAGTATCAGATAGACCTGTTAACAGTATCATGAATGATGGAGAGTACCGTATGGATATTGCAAAACAGGAGGAGATATTTACGAGATAAAGGGACGCTCAATTGCAACATGTTCCTGATAGGAGGAAATGTTCAGATTCAAGATAGCCCCGACACAGGCGGACGCTCAGATTCATAGAGCTTCCAAAATAACGATATCTTCAGATAGAACGTGTTTTGTTCACGACATGACAAGATGCTCAGATGGACCATGTTCTATTTACGCCATGATGAGACGCGCGGATAGAATGTGTTATGATTACACAACATGGTGATATGCTCAGATAGACAATTTTATTGACAACATGGTAACATGTTCAAATAGAATGTGTTTTCTTTATGACATGATGTGATGCTCAGATAGAACGTGTTTCCTTTATGGCATGGTAAGATCCTCAGAACAGACCATGTTTTCTTTACGACCTGATGAGATGTTCAGATAGAACGTGTCTTCTTTACGACATGACGAAATGCTCAGAAACAAGATATTCCAAACATGAGGAGATATTCAAATACATGTTCCGAACACGAGGAACAAGGAATTTTATCAGAGTTGCACAAGTCTATAAGGTAAAAAATTGATAGATTAAATGATAATTTCTAACAGAATATAAATACATCACTCAAACCTGGCGTCAGTCCCTTTATCTAGTTTTGCCTCTTTAAATGATAGAAAAACTTTACGTCTATAGGCATAAAATTCAGTACAGTTTTGGAGCTAGACTATTTTTATGTGTGCCTGAAATATGTCACTTCTTTCATGGCTATAGCCTCTAATCCATTGTTCTTAAGTTGAAAGGTACATCTGGGTGGAAACAACACAATTATCGTATCAATTCGTCTTGGTGTGAACTAATTAACTCTGCGAGGTCATCGTCAGTTCAAGCGTCTGGCCAGGGATGCAGGCATCGGCTCTGATGTTGATGATGATGAAGATAGCGGCAGGTCAAGTCGACATCCGCAACACGGGCCCATCTGTGGCTGTGAACTTAACATATACTCGACACGGGCTCGTGTTCACTATCATTGGGCCATAAAGTGGTTGCACATCCATCAGCACATTCACAACTGGCGAACCGAGTAAAAGACAAGTACATACATATATACATGAAAAAGCAGCCCTGAGGCATTCTTCATTTTCAGACACTAGACTTGCCACATAATCTAGACTTGTGTGAGCTGTCCTGGATATGTTTGTTACAGAGTCCGTGTGGCAGACTAATCCTGATATCGCTTTCTTTCAATTCTTTATTCCGGTAGTTAGACTAACAGCTAGTCTCTGAAATGAACATAGTTTCATGAAAAAAACCCGTTCATAGTGAAAAAATAATATAATGAAATGGAGCCCTGAGACTTTCTTTATTATCAGAAGATAAGGAAATCTAGACTTGCCACATTTTCTAGACTTGCGTGGGCTTTCTTGGATATATATACTTCAGGGTCTGTACGACAGACTATCCGGTAGTGTAGGCCATCGGCCCTAGACAGGAAGTGTTGGAGTTGCCGAGTTGTTAAGGCGGTCTCTTGCCACGCCGAATACAACGCGTGAAGCCGTGGCATCCCTTGTCGTGATATTGCTGGAATGTTGCTAAAAGCGACATAGAAATAAACCCACGCACTCACTCGGCCCAAAACGACATACACGTACGTGCACATGCTATAGACGGGCGTTAAGATTCAATCAAGTGTTGACATTCAAGTTATTGTTCCGTGGGCTGACATTACATGACAAACATACATTGCTAGATTCTTAATTATGACACAATCAATGGTTGACGTAAGGATATGAAACTGAGATTTAGATTGAATGAGTGAGTGTTTGAAATGGGCATCCAAGAGAATGTTAGAAAACTGGCTGAAGCCAGATTCATACTGTCCTTTTCATAGTCAAGTATTCTGTATTAAATGCCCCGTTTACTGTGAATTTGGGGCATGGACACATTGAGTCGGATAAATGTTTATTTAACCCTGTCCCAGACATCAGTATTTTGGGATGTTATTACCACTCCTTTGTTAACTACGATCCCAGCTTGACCAGCGAATCCTGATACGACGAAGGGAAGTAACTCTTAGTGACAAATTATCGTGCCTTTGAGTTGATGAAGTACGCATGTTGATGGAAGCCCATCTTTCCTGTTTATACCACCGTCAAGTGCATGTCAAAGCAATATTGCATTAACATGTGGCTCTAGGTCTGTAATTATTGCCTCTTGTGTAACATAATGTCACGACAAAAATGTTCTTTTGTCGGTCAATCACCTTTAACGTAAGAGTGAAATTATTATTTTTCACAGCAATCACCACAATTTCAATTCTGTTTGGCACTGACACAATGTTGAAATTGTTTTTGTGAAGTGTTTTGTCAGTACAATGTCACATGTACGAACGCTGGTATTCATTTTTTCCCCTAACATGTACGTTCCAGTTGAATGCAGTTTAATACAACATACCCTGCAGGAGTGCTGAAAATGTCACAACATGACGAAAAAATGTGATATGTGCAACAGTCAACGAATCTGCATTCTCGGCAGCTTCATAGCTAATAGGGGCGGTGGAGTAGTCAATGGTTAAAGCGTTCGCTAGTCACACCGAAGATCTGGTTCGATCCCTACATATGGGTACAACGTGTGAATGTTATTTCTAATGTCCCTCGCTGTGATATTGTTGGAATATTGCTAAAAGCGGCTTAAAACTAAATTCACCCACTCACTCATTGCTAATAATGTTGTTCATGGGAGGATTGAGGTTGGAGAACGCAATACATGTAAAACTTTATTATTTATTAATATTTACTTAATATTATTTATTTCTTATTTACACACTCAAAAGCAACGTGACCTAAATCATATGATAAGACTGATGTAAACACATAAATGACTTAAGCTGAAGCATTTGGTGTTTAATGGGCCGAAGTGTTCTGGTTTAGAGAGATATTCATGACTTTTAAAAAATAGTTTACTCGTCAAGAAACAGACAGACTGTCTTATGAGCATAGTCGTGACAGGCGGGTTGCATGGTGTAAATAATCACCTCCGACTCAGCAGTCATTACTTGCTGGGCCTCGAGCGACTCAGTCGTCTTGGGCAACGACATTCGCCGAAATTCATGTTCGCTGACTTTTCCAATTGCATGGAACGATACTCACGCTGAATCACTGGATTGTCTGGTGCAGACTCGATCATGTACAGAGCACCACCATACAGCTGGAATATTACCAAGGGCGGCATTAAATAAAAACACAAACAAAACAAACACCAAATAAACTGATAAGCTCTCTCTCTCTCTCTCTCTCTCTCTCTCTCTCTCTCTCTCTCTCTCTCTCTGTCTCTGCGCGCGCGCGCGCGCGCGTGTGTGTGTGTGTGTGGGTGGGGGGGGGGGGGGGGGGGGGCTGTAGAGGGGCGGGGGGGTTACCGTGGGCATAGGTTTTGAAATGAAGAACAGCTTGCCAAAGACACATCTTCAATGAATTGAGCTGCCCTGTTTGTCTGTCAAGATGTTTATGAGAGTGAGCACATCGTGTACAAATTCAGAATGCATCAATTCCACAATTCCACCAAAATAACCTTACTATAACAATACTATACAAACCGACTTCTGTGAATTAACTATCATCATCATCATCATCATCATCGAACTAGTATAGTAGTGTTAGTGCCTGGAACGAAAAGACAAACAGTTCGTTATATCTGTCAGTTCGGTATAAGCGTGCTAATGTAGTTTATTGTGATAGAAAAAAATGTTAAAACATAATAGGTCAGGGCCACTCCGAAATACCAAATACACATTTAATCGGTCAAACTGACCTATATAGAAAAATAGATCAAGCGACCTTTGGACTTCAATTTATATCTGGGTTATTTCGGGGTGTTCGGGGTAAATATAGATCACTGGTCAGCCAAGCGGAAAGGTACAACCAAGATTACCACCCGGCGACACAAGGAAACAAATACTGGGTGGACAACGGGTAGTCCGTAACTCGCCAAATATGGGCATATGTTTCCGTAAGCAGGTAATACCCCGAACAGAACTGCGTGCATTCTTGTAACACACCAACACGTCAGTTTAATCTGGGAATAGATCGATGATTTTATGACTGTGTTGTGAACTGAAGGTGTCTTCTGTAAGTACATGTGTTTGTGTTAGAAAATGCTTTTGATTGACTTTTTTAATGGAACACGTGTTATGTGTAGAAGTGTTGGAAAAGGAAATGTTGAACAATATTTACATTTCACAAATTATACATTGTTGTTATGAAGGTGTCATGTTATGTTATGAACTGCATGACGACTCCGAGAGAGACATCACATTATGTGATAAAATGCCATATGATTAATAAGCAAACAGTAAACAAAACACTGTGCTATTTAGCCACAAGAATGTACACAATATACACTCATACAGACAAGGGACAATGGAGTAACCCAGTGTGTATAAGGCGTTCAATCGCAGAAGGCCCGGGTTCGATTCCCCAAATAAGTACAATATGTGAAGCCCATTTGGTGTCCCTTGCCGTCAAATTGCTAGAATATTGCAAAAAGCGGCGTAAAATCACACTCACTCACTTTATCAGCTACACAAACTTTGAATCAATACACAAGACTCGACTGAGGGTCCAAGAGCTCCAAGATCGAGAATAAGGAAAGTAGAAACTGCAATATCGGTGGTGTTTGTGTTATGGCTGAAATCAATGGTCAAGCTATATGAATGATGTTTTTGAATAATCGACTCAGATGATAGGTCCAGCCTAGATTATTTACAGACTAACGCATGCCAAATTCCTCACTGCGGCGTCAAATATCTGAGTGTGGACCAGATATTCCAGTGACTGACTTCATGATCATCTATCTGCGCAATTTGGGGTCCAGTGACACGCTTCAACCCAGTCAGCGAGCCTGGACACTCAGTTCCATTGGTGGTATGGCTGTTGGTGATAGACTGTTGTTTAACACCGCACTCAACAATATCCCAGCTGTATGGCGGCGGTCTGAACGTAAATGAGTTTGGAGCAGACAATCCAATGATCAGCTGCAAGTACATCTGCGGAACTGGGATACGATGGCATGTGTCAGCCAATTCAGGGAGCCTGACCACCCGATCCCATTAGTCGCCTCTTTCTAAATTGCTTACTGAAGATCAGTTCTAACCCGGATCTTCACGGGTATGTTCGTGATAAAGGAAGGTCAAAGAGGAAGAAGGATTAATGTTTTTAATGACAATCTTACAACACAAAAGGTCAAGGAGGAAGAAGGAATAATGTGTTTAATGTCAATCTTACAACACATCAAGACGTATTTAAGAGCCTGTTTGTTTGGGAAACTATACACTTAAACAATAAGGAAGCCCTCAACCCTTCGAAATCATTTACGAAAGTTATATCGACGACCGCAGGAAGCATTTTGAAGCTATTTTTCGTTTGAGGAAAGAAGTATTGCGACATAAAAAGCGCTCTACTTTTCCTTGTACGGGGCATACCATCCTAAAAAACGTTGGAGTGTTGAAATGGACCCCTGAGTTAACCCGTAAAAAACGAAATGGGATGTAAACATCCTCACGAGCAGGGTCCCACAAGACTATAGTGGCGGGCGGGTATGCAGACATTACCCAGAATGGACAGTGTGTTTTGCTGCCTTTATTAAAAGTAAGATGTGAACTGATTTTTAATTACATGGTCGTTACACCTTGCTCGCAAATAGTTGCGAGTTTGAGGCGTTTATAACGCTAATATCTAACAAATACTACCTGAAATCAGTTATACAAGATGGTCATCCTATACTTGGATTGCACGAGTTGTCGATTTGCGATGTGTAAGTGTTGGCGTTTGGAGTGAGGGGAGGTTGAAGCAGCATGTTGGGATAGCGTGAACGGGTAAAAGTGTTTTATTTCATCCCTTCCATCACTTATCAGTTCCAGATTCTTTGGTATCAGAGAATAGAAATCGCTCAATAGAGCCTCTACTGTTTCTGTGTATCCAGTCCGTAAAATTTAAGGTTAGAATTGGTCTTCGGCAACCCATGCTTGCTTGTCGTACGAGACAATTAACGGGATCGGGTGGTCAGGCACGCAGTTTTGATTCACTCGGTGTACATCCCAACGGCATAGATAAATTCCATGGTTGTTGATCTCAGGATTTTCTGATTCAGAGTCGATTATTTTCAGACCGTCGTCACACAGGTGGACGGAATGACAACGCTGAGATTTTGTCTGTCTTTCGTTTTAATTATGGAAACACGACTGTGTACTTACCTCATCTATGGTTAGGACGCTTGTACCTGAAAGTAGTAAGCATCAGAAAGTAGGTCAATGATAAACGCGAGTAGTTTGCCAGAATATAAAACTAGGTCGCTACAGTACACGAAAGGCACTCGTCTCTCATTTCAACTAATTGAAGGATAATGTTGCATGATGGACGCTTCGGATATTAACCGGTGTTTTCTGGTAGGCTCCATTGCGCTTTTGTTGACCGTCACGATATCGGAACTACATGCCCATACCGGTTTTGCGTAAGTACTTCCAAGTAGGAAACAACGAGCTAAACAAAAACTAACGAACATGCATACTCACATACGTTGAATTCTGAAAAACTATCAGTTCAAATGAAAGAAGTGATCCGTGAGATCACATCATTTGAAATAGGTGATATTTTTCGCCATATATAAGACAAGAAATCTAAGCCTGACATGATTCCTATTTATCCGAATAATGTCCACGGTAGCCATTGAAGATCCGGTTGGAATACTCGTGAAGATCCGGGTGTGAATCCATCTTCAGTAACCCATGCTTGGCGAATAACGGGATTGAGAATCACGCTGGCTTGGTTGACACATGTCATCATATCCTAACTGCGAAGATCGATGTTCATGCTGTTGATCACTGGATTGTCTAGTCCAGAATTGATTACCGGGATCGTATGATCAGGCTCGCTGACTTGGTTAACACATATCATCGTATCCCAATAACGCATACGCAGATCGATACTTATACGGCTGATTACTGGATTGTCTGGTCCAGAAATATTTCCAGATCGCCGCCATATAGCAGGAATATTGCTGAATGCGGCGTAAAACAAAACAACCAACCAATCTATCACCAACAGCAAGACCACTAATGGGATCGGGTGTCTAGGCTCGATGACTAGGTTGAAGCGTGTCATTGGATCCCAATGCCCATATCGAAGATAATGTCGTCAGTCTCTGGAATGTCTGATCCAAACTCGATCAATATAATGTTTTGTTGGTTAATTTGTTCTTTACACACTGAGCAATCGTCCAAGTTTATAAATCGTAAATGTAATGGAGTCGATTATTCGAAGGCATCATTTATAAAGACTGAATGCATCCAAACTAAACCAATGAACACAGATGATTAGGTAACGGGCAACGATGTGCATTTGCGAGCGCGTGAAAGAGGTTGTCTGTTTTCATTGTATCGGACCAGTTCAGTAGTCTTGAAGTTTGCGGAAAGGGGCGAGGTCGGTCGACTGCTGAGCTAACAGCTAGTCCTTTACGATTGTGGCGCCATGATCCACGTTTTAGTTCCTCCCCATGGTCATTCAGATCACATTCGCCTGGCACAACAGTAATGACAGAGACAGATTTTAAGCCGCGTGGAATACAGATAGTCACTGCCCTTTCTCCAAATCCAAATTTTGTGTCAACATTCTGTTATCATAAATACCCATTCAGCGGTTCCTGGAAGTACAAAGCGACAAAGTGACAAAGCTGAAATACTGAGCCATCGACAGCAACAACCACAAGCTCTCAACGCAAATATACATGGAGGCTGTTGGGGAGCCAAGTGGTCAAAGCGCTCACTGCAACTAAACTCACTCACTCAGCGCATACATAAAATTCATACCATACATTTGCGTTTTAATTACGGACGTAAATAAACAAAGAGATCGTTTGTTTTGGTGAAAAAAAATATGACAAACTGGTCTGTTGAATTTAATTTTACGACTGGAAGTTTACATCACAAACATACTTCACGTGGCGGTTGTTTGTTTTCGTTCGACACACTGAGGCAAAAGTTTGATGTGTTCAAGTCGTTTATAGCAGTCGCATCCTAAACATGTCGCCACTTCGTTCGGAGAGACAGGATCCCAGTCAGTGTCGCCCTGTGTCAATGAGTGAGTGAGTGAGTGAGTGAGTGCGTTTTACGCCTCACTCACCAATATTCCATCTATATGGCGGTGGTCTGTAAATAATCGAGTCTGGATCAGACAATCCAGTGATCAACAGCATGAGCACCGATCTGCGCAATTGGGAACCAGTGACGTTTGTCAACCAAGTCGGCGAGTCTGACCACCCGATCCCGTTAGACTTGGCTGACTCTTGCCTTCGTGTCCCATTTACGTATATCGATGCTCATGCGGTTGATCACTGGATTGTTTTGTCCAGACTGGATTATGTACAACGCAGATGAAATATTGCTGACTGCGGCGTTAAACAACCAACCAACGTTAAGATCAGGGAGTTTGATGGTGAAAAGATCTAGGTTTTTTTTTTTAAGAATTAGAACATTTATGTTAGAGACTTACGTATGAAAATTCGATCGTCCTCAACACCTCACCAAATTTGAAATTTGGGGACTGTGGTGTAGCTGTGTGGTTAAAGCGTTCGCTTGTCACACCGAAGATCCGATGTCGAGTCCCTTTATGGGTACAACGTGTACCCATAATTTGGTGCCCCCCATAGTTATACTGCTGAAATATTGTTAAATGCTGCGTAAAACTAAATTCGTTCACCTCTCAGCAAAGTTAACAATTTCGTTTTAGTACCCGATCCTTTAAACAGTCGTTGCATAGTCTACTCGTTTATCAATACCGCATATTTACTGTATCAACAGCTAATACTTTGGATCTGACAACATGTAAGAGGTTCTTGTCAACAGATAATACAAGCTCATTGCAGTTGGTCTGAGTGACAGGTGCAATGTACTTGACTCTTACTGTCACACGTGCCGCACGAGATAAAGTGAGTGACATTGTTTTGACAGCAATGCATCATTCGGAACACACATGATGTACTTGTGTGTAAATACGCAGGAATGCGGAGGTGTGCACGTAAACAAGGTGAAGTGGTCAAGCTATGGTCATTGACCAGGGTCAGTCTGAAATTGACGATTGTTTGCAGTGTCAAAATATGACATTTACTACAAGTAATATATTTCGTAGATATCGCGAGGCATTCTCATGAAAGGCTTACATCTCATGAATGGTTTTGCCCAGAGACATTCAAATTTATCATACTAAAACCAGACTCTACGGGACAGTCTCTTAGATCTTGATGTGACCAAGCTATTTTTCCAAGGAAATAAAGCTGCTTCGACAATGAATCACAGTGTTGCTGTAGACCATCGGCGTATCACCGGTTACTATTTGTGTCTGTCGAAAGTGGACAGGACTATCTAGTGATTGATATCATGAACATCAATGTATACAATATTGATTGGTGTGAGCCAAGTCAGCGAGCCTAACCACCCGAAGCTGTTAGTCCCAACATACGATTGGTTGGATGGTTATTCTAAGCCGCACACAGCAATATTCCAGCTATGTGAAGAAGGTGTGTAAATAATCGAGTCTGCACCAGACAGTCCTGCGATCACCTGCATGAACGTCGATCTCCGCAACTGAGATACGATGACATGTGTCAAGCAACTGAGATACGATGACATGTGTCAACCAAGCCAGCCTCTTATTCGCCTCTTACGACAAGCATTGTCGCCTCTCATGGCAATCATGGGTTGCCGAAGATCAGGCCTACCAAGGATATTCACGGGTATGTTGGTCTGAATTTTGCATTTATGCCCTTAAAGGATGAACGGTCATGAACAAAAGAAATCGACATTCGTCAGACAAGTACAACTTTCCCTGTGACGTCGAATTCCAGTGGCGTCGAGCGTGACACGAAGGTCGCTGTGCTGATTGGTGCTCTGGGCACAGGAACCAACGTCCTGGTTCTATACCCGGGGATTTCGGACCGTTCTGTTGGACAAACGACTATGCGGAAGCCATCTTGTTTTTACCCCGCCACTTGACATGAACGGAAACGTCTTACGATTCTGAAGAAGGGCTGTATCCGACCATAAGAGTGGACACACTTGGTCGGCCTGAACGCTGACGGTTCTAAACGCCATAAGTTTGCTGACCAATCGGCTGACGTCGACCGATGACAATCTCAATAGCCCTCAAGGACATGCCGTCATTCCGCATTCCAATTACTTGCCGTCCTCTTCGGGTTCTCATCTGAAGAACCCTTACATTTGTTTATCAAGAACGAAATCCACTGATTTTACAAGTTATCGAATTATAAGAATAGTTTACTGAAACTTGATATTTGCTTAATGACGGGTGCTCGTACTTAGCAATGTATATGTGTACAAATAATCACACAAACAGATATAATTATGATATGAATGTTAATAACTCTCTCTCTCTCTCTCTCTCTCTCTCTCTCTGTGTGTGTGTGTGTGCGTGTGTGTGTATTTATATATATATTGTTTGTACATGTTCATCGTTCAGTGAGACAAATGGACACTTTGTATAGACACAGACAATACCATTCAACTAGTGACAATTTAAATATACAGCTGTATATAACTATCTCACACAAGGGCACAAACATAATGCGTTAATGCGTATAGATAAATAAATAGATCAGTATAGTTTGAGTGCTCAACGCAACTGGACAACAGAGTTCATCTGTGGTTCAACTGGGGTCATTGCTGACGTAGCGTTTGTTTGGGTCAGGCACATCTGTCCTTCTAACAGGGCAAGAGGCTATGACAGTGATCATTATCACTACAAGCATCATATATCAAAGCGTATCATAAAACGAATACCAACACGCAGCACTTCGAAATTTACAAACACACCACACGAAAAACAACGATTTTGAAAACATCGCAAAAAAACCCATGTTCTTCAACTGTAAATCAACAACAGTCTCGCGCCCTGCTAACTGGGTTCTGCCCTATTGTGCAACATAGTTAAGTAACCAGTCCAACTCATTCAACTCCATATATACATATTAATCAGTATTATTTGATACATCTAAAAACTTGAATATTGCAACTCTATGCTCCGTCTAATCCAAACAGCGCACAGCGTGCTCTACCAAACCGTGTGTTCTGAAAAACGGATATATCTGGAAATCGTGGAAATCACGAAAGAGGCACATTGTACATTACAAGAATACAGTGAATAAGCGCAAAGAACACATAACAGGTGTAACCAGCCAGCCACGTGAATTGTGGTAACTATTCGATTCGACAGGAGGGAAATATCTTACCATTACTGAGTTCAAGTTCCTTTTCTATCTCAGTCAGTATTGTGACAGGCAATGTTGATTTTTATACATAAATATTAGTGGAAATCCACCCGTGAAGGTCCCGGGGTAGAATAGGCCTTCAGCAACCCATGTTTGCCATAAATGGCGACCTTGCTTGTCGTAAGAGGCAACTAACGGGATCGGGTGGTCAGGCTCGCTGACTTGGTTGACACATGTCATCGGTTCCCAATTGCACAGATCGATGCTCATGTTGTTGATCACTGGATTGTCTGGTCCAACCTCGATTATTTCCAGACCGCCAGCATATAGCTGGAATATTGCTGAGTGTGGCGTAAAACTGAACTAACTCACTCACTCACTCACTAGTGAAGATCCGGATTAGAATTGTTCTCCAGCAACCCATGCTTATAATTTTATCGTAAGAGGTCACTAACGGGATCGGGTGGTCAGGCTCGCTGACACATATCGGTATTCCAGTTGCCCAGATTCACGCTGTTGATCACTGGACTGTCTGGCCCAGACTCGATTATTTACAGACCGACGCCATACAACTGGAATATTGCTGAGTGAGGCGTAAAACTAAACTCACTCACTCATCAATAATTACAGCGTACAAGAGACCAGGCTATAGAATACCCCACGATGACAAACTCAGATGTTTACAGCGTGTCTCCATGTATTATACACTAGACTCAATGTTTAATTGTTTCAATGATATTCTCAGTCACGACAAGACCCGTCTGCTATATTAGCTGTGGCATGCAACACTCCGCTCAAGTTACAACGCCGTGTCGACAACAACTAAACACTTCTACGCAGTACACTACTTTCATTCGATACGCAACACGCTAAACGAGGCCAGTTCTTTCAATTCGCGCAGCACGGTGATACCTGATTATGTGTAAAGTGAGAATTATATATTCCGGGGTCAAGGGTTAACTCGAGGTATAGCGCGTTGAGAATGTAGGTCGAAGTGCAGTCTATTACCTACGGTCATGGTCAGAAGAACAGTTGCCGACGTCAGGCTCTATCTATAGTTACATGTAGGCAGGGACAATCTACAGCATGTATATAGTCTCCCTGATGTATGTCATCATTTGAAACGTCACGTAATGTCACGTAATGTCACGTAATGTCACGTAATGTGCGATTGCTGTTCACGTGGGTAAGACAAGGCTGTCAGCTAGCTCCGTTTGTCTTTATAGGATAGTTTTGAAAAGACAATAGGTCTTTGCTGGGTGGTGTGATGCAAGATTGTTTCGGGTAGGTTTTGCGGGTAGCAATTACAATGTGGCGTTGCTGTTGTGTTATAAGGTGATGATGTTGGTTGGTGCTGCAGTAATGAGTGAGTTTAGTTGTACGACGCACTCAGCAATAATGAATAACAGGTGCTACAGAGAGATGTTGAGAGTAAATGTTAAAATGAGGTGTTGAGGGAGGTATTGCAGAGTGATGTTGTGGTTGGTTGTTATAGTGTGATATTGACGATAGGTGTCGCAGTGTGATTTTACAAAGTGAGGGTGCGGGTAGTTGTTACGGAACAGTTGTGCATGTTGTCACACAGAGTGTTGTCGTCGATTGGTTTGTCTCTAGACGTAGCCATGGTGGTGTTATACATGGAAGTAGCAGACGGTTGTGGCAGGCATGCAGCCGCGGACCGTGGTGTCGCGATTAGTCTCGCAAGTGACTGGTTCCTTTGGTGTCACATGGTAATGTTGAGAGTAGGTGTTGTAGGGTTGGGTTACGGGTAGCTGTTACCCCTGGGTTGAATTGCGGGTAACTGTCACCATTGCGTTGTGTTACGGGTAGTTGTTACCAGTGCGTTGTGTTACGGGTGGTTGTTACCAGTGCGTTGTGATATGGGTGGTTGTTTCCAGTGCGTTGTGTTACGGGTAGTTGTTATTCTCCATGGCTTGTATCACGGACAGCAGTTACCCGTGAGTTGTGTTGCGAGTAGCTGTTACCCGTGTTTAGTGTTGCGGGTAGGTAGTCGTTGCTGGTTGTCCGTGGATCTCGGGGGCGTGGTTGTTGGTAGCTGTTGCAATATGGTGAAAGAGAGGTGTATAAGAGGTGGTGATACGGGTAGGTGTTTACGAGTTGCGTGTAGATGTTGGGCGATGGTTTGGGGCGATCATCCAGGATAATGTAGAGTGAGGACGTTACTGGATCCTGTTGCAAAAGGCGTTGCGCTTAGGTGTTAGGCAGAGATCTACCAATAGGTAACACAAAGTTCTGTTGCCGGGAACTACTACAGGGTGTTGTTATATAAGTATACGAAGCTACGTCAGTTCGTCCAAGATAAATTGCTATGAAACAGGCCACACTTAAGTACCCCAACCACTCTCCACCAAAACCCACTTTCGACAAGAGCACTATATAAAAGACACATATCACAACCTGTGAGGTAGATTTCCACAGTTTTAGGTCAGTACCCTTTCGCTCCCACATACCCGACTGTGCCTCCCGCGCTGAATTGACCCCAGCAACTTAACCGGATTACTACGTGTTATGCCCACTGTCCAGTGTATCTCAACATGTTGTGTATTTGTTTGTTTCTTTGTTTAATTCAGCAAAATTCAGCAAAACTCAGCTAAACGTTAGCAGTTTGTAAGTAACAGTCCGGGTCAGACAATCCAGTAATCAACACCATGACAACTGAGACAATCCAGCTTTGATAGGCATTCTAGAAGTTGAGTAGATGAAGAATGAGGACTATGATTTATGGCTATACAAGTTCTTAAATTCAGTGAGTGCGATGTTCGACATAGATACTAATGTCGTTGTCAAGCAATTTGCTTGATTTGGCGTGTTTGCAATTTGCCTGACAACGACATCAGTATCTATGTCGAAACGTTGCACTCACTGAATAGAAGAAGTTGTATAGCCATAAATCATAGTCCTCATTCTTCTTGAGACAATCCAGTGATCAACACCATGACAACTAACTTCATGTACGCGACCGACATGTCACAACCAAGTCAACGGGCCTGACTACCCGATCCCTTAACTCAGCTCTTACGACAAGCATGCTTTGCTGAAGACCCATTCGGATATATTCTGTGTCCCAAACAAAAGTGTAGAGAATAAACAAAAGGCGAAAATACGACTCATTTAGAATCCGCAGCTCCACAAAATTAGAATTTTTCTGGGCGTTTTTCTTTTCTTTTCTGTTTTCTTTCTTTTTTATTGGGTCTCTATATATTTCTAACAAAAGTATATTCATAAATGAGTGGAGTTTATTTCCGAGACGAAATGTGAGTATTTGTGTCTACTCATTCAACATGGAGAGTTTAAGGCTTTCTGCACATCAACTACACGACGGAGTATCCTGTTGCAAAACGTTCAAAGGCCTCCTGTTTCTTATTTATCATGCCATGATTCTTAACACGCTATCTAAATCTAATAGATTTCGACCATCAACACATATAGGACTTAAATGGTCACCATTTGAACATAATACGCCAAATCAGCTGAAATGCAGAAAAAATATCAATATGAAGAAACTTTGAATGGAATCATGTGTTAAAAAATATTTACTAAAATGTTTAGTTTAAATAATCCCCCTCAACCTCCCTGTCTCACTCTCTGCACCCCGACACCTCACCACCTTCTCTCTCTCTGTCCCTCTCTCTGTCTGTCTCTCTCTGTCTCTCTCTCTCTCTCTCTCTCTCTCTCTCTCTCTCTCTCTCTCTCTCACACACACACACACACACAAATGCCTCGGCCACACCCTGACCCCCCAAATGTACACCACCCACCACCCACCACCCACCACCCACCACCGCCACCGCCACCGCCACCGCCACCGCCACCGTTATCCCCCAACTGATACATAATTTAGACCTGGGTACTTGCTCTGAGGAGTGTGACCTTGACTTGATTCCTGGGGGAAGGGTCAAGCCAAGACGTTCACCTGTCGTTGTCGGAACAGCTGAGATACTGAGTGTCACATTTGCGGACACTTTCGTAAAAACATATCGATGGGGCTCAAAGTTCACTTAGATAACACTTGTATGTCTAAAACTGGTTTTATACTTACTGACCTACTCAGGGAATATTCCGTGGAGAACATGTGCGTAAATACCTGAGCATGCACACCACACGTTTAGGATATATATCTAAATGTATAATATCTTTATGTTTCTTACGAACTGGAAATGACGGAGCATATATATATATGTGTGTGTGTGTGTGTGTGTGTGTGTGTGTGTGTGTGTGTGTGTGTGTGTGTGTGTGTGTGTGTGTGTGTGTGTGTGTGTGTGTGTGTGTGTGTGTGTGTGTGTGTGTGTGTGTGTGTGTGTGTGTGTGTGTGTGTGTGTGTGTGTGTGTGTGTGTGTTATTCTTTTCGATATGAGTTCGGATCTATGAATCTATGACTATCGGTTGGTGGAACTGCCCCCCTATGTGCACGTGCACCGAAGTATATGTTATCATATCTTATCCCTTGGCACGGGTCGGGGGGGGAAGGAACTTTCAACGTCAACTGACGTCCATCACGTGGGTCAGTTACCCGACACGGCGATGTCAAACTCTGGTGGACATAAGAAATGGATTTAACAAATTGTATCCATGTCGGGAGTCGAACCTCGGCGTGACGAGCTAAAGCCTTAAAAATTTGGCTACCCCAAAGCCCCGTACATCTGAAAGGCGGACGATGCGTTTAGAATGTACTATCCACAGCACAAACAACAACTCTACAGCTTCAAATACACTACATTGCATATAGTATCTTTATATGTTTACTATGGTGAAACAAAACCTATTAACCACCTACAACTATGTTTCCAGAATCAACCAACACGTAGAATATCAACATTTTTGCTAAGTATGATAATCGGATTATGTGAATAATCCGGACAAAACGTTAAAAAAACGAGCATTTAAGCAAAGAAATAATCCTATTTCAAGGTCTAGCCTCCTCCAATTCTCGTCTTCAAGTTGAAACCAAGGTGAGGGTCGGGGGGGATTTACCACTCTTATCTAGACGGTATACCTAACTGTACGTGACTCGCCCGTGGGTCACACGTATCAGTACATGCGTTTTTATTATTACTGGTCAGAGGACGTAACTGCGCGCACCGTCAGTGCAGTATTCCATGTTCACCGCGACGTCATTGGATGTAAAAGTGCACGTAATTAACATCCGGGTATTCACCTGTGTCTATACATTGTCGAGTGAGTTTACTTTTAGGCCGCTCGAAGCAATAAATCTCCAAAATTGGGCTTCATACATTGTACCCATGTGGGGATTCTTCAGTGTGACGTGTGAGTGAGTTCTTTACGCCACACTCAGCAATATTCCAGCTATATGGCGGTGGTCTGGAAATAATCGAGTCTGGAAGAGACAATCCACTGATCAACAGCATGAGCATCGATCTGCGCCATTGGGAACCGATGACATGTGTCAACCATGATCCCGTTAGTTGCCTCTTACGACAAGCAACGTCGCCTTTTATGGCAAACATGGGTTGCTGAAGGCCTGTTGTACCCCGGGACCTTCAAGCGTCCAGTGTGACGAGCAAATGCTTTAACCACAAGGCTACCCCACCGCCCCAACACAATGTTAGCTCACATGCGTACAATGTGTGAAGCCCGTTTGTGGTGTCCCCCCGACGTGATATTGCTGGGGGTGGTGAGGTAGCCTAGTGGTTAAAGCGTTTGCTCGTCACGCCGAAGACCCGGGTTCGATTCCCCACATGGGTACAATGTGTGAGGCCCATTTTCTGGTGTCCCCCGCCGTGATATCGCTGGAATATTGCTAAAAGCGGCGTAAAACTAAACTCACTCACTCATTTTTTTAGCTCCCCAACATTTCGCAGGTGAATCTGTTTTTTGCATGACACGGGGCTCTGTGAGTTCAGTCAATAGCCTTGGACATGCATGTTTAATTAGATTTGCTACACCAAGACTCGTCTCATTTAGTGACGGACAGTGGTGATTGTAACTTACATATTGAAACACTGCCCTGAGACCATTGTAGCGTTTTCAAGTCTCGAAATCACAACTCACATGGACGCTTAATGACATAGGACTTCTTACCAGCGATGTCCAAAGCTATCAGACACAGACAAGCACAGGTTCCCGTGACATTGTTTAAATATTTCCAAGTCAGTTAATAATACGTAGTAACAAGTAGAAAATGCACTATCCTCAGTCCTTTTTGACACTCGTAATAATAACTTATCAGCAATATTAAAGCAAGCACAATTGGGCCTGTCTGGTTTGTCCCCGAATCACATCATTTTCCTTCTTGTCAATGCTTAAATCTATAAAAGCTATCTAAGTCTTTAATCTCCCAGGATCAGGTTCTGATTTTCCCATCTGACCGGCGCTCCTTTTCTAGACCGGACCTAAACCAACTGGAGGTTTCAGCATTCATCAAGAAATTCCTAATGTATCATCTTGGTACCAGGAAGTAGTATACAAGGGCTGTAATCAGATTAGAAGAGAGTTTTTTCAGACTATCCAGTACTACGGCTACTACCACTGAGCAATACTCTTATTGCTGTTATTACTAAGACCCGTGAAGGTCCCGGAGTAGAACAGGCCTTCAGCAACCCATGCTTGCCATAAAAGGCGACTATGCTTGTCGTAAGAGGCGACTAACGGGATCGGGTGGTCAGGCTTGCTGACACATGTCATCGGTTCCCAATTGCGCAGATCGATGCTCATGTTGTTGGTCACTCAATTATTTACAGACTGCCGCCATATAGCTGGAATATTGTTATTACTATAGCTATCACTACTGCTGTTAGTGCTACAGTATTACAACTACAGCTCCCTCGACTACTACCACTACCACTACCACTACCGATACCGATACCGATACCGATACCGATACCGGTACCGGTACCGGTACTGGTACTGGTACTAATCAATGCTAATACTAATACTACTGCCGTCACCACCACAGCTATCGCTGTTACTAGCAAATCTACCCATGAAGATCCGGGTTAGAACTGATCTTCAGTAACCCATGCTTGTAGTGAGAGACGACTTACGGGATCAGTTGCTCTGGCTCCCTGACTTCGTGGACACATATCACCGTATCCCAGTTTCGTATATCAATGCGCATGCTGTTGATCACTGGATTGTCTGGTCCACACTGGATAATTTACAGACCGACGCCATATAGCTGGAATATTGCTGAGTGCGGCGTAAAACTTCAAACTCACTCACACTCTCACCTGACAAATCCCTCAAAAGTTCGTGTCTACTTTACTGATCCTATATACTTTCTGAAAAGACTAGCACTACGTACAAAAACGCTAAGTGAACTGTAGTTTCTCGTCAGTCTTATCAGCTCCCCGGGAAAATTGCCTTTTTATGGGCTTCATGTAACAACAATTGCACAAGGGTTGTATAATACGGTGTTCTGTACTTGTGTGTGACAACGCCGTACAATAAGCATGTGTTGCACAAACATTGTGATAATAAAGTCTGGATTGCGTTATAAACGTGTCATGTGCATAAATAGATTTCTCTTACATCTGTAACATAATACAGGACTAGCATATCATTAGTCCTTCAACGAGATCCTGACATATAAACAGTAAGTGAGGGAGTTAAGTTTTATGCCGCGTTTAGAAACAATCCAGCAATATCAGGGCGGGGGACACCAGAAATGAGCTTCACACATTGCACCTATGTGGGGAATCTCAAAACATGCAGGCATAGGCAGATCCAGGGAAGTGTTGTTTTTGTTTTCCTGGGGTGCGAACGAATGATTATTTATACCTGGGACGGAGGACTGGTGAATTTGGACCTCAAATGCGTAGCAATTAGCTGTGCAGAGTTACGTCCCATAGTTGTGTTAGGACCCGATGGGATCTAAATCAAACAGTATGTGAGTTTGGTTTTCGCGCCTCTCTTAGAAATATTTCAGCAATATCACGGCGGTTTACACCAGAAATGGGCTCCACACATTTTACCCATGCGCAGAATCGAACCCGGGTCTGCGGTGTGAAGAGCGAACGAACAGTGGTACAAATGATTAATAAGATAGTTATTATTTCGAGATCAGAATGGGACTCGACAGGTACTAGAATCTGTACTTTCCTGAAAGCCATCAACAACAGTCCTATTTTAAAATTAAAGAAACGAGAAGAAATGTACATGGCATAAGGCTACACAACTGTTAACAATGACCTCCAACTGATTTACACAATGATACGCAAGTCTTGTGTGTCAATCGATCTGGCTCACTCCCAACTATTTCCAGGAATGTATTAGACATCGGTTAGGTATTTGATTTTAAAGAACTTAAAATAACCTCCTAGGGATTTCCGTGACGTCATCGTATTTTCGCTTTCATTGTACGCGTTTAGGGCTTTCCAGTTTCATTTACAGCCAGCTTACATCACCCTATAGAAACTTGACTGTACCACGAGTGATCGAGAGAGAATTTGTTGGGATAGAGCGAAGGAGCTACTTTTTGTTGAGGCCATTTTTTATCAGTATCCCATTCATAAACAGCGCGTTAGCTGAATGTGGAGGAAAGCCTGGATGTTATACAGATGCCTTTTGTAAAATTGGGCTTGGTGCTGATACACGGTATACAATCGATGCGAACACGGATTCGAACCCACAGTCATGGTTTTGGCTTGTCCAAGGGAGGCAACCCCGCACAGTGATCCTCAGTCATTAGCCCGTACCGTCTTGTGTGTTGACATGCAAATATAAGGAGGTACTATTAAGTTGGTTCAGTGTGTGTTTGCTTGTATTTCAGGCAGACAGTCAGAAACATATGCATACTTATAATCAACATCAACCCTCCTAACTGATGCCAAAAAAACAGATGAAAAACAATAACTAACATTCTCTATTCAAACAGGAACCTGACAACCATTCTCTATTCAAACAGGAACCTGACAACCATCCAAGCCATGCCAAACCCCATTACAGGGATAGAGGCCAATATGCAGAGTCAACTTATCACACAGATGATGTTTAACTTTT
Organism: Haliotis asinina; assembly: GCF_037392515.1. Taxonomy (NCBI): domain Eukaryota; kingdom Metazoa; phylum Mollusca; class Gastropoda; order Lepetellida; family Haliotidae; genus Haliotis; species Haliotis asinina. Next base: position 31,591,466 of record NC_090291.1, read on the forward strand.
GTTTGCATTCTTGCAAGATTCTAAATAAATGAACAACAAATGAAAGTTTCAGTGAGTAAATGTATTTTCTCAAGATATCACAGTCTGTACAATATGCCGGCCATATTGATATATACATGCTTTCTTCCAGCCGGAGTTATGCCATGCTAATTTCACTCAACATGATACACATAGCAAAATACATGTCATACAATATACTGCCTTTAAAATGTTGGACGGAAGAAAGTTAGCAATATACTGACCAACAATATTACTAAAACATGTGTCAAAATCATAAATGAGTTTGTTTGGTCAAATGAAAACACTAACAGAGGAAATAAACTTCTCAATGCCTGTATTTATCCAAATGGTAAAATTTGCACAAAAATATGTACCCGACATAAAACTTTACAACAAAACGTTTCTGTTTCTTGTAAAAGAGGCACATCTTTAAAATTGTTTTCTCTAGACACTTATCAAATAAAACAGTTTTTGTGTTCAAAAGTTGAGATGCTTAGAGTCAGGCAATAAGTAGGTGGGCAGATGAGGACACTAACATGCTAGGATGGAGCAGAAACAAGTCCTGCTGGACCATGTCCAAGGGTCTGACCGCCAACTGTACTCTCTAGAGGCTTGAAGCCAAGTTCTTCTGTTGGAATGCCGAACTGCCGCAATTTCGACTCGTAAGTCCTCAGGAGGTCATTGTGAGCCTAATGAAAAAGGATTGTGTCATTGCAAAGATTTATATTCATTAAATTCATTTCTGTGAATAAGCATTTTTTAAATTTGTAAGTATAACATAACCAGTATGTGAAAGCCTGCTTGTATTACCCTATAAAAATCTAAGTGTGGTTTCTGTGGAGTTACAGAAGGGAGATAACTCAAAACCTGTAAAGAATGTACAATAGTACACATCCGAATTCACGTACCTTGCATACTCTGGCCAGTTCATACTGCAGATCCTTGATGGCACTGTTCTTGGAGTCAAGCACGTCCTGGAAATATCAACAAGAATATGTAACAGCTGACATACAGATCTTGTCCAGTTTTAAACATACATCAATTTCAGAATTGAATGACTGTGGCAGCACTTAATAAGACTGCATACAAGTAAACAATATAACAAACATAAAAACTAAAAGTTTTCAATCTTGGACTTTCAGACATAAATCTCCGTAAGGCTTAAACTACAGCATCATGCGCTTATCCTAAAGATGGACTGAGTGTGAGTAAGTTTAGTTTTAAGTTGTGTTTAGCAATATTCCAGCTATAGCACATGGGGAACACCAGAAATGGGCTTTACACTAAGTGCCTATGTGTGGAATCGAATGTAGGTCTTCGGCATGATTAGCAAACACCTTAACCACTAGGCTACCCCCCCCCACTGACCCTTGCAAAACTGGAAATCATTTTAGGAAAGGAAATTAGCATAATACTACTGAAATCGCATAATTCTGTTGAAAATGTATTCATCGAGCAATGTTTTTATACATTTACTTTCAGAATACTGGATCAACTATAAAAAATCCAAAGGTATAAACACTGAGCATTCTTTAGAAAGGGAATTGACACCCATGAACCCATCAAACCACACCGTGAGAACACAAACATGCTGAGAAAGTATGACATACCTCTAGCTTTCGTGTGACGACGGTGAGCGCAGTGGGGTCAAGGTTAGATGCAGATAATACTTCATTCAGTTGGGCCTCCTTCTTCTCCAAGGTGTCGGCCAAAGCATTCAGCTTCTTCTCCAAAAGGAGATTCTTGAAGTTACTCTTCTGTTGAACCTCATGGATGGCTTTGACGAATTTGCGGTACAGATCATCTCTCTCCTCCTGAGTCTGAAGCAAAGATAATAACATAGACATCTTCTAACATTCTCTAAACTAGTCATTAAGCATCCAATCCTTAACATCTAGTCACACACTACGCAAAAGTTACTGGTAATTTGCGACCTGTTCTCTTGAATGCTCATGGGATGAAATAGTCATCAAAGATTGTGTAATTCAACTTGCAGTGGTTTTTCACTTAGGCATGCCACACGGTAGGTTTGAATACTGGTTAGCCTTCATTATGTCGCAAGTTTCTCAGGTTTCTAAGTTTTTCAAATGGAATTCACTATCATCTACGTTCTTCACTTTTTCAGGTTTTCTTTCACATCAAGTTGACATGCCTTATATATATGAAATACAGACCAAAGTGGTTTATCTAGACTTACTAAAACTCCCATGGTCATGAACAAGTCCTGTTTTACAAAATATGGCAGATAATAAAATTAACAAACCAATGTATATACGAGTAAAGTTTGTGTTTTCTTTGGCATTACCTTTTGGAATCTCTGTTCTAAGACTTCATGCTCCCATTTAAGTGCACGGAAATCATCTTCTGTGACCCGTAGCCTGGCCTTGGTCATCTGCAAAGAAGGGATATAGGTCATGAGTCAAAATAAACATGAATGAAACAAGAAACAATCAACTGAGTTTCACAATTAAACAATCATGATGTTATGACTCACACGCTTTCTGATCAAAGGGACACAACTCTTGCACAAATTACCTCCCCTTGATTATGCCAATTCCACAATAACGATGGAAATCTTAATCTGTGAATTTTCATCCAATTAAGGATGTCTTTCTAAAGCTGAATCAAAGAATGGGGAATGGTCACTTTCTCCCATCTCGATAAAGCAAAAACAACATTCATTAGAATCACACCAAGACAGGACCCAGAAATGCAAACCCACCTGTTCCCCTCATTGAGACAAGAGTACTTACTCGGAGTGTTTCTTTATCTTTCTCATAGTTGGCCAGCTGTTTGCGGAGGTCTTCCACTTCCTCGCGAGCCTTCTGGAGAGGTTCGGTCAACCGCTTGTTCTCGGCGATCACCTCCGCCATCTGCTTCTCCATCCTCTCCTCTTTCTTCTTCATTTCCTCAACTTGTTCCTGGAAAATGCCACACCAATTATCAATCACGAGAATCAGTATTATCAGATCTATTTAAACAACCAATGCTTTTCAGAGGTGGGTATAGGTTTTTGAAAATGGTGTGATGTGCATAAATAACCAAGATGCCCAATACTGAAGGGGTTTGTATAAGGTGTCTGTAATTAAAAGTCTAACTGGGCACTACTAGTGTTTTGTATCAAAAGAAAAATCTGCAAACCATGGGAGGGAGAGTTTCATCTAATGGTGAGTGCCAGGAATTATTGTTAGTAACATTTGGGGTAAAAATACAACACAATATGGACCAAATGATTACCAAAGTCACAAATATAAAACTCAAAGTTCCAGTAAAGTCTAACAGTTACAATAGACTGTCATTATTGCTTGAACATGTTAGCAAAAATATCCCACATCATTTCCATTGAAACCACGTCTTCACTTATCACGTCACACATATTTTGTAGTCACACATATATTGTTGCTTTACCTCATACTATATATAAGTGAATGGTACATACCATAGAAAATACAAGTATCAGTAATTTCCCAACAACTTAAACAATCCAAAAAAGATTCAGATGAACATAGTAAATATATTGACACAACACCTACAACATTCTAAGCAAAATCAAAGATGCTAACTCAAAGAAAACAACCTCATTTTAGGTTTGAGTCCAAAGATAAGAAATAGGATTTAGGTTAACTCAGCAGAGCTAGAGCAAGCTTTTAAGTGATATTTGTTGTTAGTACTAAAAGCCTTTTTCCTACCTTGAGTGTGTTGATGAGGGCAAGGTTGTTGAGTGTGATATCATTGTAGTAGTTCTTGATATCACTGAAGGCTTTCTCATGATTCTTCATCAAGGTGTTGATCTGACCGTTCTTCCTCTCCTCAATCTCATGGATCTCAGTCTTCCTCCTCAGGTCCAGCTCATCTCGCAGTGCTCGCATCTTCTTCTCATACTTTGACTCAATCTCACGTGCTTGACGCTCAAAATCACGCCTCAACTCTGTGATCTGCTCATCATTTTTCTGTAAGGAAGAAACACCATATTCATAGACGTCTGAATTTCATAAATTATAATGAAACACTTAAAAAACACATTTATATTTTGGTAATATTTGGCAACATGACCACAAAAATGAAGTTATTCTGTGCAAGTAGATCTGAGCTAATCAAACAAACAGTGTTTTTATTCAGGTTCAAAACTCGTTTTATGTGACTGAAACAATTTGAAACACAGACAGAGAAAGCTGTATTCAAGGATGACTTACCCTCTTCAGGTTCTTGATAACGTCTTCATGAGCCATCTCTTGCTCTTTGAGTTCCACTTTGAGAGCCCGGCGGTCCTTTCGGAGATCTTTCTCCTCGTGCTGATGAGTGTCTTCAGCCAACTTCAGAGACACTGCACTCTGTGCCTTCAGCTCAGAGATGTTGTTCTGGTGCTCATACAACAAGTGCTTCACCTTTTGTTTGTACACCTGGAAATAAACAGCAGAATTTGCATGAAAATAATGAGAACTATCATATTAGCCTTGTTATTCCCTCAGGTCTTTAAAATAAACACCCTTTCTTATTGTCACTGATAACTCCTTATATGTTTACTGGCAGCAGAATTACGTGCATATATATTTTGTCCAAATCAGTGGAACATTTCTAAGCTCCTTTTGAATGGCAGTGACAGTACTTGCTTGACTAACTGTAGGGTTCCGATCCCAGAAATGTTTGTAGCACTATGATATTCATATGCCTATGATAAACCATAGAGATACAACAGGTTGCAACACTAAGAATGAATTAGGGATTACGACATAAATCCATGCAGGAATGTCTCCTCCACTCAAACACAATCTGATAATCTGTGTTGATATATAGACACCTTTTCATTTCAATCATAATCAATACATTGATACAACATTTGAGTTGCTACATCAACACCTCATTATCATTATCCCTCTTCAATATATTGATGCATATTGTGAACTTGGTGATAATGTCACATGGCATACAGACAACTTTAACATCTAGAAAATATGCACTGCTTGTAGCCTATAATTAGTTTTTGTCCCTTTACAATGTGTTTGTACTCAGATGTGGACTAAACATATGGCAGTGTATGCAACTCCTTCAAAAAGACAGGAAGCTAACAGGGCTGATAACGAAAAACTGTCGCAGGCCCTGTTAACATGCAACCAGGATACTGAGATATGGTTTCAAAAGAAAGTAATTAAGGGATTACTTGTAGTGAGGTAAACTTAAACATGTGCAAAAGCAAATTTAATAAAACCATGACTTGATGGTCACCATTTGTTCATTTAAAGTCACTGTCAGTAGAAAAGAACGACATTATTCATTGGCTGAAAGCATTCTCTAGAACAGTCACGTTTTAGTGTTAGATAAATGGGTAGGTTGATCTGTGGAAATTACAGTTTGATTGATCATGAACTATACAGACATCATCTAGTTACTAGAAATGTAAATTATTTTCCAAGTATTTCCCATAGTAAGTGACATGGTCAAATATATATCCCTGGCGTACATGGCCGGCTATAAAATAAAGTTGTAAGCCCGTCATGTAACTAGCAAGCAGCTGGCCGCCGAGTATTTCATACACTGCATAAGGCCTTGATAATAAGCAACATATTTTGCTGTCACAATGACGACCATATCATCAATGGCTTATCTATCAAATAATGTAGTACTACATCACTGCAGATGTTGTTTTGTGAGTGAGTATGGTTTAATGCCGCTTATAGCAACATTCCAACAGTATCATGGCTGGGAGCACCAGAAATGGGCTTCACAAATTGAACCCATTTGGGAATCGAACTCTGGTCTTAAGAGTGATGAGCGGATGCTTTAACAATTAGCCTACCCTACCACCACTTTTCATACCTTAATTTCCACTTGATGTCTTTCCTCGGCATCTTCCATCTCTCGATCCTTATTCCTGAGTTCAGCCTTCTTCTCTTCAAGCTGACGTTTTGTGATCTCCCAGAATGTGTTCACTTTGTCTCGCTCCAGCTGGAAGTAGTTCCTCTCCTCACGTTCTCGATCCAACTCATCTCGCAACCGCACAATGTGCTCTTCCAGCTATTGTATTGTATCATAATATTGTTTATAAAATTCCATTAAATCATAAATAAGAAATGTACTGCATAGCTATGAGTTCAACATCAATGCAACAATATCTGGATTACAGAAAAAAAAATAGAAAATGTGTGGATGACCACCCAATCCCGTTAGTCGCCTCTTACGACAAGCATAGTCGCCTTTTATGGCAAACATGCTTTGCTGAAGGCCTATTCTACCAAGAGACCTTCACGGATCCATCCATGTAGAAATGTTAGAACACCCACATACAATTTAGTTTTATGTATTCTGTAATCACATACAATCTAAGATACCATACAGTATCTCACACAAAATACAGTGTGGAAATGTTAGAATATATACATTTTCCTTGATGCAAGAGAATAAACAAACCTGCTCTTTTGTCATTTCCTCTGTTGAGATTCCATCGATGACGGTTGGGGTTTTTGCCTTGCCAGACTTCTTCCCCTTCTTGCCTTTCTTCCCACTCTTCTTCTTTTTGGGAGGCTAGAGAGAAAACAATATTAATGGATTCTTCATTGAATGCTAAATCACGGTATCCAAAGTCCCCTGAAGATGTAAGACAGGATCTAATACGAAAGAAATGAAACTATTAATTTGACACATACATAAAAACGGTTAAATGTAATCACCCGACAGTGCTTTGTTTATTCAAAGGGCACATACGTTTCACATCAAACAAGCAATAGCATTAAAAGAAATTCCTCACAAGCAAAACCAATGTTCATACCATAATAAACAATAAGATGTCACGAAAATGGGAGACACGTTCGCCCTAGTTGCTCTTAGCTGTTTAAAGAAATCGATCACAGAAGCCTATCGTCGCCACTACAAATATACTTAGTACGGTTTTAAGAGTCAAGTATATTTTCTGCTGTGATATAAGGTCAGAACCATCGATGAACCTACCATTTTGACGTTTGTGGGGAGGAAATGTAATCAACACAACAATACAGCTTCCTCCCGTTGTCCACAGCAACAAGTACCCGGATGTAAAGTCTCGTGTGTATTCTCGCAACATAAAAAAAAAGACTTTTTCGCAAGAGAATCAGATGCATAGCTATTTTTGATATTTTGTACTTCCAATGAATAGTAAATTTATAAGTAAAGTATAAAATATCATTTTATCCTACGACGCGCTGCTCAAGGGACGTAACTCAACACTAAACTAGTCCCGCTCTTTGTGAGCGCGGCCGCTAAAACACATTCCCATATGAGGTAGTCAACAGAGCAAAGCTGATTCATCTGAGGGAATGTGATTGACATCTCTCTTAATATACTACCCATCAAAGGTTTAGACTCACTAGTGTTAATGTAGCCACTTACTTCAGTCAACCTTTCTCAACTAGATTTTACAAACCAATCCATGCTGTCTAAAGATATACTGTTTATAAATAAACTGATTTATTGTAAAACAAATTCGTAAAGTACTAGAATTTATACTTCACCAAGAAAGAGTAATCCCAAATATAACATATGTTACATCTGACCACTTTCTAAATGGCATTGTGTAATCATATTCGTAACGTTGAAAAGTTGAAAAGATTATTGTCATGAGTTCAATAAATGACGAAACTTGTTGAAAAATGCAGACTTCTTAACGTTACACCGAAACACAGCTGTTCAGATGCACGATACTAGCACATGCTTTTCATCATGACCCTCGTGCATTAAATCTGTGCATAAGGTTAGCATTTGTTTTCCTTCATGTTAGCGGAGATATTCATCTTCGTTGTAACCATATACACACAACTTGTAACGAGTGAATCATTTTGGTCTCTTAAACGTTGCTGAATCAGAAGCATGATAACGACTGATTTACTTGACACATCAGCTTATTTTCTTAACCTTTGCACTTATATCAGCATATACTTGAGTAGATTTTTCAAAAAAAGAAATCTTTACTGAAATTGTCAAAACATTGTGATATATACCAACATTGAATGTGACATTGATTTTGTGCCATGTATGGACGGTTTCATGGGTAACTCATTCATTTCTATTTTTATCCATGACTACAAAAAAAAAATGACTCGGCGGAAATGTCTCCAACGGGGCATGATGTAACACACCGTGGGCAACGACGCACATTATGCCACTGGTGTGCAAGAGAGCGGCTATCCACGGAACTGGTGACTCCTTCAGGTAAATAATGTTTTACTCTGAACACCGATTAACTTATTATAACGTGAAGATATGTACACATAGTTTTCCTCCAAACCTGTGCTAAAGGCTAAGTCCATTGATGTGTGATAATTCTATCCTTTAATGAGGCAAGTATATATAAGCGGACAATACACCAGTCTCTTTGGGGAATATCATTCAAACTATTAATTATTACCCTGTAGGCTTGTGCAAGTCTACTTTCCGCCATAAACGCCCGGTTTAACTTTGAACTTGGCGTGAAAAAATTTAAGTTACTAAGGCATACATTTCAACAATATTGACGTATATTGTATTATCGTTTAAAGCATAAGGCAGGTATCAAGTCACTACGGCGAAGATGGTATTTAGTTTTTCGTCCCATCCTCGCTGAGAACAAATTCTTAACTTTCAGCCCATCAAGCTGATAGAGAGTACCAAAGTTCACCATGTACAGATTAAGTATAGTTAGTAAGACTGGTTGAAAATCAAAGCTATATTTTATGTTTGATTTTAGATGTTCATCTCATTTGTGGCAGTTTCCCTGTTGCTTCAAGAATCCATATCGGTCGAAGTACAAACGCATGTTTCTCTCAGTCAAAGGGAGGTAAGTCAACCTAAGCTATTGCGCACAAAGATATGCTTCACCCAGTTAAACTGTGATCGTATCCGGTTGATTGTGCGTGCTATTTATTATTTTTTTTAAAAATACATTTTATTCATTAACTACAATGTTTAAAATATGGGATGATTACATACACGCTATGAATTGCAAATAGCTTTTTTTAATCACAAATATGCATGTCTTTTCTTTTGTGTTAAATATGCCATTCGAAGTTGATGAGCCATACCCTTGTTGACGCTCCCACATCGTCTTATCATTGTCAACGGTGAATTTGTAATACTTTCGCAAGAAATAGACAGAAGTTATAGAAGCTAATTGTTTCCTGGTTAGTTAAGGGATTTCGCAGATGTTAACTAGAGTAAAGATTTCGAGACTTTTCAATGAGTGAGTGAGTTTAGTTTTACGCAACACTCAGCAAACACTCCTTCCTGCTTTACAACGGTACACGAATCTGGACGGGAAAGTCGCAGTCTAGTAATTAAGAAATTGTATTCCACAGTCCAAGTAAACTTAGTCTCAGTACTTTTCGTTACACTCCTCAACTGAGTCAAACAAAACCTAGTAGGAGGTTATGATTTATCCATAACGTTTGTCAGTTTTGTGCTCCCAGCTTCTAAAATGCCACTCAAAGAAGTCAGAGTAAAGAATTGCGAGACTTTTCCGTTATTGATTGAGTTTAGTTTTACTCAACACCCATCAATATTCCCAATACATGTATATGGGGGCGGTCTGTAAATAATAGAGTTTGCCCCAGACAATCCAGTGAGGAACTGCGTGAGACTACAATAATGATAGAGTTTGGCCCAGACAACTGTCTTGGCCAAACTCTATTATTTACAGACCGCCCCCATATGCATGTAGAGGGAATATTGCTGAGTGTTGATCAGACTTGAGACTACATGCTGTTCCTCACTGGAGTGTCTGGGCCAAACTCTACACAACTGGAATACGATGACATGTCTGTGCCAACTAAGTCAGCAATGCAAGCCTGCCCACCTGAACCCTTTAATCGCCTCTTACGACAAACATGGGTTGCTGAAGGTCATTTCTAACCCGGATCTTCACGGGTAACGTTTCTATGTTATCCATTAACCACCAATTCATGACAGGTCAACTCCTTGAAAAAGATCAAACCCTGTGTGTTTATTCTTTAAACAAGCTGAACAAATTCATATGATACTCCGTTTCAGAAGCATGTCTTGAACTGGACGTTGTTTATACTGATCTTTAACACCACATACTGAACTGATTAAGCAAACAATATGCAAAACTGATACATCGTTTAAAATAATGTTCGAAAATTCTTTATATCATTTTCATAATATGTAAAATTTGTTTTGCATTTGAGTTTCTAGTTCTTAAAAATTATATTACGACACTTTCATATTTTACATATATTTTATTATGATCAGTGAGGTTGTTATATTCAGATCAATCTCTTAATATGCGCATTTGATAAGTATCGATCAGTAACGTAGTGATTATGCAGGGATATAATTTGATCTGTATCAATCTATGACATATTGATTGTACAGGGATATAATTACAACGTCTAGACATGCAGGGTGTTTAATCAACATGATGCATGTAGCGCCTCTAACATAGTTATAGAAATACTGAATGTTGCAACACGATGGGGAATATTTCAATGGTTTCCGCCCTGAGTAAATGTAATTTAAACTCTAACAAAATAAACCGTTCATGGCTGTATGGATACACATGTGTCACCATTACTTTGAATGGCTGCATTGTGCAAATGTCATGGTAAACTGCGCACTGCCAAAATGGGAAAATCCCCCTTTGTAAACATTACAGCACATGCATTATGATAGGCGCTTTTTATTAACAAATGGAATAAATTAGTTATTACCCTTAGAATAAATCGTAATACCAATAATACTGATGCTGTTTTTAGATCATGGATCTCTGTTACAATTGGTTATCAATAACTCATGCTAGTCGCAAGAGACGGCTAATGGGAACGGGTGGTCAGGGTCGCTCACTTGGTTGAAATATGTCATCGTATCCCACTTGTGTAGATCGATGCTCATGCTGTTGATCACAGGAATGTCTGCTCTGGACTCGATTATTTACAGAATGCCGCCATATAGCAGGACTATTGCTGAGTGCGGCGTAATACTAAACTCACTCACTGCCATATTTGGACATGCCATTCAAGTATCTTTTACGAAGAGGAAATCAATCCACTCTTATGACGATAGGCAAACCAGTCATAAATATTTAAAAGTTCAAGCCATATATACTATCCAAAAAAAAAAAAGAAAAAAGAAAAGAAAAGAAACGCATAGATGAGAAATCTGTTGCGAAAATCTTTTATTTTCAAACATGTATAACTCGTCCACAAAAAGTCTTTAGTGAATGACATTTTACATCAGTTTAGAAGAACGTAATATCTATACAACCAAGTGGGTACTTTTAGATAAAGGAGACGCTAAGCGAGACGGTGACGGCGTAGCACGACCCCGACGTCGCGTTTCCTGGCTCTCTGACCACTCTCTTTTAACCTGTTCCGTATAGTTTGACAGCTAGGATATCCTCTGAAACCCAGGCAACCCTGGCTGCTGCGCTCTCACCCGTGGCAGTACGATCACGCAACTGAAGTTCTCGTATGTATCTATCTTGGGCTGCAGTGGTAACTCCAGATCTGCCTGTACCGGGACGGTCATTTGTTGTACCAGTTTGGTTGCAACGCGCCACAAGCCATGATATATTGCTCAGACTAACATTCAAACGAATGGCAACAGAAAACTAGTAATCTCCAGCATGCAGTCTTTCAATGGCGATGTTCCCTATCGCAGAGTCAATGCAAGACGTGACGTGGTGATTTGACCTTGAAAATCCTTCAAAACGAATGCCAGTTTCTGAAAGTATTCTGAATTTTTATTGCCAGACAGTGAATGCTCTTTGCTGCACAATTTCAACTGGAAGGTGAATTCTGTTGCGTTGTGGCGATGCCTTTTTAATCCTTGTAAGAAATCTCAATTTCAATTTCAATCAAAATCAACATTTTCAGGTAAAATCGATTTTTTATTTGTGCAATTGTGTAAAATCATGTTATCAACACTTTTGTTACACATTTTGACGATTGTTTGAACACAACAGGTAATTAATAGATTTTTAAACATACAAATTTTTGAGAGAGTATATTTATCCGAATAACGCATTAATCTGTAAGCTATACTTTAACATTTGTTTGAAAAAGGTTGCGCCTGTTCATGACACTCACGTTACAGAACTAACACTGCAGTTTTGTTAAAGCCTTAGAAATTCGATCTTGGAGTTGCGTCATCTTGATCTACGTGACGAAAAACATTGACACACGATGTGTGCATCTCACAGTGTCACGTGAATATTATTCTTCATTTGTCCAATATTTTCGTGTACGTGAAAGAGTTCCTGTACGTGGTTAAGTGTCCAAAAATAACTGGAAACAGATACAGTTTGGTGGCATGCCGTAAGGCCTGATAGAACATGGCTGATTATTGTTGTATGACTTGGACGGGAGTAAAAGTGAGTACCTCATGTGTTACACCCAGCATTATTCGGTCTGTAAATAATTGCGCCAGGATCACCCAGAAACTAATATTACGGGTTTGTTATGCTGTTGATATTTATGATCCACGTGACCTGCCTTTAAATTCTAGCTCTAGACACTTCGATTCTTGCAAGGTTATTTTAACCGTTGAACGCCTGAACGTTTTCTTAGATGTAAATTTCTGTTTATGTGGGTTCTTTTGTCGAAAGACGCACTCAGCAATATTTCAGCTCTATGGCGGCGGTCTGTGAATAGTCGAGTCTGCACCAGACATTCCAGTGATCAGCAGCATGAGCATCAATTTACGCCTTTGGGATACGATGACACGTGTCAAAACGTCAGCGAGCCTGACCTCCGTTAGTGTCCTCGTACGACAATCATGGGCTACTGAAGACCAATCCTAGCCCGGATATTCATGGACTCTGTTATGTGGTCGTTATATTTTGTGAGAGTGTGATATTTTGTCAATGCCATGCCGCACTATGCAATATACAAGGTATATTAGCCTATACGCGACACCCGTTTTCAAAATGTATGCAATTATTGCGTTTAACGCCTGGGTATATCAACATTTGGGTGATATTGGTTTTCGTTATACGTTTTAAAGCCTGTCTTTATGACAAGTGTGGATTGTGAATGCCATAATGGTTACAATTTGTAGTTAAACTAAAAAAAAACCCACCAAAACCAAAACAGAACAAACAAACAAACAAACAAACAAAAGCGAAAAACAGGTTCAGGTAGCTCGTCAGCACACAGAGCTTTACTGTGATATTTATGGCTTGGACAGGAAAAGCGATACCGGTTTGTCAATACTCGAGTCGGGTCAGATGATCCAGTGATTGATGCAATGAACACCCACCATGGTCATTTGCTTTAGTGGGTACATTATACTTAAGTTTCAAATGACGAAATCATTTTATTAATAAAATGATATAATCATATTTTTAGGTGAGGTACATACGTTTTTTCGCAGGTGATTTGAGATGACATGATATTAATCGGTCTGTTCAAATTATTGAAATTGTGTGTGCGTTGCGTATACGCATGCGTGCGTTTGCATGTGTTTGAGTGTGTGTGTGCTGCTCCCGACAATTGCTGGACCATTCTTATAATTTAAACCTAAAACTGCCTCCATTACACAACATATCTCTCAAATAAGGACGGAACAGGAGCCCATTACCTTTCGTTTATTGGCGACCTAGCTTCGTGTATTGGCGACTTTAGCGCGTATATTGGCGCCCCACTTTCACATACTGGCGCCCTATTACTGACCCTGTCCAACGCTGAAATCAGAACGGTAATACCCGTTATTGAAATACAGAAACAAAAACGCAATGTTTTCATCCATCTATTACACGTCAAACGTCACTCTAGTACCATCACGTTCCACAACAAAGTGTACAGATTTAGCAGCAGTATAACGAGGATCACAATGCATGGGCTTTACACTTTGCGCAATCGAACCTGTGCCGCAGGCACTATAACTACTAGGCTGCCTCACTTATTAATTACGTCCATGGGCGGTGAGGTAGCCTAGTGGTTATAGTGCCTGCTGCGCGGGTTCGATTCCCAAGTCATAAAAACCCACTGATCTGCAGTCAAGTTGTACATACATTGCATACAAGTTGCACTGTAGCCGTCGTCATGTTTTGTTGTTTTGGGGGTTTTAAAGAAAAATATTATGAATTTCATTTTTTTTCAAATTTAAGATTTTAAGCAATCACCATATTATTTCCTCACCTTAACGACATGTACTTTTGGTCAAGTCTGTATGGACAACGGGCCCATTCAAATAAAAAGCGGTTTTAAGCAACACGCGAACACGACTCCCACGATGCATTCTTCTCCTGTGGTGTGGTGACGTTAGTTGGCCGAGCTTTCTATGCATGCCAAGTCAGCTTGTGCCAGTGATTACATGGTTCTTAAACTCCTAAAAGCGACATTGGTGGTTAGGTTTACATCGACCGGTTTGGCGCAAGAATTTCTGACCTGGTTGACACATGTCATCGGTTCCCAATTGCGCAGATCGATGCTCATGCTATCGCTCACTGGATTGTCTGGTCGAGATTCGATTATTTACAGACCGCCGCCATATAGCTGGAATATTGTTGAATGCGGCGTAAAACTAAACACATTCACCCCTTTGAGTCCTTACCTCTGTGACAGACTCAGCGTCCTATTCAGATCTTCAGATATACTTATTATTTTGCTGCCTGACTGGGATTCTCTCCATCCTTTTCATATTGCCAGGAATCTAAAATCCGCACTGTTCATTGCTTTTCTTTTCTATACTTTTATTTTTTGCGAGAGTTTCCAAGCTTTGATATTCAGAAACTGAGAGGCTTGCCAAAACGTTTGGTATTTTTTGGTACACTTTCTTATTCTGTCTGTTAAGAAGTAAGCATCAGTTCATCATCATCTGCTCAACTATTCAATGGTTAAATTCCCGTTCTAGGTTTTGCGACTCTCACAGAATGTCCTCATCTGCACAGTTTTTGCCCCTTGGCAGACTGACATAAAAACTGACACTCGAAATGGTTCCATCCAAAAGCTTCGGAAAATGTATTTTGAGTGGCAGACACAAGCAACCCTATTCGCCTGACATGGTTTGTTTTGTATCCCCACCAATACGCTGCCTCGTGCACAGTAGAACGTGTTCTTAACGTGTGTATCGTGCATACCGTACGTGCTACCCAGATGTAGGACGCCAATATTGATATTGCTGTGTTCGGGTGCAAGGGTTACGAAACTAGGGCGCCAGTATGCATGATTTTAGGTTTAAGCGCAATAAACTCCGATGACTCGCCAATATTCGCGCGCCTCGATTGGTCCTCGGCCTAACGGCCTCGGACTCAACCAGCCGCGCGAATATTGGCGAGTCTTCGAAGTTTATTCCTTACGTCAACTCACGGAATTACCAAAAATGGATCCAAGCCAACCGGTCCTTGGTTTATCCACTAAATATGGAGCACCAGGCAGGTAAGCAACAAGTACCATCTTTAAATGCTTCGCATAACGCTCCAGGGAACAGAACTGATATCTTCCGCTCCCCGCGCAGAATTGCTATCCACCATACAACGGAGACATCGGTCAGTTTCAATCATCCATTGAACTTTAACAGCATAGTGGCGCCCCAGTAATGATTTGATTTTTATCAGAGGCAGTGTCGTAGAAAGTGACTGAAGCAGTTGTGCGTCATGCCGAATGTCCGGGTCCGATACCCGAACAACTGGTAAAGCTTTGTCCACCGCCGTTAAATTGCTGGAGTATCGCGAACGCCTATATTACTATGCTCACGCACCCTACTTATTTCGTTTGTTAAAGGGCGGTGGTGTAGCCTCGTGGTAAAAGCATTCGCTCGTCACGCCGAAATACCCGGTTCGATTCCCCATATGGGTGCAATGCCGGATTAATACTAAAAGCGGGGTAAAACCATACCCACTCACTCACTCACTCTTCTGTTAAAGTCCGTTTTGTGCACGAAGCGCACTCTGAATAAAAGTATATTCAATAATTTCGGTTTTTGATCGCTGGACTGTCTATAGACTAATGCTTAGTCTCTGAATATACGTAATTTTGATAGTAACAAATTAACCCATATAGATTGAAAAGGGGCCCCCGAGAGACCAAAGATCGAACCTTGGGGAAATTTAGACTTGCTTAATTTAAGGCTTTGCACTGCAGATAAAGTTTGGCAGTTGGGAAAATAATTAATGTATTTCAGGGACTGTGAGGCAGACTAGATTGTCTACTCTAGACTCGATTGTTTACAAGCCTATGGAATATTGATGAGTGCGGCGTAAAGCACACTTACTCTCTCAAATATAATTTCACTGTGCTAATATTATGTGAACAAACTGAATTACGTTTATTGTTAATGTGCGATAACCACCATTGTCACCAGCATTTGGTGATGTGTGCAAAAACGAATGTTATCAAAACGAAACCTCACAGACAAACATGATCGATATACATGTAATTAATTATCTGTGATCGATATGTTTTAAATATCTGTTTCATTCTGAAAAAAAATGCAAAAGGAACAATGTTTTGCCCATTAAACGTCGACAGGGTGACCTGAGCAAAGCGAAAGCACACGGGAAAGCCACTCGTCTGTGTTGATATTTGTTGGCTGAACCTATTCACGGTTTTCCCGTGCGGCCTAAAAATAGAACCATGTCATAGCAAGCAATTCTGACTTGATCGTCTGCAAAGGATCCGTGTGTAGGGGTGTGAGTATATCCTGTTCATAAAACAATGCAAGTGATAAATCAATAGAACACTTTTCGATTAAATGTATATTTCTTTCGATATCCCCCAGATGAAGCTTGCAGGCAGGAGTTACTTTCTATTGTCGTCTGCGCCTGCCTGCGTCGTGTGTTCAGACTGTTCACTAGTCGTCGTATGACGTAACATACATAGGTTATGTTATGTTTTCAGACGTATACTGTCTTAACCGTGAGAATATCGATGTATGCAAATAATAATGCAAATGTAGTATAAGAATTTATACACCTTGATAATCCACGAGTTTCAGTGATCCCATATCACCCAGGAGGTTTTGTGTTAAAGTCGCACATCTGTCACAATGTGCATCCGGATATTCGAAGCCTCGAAGTTCGACACAGCGGGGTTCAACTGAATGTGGAATGTGGAAATTTCTTTAACTGTGCATGCATCTGCTTGCTACTACCAAACAACCACCGCAGTTATATAGGCCTCATATGGACTCGCCAGTTAAGGAATTCTGCATGTCTGTAGTAATCTTTATTCGAGGTTTACACTTTGCACCTTCGCATTCATATATTTGTGCACTGACCAGAAGACTAGCCATTGTTATTCCTCGATTCCTTTGGTCAAATGTAACATGTGTTTGGGATTTGACATGAGTGCCATCCGAGATTCGAACCCACACTCTGGGAATCAGGCACGTAATCGCCAGCACACAAAGTCAGCTGCCCAGCCCGCCCAGCTACCGCATTGTGTAATCACATCCTTAAGAAAAACATGGGTTGCTGTGGACCCATCGCACCTATCACATATGTAGAACATAGTGGTCCCACAGTATACATATATGTTGCTGGGGGTCTACCGCAACCTGGTAGCCCCAAGAGGTAACAAACAAACATACGTTGCTAGGACCCTATTATAACCTGGTAGCCTCGAAGAGAGACAGGCACGGGTTTGGGGGGACCTATTGTAACAAGGGAGTCACACAGGGAGAAAAACATCGGAAGCTTGAGACCTTCTGTATCCTTGTAGTTCACGAGAAGACAAACAGGTTACTGGGGACTTGCTGTAAGCTGGTAGCCCCACGAGGAATTAAACATAGGTTACTGGGGTCCAATTGTAACTTAGCAGCCCCACTGGGAGACAAACATTGGCTAGTGGGGGCCTATTATAACCTGGTAGTTCACGGGGATGTAGACATAGGTTGCCGGGGATCTATTGTGACCTGGTAGTTCACGGGGAGACAAAAATAGATAACTGGGGACCTATTGTAACCTGGTAGTTCACGGGAAGACAAACATGTTACTGAGGGCCTATTGTAAACGTGTAGTTCACGGGGAGACAGACAGGTAGGTGGGGACCTTTTGTAACCTGGTAGTTCACGGGGAGACAAACATGGGTAGCTGGGGACCTATTGTAACCTGGTACGTCACGGGAAAACAAACATAGGTAGCTGGGGACCTATTGTAACCTGGTAGTTTACGGGGAGACAAACATATGTAGCTGGGTAACTACTGTAAGCTGATAGTTCACTGAGAGACAAACATGTTGCTAGGGAGCCATTGTAATCTGATTGTTTACGGGGAGACAAACATGTTACTGGGGACCTATTGTAATCTGGTAGTTCACGGGGAGACAAACATAGGTAGCTGGGGACCTCTCGTAACCTGGTTGTTCACTGAGAGACAAACACAAATAGCAGGGACCTAATGTAACCCTGTAGTTCACGGGGAGACAGACATATGTTGCCGGGGATCTATTGTAACCTGGTAGTTCACGAGGAGACAAACATAGGTGCCTTGGAGCCATTTGTAGCCTAGTAGTTCACAGAGAGACAATTATAGGTAGCTCTGGACCTATTTTAACCTGGTACCCGTATATCGAGACAAATATATGTTGCTGAGTATCTATTTTAATCTGGTAGCCCCACGGGGAGACAAATATAAGTTGCTGGTTACGAATTATAAACCGTGGCTGAAGACCCCCATGGCAAATTTCTTCAGAAAGGGAAAGGGAAGGGAAAACCCACAGTGATCACAATTAAGTATATTAGTCATACTGAGAGGAAGGACATTACCGTATCTCTCTTCTGTACATTGTTACAATATTTGCAGTCATCCTTATAAGGATGCAGAACATAAGGGAGAATGTAGCCGTTTCCTCTACATGTTTGTTGCTATGCTTCACATTGCAATCTTAGACGAGAGCGGATGTTTAAATGTCAACATTTTAAAATAGTGAGGAGGAATACCCACTTCGAAGGCTCAAAAAGAACACTTTAAATCACCCAGAGTCTTGAAATATCTTCATTTAGATTTGTTCAGTGAACAAGCGTAGCCAATATTCTCATCTCCACATGAATTGGTGGTGTCTGGGTGTTACACCGGGTCCAACTGGAAATAGGTAGGCTGCACCTGTCCTCTGTGCATGTGTTTCCTTTCCGCTTCACATTAGCTAAGGTTTGTGTCCCTCACCGCCCAAATCTATCAACTGGTCTTGTTAATCGGGTGTAGACGCTTTAAATACATTTATGTAACTTCTTCTTAGTATAGCTTGTGGTTATCTCCCAACTGACAGAGACCCATTTGACAGACAGACGATTGACAGACACTGAACAGGGAGGTTCATCAGGGTAACACCTTCGGGTATAATGGAACAGAGTTGATTAGGATGAGGTTCTTTACTGAAATGTAACTTCTTCTCAAAACTGTTTTTATTATCAATTACTATCGAATATGAAAAAACAGGTTTTTCACTCAGAGGTTTGATTGTCTTTTTGATTGATTGCCCAATCATTTTAGAAGTCTTTTTTAACAAGGACGTTAAACCCAAATGTTTATGAAAATCAACTGTTTTTATATTGCAGCAATATCGTTCAAAGTAAATTATATAGCTTCAGTTTCTTTCTTGTTATTATTTGGACTGTGTCTGTAACATGCAGTAGCTTATCCTATCTGTTTATTGAACCGTAAATGTTGTTCTAAAACGTCTGGGAACTGCCTGTCTGCGTAATGGGAGGGCACCTAGCTTGTTGATGACCCGTTCCAAATGAGTCATTGCAGTGATATCCGTTCATTTAACGGTGATATCCGTACGTTTAACACTGATATCCCTTCGTTAACCCAATTGAAAAACATCATTACCTATATAGTGTATGAGAATATGCTTACTTAATGCTACTTGACAACCTCTCAACTGCATTCTTGTCATGTGTGAAATAAAACTCAAACAGGGATCGATATATTGAATTAACGTCTGAATAAAAAGATGTCATTCTTGACTATTACTCTACCAATGTGTATCAAGTTTTCAAGTAAATCAGAGTAGGGTTTTATTGTCGTTATGTTAAGGTCTTTTTGGGTGCGTCTATAGAATGAAATGGTAAAATGTACTAAACTTTGTATGGCTGTAAGAGCCTGTATTGACCCTGACAGGCAGGGTACCCGAACCCTTCATTTCCTTTAAGTTTCTGTCACTTATTTATTTATTTCACCTTTGAGTAATTAAACACAAAATTTCAAGATCGCTTCACATGGTTACCCTATATAATCAGAGATGTGCCCGGGATGTGACTTTCATAATATGTCTAAACCAAGGATTTGAAATAACGTTATCTTGCTAGCACCGATCGTAAAATATCACATTATTGGAATCTTCCAATATGTTGTGGCGGTGCCTGGTTTCGATACTTCGACCTTTTTGCGGTTTCATCCACTAGATCTAGGCTACATCCTACTCGGGTCTACAAGAGATTTCGTTACTGAATAAAAACCTTGAATCTTGAAATCAAAACAATGTATATAAAATATATCTATTAAAAGGTTAACGGTAGATTGTTGTAGTATTCTTTTAATACAGCCCATTATAACACATCAGCCAATCCTTTTTCCGGTTGGAGATTCTGCCACTGGTGTCATAGATGTTTGTCATTTTAAGTTTGATGACTCCATGTTTCAGGGACATCGAACAACGCCTCCATTTTGCTAGTCCCATCATCCTGTACGGGGACACTGGAACATGAGATGCTAAAGGAGATTCAGTCATCTATATTCTGCCGTCAATCAAGGTAATGCTCGAATAGAATTGAAAACTATTAATAGATTTTATTCATATTTAATGTGATATTCCATCAGAGGAAAGGTTGTGTACTTTTTGCGTTGTGATTGTCCAAGAATCTGCATACCTTATTTGGGTGCAACTGGCATTTTATTCAGACCTTGGAAGTGGTACTCGTCCCTTGTGTTACCGTGCTTCGACGTCTTTATGGAAAATGAATTTACTCGCAAAAGTATTCATCATTACCATGATATTATGTATTCATTATTACTATATGTATTCATTACAACTGGTGCTCCATAAAGTAACTTTATTGTTTTATTGCCTGCAGAGGTGAAAAGGACCGGTGGCCTCATTTACCCCTGAATAAACAACTATCTCACTCATATTTACTTTTTAAAATGTAGGGTATAATGAAACATAAATTCTCTAAAACTCTGACCAGTAATGAATGTTAACAAATTTATGTATAGGGTCTTCTTCTTCATCAAATTGTCTGAGCTGGTCTGTGCTGATTGTGACAAGCAATGAAAGAAATGAGGTGTTATTTTACCAGTATTTTTTTACACTGCAAAAGTGCGTCCCAAAAGTGAACAACTAAAGTTATAAACACATTTTTATGAACTTACATAGTTAAAACTGGGACCAATAAAAAAATCCTCGTGTGTTACACTTCGCCTAAGTGGCCATTGTTAAAGAACTTAAACTCTACAAAAAATGTGAATTGTTTAACCACTCGACAATTTACTCAGCTTGTTTCCATCTTCAACAACAGGAGAGAGATGCTTTTGAAGCACCCTTCCCAAAAAGGGACTATATGCACAAATGGGTTAATAACAAATAATAGTGCACGTATTAGTGATAATTAATGAAAGTACAAATATTGGTAATTTTATACGGTAAATCATAAAAAACAAAACACTTTCAAAATTTTACACATGTTGGAATTTGTTTGTTGGCATGTTGTTTATCAGCAAATTTTGCTAAACGGGAGAGGTGAAGGAACTGATTTTCTAAGGAACTTCTACCGCTACGCTCATTACATAAAATCAAATGAGTGTAGCGGTAGAAGACTCTCAGAAAATCATTTCCTCGCCTATTTTGTTCAAATTAGAAATATAGGTTAATCAAAACACATAAAAGCAATGTACGATTGCAAAAGTGTGGACTTTTATTTTTTTTTTAAAATATTGTCCAAACAGTGATTCGAAAGCTACATCCAAGACATGAATTACTGAACAGATAATTGGGGACAGGTCAGACATATTTAAATGTCAAGTGACTGTCTCCAAGCAGCTGAAGAAAAATAATGAAGTATAATGCTATCGGCGCCCATGATTCGTACCGACTTGGTTGTAAGAATGCAGATCGACTTGTGTAATACTTCGCAAGTATGACAACGTCAGCATCGGCAGTGCACCGGAAATGCTAATTACAGTCGAGTGTTTCCGGAATGCCGATTGAGGCGATAAACGGAACCGCGTGGTCAGACTCGCTGTCATGGTTGAATCATACCATCGTCTCTCATTGCTGTCGATCACTGGATAGTCTGGTCCAGCGAGACTCCAGGGCGGTTGTTAACTTTTCTTATTGGAGGGACGGGTGACGTAGAGCACTATCAACGTTTAAAGAATCATATGCCAAAATTGCCCCCTTGTCAACCTGGACTCGATTGTGTACAGACCGCCGCCACACAAACGGAATACTGCCGAGTGTGGCTGTAAAGCAAACAGCCAGTCAAAGCATTGGGTTCGTTGCGTGAACCAGGGTACAGCAGACCCATCTCTTGTGTTTTCCGCAGTTGTGAGTGATTTGAATGGTGCCGCGGGATAATTACACCTCTCAGTCATACTTTTAAAAGTAAGTTGGGAGTGTTGCTGAGGTAATCTTACAGTGCTTTCGAGTGGATCCGGAAACCGATGGGTGTAGATCACCTGCGCATCGCTTTACTACTGTGAAAAATGCGTGGGTGTGGATACATGTCGATCATTGTAACGTAGGCGTGCATACCTGTTCGGTGGGTTGGCAGTCCATAGCTGGTATTTCATTGTTCAACCTCAGTCGACAGTCGTGAATGAGTGAGCATAATTTTACCCATCTTTTGGCAATATTTCACCAATATCACAGGGTGGAATACCAGAAATAGGCTTCATATATTGTATCCATGGGTGGAATAGAACCCGGTTTTCAGCTTGACGATAGAATGCTTCAACCACTAGGCTACCCCGCCGCTACTCAATCGTCAATAGAGGAGGCGGGCGAAAAATAATACAGTCACTAAAAATGTTTTTCACTGATGGCGTAGCTTATGTTTATGATGTTACAGAAATTAAGTTTACATCGCTTGGCAATAGTCCTGGAATTATTTTTGATGCTGATCGCATCTTTGTTTTGGTATCAATTTTATTGTAAATTTAGCAGATAAAGATCGGGTTTTTTGTTGTGCGTGTGCATTATGAGAGAATTGTTTTATTACAGCAAAAAAGAATACCAAAAAAGACATATCTGTAGTCTTAAAATTCATCCATAGCTTAACGTCGAAATTCGCTTCTGTTACATTCCAGACATATGACACCAGTTTGCGAATACATTGTAGTATGATACATAACTGTGTGAAGCGTCATAAAATCTACCAAACCGTCACGTGAATGGTTCTCAACTGAATGTGTGGGCAGAATTCTACTTGACAAACGTCGGAAAAAATAATTATGAAGCGAAAAGTAGACTTATGTATTTTGTTTATATGTTATATTTGTCTCGATAAAATTTAATAATTGCTACCAGATAACGTGATAAAGATCACTTCGTCACCATGTATGACACTGGGGTTGGGTGGTGGTAGCCTAGTGATTAAAGCGTTCGCTCGTCACGCCAGAGACCCGGGTTCCATTCGGGACATGGGTAGACTTTGTGAAGCCCATTTCTGGTGTCCCCCGCCTTGATGTTATGGGAATAAGTCTAAAATCATTGTCACACACTCACGTATATACTTGTAAATGCAACTTGCATACGGTCACGTCAGTCGATGCGATCGTGGGTTCGGTTTCCGGGGCGCTGTAGTTGTGTTTGTTTTTGGTTCGTCTGCACCATGTCGTGTCCGTGGTCTCCTGAAGAGTCGAAAATGTCTAATCCCTGCATCACGTCCGTTCCGACCTTGAAAGGTCAAGTGTGCATAGCTATGCCGAGGGATTCTGTGTATGGCCATCCGCCCGTCCGTCGGTACGGAGAGATTTTTATTCAGCCAATAAACTGAAAACTATTGGTTTGATTGAATTCAAATTTAAGGACACCTCCTTTGGAGGAGGGGGACAGCACAATTTTTTATCATATATATAAAATTTTAAAATTTTCTTGAAGCTATAAACAATCAATTCTGAACCAGACAACCCTGGGAGTGAGAGCGTGAACAAATACCATGTGATCGGGTCATCATGACCCAGTCATGTCATTTACCATGACATTCTGGAGGTTATCCCCGAGGTAAACCAACCACATCTAAACAATATGTGCACCCACACGATTCTTTATCGTTTGTGGTTCATGGACGGACTTAAACAGAGCGTCAGTGGTCTTTCTCGGTAAAATGACATAAAAGTTCAATTGAATTGAAACCACCTTGGAACATCTGGTCTAATGTTTAATGTTAATGGTATAACTTTGTGGATTATGGTATTTTCTATGCATTTTGTAGTGTATAATTAGGGCGAACACATCATGCCAGCTTTGTTATAGGTCATATGTTTACGAATTTGAAAATAACATGAAAACAACTTAATTATGAAGCATAACCTCTAAATGGTTATGGTAATTTTACACATAAGTTTTGTGAACTCATAATTCCCGTTTTGCTTCCTTTATCAAATGTTTCGGCAGAAATACCGAAAAGGTGAGACTAAATACCCACATCCACTATCCATCGCAATTTCGTTTTGTGCCCTCCCGTTTTCAAGGCAATCGCCATTATGTGTTATCGTAAACAGGTATTTGGACGTAATAGTAGTGTAGCTGTAAAGGGTATGTTCTGCTGGAGCAGCAATGAGGAGCGCCAGCGCAGCATGCTCAGGGAACCAGGCGGAATATCAGTAATTTTTATCGGAGCTGTGTGACCTCTTACTTTGAAAACTCATTATTCTGGACAGTTCAGTGTCACTGTTAAGTAACAATGTAATTTACTTTCTATGCATTAGTGAGTGAGTGTGGTGTTACGCCGCGTTTAGCGATATTCCAGCAAAACAACTGTTTGGGACACCGGGAATGGGCCTGCGGCTTTTGTATGTGGGATTGGTGCTATCGTTTGTTACTACTCACCCATTGAAGACATCAGTGTTTAACAAGTTTAAAATGTTATTACGTGCTTCCGGAACTATTTGCACTCAGTAAAATGATCAAAAACAAGATGTCAGCTGTCATCCACAACGCATCTCGAGAGTCGCGATATTACAGATGTTTTGTTTAAAACAATTTTACATAGCTAAATCCGCGTAGATATTTTTATATAATCCCAACACGTCTTTGCTTATGTTTTGAAAAATCAAATTACACAGACTAATGTTGACACTAATAAATGAAATGTATTCATACGCGTGAACCCTGTTATGTCTGCGTAAATCAGTCGTTTTGTAACTAGAATTTTGAGATATTATTTTGCTTGTCATTAAGCTTTCGCTCGTTAGATATCAAACCATTCACTCGTTTCATAAATATGGTATTACACGGGACATACTTTAGTATTCCCTAAATTCGTTAGACACACATATATGTTTTCTTATAACATCACAACCGAAGACATTATGTATATCATTCAGTTCCGGTATGCGAGGGTTGTGCATGTTTGCCAGGGGGTGGTGGAGTAGCCCAGTGGTAAACGCCGTAGGCCCGGGTTCTGTTTCACACTCAGGCAAATTGTTCGAAACGTATCCCTGTTATCCCTATATGTAGGTTGAACAGAGCTCTTCCTGCTTTCAAAAGAAACTGCAACCAATTAAGGGTTTGATACTGCATGCAGTCCAACTTTTCGATATATGGTGGGGCAGCACTGGTTCAGTTATTATGCTCAAGATCCGTGTCTGGTACATTCTCTGAAAATAACGGTGGCCTTTGAGTCTAGTCCAAGTTTGAACCCTTATCCCCGTGTAGATTGTGAGATAGAATTGAAGCCCCCGACAACCAATGAGCGACCTAATGAGTCAATTCATCTGGCTTTTGTCACTATCCCCCTTTAAGCTTCGACGTTGCTCACGTAGTCGATCACTAGACAAGTCCAGATTCGCTAGTGATAGATTGCAGAGTGCGGCGTTTTGTTGGATGCGTAAGAGTATTCCAGAAAAAAGCATGTTTACTCGTAAAATCGCGCAAAACTCGAAATACCAACACATACGAATAGTTCTTGAAAACAATAGACCAGACTATAGATCAGCCAGGTATGAGGTCGGACCGTCGACTCACTTGGCATGAAATGCATACCCCGCCTACATGCACAAGGGATCATGTGAAAGATATTTAGTGTTTTTGTCATGTGTGTTGACTATGTCCCATCTATTGATTAACATCTTACGTGTCTTTCTTTCATGAAGTTTCATGTTTAGATGTAGAAAAGGGTATGGTACCTGATAACCATAGAAAAACATCGTATAATATGCCTCAAAATATATTGGTTGACCGCCCAAAGACCGAAAGGACTGGACATCATTTGTGAATTGTTGTGATTCCCGTAAAAGCAGTTAAATCTATCACTCAGATACACCATCTCATAACCCGGGATGCCACTAAAGGACTTGTGCAAATGCCTGTTCATTTTTAGATTGACTATAGAAACAGCTTACTGAAAGGAATCGGTTAACGTCATCTGTACAAACTCCAGAAAGTCCAGAACACTGCCGCCAGGATAGTGACGAGAACACCAAAATCATGCATTGGCAGCTCAAAGAAGCGAGAATCAACTTTAATATTCTATGCATGGTGTACAAATGTCAAAATGATACGGCATCACCATATCTTTCTAATATGGTGGAAGACTACATCCCCGCAAAGACTCTTCGATCTCAAAATCTGAATCTTCAGAACACACCGCAGTATAATCTGAAGTCCTTTAGTCACGCAGCTCCGCAACTATGGAACTTCCTCTGGACGTCACATTTTAATCATCAGTATTGCATTCAACTCCAAATTCAAGACGCAACTATTTTCAGACCATTATTCATTATATTATTCCTGAACTATAATTCATAGACATTTACTCCTGATATTGTTCACAGGTTTTATTTCGGGCAATTATTCATAGGTTTTATTGCACACTATTATTTCAGTGCGTGCGTCTTTTCTCTGATTTTATTCGCTTTGAGCACGCACCTTGTGGATGATACAGCGTTTTATAAATGCTCATTAGTATATTTCACAGCCAGGCTGGTAAGGCTCCTCATCAACCCCTGGACTCTCTACACGCAATCCAGACAGCAAATGGGGCAACTCCCTGGAAACGCTGCCAAGTCGAACCCACCAAGGACGTCTCGGAGAACATGTAGGCTCCCCAACACTGGTGCTTCCTGCATTATCCAGAATGTCAGAAAGGGTATGCTCCCGTTGGAAACCACGGGCACCCTCCTGATGTGCGCCAAGAGTTCAGGAGACAAAGGCACCGAGAACAATTGAGAGTCTGACGACAGTGTACTTGAGATGCAAGCGAGACATGTCAAAGGTGAGGTCGGCGTATTTAGAATGCTCTTCCTGACTCTTGTCAATAGGGACAGAAAAACCATTTGCTGTATCAGAAAGGATACGATCAGGTTTGTTGGCTGCAATTCTTCTGAGGCTGTATATGAGCCTGTTTCACAGAAGTTTAAAAGCATCATTTTCCATGACGCCCTCGACATGTTCAGGGTCGTACCATGGATGGACCTCGGAGTCAAAGCCACAGGCATATCGAAGAGGGCAGAAAAAGCAACGGGCCATGCCATCATGTTGTTTGAGATATTTTGTTTGTGCCAAAGAAGGGCATCCACTTACAAGGTGTTGGGCAGTCTCTGTAAATTCATTACACAGTCGACGTTGATTGTTTAAGAATCACATTCTGGCGATTGCGAATGGGAAGCGACTGGTCCTGGGCATCTAAAAGGAAGACCTCAGTTTCACATTTAAGACCAGCAGAACTTTCTGGATTGCTATTCTGTTCTATGCATGTTCAATGCATGTACACACGAAACAATGGCTTCTCAGAAAGTTTCTCCACTAATGACCCATTCTGGACAGACTTGGTGAATGACTTCACCTGGTTTACTCCCATGACTGTACCGTCCAGCAGTACATCACCATCAACAAAGTCAACCTCAAATTTTAAAAAATTGTCCAACAACCTTGGCACGCTTAAAATAGCTGTGGAATTCCTTGTTTCATAATGATTTTTGCCATGCATCACCAACGAATCATCCGATAAATAGGTATGTGCAAAGGTACACGATAAAATTGCATTCCAAGATAGTTGTAGGCCTGACTGATCTTCCTCAAGATATTCAGTAACTGAGTAAGTCCGATAGTCACTAACTGGGATCAATATACTGAAGAGACTTCAGAATCAATTAGTGAGGACAGAGTCATATGCATTTTGTAATCAGTCCAGCACATGGAGAGGTTGCGGAGGTATGTTTTAGCCCTCTTGCAAAATAATCTTTTGCACAGGAAGTTGATCCTTGAACCACCAACATCCCTTTCTCTCTCCCTTCTGCTCTCTGTAAATTACTTCTTTAGAAGAGCAGTAAAAAGACATGAGGTTTGTCAAATGTCATGTTAAGATTTGTATACTGAGTATTCAAACATGTGATAGGGAGGAAGTTATGGGGATCAGTCAAGTCTCTTTTCTTTGGGTGGAATATTAGAATATTGTACGACCTTTCTCATTTCAGGCAATCTGGTGACAGTAACAGACAAACGTCACAGCTATTTTATCATGCATTGCATGATCGTAATCACGAAGCCGAAGTTTTGAGGTTACAGTCTCCGGGTATAGACCATAACTGTTTCCAGAACCTTTCATTGGCATTCATGGAGGTCGTCTATCATGCTCACCATGACCCTTTCATTTGAGTTGCCTGTAAATGTGCTCTCCAATATTTCTAAAGAGTTTATTTTCTTTGATAAATTTGTTCTTCTGTTCCCATTTGTTCTTTTTTCCGGTCCAAGCTTTTATATGGGCCTTAGGGGAATCAACGATGTGGAGAAGTACCTCTAATTTTGTTGTATTGTGATTTTAATATCCTCCAAATTGCCTTTTTTGCCGTTCAGACTTTGAGGTCCCTGACGATCTTATTTCAAGGCACAGCTCAATCCAAGAAATGTGTCTTCTAGTTGCAGTATCTTTTTACAAGAAACCGGTTTTTCTTTGGTCTTCTGTTGCTATCATTAGATGGTTTGCCCTAAGAATCTGTGTGAAACTCCTCCAAAGTTCGAGCGGCAGCATAGACGAAGGTTTACTTCATGTAACGAAAAGTCCGTAGAAAGTTTAAGAGAAATATTTTCATTAAGTACATCAATTACATTTTGGGGAAACGACAGCCTTAGTTCTTTAATTGGCCTCCATTTCTCCAAAGGTAAGTCACAAATTTGCTTATAAGTTGAATTACATAGACATTCATAAGCCGCCGGAATTGATCTCTGAGATTTTGCTGCGTCAGGTAAGCACACATGGGCATTGCATTGTCCCAATGCGGCTTAAGCGACTTGTCATTGATACGTGGATTATCAGGCCATCCTTTCGCCGTCGCTTTCGGTTTGACCAACATATTCTTGGTCGGGTTCCTTGCCTCCCGCCGGGACAAGTGCTTAGTCTCTGAATATGCAATGTTGATTGTAACAAACAAAGCGAATTACATTGAAATTAGCCCAAGGCCGACCAGAGATTCGGAACCTGAACCTGGGTAGACTTGCCCAATCTAGGCCCACCACGGAGAGGCACCGAGGAGTAAAAGATTACCATATCTTAGCTGATGTCCCTATCGCCCGGTCCGACCCCCGCCGTCGTCTGCAACACCCATCCTGTTTTTTCTTTTGAGACAGCCCCTTCTATCGGTTTCTTTTTATAGTGACAGTGATACTTAATGGTAGCTGCATGAATGTTATTATTTTTACGTCGGCTGTCGTCTAATATCAAAATGGGCATTTAAAAAGCGTCGTTTGTAGTACAATATTACCGCACTCTAATTTGCTTAAAACAATGTTCTGTTCCAAATAAGTCGCCTTGGCCAAAACCCCGCATTGCTTATTTTTGCACTAATCTCTCCTCAGTAAAGTCTTTAATCTCCCTACCTCTGACACAGTAATTAGGCCGATCTTCGTATAACAGATATTGCACACTTTCACATGGCAACTACGTAAGTTGTGGAGATAAATGTGAAAACAACGGGTTTTTTTCTTATTTCCGACAGACCGTTAGTCATTCTGCAGTATTAGAAGAAATGTTTTAATGTAGACTCTTCTCGGTATAAACTGAATACGTCATTTGCCAGAATGCCCTCCCTCAAATTGCACTCCAAACGTGGGTAGTCAGAGACCGTGAAATGAAAGTAATTTGTTGTCCCTGATATAATATACGTTTGATATAAAGATCAACCTTGCAGATGCATGTGAAACAGGTGAGGCCATGTGTTGCTGCAATAAGGGCGGCTGAAATCTTTGACAGACAGAAAGTGATAGACAGAAATGAACGCTCCCTTCATCCAATCCACTTTCGTGCTGCCAGTTTTCAACGAACCCGAAACAAGGGAGATAACTGGTGTCAGACTTTTAGAAATTGTCATCGTTAACGATTCAGGTTTTAGGGGGAATCCCCGGTTTCGTACGCCACGACGCCATTATAACATTCCAGAATACGAGGTGAGAGTATTTCGTCGTTAGCTTCATATTCACTGTGTTTTATTCTGGAATGTTATTCCTAGAGAAACTTAATGTCAGTTTGTCACATATCCAGTTATCAGAAGGTGTTAGGGTTTCGAAACGTTCCGAAAGAACGGACATTCGATTAGGACGCAGTGACCTCGTCTTGGCACGGAAAGAGTTCTACAGTCCATACTGCTGTGTCACAGTAAAACATTATGTGGGATTGGTGCTATCGTTTAATCCTTTACGTGCGCCAAGATGTTATCAGCATCACATGAACTGAATGCTGTCACAAAATACAATACATGTAGGGTACACATCCATACAACTGGCCGGCCATCTCGTTGCAAGTCCAGGTTCACCACACAAAGCGAAAAATAGACCTTAAATTTATAAATGTTTGTTGCCTACGTATAAGATGTAAGTATCATAAATAGTTAGAAGTATTCGCAGAATAGACTCAGTGCAGTTATTCATTCACTTTGTACAGCTGAATTCACTTACAAGGTCTTGATACTTCCAGAGCTGAACCAACCCAATGATTTTTTGACTATCTGTCTGTTGTGTGTCTCAGAGGGTGGGGCAGGGTTTTGGGCTTAACTGTGTTTGACACAACAGGTTTTCAACTTGTATCCATTCACACTGACAAAGTATTGACATAATTATTCATTTATAAGTGCCTGTCAAAGCAGGATATGCTAGGCTGAAACGACCCAATCATGTGAGTTGTGGATTGTGACTTAATTTATGATAAATATGTTAGGGTATGTTCTTTCTATTACTGGGAAACCCGTGCTTCAGTAAGTTATTTCCTGGTCTGGGAAGACCGAGCAGCATTGTATGGGAAAGGTATGTATGTTACAATTTCTTCCATCTGTTGATGTGGTGATTTGAATCATCAATCTGCAATTTCATAAATAAACTTAATACAGATGTGCCTCATAGAATTAGCAGAGTCTGCTTTTATTATTAAATCCTGTGTTTGCCATGAAATGACTTCTTTTCTCTTGTCACCAGTCTTAGACTGTTTTACTGTAGGTAGTATATGCTTTTTCTATTATATAGTCAAAATGCTTTTTTACTGTATCCAAAATACATTTTTGCTGTAATCCAAGTTTCTTTTTGCATTACGTGTGAGGTTATTGACCATTTGACTAAATCTGACATTATCACAGCCACAATCCTTGTGTAAATAGTTTCGTGTGTTAGTTGTATTCATTTGTATAACATATATTCAGTGTTATCATGTCATTCTTTTTAACTTCAAAGCCCACATCAATTTATGTTACAGAACAGAGCACAATAAATGTACATAAATTTCACTTGACAAAGACATTAAAGGCATCCCTGGACAATTTAAGTCTGTATGAGGAAGGTCAGTGTGATTTTGATGAACTAAAAATTCACATTGTCCACAAATTTACTCATTCTGATATGGTTACTCCTCTTTTAGTACCAAAGAATCAAAATATGCAAGAACTTGTTACTGGCTGTTACTTCTATGTGCAGAATCTTTTACATAAACTACCAAAAACATGCTAATTTACTTCATGAGTTTTCAATAAGATATGTTGTATTATCAACTGAGCTAAAGACTGAAAGTTGCTGACAGTTATTATTTGTTGTGTCTCATACAGACCTTGAAACAAAATCATGACAACCTCTTAAGCAAATCTGCCTTTCTTTTACAAGTCTAGATATCTTCGTTTTGTGAAAATGTGATTTTATTTCTATAGCACAGTAAACATTATACAAAAAAAACCCAAAGTGTTAATCAGTTTCCAACTCAAGGGACAAAATGTTAGTCTCATGTTTTTGTTACATAAAGCAGTGGACCAAAATGTATACTGTGCCCTAGACTGCCACCTTGTGCCTATCCCCTAGGTCTTTATTGTGTAACATGGAGGCATGTCCTGATCACCTCAAGTTCACAGCTGTCGTCGCAGTTGTCGTAAACCTGTCAACCTTCACAGGTCATGAAGCACACTTTCTCGATTGATCTATGACTTAAGTGGGAGAGAGAGTGTTTACATGCACACAGATATGCACTGCGTTTGTGTAGGTTCTGCATTACATGGCTAGTCTGTGCAAGTTTACTGTGACTAGAAACCAAGTATGCCTCAGTTTCACAGCAGTTAGTCATTACAGTGCAGATGATAGTGCTGTGAGTCAGGTGTTGGTCAGGACATTCTAGGTTGATAGCATGAACAATCAGTGGTCAATAGCAAGAGCAGTGGTTACTGTCTCAAGGTTAGGGGGGTCATACAATCCAAGACATCTTTACCACTGGATTTAGAGAGTATAATTGTCTGTTAAGACAGGATTTGGATTCTGGAGCCACACAAAGACAGGTCTTAATGTTTTGTTAATATTGGAAACATGAAACACCAAATAAGATTATTATTGATATTTGTGAGTGAGTGAGTAAGGTTTAGTGCTGAGTTTAGCAATATTCATGTAATATTACAGTAGGGGACACCAGAAATCTGCTTTTGAAATCATACACATGTGGAGAACAAACAAGTGTCTATGGCATGACAAGCGAATAAGTTTAATCCAAAGGCTAACTCACCTTCACCGTTTGTGAAGTAATTGGCCATGACTAATATTTAAGTTTGAGTGCTTATTATGAGACTTTTGACATGTCCTAGAGAGTTTCCAGATCAAGTATTCAGAGTTGTGTCCCTTACCTGTGCCAGCATATGTTCAGTGTATATTTGAATCTTTTACCTGCCAGTTATGCTCTAATACCCTGGGATATTAGATCTTTGTCAAGCTGAAGATGTCTTTAAACTGCATAACTTTGGTTGTACTTTTATTGTTATTTGACTGAAGTATTGCTTGAGGTTTTCAAACTAAA
This sequence comes from Haliotis asinina, assembly GCF_037392515.1. Taxonomy (NCBI): domain Eukaryota; kingdom Metazoa; phylum Mollusca; class Gastropoda; order Lepetellida; family Haliotidae; genus Haliotis; species Haliotis asinina. The sequence continues at coordinate 31,624,835 of NC_090291.1, forward strand.
AACATAAATTTTCTGAAATTTCATATTTGATATTTATTATTGTATTTCATCTTTTCTGTGCCTTTTTTTTCCATGTGTATCTCTGCTTGTCCTCAGCTGTAGCATCTGTAGGTGTAATTGGCTCCAAAAATATTCCCCCAACACCCAAAATGGAAAAGTACACACCTGTGTTTCTTCAGTAAAGATAAGAAAGCTTTTACCCAGGTGTCTGCAATGCAGTCACATTTGAGTTTGCAGGGATTAACAAAGAATCTACATGTATGTCAAGCAGACAAAATCATCACTGATTTTGACTCTTGATTCAGGTTGTTGTGAAACTGAAAGTGAAACAAGTCTAGAATTGGAACATGAAACAGCTTCTCCTCATGAACCTTAGTACAAATGAAAGTTTAAAATTGAGAAGTGAAAGGAAATGTGGTTTTGAGAAGAACCTCATTAGAATGGACAGATTTAAGAGGCGCACATATCAGATACTATAACCAAAAAGCTCACAGACCCAATGCCTATTTCTAGGACAGCTACCATGATCTGAAGGAAAGCGTTTGCACTGAGAGTGTAAGTTGAATGTTTAGGTCCCAAGGTGGGTCATACCTCGGCCCACTTACACAAAGCAGTCTTATAGCCATGACTATTGTAAGCCTATGTTGGAGAGTGGGGGTTACGTTCATGGTAGAACTAAGATTGCTTTGTGCAAGTGGGCCCAGAAGATTTAAAAAGATGGAACTTCTTCCTTGCCTGGTGATCAGGGTTAAGGAAAGACTGATAACACAGCATTGCCAGAGTGTGGGATCTTTGTTACAACTGAGGAAAGTCTTTTAGTAGAAGAATGCTATGAAGCTGGCATGAGTCTCAAGTGGCACAAGCAGACACTCACAGACACACAGACATATACACAGACATCCACATTGCCTTGAAATTGCGACCTGTGAAGATCTGGGTTAGAGTTGATCTCCTGTGGCCCAGACGACTATATACTTACTTATAACATGTATCTCTCAGAGGAATGTACCTCTCAGAGGAACTTAGAACATGTATCTCTCAGAGGACTTCCTGTTAATAGTGTTATTTCTGACTTGGATAAAATCTCAAAGTACCTGAACTATTTAATACCATGATAACATATACGATAACTGTATCTCACCAAAGATAACAATGTTTGTGAGATCTATTTTGCGACAGAGGTCTAGTGTCTCCTCTGGACACTGCTTTTATACTGATAAACTTTCATGGCGTGATGGAGATGAGGAGGTTTGTGCTGGAAAATAACCATTGATTTGTCCATGTTATCATTAGCTTATCATTGTCCCATCAGCTGACTTCATTATGTCAGGTTTCGATTATTTGACTTCATTGATAGTACTGCGAGTCACTTTGTTGTGTGCTTAATAGTTGCAGGAAGTGCATCAATATTTCGGATGAGTTAGCTTGTTTTCTTCATAAATGTTGGTTCAATCCTTTGTAAATGTAAATGTAGGTTCAATCCTTTTTAAATGTGGGTTTCAACTTTAACATAATCTGGAGTAATATTTCTCCATTTGCTAGCAGTGACCGTAGGCCTCCCACTAGGCCCAGGACCTGAGTTCTCAAACAGTGATCACTTTGAAATGGTCCAGTATCATATAGTTAGGTGATATCCAGGAACCTTTATGATGTTATTGATGTCTCCCAAACTTACTAAAGCCAGTGCCTTCAGTCATCATGATTTCAGAGATGAGATGCAAACAGTTGTTATTTCTGACAGTAGAATGAAGCCAATTATGCTTGTGATGATTATTAATTGTCTTTTTGAGCTTTTATTTTTCAGCAAATCTTTGACTCCAAGTATCCCGGATATTGCCATTTACCACCTTTATTTCAGTCTGTCAGCTTTGTTCTTTACCATCCTTGAGGTCTGTTAGGTTGAAATAGATCATGACGAAGTGAACAGACATAAGATGTTAAACATTATAAAAGTGTAAGTTTTAATCTACTGTTAAGTCATGTAGATGTGAAATGTTGTCCAAAATATTGGTGTCATTTGGCTTCAAAATTCTGATGATACCAATAAGTAAATTACAAGAAGTAGGACAGAGATTTCAGATAACTTGGAACATTACTGTTCAGATTACAGTTTTAGGATGGGGCACCAAAGGCAGAAGATAACCAATTAATCATCACACACTCAGCGATTGGGGAAGCAAACTTTGACAATGGGCCATTTTCAGGATTATTAGCTATTTCCTGAATTTTGAATGGCCCACTGCCCTTGTATCAATGGTAAACTTCCAAATTTTAATGGGCCATTTTTCATTCTAATGTGCAAAATGGCCCATGGCCCCTGCCTTTCTCAATCCCTGTTCACTCCACCCATGAAGATCTTGGTTAAAATTGGTCAGGCTTGATGACTTGGTTGACATGTCATCTTATCCCAATTTGTAGATCAGTGCTCATGATTTCAGTGATTGTCTGGTTCAGACTAAATTATTTACTGACCAATGTGATGCACAAGTGTTTGGTTGTTTCCGAGGAAGCAGTAACCTGCATTATTTCATAAGTCACTCCACATGAGCAATGATTCATTCCAGGCCCTCACAAAATTCTCAAAAGGAACAGTTCTCTACACTGTCTGTCAACAGGACCCTCGTTTGACCTTTAAATATAATAATTTGGTTTAGGGGGCCCCTCATGTTTGTGAATCGAGGTAAAACCCATCCATTTGACAGAATGATGGCTTTGTCCTTCATGTGAGCTCCACCAGTTAGTCTATTTCATAATTCAAAAAGTGTTGGCCCTGCAGTTATATTTATGCACATCCCTCCCTCAGTCAGTCACACACTGATTTGCCCTTGCTGTTTCAGACAAATCATGGACAACCCAGCTGATGCCAGAAGAAGGAACCCAAAATCAATCACACATTTTATTTTTAACACCGTCAGTTTTGTATGGATTTGAAAGAGGTCGGATTGAGTCATGGAAGCAAGGGATCAAGCCAGAGTGCTCTACATAAAGTCCTTAAAGAATGAACAAGTGCTGGGGTCTCAAAGCATGGGGCAGGTGTCAAAGTCTGTTAAAAAGTTGGTTCGAGATTCCCTATCGCGCATCGAAAGGCAGTGTCGATTTCAATACCAGGAGTTTTGGACTGTCATAGAAAAGACTGCACAGATGGGAAAGTTGATTCCCGACAAAGCAGCTGAGGCCTTCCAAAATCTTGAAAAATATTTTATTCTGTTATACAAGATGCCATGGAAACGTGAATTTAGGAAACTGAAGGTGAGTTCTGATGATTTGTTTATGTCCATACAGGTTCAGATGATTTAGATGGCCTAGAGGGCCTTTTTTAATCTTTCATAGCGCTACAACGGTTGCCATACATTAACATTAACTTATCACTGTCTTAGCACTAAGGGACCTTTGAAAAGCTAGGCCCAGGCTTTTTGATAGGAAATGGAAGGCTTGTGGAAGGAAATAGAGGTCTTTGAACAGGAAATAGAGTCCCTTGTAAGGAATTATAATGTTTGTATTGGACATGATGACTTCCGGGTATGATGTAGAGGAACTTTGAATTGGCAGTATATGTTTTCTGTGGAGAAAGAAGCTTTTGGATAGGAATATGTATAGAAAACAGATACCTTTGGACAGGAACCTAGGCCTTTGGATACAGATACAAGTGGATTGGAAATACAAGCTTCAAATAATTCATGATAAAAAGTTTGGATCATAAGGTGAAAAATATGACAACGACCATAAACGACCAATGTTTATGCAGAATGAATGACATCCTAATGGTCTTTTAATGGGAACAATTCTATCCAATCTTTTATAAGCTAGCAGTTCGGGTTGGAACTGTTCTTATGCAAACCATGCTTGTGAGGCCACATGAAGAGGCCACTAAAGAGATCAGGTGGTCATCATATCCCAGTGGCATAGATCGATGCTTATGCTGTTCAACACTGGATGTTCTGGTGCACACTGGATTATTTCCAGGCCATGTAGCTGATATATCGCTACGTCTGGCGTCAAGCACTAAACAAACAAGCAAATATAGCGACCTAAGGGTAAATGACACTGCAGATTTGTTCAAGGAACTGAGTATGATTCAGGAGATTGATAATCCATCTATTTCTGGATGTCCACAGGACACGTAATGGAGAGTCCCAGATGGGACACTCACTAACGGAGTTTGGACACAGCCAGCAACTGACTGTTTTAAGAGCATATGCACCGACGTAACCTGAATTAAGTTTATAGTTTTACACCGCTTTTAGCAAGATTCCAGCAATATAACGGCGACGAACACCATGTAGGAATTCGAACTCGGGTCTTCCGTGACGAGCGAACGCTTTCACAACTAGGCAGGCTACCCTACCGCCCCTGTAACACGAAGTTGTTGGCAGATCGTGTTTACTAGCAGTAACCCAACTCACATGAAATGTGTTATTGTGACATGTATATGCCAGCAATTATGTAGTTATGTCAGACTCTCAGTACTTTGGAACCTACCTATGAGGATTTTCTTTGATAGTATTCTGCGTAGTCTCGTTTGAAAAACAACGTCATGAGTGTAATCGTTGGTATATTGCGCGTTTGGATGGGAAAACACGTCAGTTGATCGTGCACCCTGTTCTACGTCTGAGGAGATGTAAATTGTATAATTGTATCGCGTATGTGCATGTGGGAAGACGTAATTTGTATAATCACATACTCGTTCCTTATTCTACAATATGCCACTGGTATTTCAGCCAATGAACTGATCCCGTGATAATACTGTACTCTTCAGACTTACGCGACCCACTTACGCCAAACTCTGGGCCCCGTCTCACAAAGCTCTCGTAAGCCTAAGATCTCGTAACTTTTCTCGTAGCATTCCTACCTCCTATACTGTAACATAGGAAGTAGGAATGCTACGAGAAAAGTTACGAGACCTTAGGCTTACGAGAGTTTTGTGAAAGGGGCCCCAGGTTTACAACGAATGTTGTCAAAGTCGAGTTTGAGAGCGTGAACAGCGACTCCCACACCGACTTAACACCAACAGCGACTTTATTTTTATCGAGAAACAGGGTCGGTCTCTTTTCTTAATAACATTTCCACCAAACTTTCGGTGTTGTCAAACTGAAGTTTGACTTGTGAAGTGTAACTGGTGTTGTTTAGAAACAACCAGTAGCAGTCAACGAAATTGTCACGTGATATTTTGTTCGTCTGGTCAACTGCACGGGCAGAAACATGGCGCTCAAATGACACGAAAACTTGACAAGTGTTTGACGCGAGTTCGGCAACTTAAAATGTTTTTAAACACTTGTGTTGCCAAACTTTAGATTGTTGCGTGAAAGCCGCCTAAAGAGCTATGAAGATCCGGGTTAGTATTGGTTTTTAGCAACGCATGCTTGTCTTGGACTCCAATAACAGGATCGGGTGACCAGATTTGATATCATTGTTGACACGTGTCATTTTATCTTAGTTACGAACTGCGTAGGTAGTTGCTCATGATGTGTATCATTGGATTGTTTGGTCCAGAATCGTTTATTTACAGACCGCTTTTATACATATCTGGAATTTTGCGTCGTCAAACATCAAAACACAAAACTAAATCTTCCCCCGCGTACCAACTGAAGCAGGTCCCAGCATAAAATATACACCAATGTATGATTGCAAATGCGCATTAATATTTATGTCTAATCCGCATTCTAAACTATGTCCTGATATACGAACCTCACATGTATCACATAATACGACGCCATAGATGTAAATGTTATTCAAAGACTGGTTCTGCAATATGAATAACTTCCTGTATTCGGGCGACCTATGCTGACGTCAGTAGAAAATGCATAGATTCGCGTAAGGTTTTATCGCTGTGGGGTCAGAATGGATTTGATTCAGTGGCAATCGGAACCTGAAGAAATGATTCCTTTTCATCAGCCATTATGTAGTGAAAGTGTCTGGCTGTCAGTCTAGACAGCCCGTATTTCCATGAGTTTATAGCATGTTTAGAGAAACATTTCTTCGGCTGAATGCAGTTTTGTGGCTCTTACCACTACACCTTCACATTTTCCTATTACATAAAGGTTATGAGTAACCCGAAACTCTTACGAATCGCGGGTCGATTCCCCACAATACAAAATGTGAAGAACATTTCTGGTATCCCCACGTGATATTTCAGGAATATTGCTAAAAGCGTCGTAAAACCATACCCACTGATTCGTTTCCACACAAAACAGTGTTTGAAGAATTGATCTTCAGTAACCAATACGTGTAAAATTCGACAAACGAGATCGGGTGATCAGGCTTGCTGGCTTGGTCGTTGTATCCCAGTTTCGTAGATCAATGCTCATGCTGTTGATCACTGGATCGTCGGCGCCAGACTCGATTATTTTTAGACCGCCGCCTATAGCTTGACTATTGCTGAATGCGGCGTACGATCAAACCCACCCATTCACTCACTAGCGCATTTGGACATTACATTCAAGTATCTTACGAAAAGAAAATATAATTTTACGACTGATAGATAATTTTCAGACAGCGGCACATAGCTGAAAATTGCTGTGTTCCATGTGAAATTAAAGTCATTCACTCACTCATGAACTCTTGTAACCGGACCCGAATATTAAACGGCCGTGATCACGGAGAACAGTTCTCACCCGGAATTTCAAAGATCAGATATGTATGAATGCACCTTAAATAAAACCTGTCAGTCATGCCGATTATTTCAAGTTGGCCAGTATAACCTTCAAGGGAATTTCCCTAAGTCTGCACAGCCAGTCAGTTGATACTAGACCAGGAAGTGTGTTAATAGTTCAACGTACGAGGATCTCACACAACAGGCTCTATTCAATAATTACATACACATAGAATGGCGTCTTTTTGTGAATCGAACCCGGGTCTTCCGCTTGACTAGCGAACGCTTTAACCACCGTGCTACCCCACAGCCCGAAATATCGCCCATGCACCCTTGAGTTATAACTCGCACATCAACCAAGGCATTGTAGGTATACCAAGATATTGGTTCTCACCTAACAGATTCATCATTAGACGTTTCTCTGCAAACTGTCTGCGTCTTTGGTGATACGTTAACACTAAACTGCTACTCTAAAAAGAATGAATGAGTGAGTGTGGCTTTACTTCCCTTTTAGCAACATTCCAGCAATATCACGGTTGGGGACACCAGAAATGGGCTTAACACATGGGCAATCGAACCTGGGTCTTCTGGGTGACGAGCGAACACTTTAACCACTTGGCTAACGCACCGCTCCTCTTATCATGTGAAGTTTCTAATCATGTGAAGCTTATTATGGTTCAGCTGTTCCATCAGCTGAGATACATTAGTGTCAAAACTGAAGCAATGAAACATGGCACTAATACTACGTGGTGTGTTCTAGTGTGTTTTACGCCGTTTTTAGCGATAGTCCAGCAATATCGCAGAACATCAGAATTAGGCTTCACTGTACCATTAAGGGAATCGAACCCGAGTACTTGGTGTGACAAGCGAAGGCTTTAACACCTACAAGGAAACCCCACCGCCCTCTTACGATTAGATTAATACATTCCTGTGTCTGTGTTCAGATACACTTAGGAACTTGCTGAAACATGTGGAGCTTTTATCTCAGTATTTGTTTTATATATCTATCGTGACCACATTTACTTTATAGAACCAATCTCTTCCGGCTTGTTTGATAACGCTGGTAACATCTATAACGATACATCACATATATCGTGATGAAGTTGTTTAGATGTGTGTCCACTGCTCATTACACCAGGACCCACGTGAAATCCGGGTTAGAACATTGGCCGTCATTGATCCATGCTTGTCGTAAGAGGCGGAGTAAAACTAAACTGACTCACTAATTTCACCAGCCCGTTCCTTGGTACTGTAAAGACGGATGAATTGAGATTCTGTGTCAGTTAGAGTGAGTGAGTGAGTGAATTTAGTTTATGCCGCACTCAGCAATATTCCAGCTATATGGCGGCGGTCTGTAAATAATCGAGTCCAGACAATCCAGTGATCAACAACATGAGCATCGATCTGTGCAGTTGGGAACCGGTGACAAATGTCAACCAAGTCAGCGAGCCTGACCACCCGATCCCGTTAGTCGCTTCTTATGACAAGCATAGTCGCCTTTTATGGCAAGCATGGGTTGCTGAAGACCTATTCTACCCCGGGACCTTCACGGGTCCTTTGTCAGTTAGAGGAAGTAGCGGTTAGGAAGTTTAAATCCAATACTGTTAAAAAGTACCATGCGGAAATGGATTATTTTCACGATGGAATTACCGCAACCTGATTTGATTTGGTTTCCTTCTGTGAAGTATTGTCTCTTGTTCAGTTATGTCTCTGGTGCGATGTTGAACATATTTATAATGATGGTGACGTGTCCTAGCATTCAAAGCGCCTCTCAGAAAATGTTTCAAGTCGGTAATAAGTTTGAATGTTTTGTGTCAGGGGCACTAGGACGGTGGTCTGTCCTAAATGTGGGCCGCAGACAGTAGCCAGACACATACAACACATAAGGGCAATACCTGACATTCCACGGCTTTTGTGATTACTCGATGTGTGTTTAACTTCCGGGTTTGAAATTTAGACACACTCAATATTCACAAGGACGTATTTGTTTACATTACTTCCTTCATTCTTATCCTCTACAGATAATCTGCAAATGGTTATTTAGAGTCGATTCATTTATTTTTTATTTATTTTTTGTTGTTTTTTTATTTATTTGTTTGGGGTTTGTTTTTTTTGTTTTTTTAAAGATCATGTGTTCAAGTCATTCTTAATTTGTGAGATTCCGTAGCGATTTTCAGCTGACCTTAAATACCGATAAGAGTTCCAGGGATTCAGGAATATGTTCTCATAGCCGCTCATGTGTTCAGACACATACCAGATCCTTCAGTATATGTCATACTGCCCATAGTTTAAATACATTTGTCGAATTCTGAGCATACTGAACCATGTACAGTCTGTTTGCTTCCATTTGAGACCGATGAATTGCTCACTAACACAAAATCTATTAATTGCAACAAAACCAATTTTACACAGCCACGTGAAATCGACAGACCAACTCTCATGTGGTGTCTCATAATTTGGGACAACCGAATAAAAAAAAAACGATCATCATTTTCTTGTCACCTTTCGCTATTTTGTACGAGGGGGGCCTCTTGCTGGTAGAACAGCCAGGTGGGCAAGGTGCACATGTGAAATCTTGAAAAATTGTACCGATTCAGCCTGCACGGATACAACTGAGGGAACCATCTCAAAACCCACACGATGTGAGAAAGTCGATTCATTTCAGCTGGTTAGAAACGCCATTAAGTCTCTATATAAACATAATACCTTTGTCTCTCTGCGTATTCTGAAAAAGCATATGAAGACAAATCATTCTTTGGTCATTTCAAAATATCAGTTATGGAAGTTTCTTCTCAAATTTGGTTTCCGTTACAAAAAAGTAGGCTCAGAAAATAGACGTGCACTGTGCGAGAGGTCTGATATTGTCCGACTAAGAAACCAGTACTAACGCACAATTCGAAAGAAACGTACAGAGGGTTACAAGCCTGTATATTTGGACGAAACATGGGTAAATGCTGCCCATACGACAGGGACACAATGGTTCCCTAGCTCCTTTTCAGAGCCCAGTGCCAGAAAATTACCATTTGGCAAGGGAGAACGACTGATTTTGCTCCATGCTGGTTGCAAGAGTCGGGGATCCCTACCTGGCTGCTCCCTAGTCTTCAAGGCAAAATCTAAAGACAACCGAGACTATCATACCGAAAGGGTAGACTCTGACGACAGCGAAACCGATTCGGACAACAGCGTCTTCTGAAAGTGGCAACACTGACTCCCATCTCAAGTGGTAACCAGATAACGGTTTTTGAGATGACCCCCATCTTCACAGCACACGCTTTTTGATTACCTGGCTGTTCTACCAGCAAGTGCAATATAGCGAAAGGTGACAAGAAAATGAGGATCGTTTGTTAAACGACTTCTTTTATTCGGGTTTCCCAAATTATGAGACACATCATCAGAGTTGGTCTGTCGATTTCACGTGCCTGTGTAAAATGTGTTGCAATTATTAGATTATGAGTTAGTGAGCAATTCATCGGTCTCAAATGGAATCAAACGGACTGTAGGCGGATTTGCCAGGGTGTACGAACCTGACAATGACAATACACGGGTTGTTCGAACGACCTTTTCCTTGGATGGAATGTGGCTGCCAAACGCCTGATCGCTTCGAAATTTTAGAGTTTACCTTTACAGTTATAAGTATAAACAGAGTAATAAAATAGTTGTCATAATTTCTTATTTGTTTTTGTCAGTTGTTTAACAAAATCTCAAATTCGATCATTTTTATCATTTATAAACTAAGGCATCCTGAGTTATTTCCCTTTTTGACTTCAGGAAATATCATTGGGAAACATTTTGCGTCTCAATCTGGTGATGGTTAAATGTTATTTTTTAACAATAAGCTTATTTAGAAGATGTTAAGGGTAATAAATTCATCACACGGCGATTAGCCATGAAGCAGCCCAGCCCATACACGTCGGAGGAAGCGACTGACGGAGAACGGGTGGCGGGGCTCGCTGACTTGTTTGACACACGCGTGAGTCGATGCTCATACTGATGATCAATGCATAGTCGTCCGTATCATTTACATACCGCGGCCATATGGTTGGATTAATGCCAGGGGCGGCGTTAAACAAACAGATACAAACTGGTCGGGTGTAACATTCCCTAGCTATATTTTACCCAACATGAAAATGAATGAAATGATGTTCTAAGCAGCGTTTGTCGAAATTCGAGTGCCCATTCGCATAGTTATTATGTTGGTTAAACACAGCAAGATTCACTCAACCAGTCATTAAATTCGACAAATACTTTTTTTGTTTCAGACCTACTGTGGGTACTTCCAGTCGAAAATAAGGTCCCATCTTGAAGACCCTGAATCAATTTTATGCCTTGTTGGATTTCAACCAGACACTGCGAACACACTGGTGCTGAAAGGTGAACCTGACCCTCAGCTTATAATAACAGTAGCATTTGAGTGCGTGGTTGCAACGGTGGAATGTGAAATGCTATCCGAGTTCCACAGGAAAATGAAGGAGGGGGGAGCGAATGTTTCAGATGTCGTGAGGTGGCGAGACACTGGGGTACTTCCTGCAGTCAATAACATTGAAGACGAAGAAAGGAAGGGTTTCAGAAGCAGCGATGGTGAAAGTACAAATGATTCTGCTTATGCATCAGCCGCTCCCGGTAGTGTCAGGAACAAGACTGTTGTTGGAGCCATTGGAGGAGTTCCAAGGAATCTGCCATTCATTGATGAGGACGATCATTTTGTGGACGATACTGGATATGTGGAGGGAACAATAGATGAGCATGTAATGGCCAGTCTGCAGAGGCTGAGTCAGACGCCTCAACCTCAACGTCAAGCAGCCCCTCAGAGTGGCTCCGCCGACTGGGCTTTTGTTCGCGAAGGCCTTGAGACCAGATATGGAACAAAATACTACGATGGAGCAAGGGGAGATGTGATCCGGAATTCCAGGGAAAATATTAGGTTTCAAGCTCGAGATGAACAGTCCGACGAAGGTATTGACATTGAAGAAGAACCACCCGCGGTCAATATTGTTCATCCTCCAATACGTATTTCTTCTCCAAGGTCCCAGACAGTTGTCTCTCAGGACAGGACTTTGGCGAGAGAGTCATCGGGTTATCGGACTGGGTCACAGGTGTTGTACCCACCAAGTAACCATCAGGCAGGACCCGGCTTGTCATCAGCTACTACATCTGTAGGTCCTTCATCGTACGGTTCCCAAGCATCCTACAACATTGCAGCTAGATCACAGCCTATCGTAGCCAGAGGGGTCACTCCCAACACTGGCCATTTTAATATTGATACAATGGCGCGAAAACCCAACATAATCCAGAGGGATTGTGGTTACAGACCTCAGACCTATACCTCCAGTGGCGATGTGGGGACTTCTATGGCTCGTCGAATGAATGACCTTGGGATACCGGATACAGGAAGGTGGCACTGTCACTTCTGTTCGGGGATGAACAATAACCAGAGAGCGATTTGTCAAGTCTGCGGAAAAAGCAGAGGTCCAGAAGTTGATGGCCCCAAATGCGGCGACAGCATCACTGAATGCAAAAAGTGCACATTCGAAAACTCACCAGGAACAGCAATTTGCGAAATGTGTGGTACGCCCTTAGAAAAGAATAATGTGCATACTTACGTATAGTCAATATTTCTAATTCAAATAATAATAGAATACCGGACTCCGTTGAATTAATCGAACGTATTAAAGTAAAATATAAATTTTAGAGAAAACAAAATGTTCTTTCAACAAAATGACTTTCGTTGATGGCTTAAGGCATCTGCTCTATGTAAACGAATCTGAAAAAAAATGAAGAGAACGTATTAGCTATGTGATGTACGAGTTGTTTTAAACTGTTATTAATTATTATAATGTGTAGTCAAAAGCAACGTCGCACTGTTTCACGCTAAAGGCTGCTTTTCCGATTTTATATTTGCGCGTTTGCTGTGAAATCAACGAAATTTCGAGACCTATGTCCTAACAACAGAGAGGATGCTGCATTTTAAGAACAAATTACAGTTTTAAGGACACATGAATGGAACAGTTTATCTTCACACACACACGTCCGACAACTCCTGTTGAGTTTCTCATATCCTCGTGCATTGCCACCTGGGACTGAACAGAACTCAAAAGGGACAAAATGGACTTATTGTCTAGTTACATCTTTGATTGTAAACAGAACTGTCTTAAAAGCCGTCTTTGGTGAACAGGTGTCTGTTTGTGGAAGGATTATGACTAGTGGGGTGTAGAAAATTCACATTTGTTACCAAATACTGCACCTAACATGCTACCTTCCTGATTTCCCCTACCAAGTGCATGTGGCAACCATACTGATTGTAAAGAACTCATTTGAAGTTCATTCTGTACGCTTCTTATAAGCTTTACTTTATAGATGGACACACCATGGACAACCTGAAATATCTTATCAAACAATGGTTTTAATATTGCTCACGACTTCCTTGTTCTCTAACGTTCAAGAACAGTCTGTACTTTAAATTATTCAGTGATGCAAGACGTCTGTGACAGCGAAATCATAGCTTGTCATCGTATCTGTCGGTAACTAGTGGTAAAACTGCAAACAACATCTGTTTGGAAAATATATTTGGCACCATCGACTAGCTACGTCTCCACTGAACAGTCATGAAGTCATTCGAGAACACCAATCAACATTGCTGCGTTGGACGACGGTGGGAGGGTGGACTTGCTTGTCCTCGGCTCCTGAAAATCCGGGTTCGCTTTCAGTACACAATGTACTAAGGCCGTCGTGATATGGCGGTTCACCCACTAAAGATAGACCTCCCAAAAGACCATTTTAGCACACGAATTAGTTGAGCCATGCAGTCCATCCCTGTTTGATTAATGAGCCGACCCAGAGTTCCTACAAAGGACAGTAATAACCCACGCAATGTTAGGTTGTGATAGATTTATAGAATCACTTAGATGATACTTTTAAGTAAGAGTGCCATTTCTGTATAAACAAATCAATGATACTATTCTTGACCTTATGCTGTATCCCTTTATATCAATGCGTTGGGTATTGACATGGACTGCATTCGTGCACATTTGTTTTGGTTGTTATAGGTGTTTGGAGCATCACTTTTAAACCGTTGATTATTTCTTCACCAAACGTGACCCAGGGACCTTATGATCAACTGTGGCTTTTTTAGTTTTGGATATTCTATAATATTTTAACGATTCCGTGGCAACAAGTTTGATAGACTTAAATTGGTGCCAGGGCTTTTTTCCTCGGCAAAACTTAAAAACTGTTCACTGTTTCATCACTTAACTTCATACATACGTAGGTCTAGTGGTGAACTGTTGCCTTTTGGTAGTTTTGGATTTGGATTTCTCATTTGTTTTGTGTGTATGTGTTTCTTGTCCTTTTATAGAAGATGATAATGCCAAAAAGAGTCAAAATATGGTAAATGGTCATATAACCCTGTCTGAACCTAAAGTAAACTTTTTTATCATTGCACATTATTTTCAAGGGTACAGCTTAATTAAGTTTTACACAACCAACCATACAACGTGTTATTTTAAGAAGTCTTTTGGGGTGTCTGTCTTGTGGGATTCAGAAGATACTAACATGGCTGGGGATAACCTGAAAGTTGAAACCGTCCAAGGAAGCTCATCACCCGTCGCACGCAAAACCTTCATTTGCTTGCTGCGATCATTTGAAGATTCACACCAAGAGTAGATTTGCTTATTGCACAGGGTTTTTTTATATACAGAAAGAATACTAGTACATTATTTTATAAGAGGTCACTACTTTAAGTGATTTGATATAAGAAATTTCTATATACTTGTTAGTGCCTTACCAAATGACAAGTCCTTTCAATCAAGGAAAGGCGTGGTTCCTTATTTATTGTATGAAATGACACTGTAGATATCTGATATCAGTTGTCTGCAGAAAGAAATTTGTTAATTTTAGGAATTTTAAGTAAATATGTTACTATGAATGTTTTTATTCGTATTTGAGGCGATTCAGCCATTGACCCGGGTTCGATTCCCCACATGAGTACAATGTGCAAAGCCCACTATTGCTGGAATATTGTAAGATGAAACTCGATCATTCAGAACTGGAATATCTGGCAGTTGAACATCTTCGATAGCAGAATAACCTTTAAGCTTTTGCAGTCTACAATGTCACTGTGTTCATATGGTCCATCATTAGTAGTTTGCACGAAATTTGTTTGAAACGAAATTTGCAAGTGACTATTGCAAGTCAATGTTCAAATGTAGGTGATTAACGATAATCCGATGAAGCTTTAAAGCGCGGATTAGTTTGACCAAACACCCTTGTATTGTCACTGTGATATCACAAACAAGTCCCTCCTTCTTGAGAGAAATTTGGCAAATAGACCGTGAACATTTAAAATAGAAACTCTGATTCGATTGATTTATAGAAAAATGTCCATTTATATATAGTTACATTGTAGTTGGTCTTGTTTTCAAGTCTTTCTTTTTTCCCCGGCCATCTCAGTTTTAATTACATAACAAGATCAGACGTAGTATTGTATGTTTAAGACTATCTGGTCTCCACTCAAGTAGCCTCCTTCCAGGTATTTAAATGGTGTTACAAAGATCAAACTCTCGATGGGTTAGAATGACTTCGTTTGGACTTCGGACATATCAGTCTGTTTTTCAGTCCCAGGTCCGTATTGCCTTCTACCCCTGCCACAACTGGTAAACAATTCTGGCATAGTATGAGATGGATCTACAATTTACCGTGACATCCGTGAGAGCGCCCGATCTGTAACGAAGTGGAATTTCCAGTGTTTTCCGACAGCCTTGACTGGGTTAAGAGGTTATCAGGATAGAGCGGAAGTGGGAAAGTCCGATGTAATTTCATCATTCCAGCAAACCAAATTTCACCAGTAAATATAACACAGTGGTTCGAACAACTGGTTGACACAAAGCCAGATATAAAGCTTTTCAACATATATATAGTCGTTGGCTGTACATGGAAACAACTCAGCATGTGATATGTTTATGTGTAACTGACAGTTACCATCTAATGTACCTCCACCAGAATTATATACATCCTCATACAAGCTACAGAATACAAAACGTGTATGACTCAATAGCCACCAGCCATCAGGATTAACTTACCGTATGGAAGGAAAGACGTTGCAAAACAGCCGATGGAGTAGTACGGACCTACAAAAGACCTACAAATCTTCCAACACGAATCCATGGATGAAACCGAGACTCCTTCATTTAATGGGAATTGCGATGGCGCGAATTGGTTGTACCAGCATATGTTAGTAATATTGTTCTTAACCACTTTACTTTCCCTCAAAGTAACTGATGGTTCAGCAATTATTGATGGTCAGTCTTTTCCAGAAAACGAAATTTGTCGATTTTGTCAAAAAGGCTGACTACTGGCCCGCGCCTTGTCCTTAAACACCATCCAGCACTTGCATGTCATCCTTAGACTAACGCTGATTTACTCCTGTGAGTAGATGTATTGTATCGAATCTTCGAATGCAGTATTATGCCATGATTATTATGATTATCAATGTTTCATCGAATTGATATTGATATGTTTTCGTTGTCCGTCTTTGTCACTTTTTAAAATTCTTTTTTCTTAGAATCGTTTACTTTCACTGAGAAATTGCCCAAAAACGTTTAACACTATTTCGATTTGCGTACCGATGTTTTTTCACAGAAGCAGATGAAGATTAAGATTATGCGTCTCCACGTGCTGTCATCGAAGTACTATGAATATCTACGTTTGTTTACAAACAAGAGAAAAGTCCGGTCACATGATATGCAAATTAGTCTGTGGCAGTGATGAATGCAAGTCATCACCGCCCCGGAGTGGACTAAAACTTCACACCGGAGGTTCCTGTCAGCCATAAGGGAAAACTTTCTCTGTTGATGTTAATGCCTAAAAGTTCTCCTCTGACATCATCACGACAAATCTGTATTCCTGAGTCGATATTACACCCACAATGAACCTCCCAGATTATCAAATGCATATTTTCACGTCGAGATGAATAATACCAATTAATGCTGAAATGTTACAATGTCAATATCTGCACTGCAGCGTGAGATATTCTTCCGCTCAGCAATGAGGACAATTTGTGCAAGCTCTCAGCTTAGGTTTCCGGGTAAAGCCGGACGTTGGTTTGGGTAAGTCCTTGGTGTATTTCTGGGAAATCAGTGATTGCACCGGGGCACGGCAGGAATAAACATTTCGATTCTTCGAGAGGGTAATAACGATTACTACAGCAGTTGAACAGATACTGAAACATAAGAATGTTCCACCTGTCTTGAAGCTTTTCCGGGTGCGTGACCACGTATTTCTTCTCCAAGGTCCCAGACAGTTGTCTCTCAGGACAGGACTTTGGCGAGAGAGTCATCGGGTTATCGGACTGGGTCACAGGTATTGTACCCACCAATAATTTATAGGATTCCGGCACTATGACAGCAGGGGGCACCGGGAATGGGATATACACGATGTGCCCATGTGGGGAATCGAACCCGAGAGAACGCTTTCACCAAGGGCTCTCTCACCGCCCCAGAATTTGGGATGAAGCATTGCACCGCTTTGACGAGCAAAACTAAATATTATAGTAATCTCAGGTCGACCTAAATGTGTTTCTAGGTTTGTAGTGGCGGCGGGGTAGCCTTATGATTGAAACCTCTGCTCATCAGGCTGAAGACCAGGGTTCGAATCCTCACATGGGTACAATGTGTGAAGTCACTTTCTGCTGCAATATTGGTAAATGCGGAGTACAACCGTACTCGATCTAGGTTTGTGAGCACCATGTTTGTGTCCGTGGTTTCAGCAAAGTAAGATATCCAAGACCATCACCACTTCGGGTTTTCCACCTACGTAGTACCCTAACACTCACTCATTATGAGATGATATTTGTTTAAGCAAGGCTGAGGACAAAATTCAGTCCCTAACTACAGACAGGATTCTAGCTTTTAACACACTTTGTCAAGCCGTCTGCGGCACCGCATTTCGCTACGCACAGTTTCCTCCCCTTGCACACGCCAGAATCCTGTGATTCTGGGGGGTCTAATCCCGGTTTTCGAGGTACGTGTGGTAGAACTAGAACACTGTTCAAAGCGGCATGTTGGACTTCTAGGCCAACCGTGTCCCCAGATATGTCAATGGAAAGACATTTCGGGGGCGATACATTTCTTTAAATAAATACCTCAGTGGATCCGCTTGGTCGTGGAAAACAGCCACAAACTCAAACTCATCCCTGGCAACGATACTGTATCCTTACAAATCTATTTTTAGACTAACTGGTGTAATAAAAACACGCAAAAAGCTAGTCATACCAAAATATTTGGTCGGAAGCTGTCCTCAAAGTTTTTGGTGCATTTTAGAAGCTTGAAATCTCAAAGTATTTGGTGTACCTGAACGTCATTCGTAACTACTCGTCTCTTTGCGTGACCTACAAGAAGACTCGTACCCCTCTTCTACGCCATCATTGCCAAGAATCGTGGCAAACCAGTCAAATCGCACGTAGTAAAACGTATTTCAAACCATGAAAATGGTGGCACCGTTGAACTTTGAAACTTCGCTAAACTATAACAAGCACAAACATAAACTTTGAGCTTAAGGATGAAGAACTTTCAACACTAAAAACACATATGCAAAAGTAGTGACCGTATTGCTGTTTGTCCACGGGATGTTGGATAGTCTCAGAGCCATGTTTGGAAATTCAGAGTTATGGTTCCTTGATAATAGTATTAGACATGTTTATCTCCATGCCTGTTTACGCTTAGACAGGACCACGCGTACGTCGTAAACATGGCCACGAGAGGGGTACGAGTCGCCATCCGGTTTGCCGGAATGACACGAGTAGTTACGAATGCCTGAACTTCTGTTGCACCTACATGGAAACACGCAGAAAACTAGTCACAGATCATGAAAAAAGTACATTGTGATGATACTCTCACTTGCGGCATCGGTGCAATGTGTGAAGCTCAGTTCTTTCGTACCCATCCGTAATATTGCTGGAATACTGTTAACAAGCGACGTAAAGCTAAATTCACTCACTATTCCGACAAGTGCATTCTTCAACGAAAACGTACATTAAAGTTTCGTTTATGGCATGTAATGATCGATGAAGAAGACATCCCCTTTATTGACTGACACCACCAATGTATGAGAGGTATATGGACACGACACGTGATAAAAAACGGATTAGGATCAGCAACAGCGGGCAATATAGTAGAATATATAAGATGATAGGATGAAGCTAGCTGTACAGTAACAGCACATACCACATATGCAATGAAGCCATTGTGCAGTGAACATTAGGATTAAGAATTGGCTGACAGGACACTAATAAAAAACTGTCCATTACTTGATTAGAACATCATAGGCAGGCCGGACGTAACACCTGTGTCTCCTTTGTGAAATTATCGATAGGTGTTATATTGGATAACTGATTTCCTTTGAGAACACCGGAAGTCATCCTTCCTCCATAATCTGTGGCTTCAGGTAAATTGTGATTCTCCGTACCTTCAGATAGGTCGTCCTGCGTTATCCTCTCAAGCTGTTTCTGCATGGTGTGGACTGAAACAGAGCCACAATAACAGTTAATAAACGAAATGGTTATAAATAATTAGATTAGAGAAAGTCCGGAATTCTTCCCTCATGTGCGTTAATGTGTGAGAATAGGTGAATAGTTGCTGATAGCCAGCTTGGAAACATGTTTAGATTCATTGACCCTCTTCCGAGCCGACTTCCGTTTCTTTGGAAACGTTACGCCAATGAATTATCGGGGAACTTCGTTCCCAACGGTAGTTATGTTTACAGTACTAGGGTGAAGGTTGGTTATGAAAATATCTGTTTATACAAAGAATGTGTTCCGGTATCCGCATACATGCAAGTTACCACTTCCTTACAGCCAGTTCCATACCACGCAGTTGACATGCGAGAAAAACCTTTGAAATTGCGTGCGTACAAGAGAGTGTACAGACATCGAAACGAACGCGACGCAGATCCATATGTTGTGGCGCGAAACCGTTATGGGGGAGGGTCTCTCATGGGGTGGGGTGGCATCACTGCCCGTAACAGAACTGCGCTGGACATTACTGATGGCAGCCTCAACGCAATCAGATATCGTGATGAAGTGCTTACACCTGTTGTTCTCCCGTTACAGCAACATCACGGCCCCGGCGTCTTTCTACAGCAGGACACCACCCGACCCCACGCAACTCGTGTTGTTCAACAGTATCTACAGCAACAACAAGTGGATGTTCTTCTCCCGATATCTCACCCACTGAGCTCGTGTGAGACGAAATGAAACATCAGCTACTCCGGCTTCCCCATGCACCGTCAACGCTTGTGGAACTCCAGATAATGAGTTTGTGACTTTTGTGTTTGACCTCAAGTGTCTTTGACTCTCCATGGCACCAAGAGTATTCGTCTTAGCGTAATTTAATGAAATTTCTCGTGTTGATCACAAATTGATTGATCTGTGATTTAATGAAATTTTCATGAAATAAAATCTCTGTGTGTGTGTGTGTGTGTGTGTGTGTGTGTGTTAGTGTTCATGAAATAAAATGTGATATGTGTGTGTGTGTGTTTGTGTGTGGAATAGCTGGAATATTGCTAAGTGCGGCCTAAAACTAAACTCACTCAATTATCGCATTCGAGCACAATAATGTATTTGCTGTTGAAAAGAAATAAAAATGACTGCGTTATGTCGGAACAATGCTGCACTGAACTCATTTGCATGGAGACTCGAAGTCAAGGAGGGCTGGATTCTTTTGCGTGTGACTCAAACTGAGACGGGGGGAAATCCAGCACGCGCGGAGACATCGGACCCCATTGTGAGTCAGTGCTCAGTCTGTAAGGCATCTCAACCCCATATCATGTCGTCGTGATTGTATTTTGACCCGCGGGACGTTAAGAATTGCACCTTTGCCTCTGGGTTTTTTCCGGGTGTATTTCCACACTCAGCAATATTCCAGCTATAACACGGCGGTCTGTGAATAATCGAACCTGAACCAGGCAATCCAGTGATCAACAGCATAAGCATCGACCTACGCACATTGAGATAGGATGACACGTGTCAACCATGTCAGCAAGCCTGACCACCTGATCCTGTTAGTCGCCTCTTACGACAAGCATGGGCTACAGAGATCGATTCAAACCCGGATCTTCACAGGTTGTATGTGAGAGTGTGTGCGTACGATGGATGCAAGTGTTGTCAATGTATATACGTGTGAATATTGTACTGAACGTCATATATTATATGCACACCATTATATTTATACATTACTTGATTCACTACACCGTGTTATTTTGTGTGCTGTGGCTAAATATATAAATACTCAAAGACCTCTTTGTTAACTTGAAACCTAGTCACCTGTTAAAAAAATGACAGCCATTTCATACATGATATACATCCTGGTATATCCCATTTCAAAAGGCCTTTGTGTAATGTATATTTATAAACACAGATATGCTATTTTAGTAAAAGACATTATCAATCTTCTTCCTTGATTTGTACAACGCTTTGTTTGTATAATAGGCGCTATTGCTGTGTGCGATATATGGCTGTTGCGTGACAGGTGACCCTAACGATAAAAACATGCTAAGCAAATGTATTCTTGAGTGACGAGGCACATATAAGGACCATGGTACCATGCCCCGCACAATATCATGAGCGTCGATTTTGCATCTGGTATACGATGGCGTGTGAACAAACCATCCCATCTCGTAAGTCGCATCGTACGATACGTATGGGTTGCTGAAGACTCCCCTCACATGTATGTATGTGCGTGCATGCGTGCGTGTGTATGCATGCATGTATGTCTAATTTCCTTTCAGGACGAAAAAGGGATGCACCCCCACTGCACACACCCCACCCCACCTCCAGCCTCACTCGGAATCCCATTATGAAAAGCGCATGAGTTCTTCCTGGTTCACCTTACCATAACACTAAATATTCACAGAGTGCTTGCAGTTTTCAGTTGTAATTAAGTGATGTCACGTGTCATTTTTTGTCTTTCGTGAGTTCAAAATATACTGGTCAAAATAAGTTTGGAGTATTTTTATGATTGATATTTTATCAGTTCGTCAATGAATAAATACACTGACCCAAAAAAGAAACGCATAGCTGAAATCTCATTTTTAAAGTAGATTTTTTCGGAAAATATGGAATGGAATGACAATTAATGTAAATATTAAGTGTTTTTATAGTCAATACAACCAAAACAGACAAACAAACACAACCTCTGGTGATTATTCGCCACACCACAGCACCTTGAAAACGCTTTGTATAATCTGCACGTGGGAAAATCTGAAAGCATTATGCACGTGCAAATGCAGGATCTCAATCTTGATTATGATGGCTATGAAAGGGGACAGGTCCTGTTGCGATTTATTCTTCGAATTTCTTTCTATGCGACGCGAAAAATGCCAAGGTTAAATGAAGAAAACAGAAATAGAGCCATTGGACGTCTGGAAGCTGGGGAAAGTCAGTCATCAGTTGCCAGACGTCTGAATGTGAGGCAGAGCACGATTTCCCGTCTCTGGCAACGATACACGCAACACAACTCGACCAGAGACCGTCCAAGGAGTGGGAGACCAAGGGTGACAACTCCAGCACAAGACCGCTACATCCGGGTGCTTCATCTGCGTAATCGGGCCGTCACTGCTACGTATACCGCTGATCACGTTCCTGGGCTGCGTAGAGTCTCTCCACAAACCATCAGGAATCGCCTAAGAGAGCATGGAATTCGACCTATGCGACCTCATGCAGGACCTGTTCTGCATCCCCATCACCGTCGTGCACGTCTTCAGTGGTGCAGGAACGTTCGGGCATGGAACCTCTTGAATTGGAGGAGGATCTGGTTCAGCGATGAGTCACGTTTTCTGCTGTACAGACATGATGGAAGGATGCGTGTTTACAGACGTCGAAATGAGAGATATGCTCGACAGTGCGTTCGTGAGGTCAACAGACACGGTGGTGGAGGTGTAATGATGTGGGGAGGCATATCTATGAACGGCAGGACACAGTTGGTGCATGTGCAAGGGAATCTCAATGCTGTACGCTACCGGGATGAAATTCTGAACCGTCATGTTGTTCCTACAATTGACGCTAGAAGGGAAATTTTCCAGCACGACAATGCAAGACCGCACACAGCACGCATTACCACGTATTTCCTTGCCAACAACAACATTACAGTTCTTCCATGGCCCTCAAAATCGCCGGATTTGAACCCAATTGAACATTTATGGGACCAATTGGGTAAACGGTTACGACGTCGACAGCCGCAGCCACAGACACGTCTACAGTTGGTGAATGCGTTGCGAGATGAGTGGAGAAGAATCCCACAAAGGTGGATACGACGTCTTATACAGTCAATGCCCAGGCGATGCAGAGCAGTGATTGATGCCCGTGGTGGTCACACCAGATACTGACTTTCTCACTATGCCATGGAAAATAGAGACGCTTAATACCACTGTGAATGATTGTATATGTCTTGACACACATTTGTTAATACCCGTGTGAATTATCATTGCTCAAGTTCCATTCCTTTTTGTGCAATTTAAGTTAATAAATCATCTCTCATAACATTGGATTTTCACCTATGCGTTTCTTTTTTGGGCCAGTGTATATCATTATTCATATTTTCAAAATTTACATATATCCCCAGCTATTTGTGTCAAGTATATATTATATATTCAGGTGACATCACGGGTCATTTCTGTTCACAGACAGCGTCAACAGTATTTTAGGGCTATCATGAGTCACACGGGTCGTTCACCGCTTTGATATCATGATTTAGTTTGATCATCCCCCACTTTGAATGGCAACAGTGTTTCAGTGATATCAGTGAGTTATCTGGGTCTTAAACTGCACGCAACAGCATTTCATTGATATCATTAAGATATCTGAGTCTTTAGGCGTTTGGAACAGTCTCTCATCAATACCAGTGAGTTATCTTTAAATGCTTGCAAATGTATTTCAGTGATATCAGTGAGTTATGTTGGTCTTTAACTGCTTCCAACAGTTTTTAAGTGATATCACCAGCTTAGCTTCCTTTTTTAGGTTATTTCAAAGCTTAAACCAAGAAACATTTGTTGAAGAGTATTTGTGTTCCAGTATAGTATCCGACTGTGCTTGTCGTAAGAGGCGACTAAAGGGATCGGGTGGTCAGGCTTGCTGACTTGGTTGGCACATGTCATCAGTTCCCAACTGCGCAGATCGATGCTCATGTTGTTGATCACTGGATTGTCTGGTCCAGACTCGATTATTTACAGACCGCCGCCATATAGGTAGAATATTGCTGAGTGCGCCGTAAAACTAAACTCACTCACTCACTCCAGTTTAGTGACATTACGTTTCTGTCGGTCTGAGGAACTTTTCTGCCAACTGCAGCGATTTTAACGGATTGGGTACTAGGTCATGTATATGCATGAATGTTCCTAATACCCTAAATGAGAGAACTTTGTAACAATTCACTCGTTTCACACACCTGGCTTTTATTAAGCTGACTGTCAGTTGTACCACAAATGTTTGTTTTGTTTTAATTGTTTAACGCCGCCCTCAGCAATATTCCAGCTATACCGGTCTGTGAATAAATAATCGAATGGGGTATGAGACACTCCAGGGATCAAAAGCATGACCATCGATCAAGCGGATACGATGTGTCAATCAAGTCAAAAAGCCTGACAACCCGATCCCTTTAATCGTCCCTCATAATAAAGTACCATTTCTGCAAAGGTAACGCAGACCAGCAAACACGGATATACACGCGCTTTCACACGCAAAACACACACTCACACGCAACACACACACGCAAAAAAAAACAACACACACGCAAAAAAAACACACACACACGCAAAACACACACACACATTCCCGAAACATGGTGTCCATTCCAAAAATACATACTTCAAATATTTTTCATTCTTGTCAAATGGTATACATGTGTGAAAAGTATCATATTTTATGGATACCGAGGCCGTCGTGTCGCTCTTGCTTGACAATGGTATAATAAGCAATACCAAAATGCCGCATCATAATAAAATAAAGAAGTTGTACTCGGTATAGCTTCTTACAACATTCTCAAGCACGAGCGACACGAGGCACCGCTGTCGCTCTTGCTTGACAATGGTATAAGAAGCTATACCAAAATGCCGCATCATAATAAAATAAAGAAGTTGTACTCGGTATAGCTTCTTACAACATTCTCAAGCACGAGCGACACGAGGCACCGCTGTCGCTCTTGCTTGACAATGGTATAAGAAGCTATACCAAAATACCGCATCATAATGAAATAAAGAAGTTGTACTCGGTATAGCTCCTTACAACATTGTCCAGCACGAGCGACACGAGGCACCGCTGTCGCTCTTGCTTGACAATGGTATAAGAAGCTATACCAAAATGCCGCATCATAATAAAATAAAGAAGTTGTACTCGGTATAGCTTCTTACAACATTGTCCAGCACGTGCGACACGAGGCACCGCTGTCGCTCTTGCTTGACAATGGTATAAGAAGCAATACCAAAATGCCGCATCATAATAAAATAAAGAAGTTGTACTCGGTATAGCTTCTTACAACATTGTCCAGCACGTGCGACACGAGGCACCGCTGTCGCTCTTGCTTGACAATGGTATAGGAAGCTATACCAAAATGCCGCATTATAATAAAATAAAGAAGTTGTACTCGGTATAGCTTCTTACAACATTGTCCAGCACGTGCGACACGAGGCACCGCTGTCGCTCTTGCTTGACAGTGGTATAGGAAGCTATACCAAAATGCCGCATTATAATAAAATAAAGAAGTTGTACTCGGTATAGCTTCTTACAACATTGTCCAGCACGTGCGACACGAGGCACCGCTGTCGCTCTTGCTTGACAATGGTATAGGAAGCTATACCAAAATGCCGCATTATAATAAAATAAAGAAGTTGTACTCGGTATAGCTTCTTACAACATTGTCCAGCACGTGCGACACGAGGCACCGCTGTCGCTCTTGCTTGACAACAGTATAAGAAACTATACCGAAACGTCGCGTCATAATAACGTACAGAAGTTATTAAAGTGTTGTAATTTTTCTCATCGACTTCTGAAATGCCATTCAAACATTATATATATACATATATATATATATACACCTTACACCCTTTGAATGACTGGGTAACATTCCTGTATATCCCGCTGATTTGAAAATAGTCGATTCTATAACATTCTGAGGAGGCGCACATGAAGCAAACTTTAAACAATGACTCATGGCCTGATTTCAGCGGGGGATACCATTTCACCCTCCTCAGGTCGCCCCCGCCTCGTTCAGACTGGGCGTTGTCCTTGTACTTCCTTGATCACATTAACCGATACCCTTGACTTTTGTTGGATATAAGATGTTGAATCACACTGACAACCCACTTGAACTGCATACCGACACGTACGACTCACGAATATAAAAACCCGATCACACTAGGTGTTTCCTTTGATCAACAGCGCGGGTGTGTTTTCTAAATGTGAATAGAATATAGTTTCCCGCCTTGGTTATAATAAGGCGCAAAATATAGTACACTGCATGTGTTCTTGTGGCTGAAAATGAAACAAACCAGATATGACAATGACAGAGTGAGTTTATTTTTATGCCACACTGCAATATTCCAGCTGTTTGGCTACGGTCTATGAAACATCGAATCTGGACCAGACAATCCAGTGATCAATATCATGAGCATCGATCTTTTCGGATTCAATGACATATGTCAACCAAGTCAGCGAGTCTGACCACCGATGTCATGAGTGAGTGAGTGATTGAGTGAGTGAGTCCGAGACCAAGCATTATAACTAACTCAATGGTTGCACTTATGAAAGCTTGTTTTTACCTTAGTTCTCAGTATAAACGTCAAGGGCCCGGGTTCGATTCCCCACATGGGCACAATGTGTGAAGCCCATGTCTGGTGTCCCCCGCCATGATATTGCTGGAACGTTGCTAAACGCGGCGTAAAACTAAACTCACTCACTCTTTGTATATATTTCCCTCTCGCTATACAGAGAGTGATCCGCATATTTTTGGAATCAAACTGGACCCTTCGATGTAACCAGCGAACGTTTTAACCACTAACTACCCAAACACCTCGAAAGTGCAGAAAACACTATGAAGGATACCTCTGTCCCTTGGTTCAGTCTGTCATGGTGTGCACGTACCGTGTTTCGTATGAGTAATGTGCCATGGTGTCGATTACATCTGTAAACACCATACGACTATAAACCTTAGGATTGGCGGTCGGATAGCCTAGTGGTTAAAGCGTTTGCTCGTCACACCGAAGACCCGGGTTCGATTCCCCACAAGGTCACAATAAATTATGTGAAGCCCATTTTCGGTGTCTCCCCGCCGTGATATTGCTTAAATATTGATAAAAGCGGCGTAAAACCATGCTCACTTACTTGCCCTCTCTTCTACATACCGAAATGCTACATCCCATCAAGGATATTAAATGAAATATTTACGAGTGATGTAGTTTTCAGAAATGGACTGAGATAATGACTATGCAGTTATCAAGTGATTTACAGTTAGTATCTTTTTCCTGATGAATGAAGCAGTTCCTGATGATAAAGTCCTGGGGTTTCCCCGAAGTTATCCAAGAATAAATATATTAAAGGGAGATAACTCGGTCCAACATACGGACACGGATAACTGTCAAGGAAGCACATTGGCTGCCTGAATCTGACAAATGCCAAGCTCATGCCAAGGTCTATTTTCACTGTGTTCATGGTTTAATTTTGACCTGAATAAAAAGATATTATGTTGTCCATTTCAATGTATCATGTTTGTCGTAAAATTTCATGGATTTTACAGTTGGTCAGCTGGACCTCATACTTAGTCGTAAGGGGCGACTAACTGGGTCGGGTGGTCAGGCTCGCTGACTTGGTTGAGTCCACTAATGCCTACAGTCTTGAAAAACAATTTTACGCACCAGTGGTTACAGATTGCACTGCCTCCACTTCATTGTGCTCTAATGCCTACAGGGAATACATATCACACTTTTTAACTGACATTTTATAAGATTTTATCATATCAGTTCCATTTCTTCACACAGTATTACATTTCATTACTCAATGCTGAATTATTAATTGATATTACATTACATTTTAAATCATATATTTCACCATTAATCAACATGAATTATTTACATACGTACAACTATACAAACATACAAATATACATTTCTGTAAACAATCAGAGTCTCTGAAGCTGTTTCTGTCATTTACGCCAGCAAAATTAAATGTCTAGCAGCTGAGAGGAACTCCATGGGGTCTTGATTCCAGCTGTCAGTTGGTCCTTTAGTCTCGTGAGTCACTGGTCGATCTCTATGTAGATCCTCTTACGGGGTAAGGGACGTACGCCAAGCGACTTCTGCACCAATTTGTTCCTTTCAGCTTTCTATAACTTGTGCAACACTTTCACCAAAGCAAAAGTGTTAGGGTGAGCTCTCTGCACTTTCTTGTTGAGGTGGGAATGTAGCTGTTTTCCCTGTAGGCATTAGCAGACCATACCGCTGACGTGGTTTACACTTGCCAGTTACGTAGATCGGTGTTCATGCTTTTGATCATTGGGTGTCTGGTCAGACCGCCGTCATGAAGCAGGGATACTTCTTGGCGAGGTATGAAACAACAACCAACCAACTGTACATCGTCTCTGTCCTTTCCTTTTGTGTTTTGAAAAATGTATCGAATCGAGGACAGTTTTGCATTATGGTTCATATTCATACGCAAAGCTGAGCCGTTGTTTTTATTCAAGATAATAATGTAATATTATTTGTGAAAAAATGTATAATGGTTCAGGAGTGGGTGAGTGAATTTAGTTTTACACCGCATTACAGCAAAATCCTAGCTATATGGCGGCGGTCTGTAAATAATCGTACATAATCCAGTGATCAACATTATGAGCATCGATTTACACATTGGGGAACCGATGACATGTGTTAACCATGTCAGCGAGCCTGACCACCCGATCCCGTTAGTCGCCTCTTAAGGCAAGCATGGGTTACTGAAGATCAGTTCTAACCCGGATCTTCACGGGTATAATGGTTCCATGGTTCCATGTTGGTGTTATGAATAGGAAACAAGAAATAACACTGTTTTACTGTAAAACGACCTTAACTCTTTCAACTGCTTTACTGATGGATAAATCTCGGCTTTCTGGTCAGGTTCATTCATCCTCGTATTGACCACTCAAATGCCTTTTATATCACAGAGGTTCAAATCCCTGTTTGGACATTTTTTATAAAAAAAATAAAATCTATACTTTTACAATCGTAGTTTGTTTTGATATGTCATGGTTAACATATATTTCAGATTTGAAAGAAATCGGTGGAGAAATGAATATTTTAGAAAATTCTACAGCTACACTCATTACATAAATAATGAGTGTAACGGTAGAATTTTTAAAAATATTCATTGCATAAATATTGAGTGTAACTGCAGAATTTTCTAAATTATTCATTGCATAAATTATGAGTGTAGCGGTAGCATTTTCTAAAATATACATTTCTCCACAAAGGTCTGGATTTGAATTTTTAAAAATAATTATTCAGAGATTCGAACCTCTATGACTTATGTCCCATCCCCTGAGGTCAACATTGCCACATTACATCGTTGAGATCTAGGTGATATTTGATAAAAACGCTGTAAATAGTTCATTTATCATACATATTCCCTCAATATTTACTTATATATTATATATATTGTATATTTCCTTATATATATGCATCACTTTTTGCCACAATCTCCAATAGTCTTATATTTTTTTAACACTCAAAATACATGTTTTGTAACATATATCCCGTCGTTGTAGGAAAATAGAGTGCGGAAATATCCATGAGCCCTCTTTGATTAAAAACAAATAGGAATCTTCAATTTCGTAGAACAATACAGATTTCATCGATGTATTGACAAACAAGGACTGACAAAGGAATTCTTTCAGTGCGCCATTCTTAAAGTGTGTATTTTCAGATCGCTTCGGGCTATAAGTAAACGTTTAATTTGAAATCTTCATCCCTACATACACACAAATAACGTCAATAAGGGTTACATTGTTGGTGTTTGTGCTCTAATTTATAAACCATCAAACCCGCAAAACATCTGCAAACAGAATGAAGCAATTAGTTAAACAAAGGTTACAAAACAAACAGCCCCGAAGCCCAATGTAATAGGATTTGTAATATGTCAAAATAATTGTTATATTAATCATAATGTTAAGGATTAGCGTACGGAATTAGAGCTGGTTTTCACCAACCCATGCTTGTCCTAAAAGGCAACTGGCGGAATCGGTTGACTCGCTGTCCTGACTGACGCATGTCTTTCTGATCCCAATTACGTAGAACGATGCTCATGATGTCGATCACTGGATTGTCGAGTACAGATTCGATTATTTACAGACCGATGTCTTATAGTTGGACATTGTTGAGTGCGACAACAGACAAATACTGCTAAGTTTGAGCCGATTCCACTACCGTCAATCGGGTCACGCTATTTCACGATATTTTAAGGACGCTTCAAGGTGTTAAGTTTGTGTGCGATATTGATGCACTGAAATCACTATATTTCTGCGTTTTACGAGTCTTTTAATTATTGTAGAGCATTATTATATTCTGTCGCAATACTAGCAAAAACCAAACTGGAAAATAGCTGGTATCACTGGTGTCAAATTCTTTATTATAGGGAACACAACATTGCGGACTATATGTTCTGAACAGCAAAAGAAACGCAAGTTTAAATGAATGAATGAATGAATGAATGAATGAATGAATGAATGAATGAATGAATGAATGAGTAATAAAAGTAAGCGTTCATGTTTAGGTCTTCTATTATACTTTAAGAACTGGCGAAAAAGCAAGAGTAGCGTTTCTTTTGTTGTCAGTATGCTAACTTCTTCATCACTGACATGGTGCTAATTTCACCGGATGAAGGAGAAAGGATATACTCCGAAATGTGTATCTCTTCTAAATACCATTTTATGACAACCCATGCTTGCCTAAAAGATGACTATGCTTGTCGCAAGAGGCGACTAACGGGATCTGGTGGACACATGTCATCGGTTGCAAGTTTCGCATGATAGTCTGAACCAGACTCGATTATTTTACAGACCGAGCCACATAGCTGGAATATTGCTGAGAGTGGCGTAAAACTAAACTGACTCACTCACTTTTATAGCTTGATGACGTCAGGTGATGTTCCTGAAGTACCATTTCAAACATTGAGACGTTCATCATCCCGAGGACATCTCCTATGTTCTCTATGAAATAATGACCATATTAGATGTCCTCGGGATGATGAAAGTCATTCATAAATAACTGCTCAGAATCCTACAATATTTCATGCATTATGGAAATGCTGTTATCCCTTTTGATTCCGACCAGCCAGCGACCAACAAACAAACAACCATCTTGAATTGTATCTTTTACTGTGTGTTAAGGATATAGATGTATCATGATTTATGGAAATATTATAAAGCATGCAATAAGGTACGATTCAGGCTATATGTTGTGGCCATATTTCGAGAATCTAATTCGAACAGAAATGTATTTGTTTCAGCGATGACTGCTTTTCGATATTGTTTGCTCTCCGGTGTTATTGTTACACTCCAGAACCCATTGTTGTTTCAATACGTAAAAAACTCATTTACTGCTGATACCATGGATGGTTGTTTTACAACCAAGAAAATCGATACCCTAGTCCCTAAGTTAATTCCTTTCTTTACCGTAAAAGGTATTTGTGTTTTATTGTACTACAACAAATCAATTATTGCTCCTCGGTTTTGTCATACATCCTTCATTCAATAGTCAATTCACACTGAAAGGTTACCGAAGATGGGTAAATAGTACGTCACAAGCAGTCAACTATCTGGAGTGTTGACTTTGGTAACAGAGTGACAGTTTTACACAGGGAACCACAGCATGGATATGCATTGCACTTTAGAAAGTGGTCAAACGTAACATAGTATATATTTGGTATTACACTTTCTTAGTCTACAATGCATCATTTTCATGCCGGACACTGTCCCCTATCTCACACACGATAGGGGACGGTAGGGTAGCTTAATGGTTAAACCGCCCGTTCATCACGCTGAAGACCCGGGTTCGTTTCCCCGGGCACAATGTGTGAAACCCCGCCCGTGACATTGCTGAAATATTGCTAAAACCGGCATAAAACCATACTCACTCACTCACTCACTCACTCACTCACTCACTCACTCACTCACACAACACGGATAGGTAGTCTTGTTTAAACGCTCGCTCGTCACCCCGAGGACCAAGGTTCGATTCTTGCGTGTAAAGGAGATTTCTGATGATGCTGCAGGAATATTGTTAAACGTGTCGGAAAACCATACTCACTCACCCTTTCACACAGTTCACTGTTTTACACAGGCTTCTGTGTTTAATGTTTGTTTTTGTGGTTCGTAGCAGTTCTCATTTTTCCAGCCAATGCATGGTGGTCTTTAAATAATCGAGTCTAGGCCTGACACACCACTGATTGTCATCGTTATCATCGATCTGGACATTTAGGATACGATTCCATTCATCAGCAAATCAGCGAACGTGACCACTCGATCCCACTGGTCGCGTGTCACGACAAGCATGGGCTGCTGAAGGCTAATTCCGACTGGAAAGTTCCCCAGAGTTGTCGGAAGAACATGTTGCTACAAAATAAACATGCTTTCAGCTTCCTTGTCATAAAAAATAAATCATGACCATGAGGACTAGCAACTGGCTAATTTGACTTCGTTGTCAAAGGAGAATTCGATTTTTGCCCAACCTGCTAGAAGTCCTTGCAAAACGCCTTATGAGGACAATGGATGGTCATACGTTATGCATTCCACTAGTTCATCAACGCTTTGAGTTTTATGGTTCTTTAATACCAATAGGCAGATCTCTATAAAGACATAGTCTTGGTGGAGAAATGATCTGCTAAACAGCCATGTGGGTCAGGTCTATTTGTGACGCTGACTGTGAACGCTAACAGATACGGAATACATAGAAGCTAATTTCCACAACCTTTATCCGCGTGTAATTACAGACAAAACAAACAATCGATAAATCCTTTCAACTATTCTTCTTTACGAAACCTTTTTACAGACAGTACCATTAGTATTATGTTACTTTCAGATTTACCATTTTCATCGCCACAAGTTTGATCCAATACTCATCACCACGCACATCTCCACGATCTGATGTTTACCATTAGAGTGTAAACTAATCAAAAGCCAAACGGATCGCATTCAAAGGCTTACGCCTCGAAATTAAGGTGTGAATTAACATCACAGCAGCAAGCAAACTATCGCTCTGAAGTGTTATTGTTAAACAAATCTGCTTAATCCTTGTCCACCACATAATTGAAGTTAGAAGAGGATTGTTTTCCTAGCAGCGTTGTCAGCTTCCACTACAGCTACTACATCTGTACATGTGGTGTTAATCCTTGCACTCCATATGTTAATCATGTTCAGGAAACATTGGAACGAAAACAGGCGCGGACCTCAGAGAGAACGCTTCCTGTAGTTGATTGAAAAGACGCACGAAAAGGCGCTACACAGAAAAAGTCACAATTGTTACTTGGTGTACTGGGTGTCGTCTCTCTCTCCCTCTCTCTCTCTCTCTCTCTCTCTCTCTCTCTCTCTCTCTCTCTCTCTCTCTCTTTCTCTGTCTGTCTCTCTCTCGCTGTGCGTGTTTTGCGTTTTTTGTTGTGTGTATGCGTATTGTTTGCGGGTTTTTGTTTGCTGCAGGAATCAAGCGTGTGTGTGCGTACGTGCATGCGTGTGTGTGTGTTTCGGAAGATATTACATCAACACCAAAATCCATACCCACGCCTCCGCATATTCCCCATCCACTCCTTCCAACTTTTCCTTTTTCTTGCAATTGACCCAACCTCACAATCCATTTAAACACCAACCATACTATTTGCATGTCAGAACTTCCCAGTGAAATGTTATGACGAGTACCTTGATGGACGGATAAGCAGTGTTTACATTTAATTTACCATCAGCGAATTCAATAAAAATTGAATTTCTCATCAACGTGCATGTAACATGTGTTTGCCATGTCAATTTCAGTATGTCGACGCGCCCAGGATGAGTCACACGCTGATTGGTTCTCTGCATATTCATGCACTTTGGTGTGCATATTCAAGTACATTGTTTTGCATATTCATGTATATCGGGTCGTGGCGTGGTTCTTGTTGGTTGGTTTATGCAATAATTATAGCTTTACGGTACCCGTTAGGACTTCGATCCATTACTCTAGGATTCTGGCGTCCCCAAGGAGCATAACTCTGCACGGCGTATAGTGGCTCCTAAAACGTAAACAGTTCTAAACGTTCCAGCTATACAATATGAATTATCTCGATCAGACTGAGTGAATGAGTTTAGTTTTACGCCACACGCAGCAATATTCCAGCTATGTGGCGGCGGTCTGTAAATAATCAAGCCGGACCAGACAATCCAGTGATCAACAATATGCGTATCGATCTACACAACTGGGATACGACGAGTAGTGTCAACTAAGCAAGCTTTTCTTACCACCTGATCCCGTTAGTCGACAAACATGGGATACTGAGGGTCAGTTCTGACCTTGATCTTCACAGGTCTATATCACTCAGAGACATATGACGTAAGTTACACCAGTGACTATTAGCAAACAATATTGTTTGTTGCTTAGAGCCGCGTTGGTTATCATTAAATATATATCACTGCGACCTGAAAATACTCGAGTCATGGCCACACCACCCAGTTGATGGTACGAGCTACGACGGTGGCAATCTTCGGGGTGGTGTGGCTTTGGTCGAACATTTAATCGCATTAGATGCCAAGTATACAAGTATAACACAATCCGTTTATTGATCCATAATAGATCCAGCTTAGACCGTTTTGCCGCCAAAGCCTCTTTTCGGATCAGTATCAGTATTTCGTCATTTGTTTTCACCAAATAATTAAAACCACTTATCTTGCCCGTGAGTGTCATTTGAATGGACGGTAATTTCAAAGCCTTGCACACGGAATCATTAATAAATAGCGAACGGTCCCGAGGTATCTATTACATATAAAATAGATGCATATACCTTGGCTAATCGAGGGCGTGTCAGCTCAGTTAATACCTATTAATGTTAAAAGTAAATTCATTAGGAAATTAGTTTCTCATGGAAGAAAGGCATTTGCGAAAAAACATATTCCCGATGATGTACTTGTTTGCTTTTTAAGCTCGTTATGTAATTTATATACCACCGCGCAATGACTTCTTTGTACACATGATTGGAGTTGTGATCGCTACCTCATATCTTTTGACGTTGAATTTAATATTTAAAAGGCTCTTTTTCGTCATTGTCTTCCCTGAGGTCCGCGCCCATGAAGTTCAAATGAACCATGCGCATTCGGAGGACATCGTTATGAAACACGTTATGGTGGATTCCGATTGTTTCCTACGGGCATTGTTTATCAATGGTTTAAACTTATCAATTCTGCGACAGCAGAAATGGAGAAACACCCCTTCACCTATGATAGTCATATGACCTGTTTCACGTGCTTTCGGCACGATATTGACTACTTAACGGGATGCCTTGAATTCGTTTGAATATTTTTTTCGGTTGATGTGCGGTAGGGTAGCCAAGTAGTTAAGGCGTTCGGGCGTCACCCCGAAGACCAGGGACCGTATCTGTAAAGGTTCTCAGAAATGAAAGTTACCCCTATGTGTACAAGATACACAAATATTATCACAAAGTGTAGTAATGAATGTAGACAAAGACTTAATCTCTGAAGATATATAAATTTGGTAGTAACAAACAAAGCCATTTTAACTGAAAAGGAGCCCCAGGGAGACCAGAGAACCTAAGGAAATCTAGACTTGCTTCATTTAAGGCTTTATCTCTGCAGAGAAGTCTTGTCAGTAGACAAAATAATGTGGCTCAGGGACTGTGAGACGGACTATTATGAATGCAATTAAATATATGGCATTGGGTCCAAAATCGTCAGTGTTTGTAGAGATGTTTGGGTTATTTGTCTTGAATCAAGTTACATGAACACAGAATTTGTTTTTAAGACTAATTTGCATCTAATGTAGTCCCGACTTGTAATTGCGGAATTCCCCGATGAGTTATAGGAGAATCGTGTCGTGCTAACGAAGATTATTGACATCTACCCACATCGATAAGCATGTTAGTGTAATCTCTATCGATGTTTCAAACTCAATATGCGATCACAATCAGTACAGACTGATTTTTTGGCTTACGAATCGATGACTTGTCTAGTAGAAATGACGAGTGGGTATTTTCAAATCAATTAAAAAACGTCCACCCGTTTTAATATGCTACTCAAAAGTGTCGCTGTCGTGCTTGGATGGTATGTGTGATGAGACACGCACTGTGTTCTTTCAGTTCTTTTGAGCAGTATATGAACGTGTCATATTAACCTAGCATATCACGCCTGAGGGATAGGTGATTTCGCAGTTGAAACGAATACGTGTGAAAATATATGTGAAAATAAACAAGGGAATGAAAGGGAACCATTACGAAGGCCCAAGGCAATTCTGTATGATGTCATTTACGGATGTTTAGTTCTAGTTTACGTTTTGAAATGTAAATGTTGATTTCGCGACGGCGTATGAGGGTTTTAAAGACTGATGTACAAGAAAGAGTACTCAATACAATGTGTATCTATCTAATAGTCGTTCATGATATGGAGGACGCTGGGATAGCTTCGTGATTATAGCGTTCGCTCGTCACGCCAAGTTCGATTCTCCACCTGAGAAGCACATTTCTGGTGTTCCACACCCTGAAAGTGCTGGAACATTGCTAAAAGCTGCGTACACCATGTTCACTCACTCACTCACTCACTCACTCAGAACCAATTCAGATCCACAGTAACAATTTGTGAGTAGAGTACCTATTTGATCCATTCGCATACTCAATCTACCTAAGGTGAAACAACACTAGCGCAATATTTTTCACAGTTACACAGTCTTTTCAAACTTACCATCATCCCCCACCCCGCGTTACGGAGATGCTGACTTTGAGTTACCGACGATTATAAAAATGCTTATATCTTCAAGACATAGACATTAACAAGCAAATTCAGTGCACCCAATATATTTACACCGTTAAGATTTAAGAGTGTGCTAAATAATTTTGATTGAAGACTGCGAATTCAAGGGAAATATCGCCCAGCGATTTGCCTGCCGCAATGTTGGACTGCTGGGAACGTACGTTACCCCATGCGAACAAGCATGCGAATTGTTGTACCCTAAGATGTACATTTTGTGCCCAGGGTTTTCTTATTTTTGTAAAAAGAACGTGAAAATTGCTCTGATGGTGACTTCAAAAACATCTTCAAATATGGTGAAAATGTGACCAGTATGTCACCGATACGGTACTCAGTTGTCAGATACCCCCGTTAATTGCCCAACGAGTGAGTGAGTGAGTGAGTTTGGTTTTACGCCGCTGTTAGCAATATTCCAGCTATATCACGGCGGGGGACACCAGAAAATGGGCCTCACACATTGTACCCATGTGGGGAATCGAACCCGGGTCTTCGGCGTGACGAGCGAACGCTTTAGCCACTAGGCTACCCCACCGCCCCTAATTGCCCAACGAGAACGATGTACTCCATGGTTCATGACATGCCATCTTCGTGCTGATGCGGTGACGTTGTTGATGCTGATGTCATCACTTTGAACTTAAGACTGCGAATGGCAGTCAGTGGTCATCTTGTTAGATAGTCCGACTCGTCATTTTTCGGTCGTGTCTCATCAGTTTGATGATGGCCTGCCTTACAACATGGGGGCGGTTCATCTGCATATCTGCTGTGACATACCAGTGTCTCGTTCGCGCTCTGCTGCTGATAATCCTGGCATTTAGATGTACACCATCAGATATACCACAATCAACCTCAGTCAAGTGTGTTTGATATGAATAGTAAATGTCATGCATATGAAACTCACAGTCATGATTTCCAACACATCCCATTCTCAATCGTAAAATGAATGAGTGAGTGAGTTTAGTTTTACGCCGCACTCCGCAATATTTCAGCTATATGGCTATACTGGGTCAGACAATCCAGTGATCAACAGCACGAGCATCGATATGCGCAATTGGGAAGAGGCTTGGGAGGAAAGCTGGACGTATTGTAAGGCCGTCGGGACTGGATGTTGTACAGTCCGTACAGTCCTGGAAATGATTAGACGTAAACCAGGAATGATCCGAGAAGTCAAACTGGCAGTCTGGAATCGCTTCCTTAGATGAGTGAACCGAATGTGGTTGATAACGGGATGTCGGTCCTCGGCAAATCTCTCGTGTTCCCATTATGTTGAAAAAATAGAGATGTTTCGATGGACACCAAAATGTTTTGCCTCTTCATTTTTGGCCATTCTAGTCTCCAGTAAACTGATGGCTTGATTTTCTGTGGGCCTTGGCATGACGTACGTGGCGCACTAACGTGTGTTTTTCAAAGGCTGGAGAATTATCGACGGCTGTTAAATTTTCAATATCAGGTGTGTGAACTACAGGTGTCCAGAAGCATGCAGAGGGAGTAGGTTTGTGCACGTGCAACGACCTATACATGGCATCAAATGTCACGCATTGCTACATGTCTACTTAGGGTTATTTTTATAACTTTTCAAATAACTTTCATTTGGGTTTTTTTTTGCAATTTTATGTTAGGTACAGTTACGCATTTCCTGGCGGTAGAGTTTAATAAATGTTAGTCATTCACGAAAGAGAAGAAAATCATCTATGTTGAAAGCCTACATCGCTATGCATTTTACACAGACATTCAGTCAATAAAGTCTCGCTATATTAAATCAATAAAGTCCCACTATATTAAATCAATAAAGTCTCGCTATATTAAATCAATAAAGTCCCGCTATATTAAATCAATAAAGTCTCGCTATATTAAATCAATAAAGTCTCGCTAAATACCCTTAAATCATACAGCCTGTAGATAGCATGACCAACATGCAACTTGCAGATATCTATACTTAAAAGGACATGTCATTTTCTTGCAATTAGAATTTCAATATTTTCTTCATTAACTACGTGAAAAACGTTTTTCTTTATCCTTAGATCTGGTGATTGTATTGACGTACAGTCTGATAACAACCCTATACAAACATTTAACTGATTTTACTGCAGCTAGCGGCGTTTTGGTTTCAGTTAGTTAGGTTACATATTATTTCAAGACTTTGTAATTTGTCGTAGAACGGTAAGCTTCGATGTCGTGAAAGTACAGTACGTTTTGTTCTAGTCAAAGTACGGTAAATTAGGTTACATTAATTGTACAGTACGTTCTGTTCTAGCCACAGTACGGTAAGTTAGGTTACATTAATTGTACAGTACGTTCTGTTCTAGCCAAAGTACGGTAAATTAGGTTACATTAATTGTACAGTACGGTCTGTTCTAGCCAAAGTACGGTAAGTTGGGTTACATTGATTGTACAATACGGTCTGTTCTAGCCACAGTACGGTAAGTTAGGTTACATTAATTGTACAGTACGTTCTGTTCTAGCCAAAGTACGGTAAGTTAGGTTACATTAATTGTACAGTACGTTCTGTTCTAGCCAAAGTACGGTAAATTAGGTTACATTAATTGTACAGTACGTTCTGTTCTAGCCACAGTACGGTAAGTTAGGTTACATTAATTGTACAGTACGTTCTGTTCTAGCCAAAGTACGGTAAATTAGGTTACATTAATTGTACAGTACGGTCTGTTCTAGCCAAAGTACGGTAAGTTGGGTTACATTGATTGTACAATACGGTCTGTTCTAGCCACAGTACGGTAAGTTAGGTTACATTAATTGTACAGTACGTTCTGTTCTAGCCAAAGTACGGTAAGTTAGGTTACATTAATTGTACAGTACGTTCTGTTCTAGCCAAAGTACGGTAAATTAGGTTACATTAATTGTACAGTACGTTCTGTTCTAGCCACAGTACGGTAAGTTAGGTTACATTAATTGTACAGTACGTTCTGTTCTAGCCAAAGTACGGTAAATTAGGTTACATTAATTGTACAGTACGTTCTGTTCTAGCCAAAGTACGGTAAGTTAGGTTACATTAATTGTACAGTACGTTCTGTTCTAGCCAAAGTACGGTAAGTTAGGTTACATTAATTGTACAGTTACCATCTGTTATAGCCAAAGTGCAGTACGTTCTCCTTTAGCTTATGTACAATTCGTTCTTTTACAGCCATAAAGATACTAGCAGATATAGTCTAAGCGTAATAGCTTCTGTTACAACCAAAGTATTGTACGTTGTATTATAGCCTAACTGCAATACGTGCTGCAATAACCAAAATAGTGTATGTTCTATTTTCGTCTAAGTGCAATACTTTCTCTTATAATATAAGTACAATACGTTCTGATTCAGCCTAAGTGCAGTATGCTTTGTTACATCCTGAGTACAGTACGCAATGTTATAGCCTGAGTACAATACGTTTTGGTATATCCTAAGGACAGTACATTCTCTTATAGCCTGAGTACAGTATGTCCTGTTATAGCCTAAATACAGTACATTCTGTTATAGCCTGAGTACAGTAAATTGTGCTATAGCCTGAGTACAGTACATTCTGTTGTATCCTGAGTACAGTACATTCTGTTATAGCCTAAGGACGGTACATTCTGTTATAGCCTGACTACAATACACCCTGTTATAGCCTAAGTGCAATACGTTTTGTTATAGCCTGAGCACAGTACCTTATGTTACAGTATTGAGGGATATAGAGAGTACAGTCGTTTCAGATGCTGTAGTCTTCAGCTCTGTTGGCACACCAGAGACCGAAATGGTCGGGGGTGGGGTGTTGTTTTGTTAAAATCATGGATGTTGCGATACCTTTTTCCATGTGTATATTTAGAGCAAGCCTAACTCTACATTATAATTAGATGATTTCCAAACTGCCGTCAAACTTAGATTGCGTCGATAAAGAATCATACGCTCACGCAAGCTAGTTCGCGAGCACACACATACGGAGATAGACAGATATATGAGAGAGAGAGAGAGAGAGAGAGAGAGAGAGAGAGAGAGAGCAAAGAGCAGCAGATGACGAGTTAGTTCATGAAACAAAATGTCAATTCCGACGTGTAAATGATTTACAGGCAGGAAATTTAAGTAGTTGTTTTTAAAACATTTCTTGCATAAAACACCAGCCATTGTGTCGGTAGCTTTGCCTCAGTGCTGTCACCTGATATTGTGAATAACACCTTACTCAACCACCCAACCAACCATGAAGAATAATTTTTGTTAACAAACATCTCACAATAGATCATTTGAACACTTCAATTAATGAAGGAACAAGTTAACGAGGGAATTCGACTGCTGTACTGTGAGGTTAGACACAGTCGGCTAATACATTAATCATTTATTTAGACTCATTATAATCCAAGATACAAGGATCTGTGTTTTAACTTCATGGCATGTGTTGTCTTTCAGGCATGTAGAGGACTCTATTTGTTTTTCGTCAAGTATTTGCATTCACTAGCTCTTGAAACATCGTCCCTTCAATGTTTAACTTACAGAAATGTATAGATCTGAAAGTTTCAAGATCGAATTACCTTGATGGAACAATGTGCGAGTAATTTAGATGTCACGTGAAACGAATTATCGATTAACAGGTATTTTACGGTCATCTTATGCCATTCAATGACGAGGGATCATTCGTAGGAAATTATGCTTGCATACATTAAAAAAGTATGCACCTTCTGTTTCACGCCGAATAGTTCGATATGTTAAGCCCATTTCTGGCCTCCCCATCCGTGATTTTGTTGGAATGCTAGGCTTAAAACTGGTCCTGAGAGGCAACAAGCGGAATCGGGTGGTCACGACTCGCGTGAATGCCCATGTGGAGATCCGACTAACAGTTGGTATTCAGGAACCCGTGGTTGTCTTAAGAGACAAGACCCTTCAAGGTCCGTGCTAAACAGGCCTTCAGCAACCCATGCTTGCCATAAAAGGCGACTATGCTTGTCGTAAGAGGCGACTAACGGGATCGGGTGGTCAGGCTCGCTGACTTGGTTAACACATGTCATCGATTCCCAATTGCGCAGATCGATGCTCATGTTGTTGATCACTGGATTGTCTGATCCAGACTCGATTATTTACAGAGCACCGCCGTATAGCTGGAATATTGCTGAGTGCGGTGTAAAACTAAATGCACTCACTCACTCACTTGAGAGTTGACTAACGGGATCGTTTGGTCATGCTCGCTGACTTTCATTGATATATGTAATCGTATGCGACTGGCGTAGATCGATGTCAGTATCCATTGTGCCGTCATTTAGCGTTACAAATACTCTGGCTTCATGCAAAGCACAATCGATGACAATACAATTGGTCGTAATTTTAAAAACTTGTTCATGCTGCATTTTGAATGACCCAGATTGGATAATTTACAACAAAATATATAAGCAACAAAAACAGAGAAAACAAACAGCAATTCAGTGTGCATTGTAATCAATAGCCCATGCTTGTCGTAAGAAACAACAAACGGGATCCACTGGTCTAGTTCATGGACTCACTAGATAAATGTCATCGTATTCTACTGTTTTATGTTCAAGAGGTCGATCACTGGATTATCTGGTCCGGTTGGTGAACTGTGTAACGCGCCAGGCAAGTGATCCAGTGAGCTTGAGAGGTCTTGATCAAGCCAACCTGTGATTGGGTGTAAAACCCTTAAAATCAATTCTGTGTCCAGATTCTTTTAGTGTTGTCACAACCTCTAGTGTACAGTACACAACCCTGTGCACTTAAAGGGATCCACGAATCCTTTTGTAAATTATGAAATGAATTCGTGCAAACACCTAGTTGCAAACTTTAACAACTTACTGTGACTTTGTGTCCCAGTCCACCCAGCTGTGAATGGGTACCCAAAAGGATGAGAAAGCCACATTAACTCGGAGCGCCTAGTGGTTGCAAGATTTGTGTGATCCCCAGGGAGTTGAGATTGATAATGATAAGACAAAACATGCCTGTGAGCAGCCATCCTAGAGCTGCAGCTATATTGATTATGATACAACATAAGTATGTATCCCCGTCCCCAGTGATAAGCTTTGGTCATTTGAAATAGTCCGCACGAGAAGAGAAAATGCAGTCGGCCGACAAAAAGAAATGTTTTCCTCTGAACATTAAAACGGAGTCCAATGTGTCGTGAAGAAAAATCGTTTTTTTTCTAAAAAGTACAGTACTTCTTAATACACATATTATATTCAGATTTCTGTACTTCTACACAGTAGTCATATTCCAAATATCCAACTGTATTTTCTAGTTTATCCAATTACTTGATTGGTCTATTTTCCACACACCGTGACATGACTGGATTGAGTAAGTTTAGTTTTACGCGGCTTTTGGCAATATTCCAGCAACAACGATGGCAATGGGCTTCGCAGATTGTATCCATGTGGCGAATCGAACCCGAGCCTTCGGCGTTACGGGCGA
This sequence comes from Haliotis asinina, assembly GCF_037392515.1. Taxonomy (NCBI): domain Eukaryota; kingdom Metazoa; phylum Mollusca; class Gastropoda; order Lepetellida; family Haliotidae; genus Haliotis; species Haliotis asinina. The sequence continues at coordinate 31,667,796 of NC_090291.1, forward strand.
GCGGATTAAGCACTTGGCTACCCTACCGGCCAGCGTGGTTGGAGTACTTTCTTTTTTAGGCAAAGTTTGAGAACTGTTGGTGCTGCTGATAAGACAGGGCACCCTTCTCGCGGACACCCGGTGTCAATACAGATTTTAAGTGAGCCATTCCTGTAATTCTCACACTAATTTTCCCCTTTACACCAAACGAAATATTTCAGGATTGTCAAGACTGTGCATTTTTGCCTTGCCATTCTATATTTGTAAACACCATGTGTTTCAGACTATGAAAGCCGATCAGATCTATGTTTGTATTTGTGATATAACCTTTTGTTGTTCACATGCTGTTGCACACGTGTTGGTTTGCCTTTGATGTAGCTGTGTTCGTTATGACAACGTTGATGACGTCGCAACGAGATGATATTTCAGGGCTGCAGACAGCAATGGCAACGGGACGTGCATTCAAGCTGCCACACACTTCAAGATAAAGGTTAGTACAAATGTCAGCTAGTAATACAATAAGCGTCGACAGACACCTTATAGCTTATTAGTCATGCTTCACTCTCTGTAAAGGGCACCTGTCACAGTATTCTTCTAGAGAATGCTCTTTGTCCGCTAAATGCGTCTTTATTAACCTGTGTACCATACCCATTCTATAACGTAGAACTGATCTTAAGGCCGTAAAAGAAAATTGCGTCATGTGATGCACCTCATCGCATCTACCAGATCGATGTTCATGAAGATATAACAATTGGTCTCCAATCACCTATGCTTGTCATAGGAGGGATCGGGTTGTCAGGCTCGCTGACTTAGTTGACACATGTCATCGGTTCCAACAGATAGATGCTCATGATGTCAATCACTTAGTGCCGGATCCCGATTAGATTGTTTATAGATATCTTGATATGGCTGGGATTTTGCTGTCTTGATTAATTAGCTCACGTTTATTCTGATCAATAATGACACTCCAGTTTGTTAGAGTTTCCAATCCCATTTCCAAAACGACAGTTGTCAAGTAAATCGGATATATAGATATGTTTACATGATTGATTGCACGATTATAATGAAGTGTATTTTTCTATTATTTTACTGACCCGTGAAGGTCCCGGGGTAGAATAGGCATTCAGCAACCCATGTTTGCCATAAAAGGCGACTATGCTTGTCGTAACAGGCGACTAACGGGATGGTGGTCCGGCTCGCTGTCTTGGTTGACATATGTCATCGGTTCCCAATTACACAGATCGATGCTCATGTTGTTGATCACTGGATTGTCTGATCCAGACTCGATTATTTACAGACCGCCGCCATATGGCTGGAATATTGCTGAGTGTCGCATAAAACTAAACTCATTCGCTCATTAGTTTACTGTTGATGAAACATTGTGATGCCATTTCGATTTGTTGTTCAGTAGAAACATCGCTAGTAGAAACATCGCTTCCTGCGATATGCTTGTCAAGCATACCACTGCTGTAAATGAATAATATGAACAAATGTTTTATTCTATATGAAATGTGCCAGGTGTGTAGCTGATATCGATCATTGATATCCCCAGTGATTATATTGTGTTATTAAGCGACAGGATACATTACCAATGTAATTTAAATGTAACGGGCATGTTTCGTCCTCTGCTATTAAAATACAGTGGAATCTGTCAAATCCGGACTCTTTGTAAACCGATTTTCTCCACAGTCAGGACTAATCTTTGTGTCCCAACAGAATTGGTATTGATTTATAATTTAAGCTCGTTTTATAAACCGGACTCTCTCAATTGCTGATAACGGACTAAAATGCGCCACAACTGAAGTTCACCAATGTGATATTCTGATTTCCTGTGCCGCTTCCGTAGTGTAGTGGTTAGAGCGTTTGCTCGGAGCTGGAAGGTCGCGGGTTCGCTCCCCAGCCGCGTCATACCAAAAGACGTTAAAACATGGTAGTTTTGTTCCCGCGCGCGGCATTTAAGGGTAAAACAAGTATTGGTCGAGTCAGTATAATGTGTATGAGTGGGGTATTCATGCTTAACTGGTTCAGTGAGCTAGATCTACAAAACCAGCTTAAGTCTGGGCTTGTACAAACAGCCTCCTCTGTAGGCCCGTGAAAGTCAGGATTAGAATGGATCTTCATTAGCCCGTGCTTATCGTAAGAGGCGACTAACTGGATCGGGTGGTCAGGATCGTTGACTTGGTTGACACATGTCATCGTTCCCCATTGCGCAGATCGATGCTCATGTTGTTGATCACTGGATTGTCTGGTCCAGACTCGATTATTTACAGACGATCGCAATATAGCTGGAATATTGCTATATTGCGGCGTAAAACTAAACTCACTCATTCCTTCTTTGTTGTTGACACTCGTGATCGGCCTGAAATGCTGGAGTCTACATGTAAACATCTCCTGCAATCTTGCCCCAGTGGCATTCCACATGCCAATAATTTGCCATCTTTCACTAGTTTTTAGAAAGCCCCATCTCAGGCCCCCCTAAGTAATTGAAGGAATTACAGCAAATTTGAAGGAATTGCATCTCAAATGTAAACAAACGCAGCCCACTCGCGAAACAATTGCAGCGATATCGGTAGTTTAGCGGTAATAACAGAAACACATCGGCCCTATCGGAAGCAATGTCGGTAATACTGGAAACACGCTCGGCCATCTTCGGAGATTTTTCGGTCGCGAGCGGAAACTCACGCAGGAAAACATGGCGTCGTTGGAAGAAACACCCGTCTCGGTCAGTTGTGTTTTTAGTTCCTACTATTACATTTTTATACTTATCCATCTTTGACCACCCGTGTTGAATGCGTTTAGGTATGGGGTGTTGTCGGGGCAATAGCTTATGTTTTTTGGAAAAGATATTCACTCTAGAAGAGTGTCACAAGTCATGCCCCTGGAGGTTGTTTACATCTGAAACATCGAAGTCGTGCCGATGATTACGAACGTGCGCTAGATATAACATCATTTTTTTGTAAAATGTTTTTAAATTTGTCAATTGCACTTCATAGAAAGAAAAATTATGGCTCATAAAGTTCTTCATGGCGCACCTTCATGATGTTCGTAATCATCGGCACGACTTCGATGTTCAGGTGTAAACAACCTCCAGTGGCATGACTTGTGACACCGTTCTGCAGTGACAATCTCTTCCTAAAAACATGAGCTATTGTCCCGACAACACCCCATACCTAAACGCATTCAACACGGGTGGTCAAAGATAGATAAGTATAAAAATGTAATAGTAGGAACTAAAAACACAACTCACCAAGACGGGTGCTTCTTCCAAGGACGCCATATTTTGCTGCGTGAGTTTCCGCTCGCGACCGAAAAATCTCCGAAGATGGCCGAGCGTGTTTCCAGTATTACCGACATTGCTTCCGATAGGACCGATGTGTTTCTGTTATTACCGCTAAACTACCGATATCGCTGCAATTGTTTCGCGAGTGGGCTGCGTTTGTTTACATTTGAGATGCAATTCCTTCACATTTGCTGTAATTCCTTCAATTACTTAGGGGGGCCTGCATCTGCTTATCAAGAATGAAATCAATCGATTTCCAAATTACTGAGCGCTAAGAACTATTTGCTGAAAAATGATATGATGGTAGTTTACATGTATTACGCGTAAATCTCACCTTTGATCGAAGCACGTGCATATCTAAAATCAATGTATGGTACGCCTGAGGGGTTAACCACACCGATCATACTATTACACCACAGCCACACCCACATCCAACCAGCCCTACAACCACATCAGCATGTACATCCACACTCACACCCATATCAGCAACTGCAAACACATTCTCTTCCACACCACCCACACTTACACCGACATCTGCATCTGCATGCACATCCACATCCACATCTACAGTGGAAGTTGTCTAATCCGGCACTCATTGTGACTGAGGGAATAATCCGCTTTAGGCAATGTGCCGGATTGCAGAGCTGGTGATAAATGTAAAAGCCACGGAAGGGACTTGGATTTTATGCCGGTGTTGACAACTTGCTGGATTAGACAGATGCCGGTTTTTACATCTCCCACTGAACATCCACCCGCACTCACACCCCAAGCCACATCATCATCTACACCCACATCCACATTATATCTACATCCACATCCACATCCACATCCACGCCCAAATTCACATGCACATCCACACCCACACCCACACTCACAACTGTCTAAATCCATCGACAACCACCACCACCCCTTCCAACCACTAATCCCCCCAGACACACACACACCCACACACCCACCAACCCACATCCACAGCAACATCTATATCCACATCCACATCCACATCCACATCCACATCCACAATCACGCCTACGCCCTCACTTTGATTTACGCCCACATGTACATCCACACCTACTTCCGCATCCACATCCACGTCCACGTCCACGTCCACGACCACGTCCATATCGGCATCTACGTCCACGTCCACATCCACAAATTGTGGTTTGACTCATCCCTTAAGCATGCACCAAGACATAAAGGAACCAGAAACAAAAAACAAAACGAAAACCCACTTTACTGTGTCAACGGAAAGAGGTCGTTCAATCACTCACACACTCATCGTTGTGGTTTCAGTCCTTAATTGCGTATGGAATGTGCTTAAACCACTATGGAATTTATGATACTGCGTATTCCTTTCACGATTTGTATTTGCATTGTTTTCCTTCAGCTCAGTAGGCCAAAGTTCAGTTTGCCGCAAGTATGACAATGTGTTATTTCGGTTCATTATTCATAGGAGTCCTAACTGCATTTAGAAAGACCTTTACTAAGCCAGGCCTATTGAGACAGTTAATCAACGTTGGCAATGACACAATCGTGTGATTTATGCCTTCAAGTATTGTTCTCGTAGTAACTATATTCATCGGTTATCTGTGGCGATGTGATCATGAGCTGTCAGATATGGTTCTGTGTCCATATGTAGCACAGCACGTCCACAGTAATGGGTAATTTCTACAGCACTGTTCACTACCTACAACAAGAATCACCCATAGCAATGAATCCTGTTGGAAAGCAGTAAATATATCTTCACAACTTTGAATCACTCTTCACAGCACTGAATATTTTTATGACCCAGAATCATGTTCCACAGCAATGAATTATTTCCTAAGGGAAAGACTCACTACCTGAAGCGATAGATCATTTTCTACAGCTGATTCATTCTCTTCGACAAGAACCTATTTCTACTGTTGGAATGCCTTTCTGATGCTATGTGTTATTTTCTACAGCTAGTATTTTACTACAAACATTTTATACAACCGGAAATCATAATCGATAGCAATAAAAAATATTCTAGGGTAAAGATTTACTTCCTACAGCTATAGCCGTTTTACAGCAACGAATCAGCTTTCCCAATAGTGAATAACTGTCCACAGCAATATATTGAGGGAGTAAAAATATGGGATCACATGAAAGCACAAGTGTTCCCTTATTTGTTTCCAGGTTTCTACACAGGCTATACCATATACAGTCAGCTCTCGTTTATCCGACACTTGTGGGTGCAGAGAAATATGTCGGATTAAGGTATTTGTGTGATAATACAATGTATCACTGTTTACTAAAGCTCAAGATCGCCATTCTGTTGCATGCCTATCCGAAACACTACATCCAGTTATCGTATGTAAAAGTATTCACAGTAATAAAAATAATAACAATACATTCTTGTTATCATTTATTAACATTCATAGATGGTATAACATACATATAAAATCATATAATCAATCAGATTCATACCAGTCAGGAACACGATAATTATCACCCATGTGTGACTGACCAGCTGTGTTGATTGTCGGATTAACAAATGTTTTTACAATGCATTTACAATAATCACTTGCTAGCTTGGTGTGTCGGAGTCGGAATGCGAGAATGTCGGATTAAGGAGAGTAATAATCACTGTTTACATGGTTCCCTAATTTTTAGTCGGATTAACGTGAATGTACACAGCTCGAGAAGAAACTTTGGAAAAATCCAAAGGAACACTTGTGCCTTCATGTAATCAGTTATTTTGTTCCCTCAGTATACTTCAGCTCCTTCGGCAATGACTTACTTCTGGCTGGCACGTGTCACTGCAGGTGTCAAAATCTATCGACATTAGATGCGTGTGTCGTCCTAATATTATCGATCTCGGATCAGTGTGCTGTCACACCGACACATATTTACACACATATACATTTCACAGTGTCCGATAAGTTGATTGTTAGCACAAACTGCGATCCCTCTTTGAGCTTCCGGGTTAGAATTGATCCCAAACAACCTCTGTTTGTCGAACAGTGACTTGATGGTCAGTCGTGCGGCCAGGCGTGGTATCTTGTTTGCTAGCCTGTCCACACTATCGTGCTTGGTCTTGTTTGATAGCCTGTCCACAATATCGTGCTTGGTCTGGTTAACAGTCCCTGAACCGTTTTATATCCCCTTCCGCCTGAAAGCGTAATGCGGAATTCCAAAATGAAGCAAATCTAAATATTCCAGCTTTTCAATCACACCGGTCAGTTTTAATGCAGTTGATTGTTGTTGTCAAAATTGTATATACACAAGGCGAAAGTATTGTAACACATCACTTTTTCATATCATGAATATGTTACCAAGAACTATAAAAGGAACACATCCAAACCTCAGTTTAACCTACTCTCTGGACAAACAGACACTCACAATACACATACATAGCATATCTAAAAGCAAGACGAACAAAAAAACTGTATTTTACTCAGAAAAAGAGAACAAGGCAAAGGATAGTGCTTGCCAAGTGAGATACCGCCTGCACGTAAACATGATTACTCACAAACACTTAAGCTGACGCAGTGTCGACCAGCCCTTTTTTCAAAATCTCCCTTAATGACGCGCGCAATGCAATGCAAAAGCAACATGGCAGTGTGACAACTACGGTGGTGTGATACGTTCGGACATTTTCAAGGTTCTGGCACACAATTCTCAAGACATGAAATAAGCATCATTAACCGAGCACAAGGTCAGTATTTGGTGTAACCCGTCGCCAATAACACCAGGCCCTCCTCATTGACAGTATACAACGCTGATTTTGACGTCGGAGTAATGCGCTCCATTTCATCACGGTTTTGTGTTGAAGATCTCTCGGGCATATTATGTTACCCATCTGTCAGGCCAAAGTGGAGTTGCTACCGCCTCTTGACGTCGGTAACTTTGGCGATGTGGCCCAGCATTCTCATTCTTGAAGACTGGCCCTGTGTCCAGAGGATGGGCATCGAAATGTGGAACAAACACCGCTCCTAGGATCTCAGTGATGTATCGTTGTCCATCCTCACAAGTTTTTACAGTTATGTGACAGGAACCTTATATCGATAATTCCCGGAAAACGGTACATGTCCATACTGTGTTGGACGTTGCATTTGCTGTCTCGAACTTGACACCAAGCGAACTGCCATGCTTTGTGCTTTGGAATAATGACGGACGTCCGTTTTTGGAGATGTTGGCCCTTTTTTGTTCGTTATAGGTCGATGGGTCACTCTGTTTTGAATACACCACTTGACATCAACGGACAAAATCGTGCGATCCTGAGAAGCGCAGCATACAGCCGAGGAGGTAATTAATGTCTTTAGGTTGCTTATGATTTCTGGACCAAGGGCGGATAGTCGACACCTGACATCTCCTTCAACAACACCTCTTTCAACAATCCTCAGACACATGCTAGCACTTGGCATGTAGTAGCTTGGCATCTTTGACATGTTGTCAGTTGAGGGGACGTATATCTCAGAGTGAAATCAACTCATTGTCGAGCTGTAAAACAGTTTGCTGATTATCCCATTACGTACACGTAATGCACAAAATGCTCAACTTTGACAGTAGCACGTGCACATCCAAAATCAATGTATGGTGCACCTTAAGGGTCAAAATAGAAACAGAAACAAATATGACATGGACATAAATGGCTATATTTTATCCACGTGTATACTTTAGACTTCAAGTTCACTATCTTCTCTAGAAAAGATGATGCAGACCGCCATCATTTATCGATCATGACGATGCACACAAGCACACAAACACAAACACAAACACACAAAGAAATTGAACTGATCTCAAGAGCGTTATTGCCTTTCGTAAAAGACTACAACACCTGTAATTCACCGTAATGACGAGATAAAGAAAGTTTTGTCAAAAGGGTGGTTAGTGATTTAAACTATAATTTAGCAACTCGCCACAGTGACGAAAACGTTGTGTGGATCAGCCATAAAGAAATATCATAATCCAGTCCTGTATAAACATACTCTTCTGCACACAATGCTCCATAACAATATCTTTCGCATTGTCATCGTCATTGGGCCTTAAAAGAGTGGATTATATAGAGTGAAACAAAATTAATCAATTCATGTCATAAAACACTGACGTTGACAATATACAAAACACTACCCAATACTGTTTACCTGTAGACACTACAGATAATATTCATTCATTTCTTTAACTCCCATACGTCCAGATCCGTTTAGCAGTGAGCTCTACAAATATTGGGTTGGTAAAATCAATCTCGTTGAAATCGGTTTCAGTAAGTGATCGATATGCTAGGCATGCGTTTTGCTGCCGTCTGTATGAAAGGGTACCTGGCAAATTGTGAAAAAGAGATTTTTGGATTACATATCGATTTCATTGATTAAGCTTCCGCATTTTGGTCCACTCGAGATCATGAGGACGAGTTTCCAGAGGGACGGGCGTCAAGGATTTCATATGTGTGAAAAGAATTATATGTGCTTCGTTCTTTGGACTACTCCACGGGTAAAAAATATGCCTCTTTGAGGTGGTGCCATTGATCTCGACTAACGAGGCTTGTCACCGTTTCGAATAAATAAACTATATTATGACAGGTTTTCGTGTCGAACTCTCACGGGGTATATTATCCTACATATTGTTTCCATCAACAGATTCTGTGGACTGTAGAGTCGTACATATTCCTACAGTCTCTCTGGGAGTACACATTCTTACAGTCTTTCTGGGGCTACATATGTCCTACAGATTGTCAAAGTGTACACATCCATAGTCAGTTAAGGTGTACACATTCCTAGTCAGTTAAGGTGCACATATTCCTACAGACGGTCAAGTTGTACACATTCCAATACTTTGTCAGTGTGTACATATTCCAACTGATTGTCAATATGTGCATATTAATACAACTGCAGATTGTCACAGTGTACATATTCCTACAGATTGTAGCGTTGAACATATTCCTACAATACGTCAAGGGGTACATATTCCTACAGGCTGTCAATGTGTACTTATCACGGCAGATTGTCAAGTTGTACATGTTCCTACAGGCTGTCAGCTTGTACATATTCCTGCAGTCTGTCAAGCTGTAAACAATCCTACAGACTGTCAAGGAATACATATTCCTACAGGCTGTCAATGTGTACTTATCCCACAGATTACCACGCTGTTCATATTTCTAGAATTCTCAAGCTGTACATATTTCTACAGTCTGTCAAGGTGTACATGTATCGGTCCTCATATTCTTACAACAAGTCTGGAATGCACATCAAGATACACATAGCAGTTTAAACGTTTCAAGGTGTACGCATTCCTGCAGATTGTCAATCTGTACAGATTCCTACAGCGGTTCTATGTGTACTTTTTATTCAAGACTCCCAGGGAGTACATATTCCTACAGACTCTCAATGAGAATATACTTATGTAAGAGTTTCACTGTGTACATACAGAATGTTCAAGAGTACACACTCATACTAAATGGATCATCATTTGCCTACAGGTTATCTCCTACCCACTGTCTTGCAGGGCATATTTCTAAAGACTATATCTTCCTACGTATTCCTACAAACTACATCGATCTAAGTTTTGTTTCACAAGCTATCGATCTCCATATACCTACAGACTGTTTTATCTCCATATTAATACAGATTATATCGATCAAAGAATACCTACTGGTACAGACCGTTGTATTGGAGATGACAAGCAATAATTTCCGTATAGTGATACAGTCACTAACTCGTGTATATTCTGACGTATTTTGGACAGTGAGTCCAAATTAGGCCAACCACGTCATGTCTCAGAACGATAATTCTAATTCCAGTTGACTGAAATTCCGATGGGGCCATTCGCGCAAGTCTGATACTCTGTGATCAACATTGATCTGAGGTATGTTAACAATGGGAGTTCCAAGTATAACAAATCTTTCAGGTGTGACAATAAATAAGTGATGACCTACGACTGATGACGTTCGCGATGATAACCTAAGATCCGCAGGACATTTCCTAAGGGATTAATACTGTGCTCTTAAACCCTCACTTAAAGTTCGCACTGCTGCACACACGATCCATCTGCAATGCTGGCTTCTGGTAGCAATAATAACCACCCAGAATCTTTCTTTGTAGAGTTTTGAATTATGTCATCCCTCCAGAAAAAACAAACAAACAAACAAACAAAAAACCAATGCGGAATCAGAATACTTTCATCTTATAGAAGACTAACCAACAACAAGCAATGTAATCATCCATGTTCCGTTAGATCCTTTTTGAAGCTGTTTCCAAGTGTTTCAAATGTCTCGCTTTCATCGTAGAGAGTATTCATCTATCTCTTCATCCAGGAAACGTTCTTCCCATGTCTTTGTCCGAAACCATAGTTATCAGGATGAGAAGCCTTTGAGAATATAATAACAATAAGACAAAAGACCGGTGTATTCAGCTATGGATCAACTGTGTCACCTTGACAAAAGGCAAATGGGATGAATGGTCGGGATTGGTAAATGTAAGGGAGCTTCGTTTAATATTCATAAAGGGATAAGAATGGTATCAGTTTCAGGAAAGTCAACATTTTCACCTTATCCATGGTGTAGTGGATACAATGGATGCAAGGGGGTTCGAACCCGACCGCATCATGAAAAGTAGCTTAAACGATGGTAGCTGCTTTTACATTGCTTAGTTCGCTTCATCAAGGGATATTTTATAAAAAGGGCTGGTCGACACTGAGTCAGGATAAGTTTGAGTGGGTAATCATGTTTAACTGCAGGTGGTATCTCACTTGACTAGTGCTATGAAACTGACATAAGTGAAGACAGGTAGTAGTATAGGGAATGGGGGTACGGGACTAAGTCCGTCCCAGTTGGGGCCTTGGGACGGACCTGGTCCCCTGCCCCTATTCCCTACACTGCTCATGTACACGCAGACGCACACGTGTACACATGCATGTATACACGCACATTCGCACGCCCGTCGATATGTTCACTATTTTGAAAGACACCTTACCACATTTTCAGTCAGCTCTTAAGTGTCCGGCTAATATTTACTTTTTAGCTAAAACGAAAGGGTAATCCATTGTAAAAGGTCACCATATGGCTGAAATATTGCCGATGTAACGATAAATTTCAACTCACTCACCCATTCTGAAATGAATTAGGCGTTTATTTGAGCATGCGATGTCATTAGATTTACTGAAACATTATGTCGCCAAATTTACATTTTTAGACTTGAAACATAATCATCCATTTGTCATAGTGCCAACTGTCCTGCTTAGACACACGATGCATCATCGTGCCATTTGTCCTGTGTAGACATAATGCATCACTGCATCAATTGTCCTGTTTAGACACATGGTGCATCATTGCGACAATTGTCCTGTTTAGACATAATGCATCAACATGCCAATTGTCCTGTTCAGACACATGATGCATCATCGCACTAATTGTCCTGCACTGACACACGATGTGTCATCGACCAATTGTCCTCTTTAGACATCATGTCTGTCCGAACAATAGAATGTCATCGTGCCAATAGCCCTATGATGTCCCATGATGCCCTATGATGTCCCATGATGCCCTATGATGTCATTTATCTTGTTTCAAACACGAAGCATTATCATGCCAATTGTGTGATTAGCTCATGTGGCTTCCGAACAAGGTCTTGTAGCACCAACTGAAATGCTTTAAAACGAAAGCCATTTTTCAGTAAATATGTTTGAAAGAAACGTAGTGGCCAGACACCTCACAGCATCGATTGCCACCCGATTGTCAAACATATGCCATACTGTTCCTGTGTCTTTCTGTCTCCCGGCGAAATGAATCTCTGACCTCCACGCTGCCGTTTGACAAACATACTCACCATTGTTCATACGTTTCCATCATAACCACGCTTGTATTGTTCATGGGTGATCCTGAATTTCTGATAACTGTTACAATTCCTTTAATTATACAAGAGGGCTATTTCCGTCATCCGTTACATTAGATACATCGATATAGATTAAAGATGAATGCGTTTGGCTGACTGCCGACCTGCGTGTTATCGATGTTGATAAAGCTTCTTGTAACTCCAACTTTTGCCTTTGAGCAAGTTACAAGACATCATTTCTTCTAAAGAAACCAAGGGTTCTGGAATTGCAAAAAAACCCAACCCGAATACACGTATTCCGATATCCCATTTGTTCAACGAATGTTTTTTGATTGTTTGCTATTTTGTTGTTGTTTTTTCTTTTGGACAGGGAGGTTGTTTGTTTGTTTGCTTTTTGTGTGTCTGTTTGCGATGGTTTTGGTTGTTTTATCGGGGTTTTTTGTATGTTTATTTGTTTCATTTATTTTTGTGGCTCAACCGGCAATAGTCATGGTTGAATGATCGTCAGAATGTATTTGTCCTTGCAATGATCTAATAGGAAAGTCCAGAGCCTGCAAACTAGCTGCTTCACATAGGTACTCGAACGCCTTTTACGAATTGTTTATGATTATGCAAGCACTTATTTGTTTGTACTTGAAATGTGGGTTTAGACTCAATGTGTAGTTTTCAAACGTGGCTTTCCCGGACGTACACCATTTTGTATGTGATATCGAACGCCGTCTTAATGATTGGGATACTTTACAGGAAACGATCAAGGCGTAACACTTACACAGAAAATTATCGTCGACATGTCTGTCGATTTGGCTAAAGAAGGATGAGCGTACAAGTCTTTGAAATATCTAAAGTACCAATATTTGAAGTTTTCAAATTCACAAATACACTAAACGCCACAAGAAACCTTACCCTTGTACTTTTATGGATTATGCTAGAAGATATTAGTTTACAAGAAAGCCTCGTAACACAGCTTTGAGCACATCACGCGAACAAGCATTCTAAAATGCATTGATGCTTAGGGGGAAATTTTCAGAAGAGCTAAATTGTCTTGTTTTCGACCATGCCGAAATAAACCAATAACAGTGATTTAGATGCCAAAAGATAGGTTGAAATGAAAATCTGCTTCAAGACAAAGATAAAACGTGTTAGTCATCATTATTCGACTATTAAAACGCGAATCAACTATTATAGAGCGTGTAAAATTGTAAAAGAATCAATGCTATGATTTTAGTCTTTTAATGCATTTTCTGCTGATTTGCATTAGTGAAAACAAGTAAAACATGTCCTTAATATTGTGAAAAAGTTTTAAGAACATCTTTTTCCTTTTTCTGTTTACACATTGCACTAGTAGACCCCCAAAACGCAGCAATATTCCAGAAGTATTTGCATCCATTCAACGTGTGGAAGGATTCTGTATGGCACAAAGAGAGACTAGAATACATGATATGATGCACAAGTAAGTACTAGAAATGCCACGATTAACAACTGAAGAGAGATAAAGACCCATTGGTATGGTGCAGATGTCACCGACATACAATGCAATTGCTGGCACCCTCGGGTGCCACCAAATCTCTATTATAAGACTTATTCAGTGTTACCGAGAGATTATCATCACTGTAGACAAATCAAGAGGTGGACGCCCACAAATCACAACGCCAGTTGAAGATACGTAGCTCCGTCATAAAGGAAGGAGGGTACCGTTTGTTTTGGCTTTTAGTGCAAATGTAAACTGACGTCAATGAAGATAATTACCACGGTGAAATCGACCTGGAGTGAAAACTACATAGACGTGTGAAATAATATTTATTGAAAAGATCACAACGTCAACGCGAGGAACACTGGAATTGACTGGCATACACCGTCTAACAATGTTGTCACAGCAGTTCATACTGAAATAGGGTGTCAAAATCGAATGTTCAAAAACTGCTCAAGTGCTAGAGTACACGGAAAATCCCTAAAGTTCGAACGTACGGACCATTAGAGATGTGTGTGACTTTTCCGTGCCTCAATGCATTCATGCATTGTTACATGACGAGCAGGAGACGCTCTTGACAGGAGAGTACTACGTTGAAGAGTTTACCGAACTGTTGAAACATGACTTTGGAATATTCATGAACAGAATATTGAAAACGAAATCTTCTTGATCTTGATACTTTGTCTAGTGGCAGTTATGCTGCCTGACAAAGTGCCTACCTACGTATGTTTGTCCTACCACATTAGTCATCCCTGTGGTATACGTCACATATCTTTAGCAAACATATTATTTAAATATTGTGAATGTTCCTTTTTACATACAAACGATGAGAAAATGTGTATAGCAACAAATATCGACTTCAAATACTCGAACCCACTTTGATTTGCCATTTCCTTTTTAGTTAACATCCTCGATTACGCAATTCAGTTGGTTCAGTTGAATCAGCGAGTTCCACGACGTGTTCGTAAATGCATCATGTGTTTGCCATGTGTTTACTTGCAGTGTCAACATTATGTGTGAATATTTTTTATGACTTTAGTGTCTTAACGACATTCTCATCAGACATGACATACAAAAACGATATTTCTTCTGCTGATAATGAATTTTTAGGAAGGTTTCTGCGCTTCACTGGGTGAGCCGACATGTACGTCATTTCTGAGTAAATCAACGGTCTTAAAGAGACGAACCTTGATCATATATTATTACACTTTGCTTGGTTCGGTATGACGTTTTACGGTGTTTTTCCGTCTACGGTCTTAGTAGATCCCCAGTCTTAATGAGGAGAACCTTACCCGTATATATTACTTCCTGTCTGCTTGCTTCGGTATGACGCCTCTATGGTGTCCCTGAGGAAATCCGCCCAACCTAAATAAGACGATCCTTGGTCACATATTATTGCTTGCTTTAATTTGGTAAGACCAATAACCTCTTAGTACATCGTTCTGACCATGACCTCATAAGACACCCGGTCTGACCAAGAAGAACGAAAGACTGAGCTCTTAACAGATCAGCCACTGATAGAGACGTGCACATTCTCTGACAGATAATCTGTTAGGGGATGAAAAAATACACTACCTACGAATGAATTATGTGTAGCTGAGCAACGACCCCGTCATTGTTAAGACTGCGGTGTCAAATTCTGGGAGATATTAACCATGAGTACATTTTTAAAACACTAAAGGTAAATGGTAAACAATGTGTTTACTTACGAAAGACACCTACACTACATAATGGTGATCAATTGATATCTATGGTTATATATGCATACATATGATCCACCTCGAAAGGAAACCGTGAGTAATTCGAGATAAATCTTAGAATATACCTTTCTCATGTGTGGAAGACGTGCCAATTATGAAAAGGAAGAGTGTTTATACAGATAAGATGAGGCACTACTATGCACAATGTTTTCATAGAGATCTATTACTTAAAGCGAGCACCTTGCCGTTTTAATGTGCGAGCGCGACAGCTGACGACTGTAATCTATTGCTCGTTAATTGCATCGTGATCACGTGAATTGCCATAGAGTGCCATCAACACACCTGCATGAGTGATGGTAGCCATTTCAGATCTATATCATCTGTCATTATATTCCACTCTTGGCGATGTTACACGGATTTGTCGTCAGCAAGGTTACCCATATGTTTCGTTTAAATTAGTTCATGATTATGCAACAGAACGCCGTGTGTAGACAAACCACCAGTGATGATGATGATAGTAAGGAGTTGTGATCCACATTGATTTTTGCCTTTGTTTGTCCATATGCCGGTCGAAAGTTCTATTTTCTCCGGGCACGTTCGTATTAAGTGTGGGCATACATGGTTAGGAATTTATTCAGATTCGGGCAATTAGAAATAAATGTGTTTGTGAATACAAGGGGGCTTGTATAAGTGTAAAAATATTGAAAATGAACATTGAAAAAACTGGTATTCTGTAGAGGGAAGGTTCGTTTAAACTGAGGATGGTGTAATTACTTTACTGTTTATTGTGCTGGTGTTATTGTCAAATGGGTTTGATTTGAAACGGGTTAAAGTTGGGTACTCAATGCTTTGAGAGTGGTTTGGGGGCGGGTGAAAATTGGGTTCTCAATCAAGGGATTGGGAGAGGGGTTTGGAACGGGTGAAAGCTGGGTACTCAATGGTTTGAGAGTGGTTTTGGGGCGGGTGAAAATTGGGTACTCAATGTATTGAGGGAGGTTTTGGAGCGGTGAAACTTGGGTATTCAGTGGATTGAGTCTGGTTTTGGGGCGGGTGAAAGTTGGGTATTCAAGGGATTTAGTGTGGGGTTTGGGAACGGGTGAAACTTGGGTATTCAGTGGATTGAGTATGGGTTTGCAGCGTGTGATATGTCGGTACTCAGTGGATTGAGAGTGGGGTTTCGAGTGGGTAAGATTTTGGTACTCAGTTGTTTGTGAGTAAGCTTAAAAGCAGCATGGGTTTCATTACACTGTGGATGGAAAGGGAGGCCTGGAGCGTGAAAAACAAGACAGATCATTTTATGTCCTCAAATCATTTGATATCTACATTATCAACGTATGCCAAGATGACAGCATTCAAAAGTATGAATGCTAAAATCATGCTCTGTGTGGTTTATGATTTATACATTCTTACAGCTGTAAGTATTTCATCAATAAATATAAATTTGTTCTTAACGACATCTACCGATTTGAATTGATAATGACAGCTTAATTTTGTACAAGATAAGATCATATATTCTGGTGAGCGATTGGTAAATATAAAACTTTGTTTTGACGGAGCTTGGCAACTAAACTAAATAAATACTGATTTAAATGCATCTGCGACTGAAGGCCAGCAGAACCGTTAAGTTACATAGTTTCCTTATATATATATATATATATATATATATATATATATATATATATATATATATATATATATATATATATATATATATATATGAAAACATATTTCTGAAAAAAAGATATGACAACTCCATTATATGGACGTTTATAGCCTCTACAACTGAGTGACATATTACTTCCATTTCATTTATAACAATGATCCATTAAGACCCTTGCCTTCCATAGCAACCAGTCGTGTTTGTAGGCAGAGTATTACAGATAATCGCTTTTAAGAAAATATTCTAAGTGCGTTTTTCCAACTATCTTCAGTCGTATTGTAACACAGTCTCGCTGATTCCCAATAAAACCATTCCATTTGGCATTGATATTTTAAATGCAGTCAATCATTTTGAAAATTTAAATGAGCATGGTAAGATATACACTACCCTATACCCTTACTTCTGAGCCGTACCCACAAAAAGGAGTAACAATAGAATGAAAAAAATAAATACAGCTTTTTCGAGGTTGATCGACATATCACAGACACAGTTTTCTAGACATCAGAGACAATCGACAATCGTCCAGAATCGATTTTCATGCAACGTTATGCCGAAATGAAAATTAGCCAAAACGTTATTAAACTGAAATGTTGACACGTTTGGGATGAACCCCATATTGGTTGAAGATGAAAAGGATGAAAATCAATGACCCAAACGCTGAAATAATTTACTTGGTATATCCCGTGCTTAAGTGGCCCTGGTCAGTGGATTATGTATTTGAAGTGGTAATGCTGCACCCGCACGCCAGTCGTCAAAGATACGGATACACAAAGATCCTTTACATTTGGACGGCGACAGAGAAGTGATTGAGTTTTCTTCTACCCCACTTTAGCAGTTATTTAAGCGAAATCACGACGGAAGACACCAGAAAAGGGCATTACAACAGTGCTGAAAGGCCGTACTTATGTATCATCGACTTTAGCATCGCTTAACCTTGCAGCAATCGGTTGCTGAATAACGACCAGCTGACATGTACACATGGGCCCTTACTGGCGATCTGGGTCGACCCCAGCCAAAAATGTTACAAATACCACTGACAGTAAGTTGTAACAGGGAATGATGGATTATAAATGAATCTCGTTGGCGTTGCTTTCTTCTTCGGTCTAGCTTTTGGATTTTCATACCCATGTGTGCATGGCTCTTTCATATGCGCCGGAACGTTTCTCCTGCCTAAATCTTTTTACATGGAAATCGGGAAAAATGGTGGCACTTTCCACTGCTCGATGATGCCGTGCATCCCCGGACAACGCAATACACCATCGTACCATTTACAAAACGACAGAAACAAGACAATTTATATTCTGGAGCCCTTGGCTTTTCGCCAATATGGAGGACACATATAAGACGTCACGAAAGGAAAGGTCACGTGAGTTCCTGCAGAATATGCATGCTGTCCGAACCTAAGAAAACATAAAAAACATATTTTTATCAAACTTTGGTGTTTATGTTTCTGATGACTTTATCTTTCACCCAACAAACAATTCAGTGCAGTTGTATTCTGCTTTAACCACGCCCCGTCTCCACCGTGAAAGGAAATGCAAACGTTAGCATTACAACAGAGTGAACAGGCCTACTTACGATACCCCAGTGACCATAGCTTGACCTGGGTGTCACCAGTTTGGCAGCAGATATTGTTAATGGTTCCAGGTCACTGGATCGTGCTAATCTCTTAAAACAACAGGTGATGCTGAGCTGGTGAACACGCCTTACCTCATCACTTATCTGAACTAATCTGACATTAATACTAGTGAGTGATTAAATTAAATGTTTAAATCATTGCACTATGGCAAACACACTAGTTCACATTCACCCCTAATGCAAGGTGGCCATAATTTGATGGCAACAACTTCCGTGTGAAAACCAGAAGACGAGGGATTCTGCACTGAAAGTGTGGGAAGGGTGTCTACAACCTCTTCAGCACCTACAGGAACATCAACCACAATCATGTCCCAGACCCTAGAAAGCTGAAATCAGATGCCCCCTTGACGACTTGACAGAAATAGACAAAGTTGATAACAGACCAGTACCACGTATGTACCAAGAGGAAGTTAATATGACAAAATTGCTTGTTTTTGAAAAATGAATGGTGTAAATGTCAGTGCTATAGTCAAAATGAAACATCTGTTCAATTGTCAATATATGTCTCCTATAAATCTCTAACCCAAAAATGATATGTGATATTGTGCACAATGTGATATTTTGTAATAATGTATGTTTGTAACATGATGATAGTGCTAATGTTGCCTAATGGTTGTATTTCATAATACTATAGATGAAGTTGGTGTGTGTGTGTGTGTGTGTGTGTGTGTGTGTGTGTGTGTGTGTGTGTGTGTGTGTGTGTGTGTGTGTGTGTGTGTGTGTGTGTGTTGAAATAATTGAATGAATGAAGTCACAGTGTCGTGGGAAGCCATATTACCTCGGGCCATATTACACAGGTAACAACTTGCCCTGCACACTCATTACTGGGTGTCCACTAATCCCAGGTAATCCCCTACTGGCTGCGCTGGCAAACTGGAGGTACAGCCTTGACCTCATGCTAATGATCTTGACAAAAATGAATGAATATAATTCCGCACGAAATGTGTGTAAGCGAAGCAAACCCTCTGATGGATCAACTCTTGTAAATCTGCACATTCTTTAAAACATCACGGGGGATTTGAATTTCATCGACTGCTTGACTTGGAAAGACTTGGAGCTGTGGGAAAGATTTCGGGTTTTTTTTCAGCATTGGCGTCTTAAAAAAAGCAAACATCAGCAGCAAGCGTCAACCAACAAGAAATCTTGCTTCGTCCTCATCGCCATTTTGTGCGGACCTACTGTCATTCATTTGCGACAAGATCGTTACGTTGAGGGTCAAAATCGGGTTTCAATCGACTTGCAGAAATAACAGTAATGAATTGGTGGGTGTCATGGGCGGTGATCAATAGACCAATCATCCATGAATATGTCTACATTAAGTTTTAATCGATTGCATGCTGTGGTAGCAGGCGGGTGATGGACACCGACGTGTCCGGCCTTGTCATGATTTATTGTACATTTAAAAATGTCCTCGTTTTTTTTTTCTTTCTTAAATTGTGACATCTTGCAAAAGACATCCCGAGACCCTATTTCAGGAGGACGAAGCTGTACATTTTGTAACACGTTTTGTAACAGATTACACGAAAACCAGTAACATTAACGTCTGGCTTTCTTTTGTACCACCACCACACGTGCCGTTTAACTCTTGTGGGATTCTTTTCATCTTCGAATTATATCGTCCTTGCACCAGGATCAGCGTTTACAATGGATGTAACTGTGAAATCCGGTTTCTTTTTCCACTTTATGCCGATATGGAAATTAACTAGACTGGCGAGCAAAGGCTACTGAACATTCTCTTCCAACTGCGGTTACTCTGTTCTTTAAATAGCTTCCCGTGTAATCTCTGTTCTAATACGGCCCGCTCATGGTGCGAGTGTTCTGGATTCGTAATTGGTAGAAATCAGCCACGTGATTTTAAACGTGATCACTCACAAAGTCTCTTCAGTTTTCGCATGCTTCTGGAAACGAGAACATCTTCACAGTACGATGCGGAAACGTCTCGACTAGACAGAACTCAGTCATGTAATCGCGGACCAAGGGTCTCCACGCCCTCGTGGACAAGCTTGCTATTAAATGTCTTTAGTGTCACATGGACAAAAACATTTTGTCGATTGATTCCCGATCTCTATATTGCGTTAGTTTCTGCTTTTCATTTAAACATGAAATACCGAATCTATCCTTCGTAACTAACTCCATGGCGGCCGCCATATTGGATTTAGGTCGATGTAACATGTGATCGGAATGGATATAAAGAAGGGGGATAATTTGTGTTGCGATTTTTGACCGGCTAGAGATTTTAGGAGCCGCGTATAATATGGACGTATTAGAACAGAGGTTACGCAGGGCGATATAACAAGAGTGACCTTTGTGGGAAGAGAATTGTACCTAACATGAAACAATGACACAGTTGGGATGAACTTCGTGTAGTATCGACAAATGAAGGGTAAGAATCAATCGCCCAAGTGCTAGTAAAACAATGTGCCTGGCAAAGCATGTGCTTAAGTGTCCAAGCCAGTGGTGTATGAATTTGAAGTGGAAATGGTTTCTGTTCCGCCTTCTGCAGTTATTCCTGAAGAATGACGACAGAGGACACCATTTGTATTCACGTCAAGACAACTGTGGTGATTTTGAACGAAACTTTAAAAATAAATGACTTCGGCAAATGTCCTGTAGTTCCACCATTCTTGAAAGAGACCCTCGGGCAGGACATTGTTAGGTCTTTTGCAGCACGTCTTGTAAGAGATGTCACGGACACCAGTAATGTCTGACTTTCGCTGGCACCACCACCTGATTGCTCTTGATCTTTTGGACTCCTGGTGAAAATCTTGATAGTAAAATAAGACCACGGCAGTTCGGCCGTGTAACTGGATCAGTTGGACCAAGATCTCCAAGAAGTTATGGCGTCGAGTCTTATTCTTGTGATCTTTGTCTCATCTATTGCCCGTCGTCAAGTTAAGGCGTGTATTGATGCCTACAGCAGACATAAACACCACTGACTGACAGGCATGATATTCCGAAGGATTAAAAGGAGTTTGAAGTCCACGATTTCCTCCTTGATGGCTGATCGATTTCTAAACCATTGTCCCTATTCTCGAACCTGCCAACACAATAGTATGTTCTCATATATAGAACTTAATTCACAGTTTTACAGAACTGACACAATCGTCCTTGGTATTGGTGCTGCCTTTTAAGTACAAATCCACAAAGGTTTTTTCCGCGCTTCAGTATATCTACTGTCTTGATGCGCCTCTCATCAAACTGAAACTGAGCCTTGATGAAAGTCTTACAAGTATTTTATCAAATATATTTCGCTTTTGAAATGTCAAAGCAAAACATCTAACTTAATTTTCATGTAGTGCAGTATCTTCTGTACGCATTTTCTGCTCACCGGTAGGCTTTTGCTACAATACAAGTGATAAACGCTTTCCATTACTCTAAGTTGATATTTCATTTGATATAATAACAATTGATTTAATACGGCAGTGCGGGCTTATCTTAAAGAAATAAATTTATCCCTGAGGCCAGTTGTCAAGAACTGACGACAAAGATCTATTATCCACACTTCATGAAAAGCCTTATGAAATCTATAAATGATCAATGAAATGCCTGTTTACTCTGCTTCAGCCGCTTCATCAGCGGCTGTTGATGCTGAATGTTGTCTTTAGTGGTGAGAAATAGAAGCTAAATGTATCTTGCGTGGGGCACTGGGTGGTGGTAATCCTCGGTATTGTGAGTGTGAGGGATGATGGAGATAAAGCCGGTTTGACAGGGTCTGGATTGTGCAGGTGGGGGTTTGGGTAGCGTAAGGATCATTGGATCGTTTGTGGGGCATGAGTGATTTCATAGTGAGTTTATATGGGACAGTGTACAGGTGAATGAGTAAATGAATATGCTTTTACGCCGCTTAAAGCAACACTCCAGCAACCGAGTTAGGACCGTGTACCCATGTAGGGAATCGAACCCGATCTTTCGGAGTGACGAGCGAACATTTAACATCTTGGCTACCCCCAGTGTCCCAGAACGCAATCGAGACCTCGGCACATTATCAACTCCGGTCATGACACATAGCCAGCATCGTGGTAATAGGTGTATCGGATTTATTACAACAGGAACGATGTCGTTATAATTACCATATTAGAAACACCTGCCACCCTTAGTTGTTTGGTTTCCTCAGTGAGGCAGTGGATAGCGCGTTTGCCCGGAAAGTTTGGGTTAAACTGAGATTAAATATGGTGGGTTAGCACTATAAAACTGACATTATGTCTACCATTACGAGAATGAAACAATGCACACACACACACGCACTCACACGTGCGTTCTCTCTCTTACATACATGCGCGCACGCGCGCACGAACGGACACAAGCAGATGTGCTTTAACACACGCGATTGCACACGCGCATACACACTTACACTTCTATTGTCATTTTTTGCCATACATTGACGTATACACACAACGAAACACATGCAGAGATGTACACACACTGACACACAGACACACAGACGTGAGCTCACTCACACTTCTATTGTCAATTTGCATCAGCTCGCTATTACGTCCAAAGCAAATGATTCATACAACAATCAACGACAGGTTGTTCTCGCTTATTTCCGAGCAAACACATCCAAATATTCAAAACGTGCATACAGCGTACAGAACATACAGTGAATGAGCTGTGTTATACATGTCACGTTCATAAACTCAAGCTATAGAATATTCCTATATCATTACATACCTGATTGGTGATTGGACAACTGATGAGAAATACCTTAGTTTGGATTATCGATCTGCCGTTGACAGGCAGCAGGTTACAGATAGATCCACAGTTATCCTAACTAGACTCACCGCACAACACGGATAATATTGGAGCGGTTTACTCAGCGGAAAAAGGTAAGTAAACGTTGTTTTCATTTTAACGTTCATCTTTCCCCGCGTCATAATGTAACACTGGCGAAGATGCGTATCTTGAAAAAACCTGCAGTGTCTTTAATTAGTTTTTTTCAGAATGATTTTTAAGTAATAGTTTTAGAAACAGTCCTGGGGTTTATTTCGCCGCCCTTTCTTCAATGTTGTGAATTGTATTACAGTTATTTTAATATCAAAAATATTGGATGTGTTTTAAGCAGCAGCTTCAACCTTTGGTTTCTGTTTCCCCAACGTTGGGGATACAATCGGGGGTGCTGTTTCTGTGAAGATTTCAAGAGCGATATTCCCTTCCGCGAAAGCTGTTTGATGAAAATTGCAACATTTAAGGTTTCAATGAAGCATTCGAAGAGTTTTGAGGTAGACATTTTTAAATGTGTTGTTTTAGCGGCGTACATAATGTCCGATACGACACCCTATTTCCACTTGTACCATCTGTTTCCATTTGTTTGAACTGACATGTAATGGTACTGTTGACTGTGGTTTGAATGCAGTCCTGTTAGGATTATAGAAACTTGTGGTTTGTTGCTATTATCCTAAACTGTTTTGGTGGTATTAATTAAACCCGTTCAAGCGATGGGTAAACGTCGACACGTAGAGGCTCCGATTTTGTGCACAAACAATGCATAAACATAGAATTATGTTAGTGAACTTGAGACATTTCCCTCAGCGTATATATGTCATAATAATACACGAAAGCAACGAAGAGTTGTTCTTGCCATCAATCACTGGTTTGCTTTGTCCTTAGATTTAGTTTGTTGTTTCGTACGTTTGTTTTGTTTGTTTTGTTTGTTTTGGTTTTTTAATTTTTTTTTAATTTTTTTTTTTTTTGGGGGGGGGAGGAGGTTGGGGGTGTGTGAGTGCATTTTGTAACGCATGCGTAAAATTGTAACATTTAAATGAGGACTTGTGATTAGAAGGGATGGTATGAGTATCTGACAGATCCAGACTGACTCCTCCTATGCACCGCCCTTAAATGTGGAACACCTGACCGATTTCGACACAAAAGGTTTCGCGACTCCATAGAAAATGAAACGATGGTGCTGATTAATTTTTTACCAACGCTGCGTCACGGCAAACCAGCAGCGAGCAACAGTGTGATCCAGTTTACGACATTAAACTGTGAATATGTAATCCCTGACGCGCGGCTTCCTATCAGACTTGTTAAAATTACATTCACACCTGACTGAGAGTACATAATAGTCACTCACAAAACACACACCTGCTTGCAAGAAGCGATCTTAGCTTTACGACTACCGTAAGTATATGTTACGATCAGGGACTAAGTAGAGCTAGGAATCTATATATTTGGAACGAGGATTGCAATAACTAAAGCAGGCCCTATCTCCATGACTGTCGTAACTCAATGTTACGATTAGGGAGTAAGATACACTGCGAGTCCTTCTGGGGAACGAGGATTGCAGTAATTAAAGTGGGTCCCAACTCCATGACTCTATGTTACGATTATGGATTGCACTAGTTAACTGACAGGTTAGTAGGAACAACCGATTCTTGAATTCGATTTCTTAGATTGCTACTTTTGAAAATCAAATTCAAAGGTTACCGTAAGTATTGTAGAATTCATGACAAGTCATGACAACCCCATACCGTGTTTATTCTTTGTGCAGTTGTCGGTCGTGGTGCAGTTAGTCAGTGTAACCAGTATATACATATGATGAATAAATGGTAATAAGCATAACAATACTAATAATACTACCAACAACAATAAAGATCACGATTAGGACGACGACAACGATGATGATAACGACGACGTTGATGATGACGACGACGACGACGGCGATGATGATGACGACGACGACGACGATGATCATGTTGTTGATGATGATGATGATGACGACGATGACGATGACGATGACGACGACGACGACGACGATGATGATGTTGTTGATGATGATGATGACGACGACGACGACGACGACGACGATGATGATGATGATGTTGATGATGATGATGACGACGACGACGACGATGATGATGATGATGATGTACCAGCAGTACCAAACAAGTCTTCCTATGTGAGAGCGCGAGCAAAAGTTTGCAATGTACTCGTTTTGGTTCGAAACATATTTTTGATATCAAAATATGTTATTGCCACCATCAAAGTAGACACCCATTTTCTCACAGGGTTGTGCTCTCACATGTCCAACCTCATTTTTAATAATTACTCACGTAAAACATATTTAATTCAACATTTTAGCGCCACTCGTGGCATGTCAAATTGTCCTTCGCATCCATTACCCCTGCCAGCTTGCGATTCAACGCACACACACACGCACGCAAGCAAGCACGCACGCACACACGCACGCACGCACATACATACATACCACTTATTTGCTTGTTTCAGTATGGCGAGCGTGACGAGGAAGAAAGTGGCAATATCATTAATTTGTTATTCACTGACCTTTTGCCCGCTGTTACTAATTATTAGGTTGGTAGAATCAGACACCATACACCGATTTATGATCACCGGTCGGATCACCATTCCCGAAGATGTTGTCCGTTCTCTGATTGGATGGATGGACAGGTGACGTCAAGCAGTTCTGAGAGGGGGCAGAATTTGCTGTAGTCCACTGTTGACTGATATGCAAAATGTTTAGTATAATACATAATCTAACCCGACAATCACTTGCTAAATTCATCAGCTTAATATTATTAAAATGTGATTTTCATTTCTCTTTCCCATGGGTAAACATGTACACGAATTCATTTTTTCTGATTCCGGAAGAATATCAAAAGCCATCGCTTTGTGACATTAATCCCTGACGCCTAATTGTCAAAGCGTTCGCTCATCTCGACTCGAGTTCGATTCCCCAAATGGGTAAAATGCGTGAAGCCTATTTCTGGTGTCTCCAGCTGCGATGTTGCTAGAATATAAGTAAAACTGAACTCACTCACTAAGTCATTATTCCAGACTGATTGATGACTGCATTCGGGAACATTTCAGCCATATGCAGAATCAGCTTCCCAAAATGAAAACTGTGTTGTGATGACACAATATCTCAGCATAATAAACGATACAGTTGGATACTGGTTCTTGTTTACCGACGCACTCAGCAATATTCCAGCGGTCTGTAATAACTGCGTGCGTCTGGATCAGGCTATCCAGTGATCAACAGCATGAGCAAACCTACGCAATTGTGATACGATGGCATGTCAGCAAGCCTGACCACTCCACCCCTTAGTCGCTTCATACGATGTATATGGTTTGGAAAGCTCGGGTGGCACTAACCACTTGCTCATAAGGTGAGTGACTGAGTGAGTGAATTGGGTTTTACGTCGCTTTTATCAATATTCCATCAATATCACGACAGGGGACACCAGAAATGGGTTTCATATATTGCAACCATGTGGGGAATCGAACCCTTGTCTCCACCAACTACTGAATGAATTTTATTAAGTCACAGAAATATATTTTTCAATTAAGCTAAAAAAATCCCAATAACTAGCTTTCGGACTGAACTGAATCAATAACAGAAACTATAAGCAGGAATGTTTTTTCAACACATGGCAATTTTATTTGATAGCATGGAACACGAATATCCTAAGTGCAATACCTAATATACAGTACAATATTACAATCAGTTACGCACCTGTCACTGTCAGGGAAAGATGAAATTGAGTATCGTTGTTGCAGCGAGAATAGCAACATGTGGCGCCGCGCACAGAATATCATATGGTTGACTTGACAATACTTTATTAACATGAATTGTAATTAAAACTTTACCCGACAACATGAAAATACAATTACATGTAGCCATGGATGAGTGATAGAACGCTGTGTGGAATATTCTAGCCACATGGCGGTTAGGTCACTGCAATGTTGCGGATAGGTTAGCTCTGGTTTTGTAATGTTATTATGTGTTGTTTCAATGTAATAGTTATTATTAGGATAGGTTCACGACTATGTTGAGATGAAGTTAGGTTGAGTTTTCTTATTGTCAAAGGGTGTATACGGTTACAGGAGAATTAGTTCATGATTAAGATGGACATTACCTTGACGAAGACAAATGAATACGTTTCAAGTCTTTGAAGGGCATTTAGAAGTGAAATGCATAAGAATGAAGATTTTATGGATATCAACTTCTTTTTATGAGAACACTGTGGGTAGTTTTCACTTTCTCATGGAGGTGCTGCTTGGTCTTCTCTGCTAAGGACTGGGTCTTGTGGTAGAGGTCAGGCTCGAGGGTGTCTTGTAGATGGCTTCTGCTAGTTTCAATGTCTTTTTGGAGGTGGGACATGTGGCGGCGTAGGTGCTGTATCTGATGCTTGACTATTCTGGCGCTGGCATTGTGGAGCATATGTTCTCATATAAAGAAGTTGATATCCATAAAATCTTCATTCAAATGAATACGTTGATGAATAAATGTCATATGTATACAGTAAATAATGGAAAGTGACAAAGAGGAACAAGGTAGCTGATAAGATATTGCACTCTGCGGTAGTGATAAAAATTAAGAATGCAGACTAAATAATAACAAATAGGTCTCATGTGGTGTGCTTACATAGGTGGGGGAATTTTAGAAATCTTTGGATGATGGCTGTCCTGAAATAGATGCTATAACACCTTCCCTTCGATCAACAAATACTTCACATTCAGAAATTTGAAACCAGGAGTCAAACTTTACCGCGTGACTCAGACGGTACTTGTGGGTACTATTGCCCTTTTAAGTGTGATGGGTGCTCTTCCCGTGTCTGTGACAGAGCTTGCCCATATAGTGTGGGTGCTATACCCAATAAAAATAATAATAATACTCCTACAATGGGAGCTATTTCTGTGTCGTTGCCAGAGCTTGTCCATATATTGTGGGAAAAATAGATAATAATAATAACCCTACTCTGACTTCAAAATTCTAAAATGCTGAATATTAATGTCTTAATACTGACACATAATAGAAAAGTGTTTGTGGGAGGCTGGACCCAAGAATATCCCTATTCTGACTTCATTCTACAGAGGTAGTTTGGAGCCCATTGTTCACACGCAAAAATACATTATGGTATAGACATAAGGAGTTCGTAATGTACTGGTCTATGATCAAACATACCAGGATGCACTTATCAACAATAACACATTGTATTTCCTGCACTCATGACCAGTCCACTTAAGTATATACAGATAAGTACGTCCTAATGATCTGTCTTGTACACAATGCCGATCTTGAAGATGTCGGTGATGTGGTTTCTGTATGAATAGAGGGTCTCCTTTGAGATGGTTGTAGTCAGACCTCTGTAGAAAAGACGCATGTACTTGCTAGTCTCTCGTACAGACCCTGAAGTATAAATATCCCACGCAAGTCTAGAAAATGTGGCAAGTCTAGAGTTCCATAGCTTTCTGAAAATGAAGAAAGTCTCAGGGCTCCATTTCATTATATTATTATTTTTTCACTACGGACGTTTTTTTTAGTAAAATATGTTCATTTCAGAGACTAGCTGTTAGTCTAGTATGCCACTTCTTCCTTAACTTGTAAGGCGTCCATTAGGTGGTTGTTGTATGGTGCTCCATTCAAGATGGCGGCTTTGAGGATTCGCTTACAATCTCTTTATTTATTCAGAACTTGGGGAATCAACCTTGATACATAATGTTGATGGTAGGCACATAGAGAGGCTTCAAAATCGAGAGTATGCTAAAAAGTTACTCTACCTGGATTCTAATGTGTTAATTAGGTCTACATTATGTTATCTTATTGAATGTAATGGTTTTGTCAAGAATAGGCTACTGTTGTCAAAGCTGTGTTAGGTCTACATTATGTTATATTATTTCAATGTAATGGTTATGTTAAGATTAGGCTACGGTTGTCACGGCTGTGTTAGCTCTACATTATGTTATGTTATTCAATGTAATGGTTGTGTCAAGATTAGGCTACTGTTGTCAAAGCTGTGTTAGGTCTACATTATGTTATATTATTTCAATGTAATGGTTATGTTAAGATTAGGCTACGGTTGTCACGGCTGTGTTAGCTCTACATTATGTTATGTTATTCAATGTAATGGTTGTGTCAAGATTAGGCTACGGTTGTCAAAGCTGTGTTGGGTCTACGTTATGTAGACCGGTAGTGAGGATGTGGTTTTACCCAAGTTCTTTCGATGTTTTCGGCAAGTAGTGTTTTGTGTTAGGTATCACCCATGCAGCGTATACACATACCATATGTTACAGACAAACACAGTCACCGCGCATGCTATTGAACAGCCCTGCACAGATATCTCTGGCGCATGGGTGGATCTGTCTGGGTTTTAGTCAACTTTATTAAATGGTGACATCTTATTGGACGAAACTATTTTTGATGTCGGGGATTCAACAGGTTTGCGTTGCACATTCATAGCATGAAAACATCATTTTGGAAAATGGGCATTATAATTTACATGCCCTACATTTTTAATTTTAGGGTTGATTCTATGGAATTGTTGGGTTGATTCTACAGAATTTTGGGGTTGATTGTATAGAATTGTTGGGTTGATTAGATTCACAAATGAAGATGATTTATTGAATCTGTAAGGTTAAGTTTTTAAATATTTGATTTGATTCAAGTCAAAATGTTCTATTTTAAGTTGCCTAATAGCAAATGAGACACACACACGTGTTTTGGCTGTTTCATTTCCACAGTGTTCCTATTAATCAATGGTGTTTTCCCATGAGTGTTGGCCGTGTAGTCAGCAGTTAGAAATATTCCGGAAATACACCAGTGTAGTACATAGACAAGAGCGTCACAAATTGCACACGCATGGGGACTCGAACCCGGTGTGACGAGAGAACGCTATTACCACTGCGCTATCAAACAAGCCCCCCCCCCCCCCTCCCCCCGCCCCCTGTCTGATGCACCTACATTGATTGAAGGATACTTGTGTCCCAGTGTTATTATTCCCCGAAGCAGACAGTCAGTTAACAGATGTTTGCAGAATAATCAATAGAATGGTCCAACTTCTGCTGGCGTTTCAACAAGCATGGCAGTATATGTGTAATATTATAACCCAATGTAAAACACGATGCTAGAATGAATTGTATGCTAATGCTATTTTATGGATATCAGCTCGAGGGCGGTGAGTACAATTACTTCCTCTGGAAATTGTTCAATTCTTTATCTGTTTGTTGTAGGAGAAGGACATCGGGCTATTATTTTGAGTCTTGTTAGTCTATATGACTTTCGGTACGATTTAAATCTCATGAAAGATTTACTCACAAATGTGTCGCTTTCGTGGTCTTATTTAGGGGATGGAAGGTCGTGGGTAGGTTTGTGTGTGGTGGTGAGTGTTGTGTGATGTGGTTCCTTGCGGTGTGCACGTGTTGGTGAGTGTTGTGGTGTGATGGTGAGTGTTTTGTTGTGTTGTGGTATGGTGTAGTGTAGTGTGGTGTTGTGTGTTGTGGTGTAGTATGGTGAAGTGACGTGATGGTGAGTGTTCTGTTGCATTTTCTTGTGGTGTGGTATTGTGTGGTGAGTGTTGTGTTGTGTCGTGGTTAATGTTGTGTTGTGTGGTGTGGTGCGGTGCGATGAGTGTTGTGGTATGATGTGTTTTGTGGTGTGGCGTGGTGTGGTACTGTGTGGTATTTTGAGTCTTGTGGTGTAGTGTGGTGCGGTGCAGTGAATGTTGTGGTGTGATGCAGTGTAGTGAATGTGGTGTGGTGATTATAGCGTAAGGGTGGTATGATGTGATGTGTGTGGTGTGATGTGAGAGTGCTGTTGTATAGCGTGTGTGGTGTGATAAGTGTGGTGATCATGGCATGCGTGTGGTATGATGTGATGTGATGTGGTGCGATGAGAGAGAGTTGTTGTATAGTGTGTGTGGTGTGATAAGTGTGGTGATTATGGCGTGAGGGCAGTATGATGTGATGTGATGTGATGTGGTGTGATGAGAGAGTGTTGTTGTATAGTGTGTGTGGTGTGATAAGTGTGGTGATTATGGCGTAAGGGTACCCGGTGGTATAATGTGATGTGATGTGGTGTGATGAGAGAGTGTTGTTGTATAGTGTGTGTGGTGTGATAAGTGTGGTGATTATGGCGTGAGGGTGATATGATGTGATGTGGTGTGATGAGAGAGTGCTGTTGTATGGTGCGTGTGGTGTAGTGACAGTTTATGACTATGGTACGGTGGTGAATGGTGAGTGTTGTAAGTTGTGGTGAGTATGGCGCGGTGTGTCAAGTGTGGCATGTATTGTGCTTCGTGCCTTTTGTTCTATGTTGTGCTGGAGCTTGTCTGTAACTATTTTACTCATGTAAATGCGAGATGGAAGTAAGGTTGGAAGTAAGGATGGAAGTAAGGATGGAAGTAAGGTTGGAAGTAAGGATGGAAGTAAGGTTGGAAGTAAGGATGGAAGTAAGGATGGAAGTAAGGATGGAAGTAAGGTTGGAAGTAAGGATGGAAGTAAGGTTGGAAGTAAGGATGGAAGTAAGGATGGAAGTAAGGTTGGAAGTAAGGTTGGAAGTAAGGATGGAAGTAAGGATGGAAGTAAGGATGGAAGTAAGGTTGGAAGTAAGGTTGTGTGCTGAGGATCCTATCCACGGATGAATCCTACGAGTTCATAAGGCTCTTGATGTGACGAGTGTGTCTTCATCAGGGACGCGCACAACATATCTGTTTTTTACTGTATACATATGCATTTACCACAGTTGAAATACATATGCGTTTTGCTCAGAGGAAAATATACCGCAAAACGACCTTACGAGTCGGAAGAACATTGCGTACGTCTAATGACCATAACGCTTTCAAGCTAAATTTTGTAAATTTGTTTTGGGTGTGGGCTCCAAATCTACTAATGTTGCTGTATTGGGCGAATGTGGCCGTTATGGTATTTAGATACATATGTCAGATGTATAAGATACTGATTCAAACTTCTAAACATGTCTCAAAACAGGTACCCCCAACAGTGTTACAAGATGTTAGTAGGTTTAGATGCAGCTGGTAGAGAAAGTTGGGTTACACATATTAAGCATTTATTGTATTCTTTACGTTTTGGAATAGTGTAGCAATGCCAAGGTGTTGGCGATGTGGATTGCTTTATGTTTGAATTTACGCGTAGGGTTAAAGATTGTTATACACAAACATGGTATTCTGAGGTGTCAAACTGTTCCAAACTAAATTTTTATGCAGAGTTCAAACATACATATGAGCTATACCTAAGCAGTGTACGTAAAGAATACGCACGCATGCTTACCTTGTTTAGAATTGGACAACTCGATATTATGCAAAATACAGGCAGAAGACAGGGTATGGACAAAAACACTCGTTTTTGCCCACTCTGTACTTTAAATGCTATTAAAAATGAAATTCATCTTATTTTTGTTTGTCCTGTCTATCATGATATACGTCTTAAATATTTTCCTTACTTGCACGTGCGTACTATTAATCACAGAGAGACTCTTGTAAGAACGTTACAGTCCTCTGATATCTCACTGTTCCAAAAAACTGGCAATTTTGTCAAAGACGCTGTCGGTCTACGATTGTCATATCTTTAAAATTTATGAAATGTAGCACCGATTGTAAATATTTGCATGTGATGTGTACATGGGCCTGAGGTCTTATTATTGAAATAAATGAATTTCGAAAAATGACCATACATATATATCAGCAAAACGTGCAGTTTGAAGCTATACAAGATTATATGATAATTATATATAATCATAATTGTGACAGCTTGCGTGTATTGTCTCCGCGTTTTTCCCATTATATAATAATTGGAATATCTAATTATTGATTTGATGTGGATTTATGTGAAAAGATGGCAAAAGTTAGGATTACTTATCCGGACTCTGCAACCATTTAACTAACATTGTAAATAAGTTATAGTTTTAAATCAAAGCTTCGCTACCGACGTGATCGACGTCATCCAAATATCATGCTTCAAGTACATATCATTATGTTGAAATAAAACATATTATATATCTACTCTGAATTGCCTTTAATATGTAATGTCATTTTTTACGTAATGACTCTGTGTACGTTCATGGTTGAAAAAGACGAAAAAGGTATGGAGGAAAAGCCAGGTGGTTAACGCGTTCACTCGTCATGCCAAAGACTCGGGTTCGATTCCCTACTTGGGTACAATGTGCAAGGCCTATTTCTGGAGTCCACCGCCGTGATATTGTTTGATATATAAAACAGGAATATAATCACACCATCAATGACAGAGAGTAACCAGCCACTTAAACATGCCCCTGAACGTAAATATGAAAATAACAGTGAAATTTATCTGAAAGGATCGCTGAAATTAAGCGATGATAAAACTAGGTATTCGCCAAAAAAGCACGATTGTCTTCCTCTCTCGGTATCACCCACCATTCACACGGGTATGGTGGATAAACGTTCGCTCGTCACACTGAAGACCCGGGTTCGACTCTCCACATGGGTACAATGTGTGAAGCTTACTTCTGGTGGTCCCGCTGTGATATTGCTGGAATATTGCTAAAAGCGGCGTAAAACAATACTCACTCACTTATTCATTCGATGTAAAATGTCAGTGCTCTTGTTAGGACACGCACTCAATCCACGATACACTTTGTTTTAAAAACGACAAACAGGTTATTTACGGGGAAACAATGGCGGAAGGCATCTGACCGTCTTCTGTGTTATCAGGGAGCC
Source organism: Haliotis asinina (assembly GCF_037392515.1). Lineage (NCBI taxonomy): Eukaryota > Metazoa > Mollusca > Gastropoda > Lepetellida > Haliotidae > Haliotis > Haliotis asinina. Next base: position 31,701,753 of record NC_090291.1, read on the forward strand.
TATATAGAGAGGGAAAAGAAACTCCTTGAAAAGCCGCTGAACTACGTCTCGGGTCGTTACGTAACCAGTGTAGCCAATATGGTGGCAGTGTAGTATTTAAGATTGAGCCCGGTTTGTTTTCAACAGCTGATTAAGTTCGCTGAGTGTTATAGCAACTGAAATCCAACACGAAGAAGATAGGCTAACTATTTTGTCACTTCAGTTTAATTCAAATAATTGGTATTAGTGTCCGTATTAGGACAGAAGATTTGTAGTAAAGTTTCAAGTCGGTAAGTTATTGCTCACTGGCTTCTATTCTCGATTCACCCCGAAGATAGACTAAATTGTGCCGTAAAAGCTTCTTTCACACATTCGTTTAATTTTTAGAAGGAGAACATACCTTTAGTTGAAAGGTATTTGCAAGTAATAGAAACAGTTTTGTGACTTTAAAATTGTCAGGGTGTCATTGAGGTGTATGGAAATATGACATTTCGCCATTGAAATCTATACGCTGTTGTTTGATTATTCCTAGTTACTTCCTCAAAAACATCTTTCACATACACATGTGTTTGCAAGTAATAGTGATAGTTTCATAATCTTAAAAAGAATGTTAGGGTGTATTTGAGGTGTGTGAAAAATGTGACATATCGCCGATCTGCTCTGATCCGCCATTGAAATAGTATACGCCGTTGTTTGAGTGTTTCTAGTTATTACTTCAAAAACATCTTTCACATACACCTTTAATTCTTATGAGAGGAATATACTTTCATGTGAGATGTGTTTGCAAGTAATAGTGATAGTTCCATGATCTAAAAGAAAATGTTAGGGTGTTTTTGAGGTGTGTCAAAAATATGACATATTGCCGATCTGATCTGATTCGTCATTGACACTTGAGGGTTATAGTTCCATAACTTCTTCTTTCTTGTTGATCTTATTATTTGACAAAACTGAAAAGGTGTTTTAGAACGCTTTGTGATAGTTTTACACTAATTTGTGAGGGCAGTGTGACAGTGTCAGTTAACGTTTTGTTAATGTCCATTTAATTCCCCATGTGCATAAGATGTCTGAATAAATTATTAATGTAAACAAGAATGCTTCAAAGACAGCTGATGTTAACAGGTGTTTTCGCGACACTTTTGCGTTCTTTAACATGTTTTGGTAGGCAAGGCCCTGGTGTATCATTTATTCTTTCATTCATTCACATATATACTTCTTTCTTTTATTCTTTTTCTTTATTTCGTTCATTCATTCACATAATTCTTGCTCTTAATTCTTACTATAATTCATTCATTCATTCATTCATTGTAAAATTCCGACTGATACAATAAACTGGCTGAAGTTCTGTTAAACCAGGGATAATCTGCAACGCATATACTCTATATAGTCTCCCTTGTTAAACACAACTGAAGTTGCACTGAGAATGAGGCAAGTCACTGTGAGCGTTGGAGCATGACGAGGCACACGTTAATTAGTACAAATGGTGAAGAAAGCAAGCGAGTGACCTATCCCTGTTGTGGAGTATCCCTGGTGCTATGCACTAAAACATACGTAACAGCTATTCTGGTTCATGTTTCATGTATATATGTAAGTTTGGTAATGAGTGTTAGTTTGTTAATGCAATCTCCCAGAAGCACCATATGTATTCCCGGTAGCTTTTACGTGACAAAAAGTAATTGGTTATGATCTAGTTGTGTGTCGAGCTTCGTATTTCTTCGTGCTTTTTCATAGGTTTGTTTTGTTTTGTTTTGTTTATTTGTTTGGCTTTTTGTTGTGGTTGTTTTGTTTTTTTTGTTTTGGTTTAGTTTTCTTGTTGTTGTTTGTTTGTTTTTTTGTTGGTGGTTTTTTTGTTGCTGTTGTTGTTTTGTTTTTGTTTGTTTTGGGGGTTTTTTTTGTTTTTTTTGTTTTTTTGGGGGGGTATTTTTATTTATTTATTTATTTATTTATTTATTTATTTATTTATTTATTTATTTATTTATTTATTTATTTATTTATTTATTTATTTATTTATTTATTTATTTATTTATTTATTTATATTTGTTGTTATAATGGATAATCTTTGTGAGGGATCGAGTCATCGATTCCCAAATGAACGCACACAAAAACCCAGCTAGACAGTAAAAACTTGCTCGTGCTGAATATACCATGTCTGATCAACACGAGCAAATGTTATTAATTCAGTTATCTCATTTCCCATGGAAGAATGAAAGTTGAAGTTATGAATTGCTAAAACTATTAGACTGAAGTGGAATAACTTAAATTAGATTGTTTACAGCCGCCTCTTTCGTAAATAGAAACAGTTGAACCAGGTTACTACGTTTAATTATCTTTCCAAGACTATGGAGTCACATTGCTGGAACGTAAGTCAAGTTAATTATAGTGACGTTCAATTTGGAAATGTCCTCATTGTTTCTCCCAGAACAGGCCACGTTTTGTATAATGTGATTCGCATAATGCTTCGTGCAGCTTAAATATACTCCCACGCAAAGGTAATACAGTCCTGGAATCACCAGGTATAGCTCGCAACGCCGAAGATCCGGGTTCGATTCCTCACATAGGTGCAATGAGTAAAGCCTATTTCTGGTGTTCCCCTCCGTGGTATTGCTGGAATTTGTTGAAAGCTGCGTAAAAGCACTACCCACTCACACGTGTGAATACTTTCCAAACTGGTAAGATGTACACAATGTCTGTGAAAACACCAAGACACAACCAAAACACCTTTTTAATTGTTTACTTTGTGTTTTGGAACGTAAACCCAAACACCGATTCTAGCTCGATAATGTGTGATACTCGATTCTGACTGGCTGAGAACTCTACTTAAATGGGATTTTAAGGACCGTTAACTGAAGTGACCTTTTCACCGCGAATCAATACAACGATCTCGTTGACATTTTTGTCTGTAAACAAACATGTCGTACATCGGCGTTTTCTACCCCGGAAGCATGTTTGATTTTGGGAGCAAAATGCGAATTCCCTGGTCCTCATCACAGTTAATAAACTTCGAAAAGCTGGAAAATTCGTTAGCAGCGCAAAAGCGGCAGTATTCCGCCATACTTCAACCAGGGCCTAGATCTAAACTGACGGACAAAAGAAACGCTGGTTTCACAAACCTGGTTGCAAAACTGATTCAAACTCAAAAACATTGTTTACAGCAATATAGGAACATTCTTGCAAACCCAACCTTCGTGGCTGATAACATGTAATGAACGTGCAGCATGATTTTGGGGTGAAATCTGCGTTTTTGCATATAATTTCAAAAGTGCTTTTACGAAAATTTCGTGCAAAGATCGGGTATAAATAATGACTAAAACTCTTCTCTGACATTCGACCGTTTAGATTTGATGAACAAGAATGCCACGTTTAACATCTGTACAGCGCGAGAGAGCGATAGGAATGCTGGGGATGGGTGCAACCCAGTCCAGGGTTGCGACAATCATGGGCTGTCATAAAACCACGATAGAGAGACTAGTGCAACGTGTCAGACAGACTGGTCAGACATCAGACAGACCACGGAGTGGAAGACCGCGGGTAACAACGCAAAATGAAGACCGCTATTTACGTCTGCTTCACCTTCGTAACAGATTCCTCACTGTTACGTCATCAGCAAGAGATGCACTACAACACCCCATCAGCAGGAAGACCGTGGCCCGACGTCTCCGCCATTATGGACTGAGGGCTTATCGACCATTCAGAGGAATGACCTTGACCCTGCAACATCGACGGAACCGATTGAGGTGGGCTCGAACTGTGCAACTCTGGCAAAGACGACAGTGGGACAGAGTGTTTTTTTCGGATGAAAGCAGATTCAAACTCTTCAATGCTGACGGCCGAGTGCGCGTGTACAGACGTAGAGGGGAACGAACGTCACGTTGTTGTGTTCAAGAGGTGCAACCCGATGGTGGCGACAGTGTGATGATATGGGGCGGTATTTGTGGTGACAGGAAGACTGATTTGGTTGTCATTAATGGTAATCTAAATGCTCAAGGATATATCAACCAGGTATTGAGACCAGTCGTGCTTCCCTTCATACAGAATAATCCAAGAACTCTGTTTCAACAGGATAACGCCACTCCACACAGTGCACGTGTTACAAGGGACTTTCTGAACGCTAATAACATCCAGGTTCTTCCTTGGCCAGCCAGATCCCCCGACTTGAATCTGATAGAACATCTGTGGGATCACCTCGGGAGACGTCTTAAGCAACGTCAACAACGTCCTCATGACCGACAGACGTTAACGCAAGCCCTGCAAGAGGAGTGGCGTCAAATCACCCCAGCAACTGTCAGGAGACTGGTTACATCTGTTAGACGTCGTGTCAGGGCGTGCATTCGTGCTAGAGGTGGACACACTCCATACTGATGACATTTTCTTAATTTTGGGTGATTTCGGTGTGATCGACTTATGGACAATCCAACTGCTTGAACAAAATTCATTATAATTTCTTAAATATCCACCATATTTTTGTTAGAGCGTGTACACCTGTTGTCAGTTACCATCTCTTTGATATACAGTCATAATTGCTTACATATATTGTCTTACGTTTTCATTTCATAAGAAAAAATGTTGCCAGCGTTTCTTTTGTCCATCAGTTTACATAGCGAACATGACGTCGATGCCCAACACACGTCGGCCCACACATCCTTTCAATTACACTGTCCATGTGACCCACATAAAAGTTGGCATGTCAGGTCATTCAAATTGGGTGGTTATCAACAGTGTCAACAACCAGTGTCAACAACCAGTGTCGTTACACCTTGCTACTAAATGAACGTTGTTCCTCTGGTTCACAGACAGCAGAGTGCGTTGTTGCCGACGTAGTGTAGAGTCGTATGCGGAGGGAGAATTGGTTGGTCGTGGTTGGTGTAGGGGCTCAAACGGCATTGTGTGATCTCACACACATCAGAAGTTGCTTGGTTAATGTTATTAAGGGGATTTGGTTCTATTTGACGCCGATATGTTTTGGAAAGTTTACATCCCGTCGTTCGAGTTATCCTTGTTGAACTGCAACCACGTAGGGCCTATCACCTACTAGTCAGGTAACTCAACCTGCACAGCGGAATGACCAGTGATCTAGTGAAATACATGAGCTGATCGCTGACCTGCACAGCGGAATGACCAGTGATCTAGTGAAATACATGGCGTGCTGATCGCTGACCTAGTTGGGTTGCAAGGCGACCTACCAAGATGAATGTCAAGTTGATCAGCGACCTATTGAGATGCATGCCAGGTGATCAGTGACCGACTGAGATGCATGGCAGGTGATCAGTGACCTATTAAAATGCGTAGCAGGCTGATCAGCGATCTGGAGAGATGTTTGGCAGGTTGATCAGTTACCATGCGAAATGCAAAGCAGGGTGATCAGCGACATCGTGAGGTGTACGAAGCGTGTATCAGCGACATGGAGAGGTGTGAGAAGATTTGATCAGCGACCTGAAGGGACGCATATCAAGCTGATCAGCTACCAGAGTAGCTAGTTTATGCAATATTGGGAAGGATGTTTTTGTTATGCTTTTATAAAGAGCTGTATAAAACGTCCACCTGGTTATCCGGTGTGTCCCATTGTATTCTGTATTTAACTCACATTGTAAACGCTGGTGTTCAGCCACACAAACGTTATTGATTACGGTCACAAAGCCGTTGTCATGAGTATTCTATTTTTTGAAGCGATTAAACGCTGCATAGGATTATTGAAGCTCTGCAAGCGTTGTTTTCCTTCAGAAGCAATGCAACATTTTGTAACCATAGCAACTGCGGTTGCAATAGGCTGGGGATCGCTAAGACGTGTAAGCCCTCAATTAGGTTCCGACTTAGACAGGGAAAACACGATGATTAGTAACTTGATACAGTAGATGGCAACTTACGATTTTCTAGGGGATATCTTTTCCAATTTAATTATGTCATTGGCGCCCGTTGTCTGAAAGTCGATGGTCGTGGTTGGGACAAGAACATGAACTCGGTGCTATTGGATCGTTGGTCCAAATGGACATGGACTCGTTGTTTGGTAACATCAGTGACTGGGTGTGACCTGTTGTGACAATCGACAGTGACACGAATACATGTATGCTTCTGGAATAAAGTAACTGTGTGTGATTTGATGTTATGCCATTTTTAATAATAATAGCATAATAATAATAGCAAGATTTGTGGTGGTTTTCGTAATCACTGTTTAACTGTAGACAGGATGTCATCAAAATCGGAATGATCTGACACTAAACGCCGTGACACGCCCTTCAAAAGTGTCAACAGTCAGTTCACAAATTCAGTATCATGTGTGTCCTCCACTTCTGTTGATACAGTTTTCGCAACAACAACGCATAGTCGACGCTAAGCGATTGAAGAAAATTTGGGGAATGACGTTCCATGTCTGAACCAGTGCTTGTCCTAATGCAGCAACGTGAAAGGCTGATTCTGAACTAGACGTAAACGGCTCTCCATTTCAACCCAAGCGTGTTCGATACGGGACATGTCCGGAGAAACAGCTGCCCGGACTCAGGATATCTGTCACAACACGAACGACTGTCCTTGAAAGAACTGGATCCTAACTGGATGTAAGCCAGGAATGGTCCGAGCAGTCAAACTGGCAGTCGATCTGGCATCAGTTGACCGGAGTTACGACCGAGTGTGGTTGTCTTGCTGGCGATACCGGTCGGCATCTTTTTGGGCCATTCCAGCCTGCAGTATATCCACGGCGCGGAGACGCAGATTTTTCTTAAAGTGAATGACGTGTGTTCCACAACATCAAGAAATCTGACAATAAACTACCGTTCTTTTTCTGACACATACACTTCGGGTGTCAGATAGCATGCAACAATTGAGCAATTTCATTGTACCCAACACGCACGTGCCACGGGCGATACATGACGTCACATTTCCTTGAGAAAGTGCTTTGCTACATGTTTATTTAGGTATATTTTTTTAAAATTCTATTTTTATGAAGTTAATGTTATGCACTGATAATCGCCAAAAACTCGTGCAATAGAGGTCTTAGTGAGCACGGTGCTCCAGGTGTGATAGTGGAAAGAAACTAAGGTATTTGTCGTGTGTTACAGACATCGACTCGTGTTGTGACAACAGTTGACACTGACTCGAAACAAGACACGTAACTTCCGAGTCGGTGTAAGGAAAACATATTTTATCCAGACTTACCACGTACGTCAAATATGTTTAAATCAGGTGCTGCATGTATATGTGTGCTGTAACACCATCTTAGTGTCAGACTATTACCAATTAGAGTACAATATAAACATCGTTTAATATTGTTCATGTTGGCTCGTAATGCATATTGTAGTGAGCGAGCGAGTACAGCATAATGGCGCTTTTAGCAATACTCCAGTGATAACACCGCAGGACACAGCAGAAATGGCCTTCACACATGGTACCCATGTGGGAATCGAACACGGATCTTCGGCGAACGCTTTAACTACTAGGCTGCCCCACAGCTCATGTGGTTATTTGAAACGTTTTGTATATGGACTGCTGTATGACTTGTGTCACATTCCATCAGGTAATTAGTGAGTGAGTGAGTGAGTGAGTGGGTATGGTTTTACGTCGGTTTTAGCAATATGCCATCAATATCACGGTGGTGGTCACCAGAATGAGGTAAATGTGTCTGAGTGTCGTGCATGCGTGTATGAGGAATATTGATACAGTGTTCCCTTATGTTCAAATCATTCTAACATGAAGCGCAATTATAGGTGTGAGATGTTCTGAAAAAGGCAAAATCTCAACGAAATCGGCATATAGTATGACAGCCACATAGCACTGATATTGGTACCACCGTCCTGATGGACAATGGACATCTAAAAGGATTTAGTGCAATAGCATGTCACATTAAATAGCATACATGACTACCTGCGCCACAAAACTAACGGCTTATCCATTGCCATCCGTCTATGTTATCTGCAGCAGTCAACGAGCCACCTCGGTGCATGGTTAACAAATAGACCTGTTACTGGACAATTACATTAACAAACAGCAATATCAATTAACAATAACCACGATATCAAGATGCAATAAATGCCAGTGTCACTTAACAACAAAGTTCATGTCAGAAATAATAAACAATAGCAACAAACGACATAAATGTCTATAAATAATATACTGCAATAACAATAAACAGTAAACCTAATAGTAATGAAGAATATAGGTCAAATAAAAAACAGTAAAATATAACATCAGTACATAATAAACAACTTGAAAAAAATACCAAAAATAACACATCAATAAACAATAAATTGCATGTCAGTAAACAGCTTGTCCGTGAATATCCAGCATGGCTGCATCACATTTTGCCGAGATTCCCAATTTGCCTACATCCCAGTTTGCCTACAAAAGTTACTGTAGGCAGAATGGGAAATGGTTCTTCCCTATAAAATCGTTGAACAACCCATTCACCAGTCACTGCAAGGTATGTTGTTGGGTTTAGCGGGTAATTTAGAGGGTAGAGGGTATTTAGAGGGTAGAGGGTATTTAGAGGGTAGAGGGTAATGCAGTTTCAAATCATCTTGGCGATAATGAATGCCAAGTAAGTTAAAAAGCTATGTTTGGTCCTTATAATCCAAATATACATGAAGGCATATACAGTGAGGCACCTCAGCGTGCTGAATTCATCACTTCGTCAGTAGGAGGACAACAAGCATTCTTTACTGGGTACCGCTGTTGCCTTATCGTTAGACAACATACTCGTACAACACATCTACCATGACTTTAGTAAATATTGGATTGCGATTGGTTAGTTTAAGTCATTCAGAGGTATATAATCACGCTATATACCTCTGATTTTTACAACACAGTCTGTATTTTGTTTTAAAAAACGAGGTTATGGAAGAATGGAGATAAACATACTGTGTTGGAAACTCTGAGGTATATAAAGGAATTATATATCATTATTGTTCTAGTTTCTGTATATCAATAAACAATATACACCCTATCAATTACAATATTTAAATACTACAAAGCATAAATAGATCTACAGAAATAACATACATCTTCTCTACACATCCTGAAAGTAGGGCCAGGTTTTACTAGACATCCGGGTTTGAAATCATTTTCCCGGAGTCAAAACAATACTTTCCCATAATTATCTGTGTTATAATCCCACAGGACAATCGTTTAGGCTAACTCAATTTTCAGTGCCTAAACAACTGGTTCAAACGGTACAAATAATCCCTAAGACAGAAGTTATTCAGTACTTACTTAGTCCTAAGCCTCTCATCACTCCCTTATCCGCTCATTAATGCTAAGCATTAATAGGTTTGTCCAGCATGAGGCACCATCTTTTTCCTCCCTACTGCTGTGTGTGGAATCCCAAAAGGGCCATTTCGGCCATTTCTCACGTTGTCGCACTTTGGTTCATATTGACACCTTTTGCGTGTTTTGATTTAGGCGACAACACGGCAATGCCATTTCTAGGTTTCCATCATTGCCGTATCATTGTATTTCAGTTATTTTCTTTGTTACAAATGTTTTTGTATTCTTTTTTCTATCAAATCGCAGTGCCAATGCCCCATGGGAACCGTTGTTCACATTAACGTGATTGGACGTTTTCACAGTTTCACACCAAATCAGAATCGATCTGCATGGTATCAGATCGTAATGTAAACAATAAAATAATGCATCCATCACGATACGCGTCTTGTTTCATTTCCCGTATTGAACACCAATGCAGTATATTTGAAAATTGGTCAGTAGACGATGATTGGGATTTATGAAATTTTGATAATTTTGTTGGTGGTGCACTTTGGACGTACGTATGTTGATCTATTGAATATATGATGTTTCAAAAAACCTTATTGGTATGGTTTTGTTTATGACAATAGAAACAGAAACAAAAGTGAAGACAATTCCGTTGAATTTAGTGAAGAAGGATTATGTCAGCAATATTCCAACAATATCAGGACAGGCTACTGTGGAAGTGAAGTGCACAAAGTTTGACCATATTAAGAATAAAAACGGAACTTCGCCTTTAGGATGGAACACAGTCGCCACAGCCCAATGTACTTTCAGTTACCTTTTCGAATCATGGTGATGAAGTGATGATTATGATGTGAGGAACACAGACTGTATCCTCCCAAGGTTGACGTTAGGAAACTACCCCAACCCACCCACCTAAAGACACCCCTCTGTCAATGGAAATCTGCACTTAAAAATTAGATTGGCGGAAATCTTACAAATACTATCATATGTCGAGGGAATTCTCTAAAACGCTACCAACCGAATGTTCAAAACCCAACCATTTTCAATGATCACCTATGCATAATTCAACCCTTTTTGGTTTGTTTCATTTTAGCAACAATTGATATATAGTTCGAGGTAGAATAATTACAAAAGTGAAAATTCTATACTAAACCTCAGCATGTGTCATATCACCATTAGTAGGAGGAGTGTTATGTTCCGCTGGGCTAGAAAGGTTCAAGCAATAACATAGTGGGGTCAACGAGATATGAACTTTACTGTAAAGTTTACTCTTCCTACATGGGATTCGAACCTGGGTCTTTGACAAGCGAGCATTTGAAACACCAGGATAGAAATAGAAACCTTGAGTCAACGGAAAAGAGAAATAAATTGCTAAGAAAAACAAAACAGAAAGTCGGGATTGGTTTGGAGATAACAATTCACATTATCCAATGAATATAGAATACGAACGAGCATGATCAACTTGCAGTCATCGCTTCGTTTTGAACCAGTGAAATAGCGCGGCACCAATATAAAATTGTTACCGCGAGCGAGGGCAATTCTGTGTTAAGTCATGGGCGACTTACGCATGGGAATGGTGATGTCACTTCCGGCAGTTGAAATGGTGACGCCACTTCCGTCTGATTAGATGAATCAAACCCAGATCTGTTAATTGGGTATTTCGGGTAGTGGGGTTGCCGCTTGCTTAACTTGTTCATCCGGTTTCGATTCCCTGCATGACTATAAAGTGTGATGACCATTTCTGTTGTCCTCCGTGCTGCTGGATTATATGTGGAGATTAATTCCTACACTAATTACAAGGTAAGTTTTAGTGAGCGGTCAGTTTCCTGGGGGCAGTCGGGTGGTCAGTGGTTAAAATATTTGCTCGTCACGCCGAAAGCTTGGGTTCGATTCCGTTCATGGGTGGAATATGTGAAACCCATTTCCGTTGTCACTCACCGCGGTGCTGCTGGAATGTTTTCAAACACGACGTAAAACTCAGCTCACTCGCTAGGGTTCGAACCCTAGATCCGTGAATGCTTCACTAGGGGCATCAATTCAGCCCCCATAACTCATCACGTTAAACAGCTGTGGAAGCGCTGTAAATCGTTATTAAAGCCCTTTCACAATCTTAGTCACAGACCATCGTAAGATTATGTCAAAACCAATTGATCTTCCCATCTCCATAAATCCTCAGTCCGGAAACTATGATCATCGTTGGTTTGTGTATACATTTTCATATTTCTTTATAATACATTCAAATATATTATTCTGCGATTGATATGCCCTGGGGTATACATATCATTTACAGACTTTTAGGTGCCGGTATTGATGCCTATCCATTAGTTCAATGGTATTTATAGGTTCACTGCGTCAGACCATTGTTGACACAGGCAAAATGATACTAGTCTGAACCTGACGACGCTGTAATCAGATCATAGTCGATGCCATATATTCAATCCGCCGTTAACGTTTAAAGGGTGTTTGCTCAGATTTATCATAAACAGCACATTTTACCGACGGCGTCCGTGTATTGATCCGCGTTATTTATCGTCATCATCAAAGTATTAGTAAGAAGCCCTCAGACGTGCGGTGTTGTAGCACAGATAAACGTTGATATTGGTTGCATACAATGTTCAACGACTAAGACTTGCGTCACTGCGGCTACTTTTCCAAACTAGGCGGTGAGGCCACCCTAGTCGTTGAAGCGTTCGCTTGTCACGCCGAAGGCCCGGGTTTCTCCACATGGGTACAAGGTGTGAAGCCCATTTCTGGTTTCCCCGACCGTGATACTGATATTGATATACTGAATATTGCCATAAGCGGCGTAAAACCCAACTCACTCACTCACTCACTTGTCCCAACTCTTCCATTCAACTGACCGTGGTAAAGTTGAAACACTGTTTAAAAAGTGAATCATGCTTACTAACTCACTCTTGTCTCGATGAATTTTACGCATAACTACGAAGAGCTCGTGTATGAATAAGTGACATGACGTAATTTGAGTGAGTGAGTGAGTTTAGTTTTACGCCGCACTCAGCAATATTTCACCTATATGGCGGCGGTCTATAAATATTCGAGTCTGGACCAGACAATCCAGTGATCAACAACATGAGCATCGATCTGTGCAATTGGAAACCGATGACACGTTGACATGTACCAAACAAGTCAGCGAGCCTGACAACCCGATCCCGTTAGTCGCCTCTTACGACAAGCATAGTCGCCTTTTATGGCAAGCATTGTTTGCTGAAGGCCTATTCTACCCCGGGACCTTCACGGGTCTGACGTAATTTGAAGCATCCGTGACAAGGATACTACCCGATGCATTGCCCAATTGTCATAAATACCACGCCTCACCAGAAAACCATTCAGTTGCCTTTGTGTCAGCGAACTATGTTTTTCGTGATACCTTCGCGACCACTCTGTTTCATAAATATTTTTTAAAGGCACTATTTCATACTACAATATCAACTATTACATGGGAAGGTACTATGCAAATTTTATTAAATCATGTGTAGATTACAATATTGAATAAAAAAAGTTTGAATGAATTAGTGCAGCGTTGCATTAAATCGACACGCGCCCTTCTACCGGACGAACATTATTTCAAGAGTTCCATAGAGTTATGTCCCTTGGGGCAATCTTTTCTCCTTTAATTCAAATATCGGGTTTAGACAAGTTGTAAGGGATAATAAGTGCATAGAGCTGAAGTGAGTCCATATGCATTAATATGTAAATTGTCTAAAATGTGTGAAATTGTGCATTTAAAGCGCTTGGATACAAAATTATAAAATGTCAAGAAATTGATATCATTTTATAGAACGATGTGTCCCAAATCTAATTATGTAATAAAAATAGCAAATCACAACATTTGTTTGACAAGTGGCGCCCCTTGCCTTGTAGCACCGTCTGTTAAAAGTAATATGACTGGAGTTTCACCTTAAACAAGAAATAACAGCGTAACATGAAACTCGCTGGCACTGTCACATCCCATTGCATACGGTATCCATCCTTTATTCTGGCTACAGAAAGCATTTTAATTATCGTACTACAGATATTATTGTCCTACAGCCCTTCAAAGAGAGAGTCCTTCATTTTGACTCACGGCCATTGCCTAGTATGAAGATTTGCCATCACCCTTTGTTGTGTCAAAGTATTTTCTTCAGATCAGAAATGAAAATGATTGGCACACAAGATTAAATGGCTTATATTTAATGCCGCACCATATTGCATGCATAAGGTACCACGTATACATAATGCTGTACATAATCATTATAACAAGCTATGAAGATAACAAGTTATCTCGGTGTTGCCTCCTTGTTCGCTAATTAGTAAACCCAAACCTATCAACTTCACTACAAACTCACTTCCGGTCTGAGCAGTAATGACGTCACTAAAACGCTCAGTCGAAAATGCTACTCACGTTCCAAAGCAGTCAATCATTTCAACATTCTCAAAAAAGTCATAATCATACATAGTTTTCTATCCACTATTTGACGTTTCGTTGCACAATATCACATCACTCACGAAACACGCCCTCAGTCGATAAATGTTTATGCAATTACACCAACGTTGTTAAACAACCTTCTTGTCTATTACCTAGCAAAGACCCGAATATAAACGCCAAAATCAGAAACTGCATAATTTCATCCCAAGATTGTAAGTCAACGCCGGGATGTGTTACACTTATGCATGTACACTTGTGGCTGTTAAATATTTATAAAAAACTGTAATCACGATATCGGCGTACTTCGATGACACCAGAACATTGATTAAGTAAAGAAAGAACTCTTTCTGGTCAGACAAAAGCGGGTTAATCACATGTAAAAACATGGATGAACATGAGCACATGTAACAGGGGATACTGGAATAATTACCATTAATTAACATGATAATGGTAAAGATGTTGGTTGCTAGAATGAATTTATTTTTAGCATTGAATTTTCTGTCACATTTGACAGCAAGATTCGGGAAAAGCCTACTAAGTATGCGGACTTCGCCTTTGAAATGTCTCCTTTGCATCTCAAGTACACTGTCGTGTACTCATTGTTCTCCGTTCCCTCAGTTTGGTACCTCCTGATCTCTTGGCGCCGATGTTTTATGAATATAATCACCAAACTAGCGGATCAAACTCAAGCAGACCCTGAACAAGAAGATATTGTTAATTCCGTTACTAAACATGACCCAGTATCAATACCAGCGGAACCAGTCTTAATATTTGTCAGTTCTACCGGCTCAGCAGAGGCAGTAGATGGTTTCTGAGTGTCTGCTCTAACAACTGACGAAGAATCGGTATATGACTCAAATATAGCTACCTTATAAGATTGTGTTTTGGAACACTGGGTACTGTAGTTAGGTAAGACGAGTCTTTCGTCATTTTGGTAGCTTAACGAAATAACAATCAATTGTGGGTGAACGTTTGCAGAATTCCTACTCGTTTATACACATAACATAAGATACGATACTTAAGGGGTAAAACAATTTCAAAGATGATCGATGCTAAATGTAGATTCAGCGACTAGGGACTGATATGTCAGCCTGTTTTCAGACGGTCGACAAAGACACGTTTTATCTATAAATGATTCACGAAACACGTTGCGTTCGGTTGCCATGGTACAAGAAACCGCCCAGGAAACATGACAACAATCTGATTTTTCTTAACATCATCGATAACATTTTTTTGTTGTCAATTCTAAGGTGTCAGCGCGTGCTTTTTGTGCTACACCACTGGTGTTGGGGTGTCTACATTTTTCCAAAAGGTTCTTTGTGAATTCGACTTGGCAGCGTTTTCTGGGAGAAGACCCATTCGCTGTCTAGTCTGTGTGTAGAGCGGGCCTTACCAGAGAGAGACAGAGATATAGAAATATGTGTAGGCCAGAAGGGGAATGAGTGAGTGAGTGAGTGAGTGAGTGAGAGGAAGAGGAGAGACAGACAGACAGACAGACAGAGACATATTTAGCGATTTAGCGAAACCCAAACCACTCACTAATGTGCTAAGGTCATGTCTTCTTTACTCAGTCCTCTAAGTCACAATGTGACACCGTAAGTGTAATTCGGCATTTGAACATCTGAGAATAATTATTATATTGCAAGTCATCCCCGTCCATTTAATTACTGACTCAGAAAGTAAATGATTTTGTGTTCGATACGTTCTAGTATGGAAAGTTATCGGAACGAATTCACTGGGGATTGTCAAGTGCGTATATTTTCTAATGAGCTGATAACAATAGAGAATAGACTATTGGGTTTGTGTTACGTTATTACATTAAGTAGTGTCCTTAACATCAGCATGAACATCATATTGTGTTGTATGTTTAAACAAGTCGTCTCTGAAGTTATCGTTTGGTACTGCCATTAATACTTCTTGTTTAGCCGCATAAAAATATTGAGCCAGTTCTGAAATTGCCACCATCAAGGCTTCGATCCTCCGTAGTTCATGTGTTTAATTTCAACCAACCCGTCTTGAATATTCTTTACATAAGTGGAAAAAGATGAAGCTGGTGAATTATTAATTTTTTCAGGATCTCGACTCAAGTTCTGTTTGGTTTTGACGACAGCAGCAGGTCAATACTGTCTAAATTGATATCTGATGTCAGTAATATTGTTGTCTCAAGCAGCAGTCCCTTGAGAAAGAAAAGCGCTATGTTTGTCTATGTGTTCTTTCTGCGCCTTCAACAATTGTGCGTTTAAGTCACGGACATTGATCCTCTGATGTCGCACACAGCGGTGCGGTTTAAGACGTAAATATTTGTCCCCCCAGAACGGTCGTGATGAACAAATGGATGTTTGTGACATGGAGATTGGAGTTGTGTGTTTTTTGCAGATCGTGCATGTTGATTTATCACTGCTGTAATGCCGCAACCACTTTGTACTATCACCGAATCTGCGCAGCGATCTCGCCTCGACGCTACGTGCTCACTATTCAGTTCCGTCACACAAAGCAACCTCATTGCTCTTAACTCCCAACTTTTCAGCAGGAATTTTGGTGACCTTCGTTAGCGATTCCACTGTTGCAAAGATACGCTGAATACATACATTGTGGTGGCGTGTGGTCATGTACGTATAACTCAAATCAGTTTTTTTGCATGGTCTTTGATGTGTGACTGTGTCTGGCTGGTTGACTTCTAGAACGTCAGTCCTGCCCCACAACAAAGCACATGAGGTACATGTGGTCTCACTTTAGTCAGTTGAGCCAGAGTTGGCGGGTACTCAGTGAGTGAGTTTAGTTTACGTGGCATGTGGCGATCGCGACAGTCTGGACCAAAATAGTTGAATCTGGACCAAACAATCCAGTGATCACCAGCATGAGCATCGATCTACGCGGTTAGGATACGATGACATGGCAGCGAGCCTGACCACCCGATCCTGTTGGTCGCTTCTGACGACAAGCACAGTTTTCTGAAGATCAGTTCTAGCCCGGACTATCATGGACAGTTGTCGGGTATGTCATGCAGACTGTACGCCAAGATGCATTCATCCGACCCGTGTCATCTTCCCAAGGCAACGATGTTCTCTATAGCCTGTATCAAAGCCAGGTTTCCTTCTCATACCAAGGCGTTTTCCTTTCTCGAACGTAGCGCCACCTCGTGTCGAGCTGGAGTTGTCTCCCTTGTGATGAAACCACCGGGTAGCCAAAGATGGCTGATTCCTCACCGATTCTGATAATGAAAAGATTGGAGAGACAAACTGATAGATACTTCTCAAGAAAAGAGTCGTATAGCTGAAAATTGTTATCAATTTACACACTTAAGGTTCAGTAATACAGGGCAGTCATGAAGAAAACCTGAATGAACATTAACGGTCCAATGCTGCAAGAAACTGTACGTCACAAATGACAAGTGTTCCAAGGTCAAGGTCGCAAAGCAGTGAGTATCATGTGTGGCCACCATTAGCATCAATGGTTGCTTGGCATCGGCGTCCCATAGATTCCGGTCCAGTCAAGGTCACAAACAGAGCAGGTAACGCTGAGGGTAACGCTGTCAGTATCTTGTGTGGACACCATTAGCATCAGTGGTTGCTTGGCATCGGCGATTTGACGAGTTGTCCTCATTGACAATGGATTCAAACTCGGAAATGTTCGCAGACAGCGTTCACCATGGACATGCTGATTACAGAGACACCATTGATTCAAATTCGAAAAGGTACAAGGAAAAATACTACCTATGCGTTTCTCTGTTTCTCTCTCTCTCACTCTTTTTTTTTTTTTTTTTTTTGGGGGGGGGGGGGGTAATTCATAATAACACAAAAGATGCTCATTGTGCATGGATTTCGCTCTCAAAAAATACTTATACAGACTTCAAAGTGACTATACTCTGCCATTTACAAAGTAACCAAGGACTTTGGCAACCCCCTGAAAAGTGTAAACTGACCCAATTCCCAAGGCCTAATGCGAAAGCTAAGTTGATGCACAATGTAATTTAGAAGGTGATTAAATGATTAAATGTAACATGTTATGTAACATTTTCTCAGGTGCCAGTTTACAGTTGTGAGAGAGCACACAAAGTACGTAATGCGAGTAGGTTAGACGGCTTACTTTATGCGCTACCTATGAAGCTCCTGACTCTTGTGAATGTGGGTTCGAATCCTGGGTGAGATTCAAAATAACAAATGTGCTAGAATCGGTACTTGACTAAGACAGTTTAACTAAATACGGGATCTAGATTACAACTTGTCAGACTTTCCCTTTTGTGGTAGACATGGCGGCTAGGTGGGCTAGATGGCTGACTTTGTGCGTGGGTTCAGGCTCAAAGTTCTGGAATTGGTGCATTACTGAGAAAATAGAAAATACCCCAAATAAAATAATAAAATATACTTCACAGCAACAAAAGCACTGCATGTCACGATAACACGAAACGCTGGACACGGGTCGTCTAAAAATAGAGCTGTATCTCGGTCAATACCATATAAGCATTCTGTCGTCCAAGTAGAAAGAAACAACGATGTTTGCGCTCAACATACATGAAAGTACTTGGACGAGTTTACTGAAAACTTTGAAACAATTCGAAAATGTTTGTATCCGCTTGTTTTTTTTTTGGAGGAATTTTAGCGCCATTTCGACATGCAATGATTGTGGCCGTAGTAGTAAACATGTTTTCGAAAAGGATGTTCTTTTTGTCATCAAATGTTCACTGCCTGAACCATCAATATATCGATATGTGCAAGAGGCATCTCATATTTTAGCATATATTTAGCGTAGGGTTGGAGTGACTCTTGCTTACAGGCTTGTAGAAACGCCTTGCTCGGACATCGATGTGCGTGATGTTTTGAGTGCTGGTTCCGCTGTGAATCTGAGTTGATCTTTTGTCTTTTAATGATGTTTGTTTAATTTTAAGAGCCACAGTTAGCCGAACCCGACCGCCTAATTCGCACGAGATAATGATGGATATTTCTAACCCAGAATCTGTCTTGTGCACTCTTGCAAGATTGCAGTTATAAAGCGGCGGTTTGCAGACAATCATTTCTGTACAGGAGAATCGATACGGAGTTGAAATCGGTCTTCGTGGCTCATGAAATATAGTTGCTACTTAAAAAATCATCATAGATGTGATTTCAAAAACTGCCACAAATTCAGTATTGAGATGAACTTACACGTAAACATACAATTCATGTGCATAAGATCACAATGTATTATAAAACAATACCAATCAAGGTACTGTCATCAAAACTGTTTCTTTCACATTTCATTTCAATCTTAAAATACCACCACTGCATTCTTACTTTCTCTGTCTTTATTTGCCTTGTTAACAGTCCTGCAGGTTTCTTCTTTACGTGGTATTTCGAAGCTAGAGAGGTACAATGACACCATTCAGAAAGTGGTCAAATGCAACATATGTCAGATTTGGGATTTCACAATACAAATTCTAGTACTTTTTTGGTTGAGTCCCATCCGGGATCGAACCCGCAACTTCAGACTCAGGCACCTAATCTCCAGCACACAAAGTTAGTCGCCTAGCCCGCTAAGCCACCGCGGTGGTGGTAGAGAGGTGGAGTTTTGATGGATTGTCAGCTTCTTTCTAGCAACAAAGTTGACCTTAAGGCCGACTTTTCTCTAGCAGTTTTCAGGGAGTTTCTAACTCTTCAGGCCCCGTTTTCTTGAAATAAACTTACGTCTGAGTTTTGACTTAAGAGTTTTTACTCTTATTTGAGACAATATATTTCCTAGAATGTACTGAAATTGATATTAAACTCAAAAATAGTAAACAGTTTGCGTTTTGTGAATATATTGCTTAAGTTGGTTCTGCTTTTTTATTTCAAATATGCAGTTGAGTTAAAATTTCAACTGTTTCAAATTCTCTAACTCAGTTTGAAATTGTAGAAAAAAAAACTTAAGTTTGCTTCGAGACATGGGGGCTAGACAACGAAACACATATAGCACTTGTGGTCTTGCCTATTGTGGTTATTTAATAAATACTTCTGTTGACCCATCAGTAAATGGGTACACGGCAGGATAAGAATTTCCTATGGTTGTTGAAATTCCAGCCTCTCACAGGCAGCTTGGGTATTAATGTGCGCTTTCAGCATAATTTTTCCTTAGCGCCACTGAGCATATTTGTATATTAGCTACCCATGAAGATCCGGATTAGAATTGATCTTCAGTAACCCACGCTTGCCGTTAGAATATAGTGGCCAGGCCTGCTGACGTGGTTGACACATATCATCGTATCCCAGTTCCTTAGATCGATGCGCACGCTGTGGACCACTGGATGGTCTGGTCCAGAATCGATTGTTCACAGATCGCCATCTTATAGCTGGAATATTGCTGAGCGCGGCGTTACACAACAACCAAACCAAACTAATGCATATTAGGCGCACCACAAATGTGTTATGCATATTACTCGGGTGTGAGCGTCCGTTGCCTGTGAGCGACTCGTCAACAAAAGTTACAATGAGAGTAACGTGTCATATTCCCAGTAGTCTCGTAAGAAGTGGGGCCTTCAACCATCTGTAGCTGTTGCGAGTAGAGTGATGAATGCATTGACTTAAACAAGTAGGCTGGAAGGATGTTGTGTACTGACAATAAAAGATGGAAGAGAGTCTTAAACTGGACATTAACGGCTCATTCCTTCCTTTCATCTTCCCATAAGTTAATACTTAATTGGCTTCCGTATCGACTTTTCAAAATGGAAAAGCGATGGAGCAAATAGACTTGTCTACTCAAGTGTCTACTCAACGTGGGTTTGTCTTCAGGTGTAGTTGGTACAAACAGAGTTGAAGAAGAAATAAAAATGCGAGGACAGTTGAAGAGGCAGTTTCTTTAGCTCGACATGAAATATGAATCCCTGCGACTTGGAATAATAACTTTGATATTTCAGACATACTTTACAGTAAGCAAACAGAAAGCACGTGTCGGTAATCACTGTCACATTAATTCGTGTGTGTTTGCCTCAGTAGAAAATCTGGATAATGCAGTGCAATTTATGGTGGGAATATTCGCGGCATTTAAACGTGAGATTACGCTTATTGAAACAAACATATCGTGGGGACACTTCCAATTCGAAGCATCAAAGTCAAGTGATATACTCCATCTGCGATTGTTTCAGTGTTTTGTTTCGCCTTGAACGTGAATAATTGGATCGCCTGTGCATGTGTTTGCTTTGGAGCGAGATCCCATTTGTGTAATCAACCCTGTTCGACCCCTGTGGTCCTGATTCATAAACTAACTGTTATACTCAGAATCGTACAAAGAATTCAACTTTTAGCAAAGAAAGTTTATGATCGTGGGCATATTCTTTATTCCTTTACGGTATGACAGGAATCATTCAAAAATTCATTTTCTCCCTTATTCCTCTCTTTATTATTAAAAAAATGTACTTTATAATTTTATTTCGAACACTTTTTATGCCTTGACTGCTATTGCCTGTAATGCCTAATACATCGTTTTGTTTTCCTATGGTGCTGTTACTCGTGAGGACCCAATTAAAATTTGATCTCAGTAACCCATTCTTGTCGTAAGAGGCGTGTCATCGTATCCCAGTTGTGTAGATAAATGTTCAATGGATTGTTTGATCCAAACTCAGTTATTTACAGACCAGTGCCACATAGCCGGAATGCTGCTGAGTTTAAAACTAAACTCACTCACTATTTCGTAACTATTTTCCACTTTCCCATTGCGTATTTATCAATCGTACTAAGTAAACCAACCCATTTAAGACATACATACAAAGCACGCACACACTGTTTTCAACGCTTTTCATTTATCTAATGTGATATTCATTGAATATCAACAAAGTCTGGTATTAACTTCTATAATTATTTCATCAGTTCATAATCAGCAATATGGTTCAATAGTCCCGTTGGGAAATGATATATTTACCCTCATTGAACATAAATTAGTAGTATTTTTATCATCACTGATTTCATTGGCTTCCCCAAGCAATCATCTCTGGTGCTGCTTTTTCTCATAATGTGAATGCCTACAGCTGTTTTGTTGTGTACTCGACAAACTGAAGGTACGGGAGCCCTTTTCGTGAACCTGGAAACTGAAAGTAAAGTTAGTATATCTGATTGTTCTATTAACCTCCACTCACGCCTCAAACAATCTCTATCAAGCCATTTTGGGCTGTGTTGATGTAAAGACATTTTTTATGAAAACAGGGGTAAAAAAAAAGAATAAAATGTCAGACACACGTCATCACTTGACGATTTGGTGAAACCATTTGGTTTAATTCTGAAATGTTACCGTAATTAGTAGAACTATATGCAAGTCTTCTTTGGGTGGTAAGTGTCAGCAAAGAGAAATGGGGGTGTTTTTTTAACAATGTGGCCAACTGTTTTCAGTTACAAACGTATTATAAAATCAGTCGAGATGTGTCGTTTCGTTTTCTCCCCAGTATTAAATGCTTCAGCATCAAGAGTATCACTAATCTTCTTTAACCCGCAGCAAGCTTTCGTTTGCTTGGAATCGGTTTAGTTGACATAAAAATCGAGAACCTTTGAAAAAATGTAAGAAAAGTTCTCCAAATCAAACGGGAGTGAATTCTAAATTAAGACACAGCTACTACTATGCATTGATTTTCCTTTTCAAAGCAATGGTTGAAAAATAATATTTTTTGATAATAGGTGTGTGTCTAGGTTGAGTTTTTGTACCTGCACGTTTCCAGCAACCAAACATCTTTACCATTAACATGTTGATTAATGGTAATTATTCCAGTAACCCCAGTTACATGTGTTTATGTTCATGTTTTACATATCATTAGCACGCTTTTGTCTGGCCAGAGAGAGTTCTTTCTTTACTCAATCAATGTTCTGGTGCCATCGAAGTACGCCGATATCGTGATTACAGTTTTATATAAATATTTAACAGCCAATTTAAGATTTGCCATGGCTGTACATACATGCATAAGCGTATCACATCCAGCCTTTGATATTTACAATCTTGGGATAAACTTATGCAATTTCCGATCCTGACATTTTCTTCGTTTTCTTTGCTAGCGAAGAGGCACGAGGGTTGTTTCAGAACGTTGGGATTATTACACAAACATTTATCGACTGAAGGG
This sequence comes from Haliotis asinina, assembly GCF_037392515.1. Classification (NCBI taxonomy): domain Eukaryota; kingdom Metazoa; phylum Mollusca; class Gastropoda; order Lepetellida; family Haliotidae; genus Haliotis; species Haliotis asinina. The sequence continues at coordinate 31,724,399 of NC_090291.1, forward strand.
CGTGTTTCGTGATTGATGTGATAATGTATGACGAAACGGCAATTAGTGGATGGAACTATGCATGTTTATGGCTTGTTTAGAGAATTTGGAAAACGTTGAAATGACTGACGTTCCTTTGGAACGTGAGTGACATTTGATAATTTAAATTACGTTATTAGACAGCAGGCCGGAACTGACGTTTGTAGTGAAGTTGATGAGCTTTGGTTTATTAAGCATACGGGCTAGGATACACAGGTGATTATTTTCGGTGATTCTCAACGTTGATTGGTCACCTAAGCAGAGAAGAAATGTGATTGGTTGACGGATCTACTTTTCATGATCCAAGTTCACTGACAAATCTTAGCTTTTCATTGATAATTAGAACGAGCTGTACTCACACAATAAGAGCTTTTAGAAAGAAAACATGATGATTAAATAATGTGAAAACTGTTTTTGTCAGACATTGTTATTTTGCAATACAATTACGTTATAAATAGGAAGGATTTCTTTTAAATAAATAACTGTTTTATTTAAAAAACTACTAAAATCGTTAGCATTTTTAGTCAAGAAACCTGGCCGCCATTAGGCTAGCCCAGATCAAGGTGAACGACCTTGTTCAAGTTGACAGTTAAAATAATGTCTGTGAACATTATTTCAACTCAGGCATATCTGCCGTAGTCGCTCGTACTTCGTTGGTTATTCACTAATTATTATCTATCTCTCTTGATACCCTATCGGTTATACCCGTGAAGGTCCGGGGTAGAATAGGCCTTCAGCCATCCATGCTTGCTGTAAAAGGCGACCCTGCTTGTCGTAAGTGACGACTAACGTGATCGGGTTGTCAGGCTCGCTGACTTGGTTGACACACGTCAACGGTTCCCAATTGCGCAGATCGATGCTCATATTGTTGATCACTGGATTTTCTGGTCCAGATTCGATTATTTACAGACCGCCGCCATATAGGTGAAATATTGCTGCGTGCGGCGTAAAACTCACTCACTATCGGTTACAGTTACAGACACATGACTGTCAAACGACGGGACAATGGCATACATGTAACCGTTACAAGTCTGTCCCATGGTAATCATACTAATGAGCCATTTCTTCATTATAGCAGCTTTAGGTTACTTATGATTGTCATCGAACTCTTACCATGCCATATTTTTCAGACAAGTCAGGAAGGAGAGCTCGCAAGTGGATATTCTGTAATCGTTCGCCCTGGGGTGATGAAAAAGATCACGGAAATTACGAAGGCCAACATGAAGGTTATAGATGTATGGCTCCGTGGAATATATGCGCAAAGGAAACTGAAGATGTCTGTGTAACGTGACACAATAAAGTGGTATTTAAGAGTCAGACCGTTGCATCATGTGAGATCTCGCGGACCTGTCACCATAGAGACGTGCTAAATATGGATTCCGTTGACGCCACAAGGACATTCAGCAGCCTTATCATTTTACGACAGTGAAATCATCTAAAACAACATGACAATGGCGGAATATGTATGCGAGATTTATCTGTGTTGTGTGTACAGGTACAGTCGGTGACAAAACAGCATCTAAATGTGAAAAGCGGTTCCATATCGATTTACGACAATGAGCAGACGACTCAGCGGCGCCATTTTGCAACTCTTCATTTTGACGTACGTCCCACACTGTGAGGGGACGGTACAGCTGCGAGGGGCAGGCGCTAGTTTTCCTGAACAGGTATACAAAAGCTGGACAGCATCGTATAAATTGTACCGTCAGCAGCGAGCTACCGACGTCAACGCAACTTACCTGTCGGTTGGAAGTGGGAGTGGGCGGAAACGTATCATAAGCAACGATGGAAACCTAGAATTCGCCGGGTCGGACTCCCTCATGTCTGCAGAAGAAAGAAAACAAGCTCCCGATATCGTGATGTTTCCAACGTTAGCGGGGTAAGTAAATCCGGGTTTAATGCTGTGTTCTCACTTCAGCTAAAGATGAACGCTCAAACAGTTCGCACGTGCCCAAAGTAAGTATCCATGCATTTGCTGAACAGCAAAAGAAACGCATTTTTCGAAAAAAAATGAAGTCTCAAAAAGGACGCGTTCATGTTTATGTCCTCCACTTAAAACCTGACAAAAAGCGTTGCGTTTCTTTTGTTGTTCAGTATATGTCTTCGGAATTCGCGAAGATGTTGAATGGTGTATCATTGGTTTGCCAGAAATCTACGATCGTGGGTTCGAATCTCCGACTAACCTGAACTATGACTCAAGGTTTGTCAGAAAGTGTTTCGTTTCAGTAATGTTACTAAGTTTAGTTCTTCGCCACAGAAATATTCCAGCTGTTTGGCGGCGGTGTGTATCTGATCGAGCCTGCACCCGACATCTCAGTGACCAATAGCATGAGCATATATATTCACAACTGGGAAACGATGACATGTGTCAACCAAGTTAAATAACGTGTAATGTTTCTCGGGCATCGGCGCGTCACATTTATTTGTGCGCGTAACAATTTCTTATTGCCACTCAATAAAGGTAATTTTGACTTGGCCGCGTCCCGATTTGTCCACTATAAGAATGAGTGGCTGTAAGAACGAGCATGACTGAATCAACAACTTATTAACACGTGTTAAATTTGTATTTCTGAGAGAAAAAACATAACCCGGGTCTTCAGCGTGACGAGCGGACGCTTTAACCATCAGGCTAATCCACCATCACTTGACAAAAAGGCTTCACGTGATATATCAGATGGCTCATTGGAACTGTATGGGCCTCAATTCCTTTTGTTTGACCCATGGTGCGGGTCTCCATTCAATTTTTGAGGGACCACTATACTATTTATCATGCCTATAATAGGATTACCATACGACTTGCTGAGTATATTATAAAAGTTTCCAAAACCATTCTTTTGGGTGCATGACAGGCGCCACCAAACCATATATGTGGTCTCTAGTAAGGGCCATCGTAACGGTAAATCATACCTTCAATATGCGAAGTTAGAATGGTTACCCAAACTCACTTGTCGCAACAGGCGACTAACCGGATCGCTGACATGGTTGACCCATGTCATCTTATCCCATTTTGGTGGATCGATGCTCATGCACTGGATTGTCTGGTCCATTATTTGTAGATCGCCTCCATATAGCTGGAATGTTGCTGGTCGCTAAACTCACCCACTCACTTATGTCAACGAACAGTATACGAAAAATAAACAACCGATCAGTAAAATATAACAGCAATATATACAGAAAGTTGGCACATAGCTTGAATATTTCCGAGTGCAGCGTAAAAGTAAGCTCACTGTCACTATTTAATTCTGAATATGTCCTTTGTGATGCTTAGAAATAAATCTGACTCTCACCATCTTTTCTCAGGGGAACAGTACTGGGCTACAATATACCCGAGTGTGACACACATTTAAACCTCACTCGTGATCACGTGGTTGGCATCTTCAACGGGACTTTTCGTTCCTGGAATGACTCAAGCATTGCTGAAAGAAATCCATTTTGTAACTTACCCAACGAAACTATCAAAGTGATAGCAAGGGCAGACAAGTCCGGAACAACAAGCATGTTCACCGCAGCCTTGAGCAGCTTCAGCAAGGAATGGAACGACACCTTTGGCGTGTTTGACAAGGGGTTCAATACAGAGGAAAACCGACCTTACAAATGGAACGCGAGCGTCATCAATATATATGGTCAAAAAAGTGTAGGTGTGTCCGGGCTGCTGCTGTCAATAAAATACACCATAGGCTACATCTCCGTCGCTGGAGCTAGCGAACATGGGATAAAGTATGCTACCTTACAGAACAGGAAAGGCAGGTTTGTGAGATCAACCACCACAGCCATACAAGGAGCAATGGACAGATGGTCCCAGAATGTTGGAGACTCGCTAACTGGAACACTATCAGATCAGGACCATGACAATGCTTACCCTATAGCAGGCTTCACATACATGCTTGTGTATCAAACGAAAATGACTAATTGTGATTCGGCCAAGGAGTTGGTGCGCTATGTGGACTGGTTCATGCACAGCCAGGAAGCTAAGGATGCGTGCACGGCAGTGCACCTTGTGCCTTTGTCGAAAGTCCTCGTGGACAAGAATGTGGCCCAAGTCTTGGAGAAGATAACATGTAGAGGCCAGTCTGTGTGGAATATGGTTCAAGCAGACATAGCGGAGGAGAATCGTGTTGCAAATACCTGGCTGGTACCTGTTGCGGTGTCAGTTCCTCTTATTTTGTTGCTGCTCGCTGCACTAATCGGTTACATAGCATTCCAGAGATGGAAACTTAATAAAATGATAGATAATGACGAATGGGACATTCCAATTGAGGATATAATCTTCTATCTGGATGATAAGGTTCTATCAGGAGGCAGGTCCAAATTGGGCACCATGAAGTCAATAAAGTCTTTACAAAATATTGAGGACATTCCTGAAGGATCCGAGCTCCTTGATCAGATTCTTCAGTGGCCAGGAAAATGGAAAGGGCATGTTATCGGAATTCGACTTTTAGAGATTAAAGAAATGGCAACCATAAATAGAGAGATGAAAAGGCTGCTACTATGGATGAGGGACTCCATAATCCATACAAACGTGATAAGGTTCTTTGGTCTGACTAACCTAGATAATGAAAAATATGTCATTGGTGAATACTGTGGAAAAGGACCTATGACTGATATTCTTCAAAATGAAAAGTATAACCTTACGAACGACTTCAAGTTTTCCTTATCTACAGATATCGCTAGTGGTATGAATTTCCTGCACAATCATGGCATAGTGCACGGTAGTCTCAGCTCTTCGTGTTGTCTCATTGACTCAAGGTGGATGGTTAAAGTGGGGGACTGGGAATATTGTAGGTTGTTTAAGCAGCTGTACCGGAAAAAGAACCCTCTTCAGTTTGTTCGAAAAGATCCACACTACCTTAGTAAATATGCGGCTGCATTCCGAGACTTCTGGGTTGCTCCAGAGATTCTTCGAAGCGATTTTGAGCTACCGCCGTCAACACAAACCGATGTGTTTAGTTTCGGAATAATTACACAAGAGATTTTCACACGTGAGGATCCTTATGCAGAACATGCAGATTCTCTTAGCCCAGATGAGGTTCTGAAAGCTGTTGTTAACAATAATCTCCGCCCTCAACCTAATGACGACACACCTTTGAACGTGAGGCAAGTTATGGAAATTACTTGGTCGGACAATGCAGCCACGAGGCCAACTTTTGAACAGATATTGAAGATGTTGAGACAATCACGGTCAAGTCGAAAGTCCGTCCTTGATTCAATGATGGAGGCTATGGAGGAATATACTGCTCATCTGGAGGAACGTGTTGAGGAGAGGACTTCAGAGCTTACTGTTGCCAAACGGAACATGGAGACGATGATGAATGATATCATCCCAAGTCATTTAGTAAAGAGGATCACCAACGGACAGTCGGTCGAGACGAAAGTGTATTCTTCCCTGGGAATAATCATGGTGGATGTTATGAACATTAAATATATGAATGAGATCGCAAATGCTAAAGATATTGTTCAGTACTTGAATGACATTCATACTGAAATTGAAACAGCTTTAGAAAACAAGGACACGTACCGTATGAATCTTCAGGGCGATTGTTTTGCTGTTGCTGTTGGATTGCAGGATGATAAACCTATAATTGAGAAGAGTGTTGAGACAGTGGCTAATATTGCTCTAGACATTATCTCACAAGCCAGTAAAGCAACTTGTCCTTCTTCCATATCCAAGCCATTTGAGTTACGCCTTGGGGCACATATCGGCAGCGTTGTTGCTGGTATTGTTGGTCATACAGCGCCCAAGTTTGTCATCATGGGTGACTCCATTGACGTCACGAAGAGTCTTCTGTCTCAGTCGACATGCTCCAAAGTTCGAATCTCCACCATTATGTACAAACATATTTGTAAGAAAACATACTTCTTTGTGGAGCCAGCGGAGCAAATTGAACACAGGGTAAGAAGTTTGATGTGTTTCCAGGATGAGTCATTGGGATAGGTTGATGCCATTGTAAACTGTATCCGGTTTAGATCATGGCTTCATAACGTGCTGTGGGAGAAAAGGTCGTTTTAGGCCTTGAGGACATACGTAATTTGATAATTGGGCAAAAGCAGCAGAAATTGATATGAAAGCTATCTGATGTATTAATTCGAAAAAAGAACTACATTTGTTCATTTCACGTGTTACAAGTTAAGACACAAAGTGCATAGATTATGCTAGAAAGTGCCAAGTGGTGTAAATTTAGATGTTTTCTTGGAGCGTTTTCTAATCTGAAAATGAATGTGAAGTTAAGTCAGAGACTAGCTGGTTCCAATATGACGTTAAGCAGGACTTATGTATTTTATTATGTCATAAACTCTCAAGAGTGAGGGAAATGAAAGTCTTGGCATATTTACATTTCTGATTACTTCCATACTTGTGTTACCCACAACCTTCAACTTTGATATTGCGGTTGGGGTGAACATGACAATCATCCTATATCGTCCTATAGGTTCAATCCGAAAGCCTGTTCCTTGAAAGAGGAACCAGAGTTGCGGAATAATTTTACGATGTTGTCAGTCTGTTTGAATTGACTTGAACAATATGGAAATACAATAATACTTGTTACTATTGACTATTTTTCTTAAAAGCAAATAGGTATTTTGATAGCTGGTATTATGAATTTAGACCTCTGTTGGCCGTATGTTTTGTAGCAAACATATTTCATTGCTGTCAATACATTCATCTTTGTTACATCTATTTACATTGACTACTTTTAATATAGAGAATTCAAGTAGGTATTACAACGTCGCAGACACCTGTACCAAGATAACTTATCGAAAAAATGACTATCCCACTTTACTGACATATATTTGCTTTGTCATCACCATCTCTGCTTTCTATATAGCTAGAGTCAGTATAGAGACGATGATTATTATCTTTTCTTACAGGGCATTAGGGTGGACTCCTATTGGTTGAAGGGACGAGACTGCCTCGTTGTTGACATTCCATCGGATATATCAGTAGATTCAGGTGTAGATACCGAGAAATCTCGGAGTGAGTCACGTGCCTCGAAATCATCAGACAAATCACGTGGTTCTATTAAGTCAAATAATGGTTCGACAAGTGGACAAGAAGACAGAGATGTCAATTCGGATATTGTCCCTTCTGAAAGTATTTCATCTTGGGGTTTGAATCCGCTGGTTACTGTGAAGCCACCTAAAGGAAAACCTTCCAAAAACAAAATACACCCTGTGGAGCAGTTATAGTGGAGCAGGTATAATGCTTGTCGTTTAAAGGAGGGTACTACCTCAGTTTATCCAAAGGATTTGGAGTTGTCATCTCTATGGCAACAAAGAAAGCATTTCGAGAACGGGACGAGAAAGAAACAGCAAAGGGTTGTGTTCAGATAATATTTGTCGTTATTTAAGTCAGTCATCCCGATTTACTCTATCCCACGACATGATCCTGTTACAATATATCCTGATAAGACTTCATCTAATCTGATGTATCATGGCCTTACTTGGGTCAGATTGTATCAGGATAAATTTATCTGGGACAGACATTGAGACTTCATCCGGATTCATGTATCATGGTGAGGCATAATCCCGGTTTACATACGAATTTGATTTAAGACACTGTTTGCTCACTCAGAATGTCCCCTGGCAGTTAATCACATTTAGCCGTTTTATCTTATATTATTACATTAACTTCCATGTGTTTATATGTCTTGACAACTTTTCAGTACACTTACATCATGACAAGATATTTTTCAATCTATAATCTTCTTATACTCCAGAAATGCTTTGCGTGTGATCATTTTCCTTTGTTAATGCATATGACTTTACATATACTAACTGAAAGACGTTATCAACCATTCGATTCATTCCTATTGCTTTTATTTAAATTATTTTAATGTATCCTGTCTTGACATGAAAGGTTAATTACATATACAGTAATATGAAAGAACTGAGTGTCTTTTTAGCAGTATATATGCGCCCGCTGATGATGTCAGTTACTCAAAAGGTTTGTTACTCTCACGTTTTCGATAGTTATAATTTTGAACGAGTGATTCGTTATATTTAAAGTTGGGTTTCAACAATATTCAACGGCGGGGAGCACCATACGTGGTCTTCACATAGTGTACTCGTGTTGGGAATCGAACTCAGTCTTTCAGTGGGAAAAGGAACCGCTTTTAGATCGCTGTCGTTTTCGGATGGTAACATTCAGTCTTATCTTCCTCACGCATGAATGTCGCTTTCTGATTGGCTTAGCGCTATTCTTTTAATTTCAATGTACCCCGCTTACGGGCGATGTATTATTTTCAATGTACACCGCTGTGAATTCCGAACTCTTCTGGTGCTTCATGGTAGTACTTCTTTGTCTCGAATAACATTGAATCACGCATGAAGCATGGAAATTACCGATGTTTTGCGATTGAAAATCGAAGGGAGATAACTCTAAATCTGTTTACCTTGTGTCGTCTGCAAAATGGCGATTCGCCTCGCATTCAAAAGAAGTGCTTCAAACAGTTCAAAGTTAAAATCCAGGTGTTCACTAAGATAAATACGTTGTTCACTGGTCCCTCTGGGCCATTGGCTCATGTACCCTCGTGACCAGTGAACAACGTATATTGAAATCAGGAATGTTTTTCCTTGTAATTTTCTTGAAATCAGGAATGGTTTTAGCAGAACGTAAAGTATGTGTATGCTGTGTCGTTCAATATGTCTAACTTGAAGTCATACATAGCGTGTTATCGGTAAACGCCGTACCAAGCAATATTCTAGCAATTTGATGCTAATGGTGTATATATGGTTTGTTAAAAATACTCATAATCAAGTGACCGGCATCAGTATAATAGATCAACGTAATTTGGATACACTGACATGTATCTGCCATGTCGTCGAACCTGACCACCGATATTTTTGTGATGACTATGGATTGTAGTAGACCACTTCTTAAAATACTAGACCATTTCTTCAAGTATAGGTTTGTGAAGACCCGTTCTGTGCAGGATCATTAACCATGGGTTTGTGAAGACCATTTCTGTGCAGGATCTTCGAGTATAAGGTTTGCGTAGACCAGTTCAGTTCAGGATCATCAAGCGTGGGTTTATGAAGACCGGTTCAGTTCAGGATCATCAAGCGTGGGTTTATGAAGACCAGTTCTGTGCTCTGTGCAGGATCATCAAGCATGGGTTTGTGAAGACCAGTTCTGTGCAGGATCTTCAAGTATAGGTTGTGTAGACCAGTTCTGTGCAAGATCTTCAAGTATGGGTTTGTGAAGACCAGTTCTAACCAGGATCGTCAAGCTTTGGCCGTTTCAAGAACGAGACGAGCAGTATATATACGACGGCTGATGACGTCAGTTACTAAAAGATGTGTCTATTACATGTATTCACGAAGGACAATCTCATGAAGCTTCAGCACTGCATGTTGAAGAATATATGGGAAAAAACGGTTTCACAGCATTGATGTCATTGATTTTTATATTGCTCAGCAAATCTCCTCCTAAAGGTCTTGTTACTCAAATATTTTATTGGGCGCAAAGACAAATAAAGTGACAGTTGCATGAATGGAACTCTGAAAGTCGGCGATGATTGCATTAAAAATACTAGTACTCATGTCCGGAAGTCTCAGCTTGACGTGCGATGCGTGCCTCGCTTATTCGGCTTGGTTCCTTCTTCTGTCAGGCGTTATGTAGAAGGACATAGTCAGTCGTTACGCCAAATTCGTGATAGCTTCTTGCACGTTCAGGAAAAAGGGAGTGGTGACGGACACCATTTTGAATCGCCATCACTCGTCTCTTTCCGTAACCGGCTTTTCGCGAAGAGACACGTGTGGTAGAAACTCAACAGTAGACTGCACATACAGTACTGCGTGTAAACTACCATCTACGAGCCCATGTCTTTCATTGATCTTAGAGGTGAAGTTGTTTTATTGTCCTGCCTTCGAGCTGTTTTAGGTATGTTTTCACGATGGAATTGTTTGTGAGAGAATTTCGTTTTCCTCTGAAGCAATACGCAACTGTTTTATAGGAGTGAAATTGTGAAACAATGGTCTGCTTCGTATATTGTGCATGACTAATTTAAAAGAAAGTTTTCTTATAGATATTATTTATAATGCAGTAATAAATCCATATTGGGGGGACAGGATCCGTTCAATATTATATATGAGTTAAATAATGTTTATTTTATGAGTCTCCATAAAATCTTATTATTGCTTTTGTGCTAGTTCTATTTCGGACCAGACAAACCAATAATCATTATCACGAGCGTCCCACATCAGGATGATAAAGGAGCAAACAGGCAGGTCACACATGATGCATACTAAATACTGCCGATGTAATCCGAACGCTCAGAAATCTCGTTGGGTTCCGTCACCTGACCGTTGACCGATTCGTTGACAAAAGAAAACGACATATGTTGTATGTATGTATTCACAAGGGAGGGGATGTATTGAGGAACAAAAAAAACGTGCTGTGTTGATTAGGTAGGCCTCTGTTAAACGTATACATGAAACGTGACATTGGTATTATTATTGTTCTGTCTATGTGCATTTTAAATAACCTGACCGGTCTAATCACAATATTTTCACATTGACATGCCATGTTACAATAACATTTAAAACCAGAACCTTTTACGCTACCTATTACGAGAAAAATACTGCTATCCAAACTGTTACAAGTGGTGCGGTTTAGCGTGGAACTTGAAGAACTTTTCCACGTGCTGGATGATGTTGATCTGTGCCATAACCACGTGCTATGCAAATATAAAATATAAAAATCTATAACTTTCACTTTCCACAAACTTCTAGCACGAAAGCCCCATCCATATCGGACAAAGATGTTAAACATATGAATACTTTCATTATCAACAATCAAACGGCTCCTTTCAAAGACATTTCTGTAGTTTATATGCACTGTTGGAACTCGCAAACAAGGACATTGTTTTGCAAGACGTTTATAAAACCGGTCTGACATTCATAAGCACCATATCAGAAGCATATCAGTCCCTTTGTTATTTGTAATAATATTAGTTGTGTCGGTAATAAATAGCGTTGGCGTTTGCTGAAACCAAACGTGGTAAGTCATTGATTTCATTGTTGGCAGCCGTTGGGTGTTTGTGCGTCAAGTGTAAGGTCTGTACAAAGTTCCCTAGAATGTGTTATTTCAGGATCTAGTTGTCCATCAGGAAGTTAGCGCGATGACCATTTTAATTACAGTATGGGATTACGATAGAGGTAGAACTGCAATCGCTGTGGAACTCTCAAATGTCAATCGATGACAATACGTTGATGCTCGCGAGATACAAGTACGCTCCAGCGACACTATCTAACATACTGAACAGCAAAAGGAACGCAACTATGGTGCATTTGTCACGTTGTCACAGACGACAAACATGAACGCCAACTTGCATGAGATATCGCGGGGGGGGGGGGGGGGGGGGGGGGGGTTCGAAAGTTTCGGGGTTTTTTTCTCCGTTTGGTATAGAAATGCATGATCAAACGCGTTTGCTCCCTTTGCGACACAGATTCAGTGAAGGCCATTAGACATTTGTATTTATGCTTGATCTAGTCTACTGAACGTTAACGCATGGAGTGTTCTCGATGGTCTTCTAGCATTGCTGAAAGTCTCTTTGTAATTTACCAAACCGAAACAGGACACTCTCAGTCGCAGTCTGTCAGTTAATTTTGAACGTATAGACTCAACAACTGTATACAACAACCGTGGTCCATAGCGCGAGGCTTCGAATGAGAAAGAGTACAGTTATTGAATGTAAGACTGTTAATGATTATTTATGTGTGTATTCCTTGAGGTAAATATATACAACCAATGTGCCATTAAATAAGCATGAAGTGTGTACTTGACCTGCTATCATTGTTTATTACAGAAATGGCACCGTAAACTTGTTCACGTTTTTTATGTCGTGTTCTGTTAAAGTAATCATAAACTTAAAGGACCACTAAACTCAGTTTTGGGGTACTCTTTTTATCACTGCATATGAAAGACTTTTGGTTACTCATAAACGAAACACCTTTTTTTAAAAAAAAAACCCCAAACCCTTGTGGTTAATTAATAACAAGCATTTAAAAGTTGCTAAAAAGCCGTCTGCTTCTCTCTCACCCGCAAACGAAACCGCAGACAGGTTACGTAACCCTGTCGCCAGAGCCCTACAGTGAGGTCATAGAAGGAACGATTTCATGTTAAATGTATAGAAAATGTGTAGGAAGCTCGTCATTTTGCTGATTTCTCGACGTCACCAGAGACATGCCGAATTGTTTTGTTGCCGTCAATTGTTCCTTGGGGTCGGGTGATGGTGTCACTATGCACAGATTTCCTCCAGACTACGTAGTTTGTGCTTAAATTGGCTGTTAGTGTGTGCGAAGTGAGCTTTGTGGAAGCCTGTGGTATATACTAAATCGGATGGTTCGCCCCCAACCATGCTTCCAGGATAGAAAATGGAGTTCAAGTTTCATCGAGTTTATATAATCAAGACTGCTTACTACACATTGCTGACCAAAAGGATTTTGCATGGATATATCGCTTTCTTCCTCGGAAACGAGGTTGTGGTCGAAGTGACAATATTATCGTAAGTAATATTATATTGACCCCTTATATTGACGATTCCAAGACTGAAATTGTTATGTTATAAGCAATGTCATGTAAAATCCTAATGTCCATCAATAAAATACATATTTTACTACCAGTAGAAAGTAATTTTGATTTTATAAGTCGGTGAAAACAAACTTAAATAGCATTCATCCTCACACAGGGCGCCGCAATTTTTGAAAATCGTGAAGTCACGGGCTAAAGTCCGTTAGAATTATTGAAATTATGATTTGTTCCCATCAAGATCTACTAAGGTCTGCAATCAAACTAATTGTTATAGGTAGTTAAATATATGCATTTGAATCATGGCCAAAAGGATTTTGCATGACACAACTTTTAACATAAGGACTTCTTCCAAGGAAGCAAGGTGGGGGTCGAAGTGACATTTATATTGCAAGCAATGTTATATTGACCTCCACCTCACTTCCAAGAGTGAAATTGTTATGTTATAAGCAGTGTCATTCAAAATCCTATTGTCCATCAATGAAATACATATTTTACTACCAGTAGAAAGTAATTGTCCCTTTGTCACGTAAGTCGGTGAAAACAAACTTAAATAGCATTCATCCCAAGACAGGGCGCCGCCATTTTTGAAAATCGTGAAGTCAAATCCATTTGAATGAATGATGTATGGTTTGTTCTCATCAAGTTAGAAAATCAAAACTACATAAACATGTATTTGAATCATTATCAATAGGAGTTTGCATGACACAACCTGTAACGTAACCTAAGCGAGGTCGGGGTCGAAGTGAAAATACTGCGCGATAAATTTCTTCACTTAATAAAATTTACTTAGTTTGTAACGTTCACTCACCAGTATGTAGACACTTGTCAATATACGTCTTTATACTTGGTCTCATAATCCTAATTACTTTATAATCATACTTGCATGCATTTGCTTGCAACTTAATAAAAAGAAGCGATCTGCGAATGTATAACAGGAATGTAATATGTAGACATTTCATAGTTTTCCTATATGAATCATAATTCGCACGCACGCCCTTGTGTATGTCGTCTGCATCATTACACTTAACGACGAAAACAATGATTCTGTTGAAAGCTACGACAACTTATTAAAAACAAAAATGCAAATATTTAGATTAAAGTTATAGGAGCAATGTCAGGCTATTACCTTCTTCGAGGAATGTATCCATCAATATCCACAAAAACAAGTGATATATAATTCATCTGCAGATTTCGCAAGTGATGTGTCTTTTAACAGTCTAATATACGAAAACGTGATGTATCGTTTCAGGTTTTTCACATTGCTGTATAGTATCATTGGTTACCCAACATAGCACACCTGGCAACTAACTGCATAATGTGCGTCATTCTTTTTAAAAAGTTAGCCAATAATGAGCAATCAATCGATGAATTGAAAGAAGGGTGTTGTTTTACATAGATTCAGACACAACAGAGTGTATTCAGTATAGATTAGTAAATGAACATACATAAACACTACCATTTGACAACTCCCCCATTTTAATCCCCATAAAACTAATTAATCAATCAGCGTGTTATCGGTTAATCCTTTGATCGATCCAGACAAAGGAAATGCCAAATGGGCGCCTTTGTCGGGTAATCTAAGTGGCGTTAGCACTAATTATACCTGTTATAAATTCATTAACTGAAAATCAAGTGAATAATGACAATTAACGTGTAGGTTTATACAACCTAACACGGATTACAACCTAGCAACACCAAGTGATTTTGACAGAATCGTCTGTGAAAACAAGGATTGTAACTCGAAAACTAGGCAAAGCAGGAGACATAACTAAATGATAATAGATTGTGAGAACATAAAGCTTTCATTTTTCTCAACAGCTTTAGCGATTGCAGGTTTGTACAAACCTGTAAACGAAATAGTTTAACCCCTGAAATGTAGATGAATACTGCACAGACCCCCATTTCTATACCCACTATTACGTCACGGAGACGCGCCGGTTTGATTGGTTGAAAATTCGTTTGCGGTTGAGAATTGTGCACGGTTGACAAAAAGGTCGATTTAAGGTAATTAAAGATCGAAATGAGCAGTTTTAATGACGGGGTTTCATTTATAACGATGTCAGCAAGTGATTTTGCATTTGTACCCTATTAGAGTATATGTGACCATTAAGCTGTCATACTTCAACCCCTAATCAACCTGAATCATTACTTAATTCAGGAATGAGACCATCAGTACATTTAAACAGATTTGAGAAGTGTTTTGTTTACTTTTAATTATCCACGTTATCATGAATAATTAACGAATTAACATGACGATCCTTGTATGTTTGCCATTACATATTTCCCAAATAACACCATCTGTCAATTTATTCTCAGTTTTTAATCAAGCACAAACAATGAGTCATCATGAATGAATAACCAGTTATCTTGACATGTTTATCATTGTTTGTTACCAAAATGACTCCATCAATAAATAAACTACATTGTTAACCCATTAACGCTGGCGGGATCCTGTGTACATAAAATATTCTCTCCTTTCAGTCGTTTTGATATGTGCCAAAGTGAATTGTGCTGTATTTATCTTAGCATCTTTTTTCTTCATATTAAATTTATGTGCATTATGGCAATGACTCTTGTTTTGTGTGCGTATGTGTATGATGTATTTCTTATCAGTGGGACAGGTTACAACATTGCATTCGTATTTAATTCCCAAGTACATTGTGTTGCGTTGATATCAGATTGCCAGCTTAAGAAGGGAGAAATAGAAGTGCTCGCTATCCGAGGCTACTTCAATGAAACTACCGTCATCGGACTGGTGCTGACAAACCTGGAAACGTAATCAACAGATACTGGGATTCGAACAGAGATACACAAGTTTCCATTATGCCCAGGGTCGCAACTCTGCACAGCAAATATCTCCCGCGGTAGAAAGCTATGAATACAAAATACCATTTAGAGTGGCTGAGTGGGTTAGATGGCAGTCTCAGTAAACCTAGGCTTAGTACTGTTAGAACCAGTCATACAACGGCTACTAATTAGAGTTCTGTGTGACTTACAAAACGGATCTACCAGTACTCGGTTGCTGACACTGATCTCACAACAAACGAAAATTAGCACACACAAAATATTTGACCTGCAGGATATACGTGTAGGATTTTGTGTTGCCATGGTTACTATTTGGCGTATTGTTCGGCAAGACGACACCCTGGAATATTAAGAAAACTCACCATTTTCAATGATTGTGTACTCACTGTGAATAATTTCGTCCTCCACATGTAAGATCAGTTGGAAGCGATCGTGTTAAAATAACATTCGAAATCGTTCGAGTTTACGATTTAAAAGTTCAAACGGTATGTAAGATTCTTCACAGGGGCCTGTTGGTAACAACGTTAGAAAGACATATAGGTGTATAGACCCTACCCTAGTACTATATAAAAGGAAAGGGATGTAACGACAAGGCCACCCCCTCCTCGATCAAAGTTAGATTTCTCCACGTAAAGTATGTTAAGGCCCCGACAAGTGAGTGGGGTTGCTGATGATTTTGGAGAATTACCATAGAGGAACTGATATGTGAATGTTGCAACAAGTTTTAACGATCGAATCTAGCCCAGCGAGGGTGCTGTCAACGTGACTGGAATTAATAAGCGAATCTAAAATGTGAGTTTTCGCAGTCTTGACGGATCCATGAGTTCGGGGTAGAATTGCGGAGGTAGATGTTATCTATGAGTCGTGGCGTATAACTTTGGAAATAATGATTAGACTGTGACCACTTATAGTTCATTTTGTATGAAAATCATCTGGCGTTCGATCCGCGGACCTCGGTGTTGCCTTAAACATATTTTGATCGAGGAGGGGGTAGTTCCGTCGTTACATCCCTTTCCTTTTGTATAGTACTAGGATAGGGCCTATACACGTATATGTCTTTCTAACACTGTTTTTAAGCGAAACTGTTAACTTTCGCCATTTGGTAAGCTGTGTTTTGATTGGTAAGTCCAAACGGTTAGCTGACGCGACCCTCTGCTTGGGTTTGTGAGACTCCGTATAACAGTTTATCGAATAATACCATGCTACAGTATACTTAGACTGGGTCAGATGCCTGACTTTGTGAGCTGACAAAGCAACCCAACCCAACAATAGTACTAGAATCTGTTCTTCACTAAGAAAGTGTGATCCCAAATATGACGTGTCACATTTGACCACTTTCTAAGTGGCATTGTGCTTTCAAAGGAACTATGGGTAGAACGCGCAAGATGGTTTACAGTTAAAGAAGCATTTGAGAACTGTTAACAGCAAGAAACTTATTGTGGTGATCGAGGTTGCTAACCTTGAAGCTGAAGGCCATGAGCCGAAACGGTAGGTGCCGGAGACAGCCGATCGCCACCGACCGGTCAGTGGAAGCCATCTTGTAAGTATGGCCAGACTACTCTTTAAAAAAGTAGGGGATTTTTGTTGTTGTATTTACGATTAAAAACATTTAGGAGATTTATCGGAGACAATCAATGTTGATATATTATTGAATATTTTGAGAGTCCATCACCATTTGCACTTCCTTACAACCACAGTTACTTGGAATGTTTTTGAAAGATGATTGGTGTATGGCATGTAATTTGCATGCATACGATTTTCATTTTAAAACAAACGACAAGAAACAAGCACTAACAAATGTGTGATGCAAGATGAGAGTCAAAATTAATGTTCTAAGTGATTTCTCGACCTTCTTGAAAAAACGTCAAAATCAGGAATAGGACCCCATGCTCGTGTATGGGGGCTACTGCGTTGTGCACGTGCATATCAAGCGTTGTGTTTATAGGCAAAGAAAGAAGATGTCATAAGATGTCTGTACTTGAAACGTTTATTAACGTTTACACTTCCTATTCAAATTGAAAGTTCATTATCCCCTACTTTTGTTGAAGAGTATATTAGTTTAGGGTCTACCTGATATCGTAGAGTTGGGCGTATGTACCGCGAGGTGCGACCCGCGGCTTACTTCTAAGGTGTTCAGACGCGCTCGCTGATCACTACATTCATAACCCCTCCAGAGACAACGCTTTCCTAGAGTTCACAGTTGCTCATGGAGCACAATGTCGTTGATGTTTTTGTCGGGACTTAATGGTTCCCAAGCGAGTTGACAGCAAACTCTCACAAACCGAGCCTTTTGTTGTAATTATTCATAACCTGCACATGCTTGACATGGCAGGACAAATGTACCATGACCAAATATCTATTTCCACGCAAGCAGACAATGCCCCCTACTAGAACCATGGGCAGCTGCTGTCTCCAATACAAAGAGTTGCTCGTTTGGTGTCGACAAGTGACCTGATCAAAAAACATCGGCACTATCCGTCTATTTCCCAAGAGGCTAGTGAACTATAAACAATGGATTACCTGGTTCACAAAATGTGATAGGATTTTAGTTGTGGTCAAACGTTTTAGGATGGATGAATGAATAATGTATGTCGAAAAGTAAGTGTCATTGTACAAAGTGATATTAACGCTGAGTTGATCGTAGCTTCCTTGTCTTAACAAAGGCGATTGTCGTGGCGGGCATTGTTTGTTTGTTTGTTTGCTTGCTTGCTTGCTTGCGTGCGTGCGTGCGTGCGTGCGTGCTTGCTTGCGTGCGTGCTTGAGACCACGCTCGACAATATTCCAGCTGTTTGAGAGTCGAGTGTGGGTCAGACAATCGTGTGATTGGCGCCAGGAACGTCGATTTGTTTGTTTGTTTTCTTGCTTGTTTGTTTGTTTGCTTGCGTGCTTGAGACCGCGGTCAGCAATTTTCCACCTATTTGACAGTCGGGTGTGGATCAGACACTCTAGTGATGGCCGTCATGGATATCAGTCAGGCTGTGAGGGCTGGCATCAAACACACAAGCGAGCCTAAACACCCGATCCTCTTGCTATAAGCTGTGATTTGCTGAACACGAAACCTGAAATTTTCACGGGTCAGGAGTACATTATACAACAGCATCCATGGGCCATATTAGACACAATGGATTCTGATCTAATTACTGTTATTTGAGATGATTTATTAATTACATCACGGGTTTATCTCCTTGTTGTTGTACGGAGAAATTTTAATTGTTCATGTTTTGTCTAACGCCGCACTCAACAATATTCACTTATATGGCGGCGGTGTGTTTATACTGTACTCGAGTCTCGACCAGACATCCCAGTGATCAACAGCATGGGTATCGATCAAATGGGAGACAATTACATTTGTCAACCAAGTCAGCGACCCTGACCACCCGATACCGTTACGACATAGATTTTTGAAGACCCGGATCTTCAAGGGTCAGCCGATCACAGGTCAGCAAGGAAACTATGTAATTATGATAATAGCAAATTATTGTCAAGCTGTCAAGAATTGGAGATCAAGATCATGGGCATGTGTCCCTCCTTTCAATCAGTCTATCCTTCCTACTCACCAACCCCTTTCCCGCCACCAACTTCCTCGACATAAACACTCAGACACCGGACCAGAGGCATTCAGATCCGTGAAGGTCCGGGGCAGAATAGGCCTTCAGCAACCCATGCTTGCACAAAAGGCAACTATGCTTGTCGTAAGGCTTGGTTGACACATGTCATCGGTTCCTAATTGCGCAGATCGATGCTCATGTTGTTGATCACTGGGTTGTCTGGTCCAGACTTGATTATTTACAGACCGCCGCCATGTAGCTGGAATATTGCTGAATGCGGCGTTCAACTAAACTCACTCACTCCCAGAGGCATTCACGACTGTTGTAGTGAGATTTCATTTTCAGTTATACTCAACTCTGTCGCGTTAATAATTTAAAACATGGAAGAGCATCTTTAAAGTACACGTTAATGTTTAACGTTAACGTTGTCCCCTCGCGGCATTCATGAATTCTCTTCAGCCAACGACTAAAAAGACACTTGTTATGATCAGGTGTGTTGCAGAAAACCGTAAAATAATTTAAATCCATGATGATTAACCCTTTTATAATGTATGTGAAATCGATTTTGTTGATTGTTTCGATTTCCACAAGATCTTACTTTTTTACTTGCATTATGCAAATTAAACTTTCTTTTTGCTCATTTTGTTCATTTTGGTCTTGGAAATGAAATTCTAGCCAAATGACACGTAGTTTGTGTAGTGTACAATGTTTTCCGTGCAGCGGTTTGCGTTGTGATGTGTTAACATGACAAGAGGTAACGAGCCGTGTTTCTCTGTCATGCCCCTTGGGTTATCAGGCATTCCGACACAGATACACGTGCATTCTTCAGTGATGAGTACATAGGCGACGTTAGGGGTTACGTTTTGTTGGTCACAATGACAAAATAAAGAATTTGGAATGCGTTGGTTGATTAGATCGACAACAAAAGGAATATGGAATTTGTTAGTTGGTTACATTGGCAACAAAGGGACTTTGGAATGTGTTGGTTGGTTACGTTGAAAACAAGAGGAATTTGGAAATTGCTGGTTTGTTATATTGATAACAAAAGAAATTTGTAATTTATTGGTTTGTTATATTGAATACAAGGAATTTAAAATTGTTTGTAGGTTGCATTGGCAGCATGAAGAATGATTGTGTCGGTTACACTGACAGCCTTTATTATGAGACGATCCACTTGTGTCGAATGAAAAAAAAACACTTTGTAAACAATAAAGGTTAGTGGTTGCTGCAACCAGTGTTTGTCTAAGGAGCGACTAACAATATTGGGTGGTCAGGTTCGCTGACTTGGTCGACACATGTCAACGTATCCCAGTCTCGCAGATCGATGCTCATGCTGCTGATCACTGTATTGTCAGGTCCAGACTCGATCATTTATAGACCGTCGCAATATAGCTGGAATATTGTCGTTGGCGTCGTTATACAACAAACAAACAAACCGTTACTGATATTGAAACAGTGTGCAAAGTCGGCCACAGCAAAGGATGTAGCATGAGAAAGTGTGCAGTTCATGCAATGTAATCTGAACGCTAATTGGTCAGAGAGACCCTGATTTCCATCTCGCGAGAACCAAGCTGTGGTTCGATTGGTTGGAGAAAAATAGCTCTTACATGTGGACTACATAGTGGTTTTATGATGGCACGGTTCATGAATGATTGTATGGCGACATACTCATAAAATATTGACAATGTAGTTTTGTCCACAAGAGATTCCCAAAGTAAGTTCGGCGAGTACGTTGAAGGAGACGACGTGGTCAATCACGTCGTCCACACAGTCTTGTAGTGTAGCTGGGTCACGATGACAGAGGCAAAGTGAATGCAGGGTGCAACTTCAAGTTTATTCCCAAGTGGATGGACCCGTAAAGGTCCCGGGGTAGAATAGGCCTTCAGCAACCCCTGCTTGCCATAAAAGGTGACTATGCTTATCGTAAGAGGCGACTAACGGGATCGGGTGGTCAGACTAGCTGACTTGGTTGACACATGTCATCGGTTCCCAATTGCGCAGATCGATGCTCATGTTGTTGATCACTGGATTGTCTGGTCCAGACTCGATTATATACAGACCGTCGGCCATATAGCTGGAATATTGCTAAGTGAAACTTAGATAAAACTAAACTTACTCACTCACTCACTCACTCACTCACCCAAGTGGATGGAAGTGGCCAGGAATACACAATAAACCCTGAAAAAATTATGGCAACAATATAACAACAATATAATAACAAAGTTCAGCATGTATGCAGGACTTACATTTATGTATACATAGCCAGTACATTGCATGAATGTTAATGTGGCTTAGACGTATGAGCGCCCCAGCACTATGTGTGCATTAAAACACTACCTGAACAATGGTAACAAAGAGTTAACTTTGTCAAGATCAGGAGCGATAACTCATGACAAGGGGCGATAACTCATAACATGGCTTTCACAATGTCATAAATGATAAAAGTGGCAATAGTCGCATAACATACAATATTTACCTTAAAACGTTAACATGAGATGATGATTCTATGTTAGAATGATATATAAACACATGATGTAAACAGTTCATTACGGCACATTACATACCCTGTGTCTGGCACAGAGGATCGTGTTCTTTCGAAGCAGACGATGGATTTATGTACGATGTATACTGGAAATAAGATAGATCGTTAAAAGAAACAAACCGATTGGGTGTAAACTATCCATACAGACATAATGATAAGCCTGGAAAGATGTTTCATAAGCAATAAAAGCTTAGATTGGGATATTTTGCCATTACTTGTGCAAAATAAACTAATGATACTTGGACAATATTCATACTCAAAGCATACTCAAAGCAGACTCACTCGCCTCGTTTTGTTGTTATTTAATGTGATATATGTTTCAAAGGGACCTTATGACACACATTAAATTAGGAACTTTGTGCTTACCAGCGTGGCGCTTACTACATACGCTTGCTACCCTGACGGCATTAATTACTAGTGATATGTTTAATATACGTTATGTGTTTAAGATTATCTATAATGTTATGGTTACATTAGATATGATTAGAGATTGTTTAAGATAGTTTGTTTACTAACCTGATAACGATTTAGTAGATAGCTAGGCTTTGCCTGTCACACCAATTTTGTTAGTCTTGTCAGGTGACTATATGACGTGTCGGGGTGCGAGATGCATAGAAAAAGTATACAGGACCAGTCGTATCGTGTTGTCATGATTGAGTAAAATATTGAGTTTATTATTGAGACTAAGCGATAAAACTCCATGAACTATTCCAGCACTGATATGATCTGAATTCAAGAACCTGTTTAAAATACATAAATTATTATCTATTTTAGATCATCCATTGTAGTAAGCTGAAACTAAAGTAATAGGTTAAGAGTTATATTTGCATTGCATGTTTCAACGTCTGTTGGATGCTGAAATAAATATAGAGAATTAATGGTTGTTTACAATACATAAAGTAACTAAAGCAACTGATTGTATGTACAGACATACAAATACAGAGACATACAAAGCATGTCCCTGTCACGGTAGTGAGCAACGAACGTCGTTGGGTCTGACGTTCTCCTTTGTCCGACGTTGAAGTTCTATACTTTAAACACATATTCAGGTTGGAATTTTGTACTTTCCTTTCCGGCGGAAATTATCACTCCTTCGTAAAAATAACATGTAGTTTTCTGATATAAATTTTCCCCACCGTTTGGGCAAATAGTGTACGGTTAATATAACCTGCCGGCCAAAAGAAACTTTCTATGTGTTGCTTATGCAATTACGGAAAAAATAAAAAATAACATAAAACATGTGAGGAAAAATAGCTATGTTGCTTCAAAAATCAATCAGGGACATTTCACACAAAAACTACCGTTGTGAAGCAGTTCATTTCATCAGAGGAGACACAATTTGCCACATGGGGTGAAAAGTGTGATTTCATATGGGGTACAGAATAACAAGCGTCACAATAATGCAGGTAACAACGTTGGCTTGAATACAGGCAAACACTCATCATCTCACAGATGTGGTCAAACATCTAATGACGTAGACTGGGATACGCTGCCATTCTTCAATGAGTGTCTGTTCCATCTGTTGTCTGGTAATGGGTGGAATTTGTCTCCTGCGAATCTGTCTGTCAAGGTGATCCCACAGGTGCTCGATGGGCGACATGTTTGGGGAGCGGGCCGGCCATGGCAAAATGTTGACGTTGTTGACGTTGAGGAAGTTCTGAACAAGTCGGGCAAGATGTGATCGGACATCGTCGTGTTGAAATAACACTCCTTGTGGTTGCTGTTGCAGAAATGGCAGAGCAGTTGGTCTCACAACCTGGTCAATATACCTTTGCGCAGTCAGGTTGCCATTCACCACAATCAGACCAGTCTTCTGCTCACCGCATATCCCACTCCAGACCATGATGCTCCCTCCACTGTAGAGCTCCGCCTCCTGCATGTAACATCGAGCTGTACGTTCACCCCTCCTTCTGTACACTCTCACTCTTCCATCGCCCCTTGACAAACAGAATCTGCTTTCGTCAGAAAACAATACCCCCCACCAGTCACGTAACTACCAGCGTCGAACTTAATTGGCCCAACTTAGTCGCAACTGGCGATGTCTATCCGTCAGCAATGTACCCCAGTATGGTCGATAGGCTCTGATACCATAGGCACGTAGTCGTCGTGCAACTGTCCTTCGGCTCACGTGGTGACCTAATGCCGTTGCCGCTGTTGACGTCACCGTCAGGAAGCGATTCCGCAGGTACAAGGTTCTCAGGTGCCGGTCTTCCTGCGCCGTTGTTACCCGTGGTCTTCCTGACCGAGGCCTGTCTGACGCCTGACCAGTCTGCTGATACCGCTGGCGAAGGTTCCTGGCTGTGACTACAGAGCAGCCAAACGTTCTTGCTACCTGGCCTGCTGTGGCTCCCACCTGCATCATACCAATACCTCTCTCGCGTTGTGCTGCTGATAACCATGGCATGTCTTTTGTGTTTTTCTGTTGCGTCGTATGTCCTTCTGTCGCGTGTCACCGTATTTGTACCCATTTTGCACTTGAGCTTTCATGAACCCGCAATGCACGTCATTTTCAAAATTTCCCACACAAATCTATAACCAGGGCGCGTTTGTGAGTAAAACACACTGCCTGCTGTACCACCATCATTTCGACTATGTACGCTTAAAATTGGTGGGAGATTATTTCAGAGTGCCATTTTTTAAGGGAAGGTTTCTTTTGCCCGTCAGCATAGTATTATTACAACATCTGCACACTGAATACATCACGAATTACACAACAAACGTAATCATGGTCAAAATGGGAATCGAAACCTCAAACAAAGAATTGCGAAATGCCTCATGGAGTCATACTCACTCACTGAGTATGGTTTTACACTGCGTTTAGGAAAATTCAGGCAGTGTTAAGGTCGGTAAAAATAGGCAGTCGGCTGAATACATTGTACCCACATAGGGATTTGAACCCGGGTCTTTAGCATGACAAGCGAACACTTTTACCATCAGGATACCTCCACCCCTGGCAGTACTGAGAACACTTACGGTTTGAGTGAGGGAGTGGGTGATTTTATTTTTACGCCGCACGCAGCAATATTCAAGCTATTTGGTGGCGGTCTATAAATAATCGAGTCTGGACCAGACAATCCAGTGATCAACAGCATGAGCTTTGATCTGCGCAACTGGGAACCGATGACATGTGTCAAGCAAGTCAGCGAGCCTGACAACCCGATCCCGTTAGTCGCTCCTCACGACGAGCATAATCGCCTTTTACAGCAAGCATGGGTTGCTGAAGGGCTACTCTACCCCGCACTTTAAATATTGAGGAAATAAACAGAAGCGTTATCAATGTAGACTCGAAGGCCATTCTGTCATCTAACGGTGTTGACAAAGCAACAGGAAGCATTCTTTCCGTCATCACTAATGCATGTGACACTAGTATGCAAAACTGTATCAATTAGTTGGAGAGATTGAATATGGATAAACAGTAAAATACAATCTGAAAGGTTATTACGACATGGAGCGTCAGCACATGAACGCTAAACGTCGAAATGTAGTTAGAGATTGGGGGAAAAGTAGACACTTTACGTACAAACGAGTGAGTATGGGTTTACGCCGCATTTAGCAATATGCCAGCAACACCACGGCGAAGGACACGAGAAATGGGCTTCACACATTGTGCCCATGTAGGGAATCGAACCCGGGTCTTCTGCGTGACGAGCGAACGCTTCAACCACGACGCTACCCCACAGCCCATTAATTCAGTCTGGAGTAGACAATCCTGTAGTCAACAGCATGAACATCGATCTACGCATCTTGATGCGATGACTTGTATCAACTAGTCAGCGAGGTAGGCCACCAAATATTTGCGTCTTACGACACGCATGAATTGCTGAAGACAATGTCCAACAGGGATAGACAAGACGGGTAGTGTACATTAATGACTTAGTTATAGAACAGTAGCACAAGCCGTCTGGCAAAAGTTGTCTCTAAGAATGTGGATTCAAATATCTTTAGAGACAATGACATATTAACAAATTTACAATCAGGCTTTGTGCCTGGAGAAGTTATTGCTTATAAATACCAACTGATATATCTGTATGATTCTATCCCAACAGCATTAGAAAGTGGCAAGCGATGAGAGCCGTCTCTTTGATAAAATATGACATAAAGGGATACTATTAGAACTAAAAGCTTGCAGCATCCACGGAAGGGTATTTGGGCTGTTTTACAGCTATCTCGAACACGGGGCACAGAAAGTATTTACCAACGGTTGTACTTCAGATCTAAAACATGTTGCGGTAGAGGTTCCCCAATGATCGGACATAGGATCCCAACTCATAGTTATAATTTATACATTAAGGGTAGTATCGACCATGATGGCACTGACAGTAACACCCATCTCTCTGGGGACGATACATCAGTAAATGATATCATTGATGACGCAGATATCACTGCTAAAAAATAAATACTGATCGATAAAATTTCAATAGGATCAGAAACGAAAGTAAACTTCTTTTCTTGCGCATGGTTAAATTGTGTCGATAGACAATGTTTATAAGTGATTGGTAAGTTGCTCGTTGAAGAGGTTAGCAACAGCTGTGTTAGTGGCGGACTTCAAACCATTTTGCCCAGTACCTCCCACAAACCTCAAACCACTGTCTACAGAATTCCATCCCATTCTAAGAAGTACGCCAGGCATCATCTCTACAAAAACCAAAAAAGCTAAAAACGTCTGCTTGACAAATGTACAAGAAAGTGAACACCTCAAGGATGTGTTTTAGAGTGAGTGAGTTTTGTTTTACGCCGCACTCTGAAAATGATCGAGTCAGGACCAGACAATCTAGTGATCAACAACATGAGTATCGATCTGGGCAGCTGGGAACCGATGACGTCTCAACCAAGTCAGTGAGCCTGACCACCCGTTAGGAGCCTCTTACGACATGTATAGTCGCTTTTCATGGCAAGCATGGGTTGCTGAAGACCTATTCAAACCCTGTCCTTCACGGGTCGATGTGTTTAACTAAACCTCTTTTCATCCTGACCACAACCATTGCAACAACTCTATCATCTTCATTCAAACGACTTTAACCAAAATCTCTGCATTGCCAGACCTCTAAAAGAACAGGTAGGCATCATCCAGCCTCAACGATCTTCTTATTGCCATCAGATGAAAAACATCAATCGCCAACAACATACTATGTTATTAAATGAAATACAATGAGACTGTGGACAGAGGTACATAGGCGAAACATCCTGACCCATCATCACCTGAATGAAAGGACATGAACTAATTCTGACAGCAGTTCAGTCATCTCTACTTTCCTCAAATCAAGCTTCAGCCATCAAAGAAACTGGACAGACGTTACCATTCTTGCAGTAATTAAACTGACTTCAGCAAACGTAAACCCACCAAAACTACGACATTCGACGACAAAACCTACCATCAGTTGAGATCATGAGTATCGCATTCCAACAGCATATGATGCATTTTAGACCCAGTCTAATCACCTGATAAAACGTGTACCCCTGTGCGGCGATCCCCTTGATTTCTGTGTCTCAGGTTTCCACCTCTAATACCTTTGTTAATTCTCTGGCTTCCACCAGCTTATTGCCTGGTAAATTATGCCATTGGTGCATCTGCTTTGTTTGCACACCGTCAACATACGACTTCCCCTGTTCATGTTACATTCCTGCTCGACAACGGTACGGAAGTCTGTATCTAAACACGAGAGGAATAAAAGGAGCAGTTATACAAACATTTATCATTACCTTATAATACATTCTTTGAATGTCATTTAGAAGTGAAAATACATAAGAATGAAGATTTTTATGGATATCAACTTCTTTATGTGAGAACACAACGTTTCGGAGTTAATGCTTACTCCTTCATCAGGTGATTGAGAAAGGGGATACAGAGGTGTATTTATATGTACAGGTAAAACAGTATAAACAGTGTTTATACTGGCTTCCAGCTTTCGTTAACTCATTCCACTTGTTACTTTGTTATTGTTTTACCTGTACATATAAGTACACCTCTGTATCCCCTTTCTCAATCACCTGATGAAGGAGTAAGCATTAACTCCGAAACGTTGTGTTCTCACATAAAGAAGTTGATATCCATAAAAATCTTCATTCTTATAATACATGTTTACATCTATACAGTTTGCCAGATGATGCCTGCCGGATGTTAAGACAGCAGGACTGCGTTTCACAAAAGTCTCCTAACTTTAGGAGGTCGTAACTCATACGACCTTGTTTACGACCTCTTCCGACCTCCTTTACAACCGTTTCACAAAGACGCCGTATCCATGTGTATGCAGTATGTGTGATTAGGCTGGGTGTATAATATTATCTGTTCTCGATGCTATCTCTACATTCGGCCTGCGAGTAAAACTCCTGATTGCTGACCTTATGATTTCGGAGCGCGTATTCCATTCATTTTCTATTCGTTAATTACTGTGCTTTAAACATTCCGTAGAACTGAAGACGACGTACGTTGTCCTTGTTTGCCCAAAGAGCTAAAATCCAGGAGACACATTCGCGTTGGCGCCCATATGAACTTTTCTGTTTGACGAAATAACAACAATTACTGGGATTTAAGCAGTCGGACTTTCATATTTTTAAGAATATCATTCAAATCCATCTCCTAAAAGACATCATTGCATTTCATCTGGTCCGTTACCCTCAGACGTGAAGAAGATAATGAGATGAAGTCAACGTTACTATGAGAGGTATTCCAGTCAGATCTTTGCGTATTAGCTTGTTGCAGGAAGAAAGCCCTGAGTGATGCAGGTCTCGGACGTTACTGAAACCCACGAGAATTGGTATGGTGCTGACAGGTATAACATTTTGGGCGATCCAGGGTCAAATCCATGTGAAGAGAAGGATAGGAGTTGTTGAACTGAGTTGTATAGTTGTGCACATTTGTGGTATTTTTGTCATTGTTATAAATTTTATTAAATTCAAACAACAATGAAATGTTCGTGCAGACTGGCATTCCAAAATGGTCGTCCACAGAACAAGAGCTAGATTCAAACATCTGTGGTCTTCAGTTGAAGTCGAAGCTCTCGTCCAGAATACCTTTCACTGACCACCTTGTTCAAGACATATCAACGTAACGCCCGTAAATCTGTGAACATCTTTCGAAATTAACGTCGGTTCTTACACGTTCCGATCAGGACACTCATATTCTGGATAGTTAGGGCCTGCAGTGTTTCAAGTTTAAGGGCAAACACTGCCTGTGATGTTTTTTTGCCAGGTAAGTTGAAAAGAAGAAAGCAAACATCCAAACCAATCAGTATGCTGATGCACGCAAAGCGCACAAAGACTGGTAAAAAAAGAGGACCGGAAGAAGACTTTGCATAAAAAATGTTTGGGAGCTGCAATCGCTGTCACTGGCGTTCTTTACTTGTACAAATAGATGCTAAGCGCACAATTAGGTGAGCGCTCTACGGATCAATGCCTGCATTTGTTTGATCAATATTGGCATTGCGTGGAGATAAAGGGATGTTATTAATATTTCATTGCACAGATCATTTCTGGATTTTTGTGTCTCAGCGGACTTCGGCCATGTGGGTGGATCAATGGACTGTTGACGGTGGCTCGTCATGCCGGACTTAACGGTGAATGTGATATCACAGTGGTTGTATGAGTATGGTCCTGCGTCTCCTGCAGCTATATCTTCCCAGGGACACGAGCAGTGACCATTACACACTGAACTCTTCTCTAGAATCGAACCCGGACTTCGAAAAAATATGAACTTCTAAACGCTTTAAAATTAGCTAGTGGACGTTACACTAGAGATAATTTTGAAAGGCGCGGTAAAAGTGAACAAACGTATTTAAATGTGTATTTAAAAAAACCCTCTTTTATAAGCACCATCACCACTTCTATTACTGTCTCATTCTAAAACTCCTGTAAGAACCACGGGCAGCATTTCCCTGTGCAGAGTAAAGTGCCTTAGGTGTGTCGGAATCCTGTGTTTGTGTGTTCAAATTCCTAATTTACTCCGACTATGATTCCTGGTTTACCAGCATCATACCCATGCACGGACGTTGTCATGGCAAACGCTAAATACTTGCCTCGGGACTTTCGTCCGACTACTTTAATCGGGGAGACCATATAGAGATGTAGATTATCTCTGCTTTAAGAGACCTCGCCATGATTTGAATTAAATAACGTTTATAGTATTGTCAAGTCCAGTTAACCCTCTGATAAAGCTATCTCAAAATTCTGCTAGAAAAATGACCGACAAAGAACTTGAACCTGGATCAGACAATACAGACAAATCAATGTTTCACAAGAAGCAAATTATAACCATATATGGTCTCTGCTTCCACATAGACAGATACTGATTCCAATAAAAAAAATTTCAAGCGAGATAATGTTGCGCCATCTATGACATTTTATCCATGTAACTTATATCAGGGAACCTATATAGAGAGTGTTATAGAGTATCCCTGCTTATATGAATATTATTTACAACAAAATGCTTATCTACATTGGTTGATGACCGTCGGGATAAAGTGAACACTTGGTCAGCTAACAGAAATTCAAATTTGAGTAATTATAATGTCTTGTGTCACTGCAATGAATGGTCCCTTCTATACAGATTATTTCGTTTCGTTTTCAAGTCCGAACAATTGATCACGTGACATTCGGTCAGGTCACGACACGATCAGCTGCGACAAGACAACAATCAACAACCCATCCTCTTGTCGTCATGTGACAGATGACATCCGTGTTGTCTCCGGATCAGCAGTTGATTTGCCCACGTGATATACGCCTCAACAATGTCATATCCTGATATACACTCGTGTACACAGGTAGCCTAGCCTACAGACACACTTCCTGTCGTGACCCGATCTCTGATTCTAAATACTCGCCTGAGAGCTGTAGGCTAGTGTAGCCTGGATCATCATATATAAACAAACAGCGATATCTCGCTCTGTTTAAACACTGAGACAAACTTGACCATGATGCTCTTAGTCAGATTAGCATTTGTAACGCTACATGCAAACTTCAGTTATGTTTACTTCAGCTTGAATATTTGTGAAAGATCCATGTATTTTTTGCACGAGATTTATCAGCAGTACACAAGGATGTATCCATGGCAATTGCAGGCACATTAGGCGTTAATCGTTATTTTCTTGAAAACCGGAATTTGCCTAGTTTCTTTATGTGAAAAGGTAATTGGTGTTAAACAAAACAATCTTTCTGAGCATTGTTCAAATCAATATGGTAAAAGAACTAAACATTACAGATGCTTCCTCTGTTTGGCTAGAATGCAGTTTACCAGGTTCAGCACTACCCAGCGCTGCAGAGCAATTTTCTCACTATAGTGCCTCTGTGTCTCGCTATATCGCTTAGTGCCATATGCTCCTCTGATCTCTTCTTTAGAGGCAAACAACCAGTTATACTTTTTTGGAGTTAGGATTTGGCACCCTTTACAATCCTTAGGGTTAGGACTTGGGGTTAGGCACCTTTACAATCCTTTGGGTTAGGACTTGGGGTTAGGCACCTTTACGATCCTTAGGGTTAGGACTTGGGGTTAGGCAACTTTATGATCCTTAGGGTTAGGACTTGGGGTTAGGCACCTTTACGATCCTTAGGGTTAGGACTTGGGGTTAGGCACCTTTACAATCCTTTGGGTTAGGACTTGGGGTTAGGCACCTTTACAATCCTTTGGGTTAGGACTTGGGGTTAGGCACCTTTACGATCCTTAGGGATTAGGGGTATGGGTCTGGTACCCTTTCCAATCCTTGTGGAGCTAACATGTCTTCAGGGGTGAATAACCCATTTGTTTGGGGTCAGACCTTAACTTAGGACAGTGAAATGGAGTTAATCCAAGAAAACAGTGGCATGTGAAAAAATGAATTGGGAAGGATATGACACAGTGAGACAGAAGCATGAGAAAGAAACTGTTGCTCATTTCTTGTGCTTCAGCCTCACTGCTGTACTAATGACTGTTTAACAAGCACTCATTAACTTTGACCCGAGATAGAGCTAATCACATCACTAATTAACTGATTACAGACTTGAGTTCAAGCCTCATCAATGTCTGATGAGTGTTCCTGGAAAAGTACAGTGTTCTTGTTTTTTTGTAAGTTGATGTTATTGATGAAATTGTAGTCACCTCCTCAAAGGTAGGAGCATCTTTGACAGATGTAAGTGAACCCAGTATTTTATATGTCAGTGAACACAATCTGTAATCGGTCTGTATTAGTAAACCATATTTGTTGTGAACCTGATGTGTTGTCATTCTCTATCAGTGAATGCAGGCTGTTGTCAGTGTCTTTTGTCACGCACTATCATTGAACCCAATCATTCGTCAGTCTGCAACAGTGAACCACATCAGTCTGTCAGTGAACTCAGTTCATTTTCACTCTGTATCAGTAAACCCTATCTGTCTTCAGTCTGCAGCTGAAAATGTGGAGCTGAAGCGTCGCCTTCATCGACTTCGGGCACACCGAGATGAGCTACAGAGGGAGCTGAATGTCCTCAAAGAGAGAAAGAAGGAGGAAGATTTACTCCGAAACTATGTCACAACTAGAGAGTGAGATCATTGAAGAGTACATATATATGCAATAGACTTAACCCTGAAAACATATTCTTCTGATGGAAACCAACAACCAAAAGCTAAAGAGTACTCCCAGAATGACATATTCTTTATTTTTAAATAGATGTAGATATATATATTTTTCTTCATAAATCATCTTAATTGACCATATGTGCTTGAGCACAATTAACAACTCATAACTCTCGTTCAGCTCATCAACACATGATAATCAAAATATGCTACTGGCCACAGTCATGAAAACATGATTAAATCAAAAATGGGATTTTCTGTGGCCGTTTTGGTGTGGAATTTTGTCCAAAGAAATTTAGTCCTATGGGATTTTGTCTGGGTGAGAATTTGTCTGCCCTCCTTACTTTGTCAACTGAGGATTTGTATGTCTCCTTGACAGATCAAACAGAAACAGTAAACATTTTGTGTAGAAATCAATAAAACAC
This sequence comes from Haliotis asinina, assembly GCF_037392515.1. Classification (NCBI taxonomy): domain Eukaryota; kingdom Metazoa; phylum Mollusca; class Gastropoda; order Lepetellida; family Haliotidae; genus Haliotis; species Haliotis asinina. Next base: position 31,756,785 of record NC_090291.1, read on the forward strand.
AGTTATATTAAGTTCTTTGTGTTTGAATGAGTGAGGTTTTGCTCCTTTTTAAGCAATATTTCAGCAATATCACAGTGGTTAACACCAGAGGTCTTCACATGTTTTACCTATGGGAAGAGTCTTTAAAGACTTTTAACCTCTTGGCTATACCACAGTTCCGTTTGTGCTTTAAGAGCACATTTAAAGTATCTTGAATAAAGTACCCCCAAATCTTATATATTTTCTGGAATCAGTGATACATTTTCTCATTGTCTCTAGGAAAATGAACATGATTTCAAAGATTTAAAACAAATACATAAACATACTTACTTAGAGATTGATTCATGCATGAAACATGGAAATTAGAAACTTGAGTAGAATGTTGTCAATCTCAATGAAAAAGAGGATAAAAAGCAAGGCAAGGAAAAGTTGGGTGAAGAATGTCCTTCTTCTGTTGACAGTGTGTATGTACAGACTGACCCTCGTCCCTGGCACACCAATAGGCTCGCTTCGAAGCTGGATGAGAAAAAACCCACAGATCAGGAGTCACAGAAGCTGAACAAGTAGGTGGAGTCCATATTGTGTTCATGCCATCTATAGGCATCAAGGGTTCAAAAATCCCATCACCCGACGCCCGGGATAAGTCAGTTTTCATTTCGAAGAATCAAATAATGGCATCTTAATTGTCTATTAGATAATTTCAACTTATGGTTTCAAACTGCCAATATACTTGGGTTTCATGTTATATCAGCGCTAAATGTAGCTCTTAAGTTTTGTAGTGATAAAGTAGGGTTATCGCTCTTTGCTATTTATCACTTCTTAATAAATAGTCCACTAAACATTAACATCAAATGCCATTTTGATATATTCTTTCATAATTACATCATCATGATCATGTCATAAAAATGAGAGCATGTGGAAAATTAGTTTGGACAAGTTACCTTTTTAAAGTCAGTTACCTTGTGGCAAGTAGCTTTTAAACATTTTTTTAACCCCTATTTGCATCTTTGGGGGAATATTGTGGATACATATCTCCATTGTCTGTTCTCAGTTTGTACTTAATGATATTCAGTGTGTATTTATGATGTAGGAAATTGTAACCATGGTATCCCTTGAAGAACTGTTTTTCAGTGAAATAAATTTCTGAATTAGAAAACAGCTGTAATTAAAATGCAACATATTTAACATAATGAGATGTAAAATCAAGGCGAGTGGAAAATTAGTCAGGACAAGTTTCTTTCTCAAAGTCACTTGCCCTGAGACAAGTTAGGTTCTTGAGATGCATTTAGAAGTAGGTATTCTAATATACGACAAAATGTTATGGATGTCAACTTCTTCTTTATTGTTTCCACGACGTTTCTGGGCTATTCCTTGCCCTTTCATCAGGTGGGTGACCTGACGAAGGGGCAAGGAATAGCCCAGAAACGTCGGTCACCCATCTGACGAAGGGGCAAGGAATAGCCCATAAACGTTGTGAAAACAATAAAGAAAAAGTTGACACCCATAACATTTTGTTGTATACTGAGACAAGTGGCTTTTAGAAACATTTTTGAAGCCCTTGTACATGTATGATCCCCAGCGAGTTAAGATTGATAATACAATGTGCAGTTGAGATTGACATCCAATGATCTTGGGGAAAATAAATACCAGCAAATTTAGCATGTGCTAGTATTGTGGATGTGTGCTCTATGTGAATATCCTATATTAATAATAATAATCATGTATGAAACAAGGTAGACCACCTGGGTCTACATCTCAGAAGCTGCCTTTTGAGAAATGGGTAGTTTTTTTAAATGCAAAGTTGTTAGTTTGCACATTTTGTCCCACAAACTCTCTATCCTTAGAGGTGAGGTGAGGTTCTGTACCTGTGGTAGTAGAGCTTCTGGACATGCTGTGTTGCAGGATGCTAACGATGCACTCTCAGCTGATGAAGAGATATGAAAAGGAGGTGAAACAGAACATGGCTCACTTGGAGAGCATTGCTGACCTCAATGTGAGTAAATATTGATCAGAGAAAATATTTTAATATCAGCTCTGTAACTTCTGTGTAGCAACTTTCTTTCTGAGTCAGTGCAGCCATCTTGAAATGTCTAGATATAACCATTACTCGCCATTTAGTTCTCAGTGTAGTGATGGCTTACAGTATCTTTAGTAGTGGGCTTTGATCTCCTTGTTTTTGCAGAGTTTGAAAAGTCATAATATGTTTTGATGTGGTAAGCATCTCTGAATTGAACTGAGGTAGATGAATATGATGACATCATTTTCTCTTCAAATCTTTATGATTTTAGTGGGTGTTTTGATATGTTGCAAAATGACATTTTGTATTGAGGACATTATTTGATTAATTTTTTAGATTTGCTTTTTTTAGGTGAGGTTGATGGAAATGGAGACCAGGGCTAAAGAAGAGAAAGAAAAAGCCTTGAGACTTGAGGCTGATCTTGCTGGCGTCAGGGGTCATGCTGGGTCAAGGACATTTGGTAATGAACTGATCTGGATGGGATCAACACATCAAGAGAAATAGAAACTTCATTCCAACATCTCAGTGTTGAAGAATATCATATGACAGATTTTAAATATGGGAATATGATCCTGTGCCTTTTGCTAGCTCAAAGTGGCAGCAAGTGTTAGAACAGATAAACCATGTGCCCCTTCTGGCAGATCGTCAATATATTTATCTGTTATTTATCTGATTCCAACTGTAAAGAGATTTTGAAAGCCTGAAGATGAACACACAGAAGTATTTTGGTACTTTCAGACTCTGAGCTGCGTGATATTGTCCGAGAGAGGAACAAACTGAAGAAAGAAAACAAGAAACTGAGGGAAGAGTTGGACGGTATTGACGAGGTAAGTCTGGATAGTCGTTTTCATGTCAAGGGAGGTAACTGTGACATAACCTGTGGAGATGTCAGATGACACCTGAGCTGAAAGTGTTGCGTTATTTCCACAAAGTCCATATGAGACAGATCATAGACAAGTACCATCTTTGAGCTTCTTGAATTGAACCACCTTCTGCTCTATGTGCAAATATTCTACTAAACGATGGAGATGGTCTGCCTGGCTCAGCCTTTTACCTAGATAAAATAATTTGCTGACTGTGAAGTTAATGTACGCTCACTCTTTTTCCTCAACATAATTTTGACAAATTATGAGGAAAAAAAGTTTCGTAAAGCATTTCTATCAAGGGGCTAATGTGAAACCATTTGTAGGATAGTCAAATGGAACATTTAATTAGTGGCATTGATCAACAAATTCCAGTCTAAATTAAGCTGACATTAGACATGGATACAATGTGTGAAGCCCATTTCTGGTGTACCCGGCAGTCATATTTCTGGAATATTGCTAAAAGTGGTTTAAAACCATATTCACTCACTCAGGGGTTTTGTGACCTTCATTTTGTGTATCTGATCTCATTATAAAGAGTTTGTGGAACATTTGATGATTTTCAGAAATGATCTCTTTCAGAGTTTCTTTGACGAGATCGAAGATATAAAGTTTGGATTTCAGCAGTCAGCCCAGCTCAACAAGGAGTATGAGAAGGCTCTTCATAAATTGTGCCAGAAGTTTGGCGTGCCCTACCCTCATCCTGAGAAAGCCATACTCATGCCAGAAAAGAAATGATCCTTCAAGATTTTGACCTCATCTGAATTGGATGTCTCATTGTCCATCATTTGGTTGCTCAGGTGTTTGTCTGTCCAAAACGTAATCACTCATGTGCAGCTGGAACTTTGTATGAATGATCCCAAGTGTGATGTCATCAGCTCCTCACATAATTGTCCTCCATTTGCAAACATGGCGGCCATTATTTTGTGATATGTCAGTTAGGCTTCAGAACTTTGAGCCTCAATTTTTATATTTACAGTCAATGTACATTTGTTATATCGTATCACCAATAAACTTTATTTTGTCAAAAAAAAACCAAACAGTTTGCTTGTTAGTTTCTGAGTTTATCTTCAAGAACTTTAGGTTGTGATTGTTTAGCAGAAGTAGTCATGTGCATTTCAATCTTCTTGATCCAGATATGTTATCGTTTCCATATTGTGAAGATCGACACATATGACATTGCTCACTAGAATGTTCAGACTCCGTTACTCACAGACCACCACTATGAAGCTAAAATATTAAACAATAAAGTGCACACAATGTTCATGCACAGAATAGAGCTCAGAGTTTTAATCAACACGAAATTCACTCTGGATCAAATCAAATCCTTGATAAGGAACCTCCACAGACCCATTAAGAACTGAGCATTTGTTTTAGTGTGAGGATGTTGCTGACACAGATGTTACCTCACTCACTCCATCACACTTTGTACATGACCACAATGTGTGAAGCCCACTTTCCCATTTCTGGTGTCCGCCGCTGTGATACTGCGATATTGTCTAATAGAGGCGTAAAGCTAAACTCACTCGCTCACTCACACTGGAAAAGACGTAAACATCATAACATATAAGAAATGGCATTTTATTCAGTCAGTAAAAACTGTACATCATACTCACTTTCCATTGTATACATGTAGCCATTTTGTTCTCATTAACAAGGATAGTGGTATGCATGTGCGTAGAGCTAGATGTTCAATGTTTTATAGTGTTTATACACGGCTATGAATAACAGCAGAAGGGGGATATGACACAATCACAAATTCATATATTATTTCAGGCCATTATTTTTCTTAAAAATAACCAACTTTGTAGTAAGTAGCTTTGATATATTGCTCTCAATAAGTAAGTCAAGACATACATCTTTGAAAGTCGCTATCAATAAAAATGAATTATTTTAAATGTTCTTTTAACCTATTAAACAATTATGCAAAAAAAATTAAGAACAGTGAACAAAGACAGAGCCATGTCTGTAAGAGAAAAGAAGAATTCAATTCCCAGTATACATGTCCTGCCTACTTTGTTACACTTTTGAGAAAATTGAAAAAGATACTTGAAACTGAGAGTTTTATTTTCATATTTTTTCAATGTACAGCCAATGCATTTAAGGGGAAACTTGTTACTGTTTAGCTTGTCTGCCAAAGTGTGATACCGTACAAATGAATTCTGTTCATGTATATGAAAATGTCAAACTGATGCCTTCAAGGAAGGGACAAAAATTCAAATGAATAACAGGCATACTTGGATGCATTTGAAACCAGTTTTTTTCACTGACCTTGAATGTGAAGTTAATGACACAATGGAAAGATGTAACATTGGTTTCTCAACAAATGATGGAAATGATATATTCTGAACCTTTTGACACAATGACATTATATATTACCTTGGAATTCACACTGCTTGACACGAAGCTGAAAAGATTTAACCCGGAGTTCAGTTTCTGTTTGAATATAAACTGCTTGACACAATTCTGGAAAGATTAAATCCAGGGTTCAGTTTCTGTTGGAGTTCGCACTGCTTGACACAATGCTGAAAAGATTTAACCTGGGGTTCAGTTTTGCAGAAACAATCAGAGTATTGAATTCATTCAGTGCAATCTGCACATTGTTGTTGCTGCTTTATGCCTTCAAGACCTCAAATCACACACTATCAGCTCTGCATGACCAGTCCCAGTGAGACATGTCATGATTCTGATGGCAATGGGTTTGAAACCACGGAACATCCTTGATCTATCAGCACCAAGCTCTTTCAGCAATCAATTCCTTAAATGTATTTCCTCCAGCACAAGCTGACATGCCATGTCAATATAAGTCCATTCAGAGAGAGTACAAAGGGGGAGAAAACGGTTAAAGTGTTTGCTCATCATGCCAAATAACCACATGGGTACAAGGTGTGAAGCCCATTTCTGGTGTCCCTTGCCATGATATTGCTGAAATATTGCTAAAATGCAGCATAAAACTAAACTCAATCATTCACATTCAGAGATGCATTGCCCAACTTTGTCATGCCATCAACATTCTTCATGCATCTATCACAGTGAGTATCCATGTCAGACACTATGTCTTCACTGGCTAAGAGTGTCTGCAAACACATTATGTAGAAGCCTCATGATTCATTTCTGGAACATGTAAAGGCTACAGTTTGGCACAAACATGAAAGATGTTTGACCCTCTTGGTGATGCATCACCTCCTGTGCTTCTTTTCAGTCAGTGCAAGTTCATCATTCTTTAATCATTCTCTGTAATACAGTCACAGAATGTAGTATCTCTGACAATGTCCTCTTCCTGGAAAACGTTTTCACCATTTTCATCATTGGTTTGTGACCATTATATTGGAATCAAGATGTGATCTTTAAATCATGAAGTTCATCCAAGAGTACAATCTAAGTCAGATGTTTTGCTGAGACATATTCTGTGATGAAGGATATCACTTGAGTTCATTGTACCAAGTTACCTGTAAACTGTAAACTGGAGATACTGATGAACAGCTACAGGATGACACATACCTAACATAGTTGTCTTGAGACTATACGCTCAGAGAGGAGAGTCAGGGACAGATATGCTATGGTGGGCATCATCACAAGGTTTCAGCTCAACAATTAAATATTTCCTTTGATTGACAAATATATCAATCAAGTTCACTGTTCCACGTTTGCCAACAAATATATATTCAGTAATATTATGTTTTCAGGAAAAGGAACTTCTTTGGAACATTTTAATTGATGACTGCTTGCAGTCCTTTCAATCTGGTACAGCTCACACACCAAGTTTTACATCTCCTCTGTTATTTTTCCATTTCAGTCTGGTACAGCTCACACTGAAAGACCTCTGTTGTCCTATTTTAACCGGTATAGGTCACACACCACAGTACACATGTCCTTTGTTGTCCTTCTACTTCAGAGATGAGAGACACGTCCTTCCATTCAACCAGGGACGGTTTACTTGTCCTCTGAAGCCCTTTGTTCCATCTGCTACAATTCATGCACCATGAAATGCGCACCTTTGTGGTCTTTTTAATCCATCAGGTTCTTATCACATATGCCATGATATGCAATTCCTCTGTTGTCAACCCATCTCATCACGTACAGTTGACGCATAATATGCTTGTTGTCTTTTGTCCTCCAATTTCATCTAGCACAGTTCACAGTTGTCCTTATCATCCATATTATGTCCTACTAATGCCAAGATACTGGTGCAACAGATCTTTATATATACCAATCAACAGCACATCTGCCTTCAGTACCAATACACCACACATCAGTCAGACTATGTAAATTAGTTATCACATTTTCTCAAGGAACACCTTGTATTACTTTAGAGATGTGTGTAACCTTTCAGGGACCAAGGCAGCAAAAGAAGTGTTTGTTTCTTTGCTAGCTCTGAACACCTTCAGCAGATACACCTTGCAACTCAAGTCAGTTTACTCATGAACAGCAAAGGACTCATTCAGAATTATCATTCTCATAGCCAGTGGCACCAATCTGATGTAGTCGCCAGAGCCTGACAGGCTCAGCTCAGATACAGCTTTTTGATGAAGGGGGTGAACAGTTCATTTTCACCCACTTTCATGAGAATTTCAGTGGTCATTTACTTAACTTTCAGGATAAAAGGGAAGTGCACCCCTCTGCACCTCTCCTCTGGATCTGCCTATATGGCTGGCATGACCATGTATCTACAGTCTTGATGGAGGACCTTCATCTCCACTGAGGTTTCTCAGTTCCTGTTTCTTTCAGATATGGAACTTCAGATGCATCACCAGTAGATCTGATTGTATTGTAATGAGTTGTATTTTGTCAGTTTGAATCCAGACCTTTAGAAGCATCATCTTAAGGTGTGCCTATAATTTATGTGATCTGCTGTACTTTAAGATCTAGAACTTCAGAAGCACCATCATCAGGCCCAGCAGTAAAGTAAGGAGTGGCCTGTTGTCCTTTCAGATCAGGATCACCAAAACAATCACCTGCCAGTAATATAAGGATTGGTCAATTGTCCTTCCAGATGTGGAAGTTCAGAAGCATCATCATCAGGACTACCAATAGTTTAAGTGGTGTAATAATTTGTCAGTTCAGTCCTTTCAGATCAGGATCTCCAAAAGAATCACCACCAGCCCTGCCTGTGATTTAAGGGTTGGTCTATTGTCCTTTCAAATCTGAATCTCCACAAGATTCACCATCAGTCCTGCTTGTGTTGTAAGCAGTGGCCAGTTCTCCTTTCAGGCCAGGATCTCCAAAAGAATCACCACCAAGCCTGCCTGTGATGTAAGGAGTGGTCTATTGTTCTTGCTGATCTGGAACTCCAGAAGCACCAGGCCTGCCTGTATTATAAGGAGAGACCTAATATCCTTTCTTCAGAATCTCCGCAAGAATCACCACCAGGCCTGCTTGCATTGTAAAGAGTGGCCAGTTGTCCTTTCAGGTCAACAACTCCACAAACATCATCATCGTGCCACTTTGTTGAATAAGGTGTTGTCGGTTGTGTAGGAATGGAAGCGATGATGAGAATATTGATACCAGCATAGCAAGAGCAGTCCTTTATTGCTATAAGTGTGTCACTACATTATGTGGAAGTATAAAATAGGTTTTCATTGGTTCCTTGCCTTTCAAATTTGTTAATCCGCGGTATTCATGTTCATATCCTTTCTTGATTAAAACTTGGGCTGTCTTTTCTGCCATCTGAAAAGAATAAAAAGGACATTCCTGAGGATAATTTTACAATCATGTGCAAATGGAAAAAAACTTTAAAAAGTCACTATTGACATTTTAGTGGCACAACTTCTGAAATCATTTTTGGAATATTTTTGACTGAATGTTTTTTCAACCAATGCCTCCAACAGGGCAAACAAATTTGATCATTTGTCATGTTAAAAACGTTTGTGAGGGTTTCCAAATTTGTCATCTTAGATTCAAGATAAGTGAAGAAAAGATAAAAAAAATATTTCTACTTCAAGTATACTTTTTCATTTCGTCAAAATGGCAGATAGAGAAAAATTTCAAATAAAATGAAATAAGGATGGCATTTGAAACAGTTGCATATCTTTTAGAATATGTTAGTGGAAATTTTGTTTAAAAGTGACTTTTACATTTTTAAGTTACAAACAAGGGAGGCACAGGGATGTCCAATCTATATTTAACACAATACTGTATATTCTTTGGGGCACGTATGAAGCAAGAATGAGCTCATAGGTACATTTTGTTTTTTCGAGACTACAAGCACCACCGTCGCTGGTTAGATACTTACATGTATTTTACCCTGTTCACTGCTACTGTCCATACGACTAGCTACATTGACAGTGTCACCCCAGATATCATACTGAGGCTTACGAGCACCGATAACTCCCGCTATGACTGGACCATCATTTAAACCTGTGCGTGAAACAAAAGAATTCATAACATCTTTAACATATCTCAAAATATACTTCTATGTTCATAATGGTTTAGTTTTGATAAAATGTGACATGTAGCAGATTAGAGATTGTTGTGTGGTTAATTGTACAGACTGTCTTTCACACAAGTCTGAAATGATCCTACAGCCTTACATGGGAAACAGATTATGACTGGATATGAGTGAGTGAGTTGTATTTTATACCACACTCAGCCATATTCCAGCTATATGATGGCGGATTGTAAATAATCAAGTCTGGACCAGATAGTCCAGTGATCAACAGTGTTTGCATTGAGTCAGCCAAGTCAGTGAGCAACCAAGTCAGCGAGCCTGACCACCCGATCCCATTAGTCGCATCTTACAAGCATGGGTTGCTGAAGATCAATTCTAACACAGATCTTCATAAGTGAATTGTGGATGTACACATCTTTGAAACAATTTTGATATTTACCACGGTTACAAAACGTTTATGCTCAAATAGAATGTTGATAGAGAAATATTGTATTTCTGAAAGGACTTTGATGGGACACTCACCTATCCTGAGTTTGAACTGATTAAAAGAATGCTGATTGAAATTGTCTAGCTTTTCTATCATTGAAAGCGCAAAGTCAGTCATCTTAACAATGTTTGCTTCATTCTCCACTGAATCCTGAAACAAAAAATAGTGTATTAATCATTGTGAAACATAAAACGTAGTAAACATGTGAAACACATAACATTAAGGTAGTAAACACATAACATTAAGGTAGTAAACACATACATTAAGGTAGTAAAAACATAACATTAAGGTAGTAAGCACATAACATTAAGGTAGTAAACAGTGTGAAACACATAAAATTAATGTGGTAAACATTGTGTAACATTAATGTCGTAAACGTTATGAAACACAAAAATAATGTAGTAAACATAATAATTGCTGAATTGTCCTGCTGTCTTAAACAATTTTGAACATTCTATTCTCTATCATTGTCCAGTGTCCTTGAGGAACCATAGGCAATGTGTTCCATCCTGTCTATTGCTTTTAAATTGGTTCATGGATGATTATATGTCATTATATGTCATAATGCCATGGAATACTGTTCACAACGTTAACCCTTTGGACTGTCCCTGCACATCAAGCTACCATATCTTTTGCTACCTAAATCATGTTAAGCAGCATGTGTTATTTTATACATTGCAGTCTCTTAGTTAAGTACAGATTCTAGTTCTTCTGGGTTGGGCTGTTCCATATTGAATTTGCAGCCATATTATCAGAATGAGGCATCTAGTTGTTAGCACGCTCACTCAACCACTTAAAATAGCATTGCAGATACATTACTTTTGGACATGAAAGCTGTCCAAATTCACACTTATCAGAAGGGTACACAAAGTCTGTGGTCAGGACTACCAGTCAGCCTACATCCATTTTCAGCTGCAGTGGCTGAGTGGGTATGATAGCTTTGTGTGCTGGTGATTAGGTGTCTGACTCTTGGAGTGTGGGTTCAAATCCCAGATGGGACTCAACCCAACAAAAATACTAGAATCTGTACTATTCTGAGAAAGTGTTATCCCAAATATAATGTGCTGCATTTGACCACATTCTGAAAGGTAGTGTGTATTCAATGTTAAGCAGTACTATACCAGTTTCCTTGATAAGATGGTGCCTTACCTCCTTATCCTCCATGCCTGGTTGAAGCCCGGTGGCTGCCATATATGTACTGCCGATTGTCTTTATCTTCTCCACACAGTGAAATCTTGACTGGGTCAAAAGCTGAAAGTTTGAAAATCAAGAATAAAATATATCGTAATGTATGGATTTGTAAATAATTCGTTTTTATTTTGTTAATAATCAATAGGGTTTGTGGACATCCCCTTTGCCCCAAGTAAGTAAGTAAGTAAGTAAGTAAGTAAGTAAGTAAGTAAGTAAGTAAGTAAGTAAGTAAGTAAGTAAGTAAGTAAGTAAGTAAGTAAGTAAGTAAGTAAGTAAGTAAGTAAATAAATTAATTAGTTAATTAATTTTGCAACTGCTGTTACTTCACCTACCTTTCATGCTCACATTATGTCAGTCTAACACTCTAGTACAGTCTAGTCTCGTTAATCCAACCTCAATTTATCTGACTATCAGATTTAACCGACAATCTGCTTTATCCAACACTTTTGTTAGTAACAAATTAAATATACATAATTTAGTCTCATTTATTTAGTCCAACATTCTCATTAATCCAACAAGTTGCTGTGCAACAGAGGATGTTGGATTAATGAGACGTGCCTGTATATTGTTTCAAAGTAAAGTCTTACAGTGTCAAAATCAGAGATAATTTCATTGAGCACTCGTATACACTCAAGGCCATGTCTGTTGGCAGCGTTTTGTTGGTAGAAGTCCTTGAAGTTTGGTATAGATGCAAACATGACGCTGACATTGGGGTAGTACTTGTGATACAGATCCTGGAATAGGTAGAAGAGAAACATTAATTAATAAATATTACAGTGCAGGACCCTCTTACGCACTGGCGGGTTTAAATACATGCTCTAAAAAAAGTAGAACATTTTCTGTGATAATAATGAATGTTTTGAGAGTCCACTTCCTTATCACCATGGTTGTTTGTACAGTAATCACTCTTGAAAGATGACTGGTGTACGACATAAAATTTGCATGTGTACAATTTTCAGGCAAAAGAAAATGAGCCCAGAGACTTTCTTCAGTCCAGAAACTGTGGTAATTTGAGATTGCAACATATTCTAGACTTGGGCTGCATTAAGTATATTTGTTTCAGGGTGAGTGAGTGAGTTTGGTTTTACGCCACTTTTAGCAATATTCCAGCGATATCATGGCTGGGGACACCAGAAAATGGGCCTCACACATTGTACGCATTTGGGGAATCGAACCTGGGTCTTTAGAGTGATGAGCGAACGCTTTAACCACTAGGCTACCCCACCGCCCCATATTTGTTTCAGGGTCTACTTGAGCAGAAACAAGTCAACATGATATTTAAATTTTTTACCTCATTTTTTCTAGATGCCCTCAGAAAATAATCTGCCACATGAGCAGGTAGAATATTCTCCAGGATGATTTTGTTGATGGCAGCTGTGACCTTGACCTCATCGGGATCCTTTCTTGTCTTCCAGAGAAAGTCTACTCGCTGCGTGTACTCTGTCTGTATGATATGACATGAAGTAATGAAATGAGTGACTATGTTGTTTCAGTTGATGTTGCTATTCCCCAATCTGACCCCAACCACCACCTGCAACACCCGTACTGGTTTTGCTTTTTCAGACAACCCCTCCTATATGCTTGTTTTCATAGTGATAGTGAGACACTATGTCTAATTTAAAACTGGACAATGAAAAATTGTGATTGAAATACAATATCGCTCACTAATTTGTATAAAGCCATGGTCTGTTCCAAATAAGTCGCTTTGAATATAAAAAAATAACTTGAAAAATAAAACATTGCTGAGTCATTCCCCAGTAAGTTTCCTTACTTCCTAAAAATGAGACGGTAGTTAGTTAGGCCAAACTTAGTTTAACAGATATTTCACACTTACACATATTAATTACATAAACTGTAAATATAACTGTGAAAGAAAAAGGGTATTTTGGGGTTTTATTTTCCATTTCTAACAGTACTTTAGTCAGAGCCAGTTAATTAAGGTTATGTGAAAAAGTTTAGTAATCTTTAGCATTACTGCACAGTATATTGGATTCAAATTTCTTTTTATTGCGTTTTTTCTTATTATGGTTTAAACGTATAAAACATCTTAAACAAAGGAATTAATTACTGTGCTGGAGTTTTTTATGTAATACTGATATTTTCGACAGATTTCCAGTTAAGAAAGTTGAACTTGAGTTGATTTTGAGATGCCAATTTAGCTTCTGTATTATTTCTCACTCTCATGGATTCTCAAACTTAGTTTTGTACGGTCAGTTTTTGTAAGACACAAATATCCAGCTGGTAGAGTCATCACATACCTGTCTGTCCAGCACATGTAGAGCTATAAACATTATAGCTAGATGGACTGACGCCATAAGTCTTAAATCAGCCTGCATTTCATTGGGTCTGAAATTAATAATGATGCAAAATAAAATAACTGTTCTTGAGAATGGAGACATGAACTCTTTCTCCATAACCCTGCACATTATCTAAACTGGATTATTCCTCAGTCCCAGTGAGTGCCAATTTAGACAACCCCCACTGTATGTTTAAAAATATCATAATTAAGTCAAACACAGATTTTTAATTGTTCAATTAAAATGTTTAATTCAACTCCATTAGGAAAAATGTGACTCTCAGTAATATCTACATGCAGAAAGTCAATTGTCCACATAACCAAGTATGGTTTAACACCACTGTCAGCAATACCCCGGGGTATATACTGGAAATGGGCTCCGCACATTGAACCCATTTGAGCTTTAACATCTGGTCTACTACTAGGAAGACTCCTAGTTAAGTAGCCCTTCACTTACTGTGTATCCTTGTTAACCAAGTTGTTGAACTTGATGAAGATGTCCTGTCTTCCAAGATGAAGAATAAGGAAGTACACAACTAGCGCCACTGACATCTCTGCCAACTTGATGATGAAGCTGAGGTGGACGAAGACGCTGCATGATGTCAAGCCCAGCATAAAACTGAGGATGTAGTACTGGAAGACAACAAAGATGCTACAATCCAAATGGATATTCTCCAACATTTCTGGATCACGGAATAATGTTACAGGTTTTGGAGTAAAGCTCAAGAAAGCTGCTTGTTTGTAACATAATATTCTGATGCAACCTTTTAACAGATGTAGCCCATTAAGGTTCCGGTGTAGAACAGGCCTTCAGCAACCCATGCTTGCCATAAAAGGTGACCATGCTTGTTGTAAGAGGCGACTAATGGGATCAGGTGGTCAGGATCACGGACTCGGTTGACACACGTCATTGATTCCCACTTGCGCAGATCCATGCTCATTGTGCTGGTCACTGGATTGTCTGGCCCAGACTTGATTATTTACAGACTGCCACCATATAGCTGGAATATTGGTGAGGGCGGCGTAAAACTAAACTCACTCACTCAATTTTATCAGATGTTCCGGAATGTTTCTTTCATGGTCGTGAGAACACCTATCTGATTTTAAATAAGTATAATGGACTGACTTTTCAAAATGCAATATTAAACCATTTCCATTCACTCATGTAAGAACAATTCTATAAATGACAGCGAAAGAATTCCTTACAAGTGGGTAATCACAGCTGCTTTCACCAAGTAATGGCACCGTGGAGGAAGTGTTTTCCAACTGCGGCATGTGAAGTTCTGTATTGCAGGAGATCTGAAGAACATACAGAACATGCTTTAACGCTAATGTGAGAAATTAGGATCTCAGTATAATAAAATGTATATTATTGGTAAGGTATCATTGATTCTTTTCATCAATGATGAAATGTGGAAACAATTTGACATGAGAGTCTTGCATGATTCAACTACAAAAGAATAATTTAAAATGGGCAGATGAATACTGTTTTTAGTACTTGATTGTAAGTATAAAGAAGATTAATACTAGATGGATAGAATATCCTTTACATTCCTCATCATTACTGATATTGGAGTAATTATGGGACAACAATACTTGTATGTTGTATTATGAGACTTTTTGTAAGGTCACACATATAGTTGAACTTCATGTTGCACTGGCATGTTCTGAGCGAGTATAGCATATTATGGACATAATTAACTCAAGTTTCCTGTGATTAAAAGTTACATGACTTATCCCACTGGGTACCCATTTTCTGCTGGGTGAACAGGGGCAATTTTGAACAAACTAATGTGAGACCGGTTTACTGTGGGCAGGGAGGAGTTGTAGAAACTCTCAGAAGTCAAGCTGTGAAACATGCACAAAAGGGTGTTGGGTAGCCTAGTGATTAAAGTGTCTGCTCATCATGCTGAAGACACACATTTGATTTCCCACATGGGTACAGTATGAGAGGCCAATTTCCGGTGTCCCCAACAGTGAATGTTGCTTGAACATTGATAAATGTGGCATAAAACCACATTCACACACTCTCTGACTCACTGACTCAAAACACGATGACAAGACAACACGCCATGAAAGTACTCACCAGACTGATGCTGGAGGCAAAGAGGATGAGACTGGTACAGCAGACAGATATGACCAAACGGAGACAGGTGCTGTAGGTGATGCATCGGCTGAACTTGACCAACACACTGACCAACTTGTTGCCTAAGGACTGTACAAGCAGAAACAACAATTGTTTGATGATTATTCTGGAAGTTAGTGAGTCAAACTCTCCCATCTTTACAGAAATCTACATGACCCATTTTGAAGGAGAATACCTCTCCAGATCCCCAAGCTAACATGTCTGCTGGTGTAAGCAGGTGGATGACACATTTTTTATCTTCAGAAAAGACCCCGATTCCACCTCAATACTCTAAGAGTAAACAGCTAACATCTCCATCGAGACAAGAAATTCCCCTTCCTGCAGATGCCCTGAAGATTTTTCTGAAGAAAAGATCTAAACTATAGTCTACAGAAAAAAAACCAAAAGCACCCATTCTGACCAATTCATTCATTTCAACTCTAACCATCCCTATAAAATCAAGTCCAACAAGAAAAGAACATCCACTTCAAAAACAATAACCATTAAAATGATGATTTTCTGCAGCAAGCCTTCACCCCCTCAACCAGTATCTCACTAAGTCAGGAGAGATATTTCCACCATACTCCACTCCAAATTCAAACTGATCAAGACATGAATCCACCCATCAATATTTCTCTACACTACCTCTAAGGACCTCTATTCAGCAGACTGTTTAAGCACCAAACAGGTAGTGGCACTATTTTCATCGCTCCCAACAACAGCATGGAGATAAATTTGATAAATGAGAATGGATGAAACACTCACAATGCAGACTTCGGCAAACTGTATCACAGATATGAGCACAAAGGTCACAATCCCTACAATTCCAACCACTAGGAGAGGAATATCTCTGAAAGTAAGAGAAGTAACTTGTATAAATGGGATGTCTTTGACATAGGATCTATACAGAAGAGCAATATGAATCTTGTATTGACAGTAATGGCGACACTATGTCACTGAAAGTGAACTTTGAATAACGTTTCCAGAGTGAAAGGTACAGTGGTGTTTCTGTGGGGGACACAATCTTTCTTTTGTCCTTTCTGCAACATTAAACCTCTGAAAGAAGCCAAGCTACCTCAGATTCTGAACCTCCATCTCACTAGGGTTTTTTCAATGAAAAAACCCCAACATTGTTTGTCCCCAAATTATGCATATTCTCCCCTAATTATACCCATTCAATCTCTAAGCATTCATCTAATGAATTCTAATGTGGAATCTTTGTTCAAATAAACTACTTGCTACCAACATAAGGCAAAGATAAAGTGATTAAGGATAGGTTTAAAATAATAAATGATTATTAGCTGATCAGAGATGTGAAAGTGTCCTGAACATCCGACTGTACACAATAACAGACTTGTCTGTAGCTTCCAGTCTTGACACCTGAAATGACTGATGTTATATGTGGACGAGGAATGTGATGATGACAAGGACACACCTGGGCAGCATGATGGCCTGAATGATGATGACCGAGAGGAAGATGACGGCGCAACACGCCACCTGGTACTTGAACATCAGGTCAGCCTGATGCATGTAACTGTGTTCTTGTTGTCTCTGCTTGAAGGTCAGGAACATCCGGTTCACATCGGTGTTGTTGGGGAGACACCTGGTGGTCATACAGGAACATTAACACTCGCCTACTCATCTAAACCTGCATCAATGAACAGATGGCTGAACCTAATGCAGGTCAATGATATGAATGACAGAGGCTGATCTCTTGCAGGTTGTGACTGGAAGACACTATACATAGCATTCCTTAATCATTGACATTGAACGAAAATATACCATACACTGCATAGCCAAAATTAATATCTCTAGAGCAACTGTCTTAATTTAATCATCACAAGAGTTATTACTGGTTACTGTGCAGACGTGCCTCTGTGGTTATTTTGTCTAGCAAATATGCTAAAAGGCAACTATGCTTGTCATGAGAGGTGACTAACATGATCGGGTGTTCAGACTCGCTGACTTGGTTGAGACATGTCATCGATTCCCAATTACGTAGATCCATGCTCATGCTGTTGATCTCTGGATTGTCTGGTCCAGACTCGATTATTTACAGACCACCACCATGTAGCTGGACTATTGCTGAGTGCAGCATAAAACTAAACTGAATCACACGCTTATTAGCTGCACATGAACATACACTCTCAAAGCAGACATATGTTAAGATTACACTACACCAAAATTGGAATCTGTAGCTTACCAGGGAGTTTTTGTATGGATTTAATTATCTGGCACTTTTGACTGGTTGATTTTGTGTAAGATTTCAAATGTACATCCATCCATTAATTAGAACTGAACATTTTTTTTATATTTGTCACTTTTGATGGCTAATAAGCTGAATGTGACCCCAGGTATTTTCAAACAGGCATGGTGCAGAAATTGGGTTGACTGTTTTGTTTTACTCAGAGAAGAAGTGGGTTGAGGTAGTGATTTTTTTGTTGATGTTTTAAGCCAAAATATGGACACATAGATGTGGTTATTTTTATAATATATAACACTACTATAGCAGTCAGCAGGATAATATTTGGTTTTGTTACAAAATAAACCATATGTCCCTAGTCTGTGTCAGTCAGAATGACCAACATATGGTACTACCAGACACTGACCTTCCGCCACCGAGTTCTTCAAGGCGTTTACCCAGCTCCACCTTCACTTCCTGTTGTAGGTACATGTCTCCTGAAAGAAGGCTGCTGCAACAGACCATCCTCAGAGTTATCTCCCTTGATGTGTTGTCACAAACCCATACATGTGTAAGTTAGTAGCCGACATCATAATCTCTGCTGACAGTAAATGGGTTGAAAGAACTTAAAAGCTTTGACTTAAGTCTTGTATACAAGAGCTAACTCCCTTGATGTGTTTTCAAGAAATTATATTCATCTAAGAGTTAAAAGAGAAATTAAGATCTTAGAACTAAAAATGCAATACTTTTCATTAAATACATTTTAAAAAATCTTTTTATCATTTTTAATGAAAACACTTTTTCAAAGTCTCGTAATTTCATTAATAATCTATGATAGTAACAAAAGGATATGGAATTAGTTGAATATCATGCCACAAAATAATGGGTCAAACTGAGACTATTCCTGACATACCTTTGATCCAGTCCACTTGAATTAATGATAAAATTTGTATCCACTAAGGCCAGACTCTGTTGAAAGTAAAGCAAACATTGACTTTTAAACTATGGTCATACATAAACTCTATCATTAGATGACAAATATTTTCTTCAATGCTGCTTTGTGGCAATGTTTCAGTTAAATCAAAGCGTCTGCTTGATGGGGGATAAAGATCCAAACTGATGTAATTCTTAGATGTTATGTTTACCGCCTTGAAACCTAGCAATACAGGGAATTCAAAATGAAACACAAATACACCAAATGTTGAAAAATACATTGCATGAGACATAAATCAATGTGAAATGGTGTGAGCTTCATAGCCATTCTTGTTTTGATGACAAATGAGTGTCTGCCTTTGGAGGCTATATTCAATACTGTAATGTCATTTTCCATGACTTTTAAGTGACATTACCCAAGCTAGCCATGTCTCTTTGACATTATCAAGAAGCATGTCCGGTTATGAATAATGATCATTTATATGTCACTTGTATGTCAAAAAACATCAATCTGTAACTGCTACTGTATCATAGTGTTACGTGAATTGCATTTCATTTGGAACAAAGTATGCATGAATGATGCAGCTCTGGATCTGTACGAAGCCCTATAATGACTGGGCATTAGGCCACTGGTGCTTTAAATCTAAGGCACCATAACAACATCAAAGCAGTTTAACCCATTTAAGTCAATTAAATGACATGATTCCACTGAATGCTGAATAAAAAAAAGGCACTTTATGCCTCATAATAAAATATTGTTCGTAGCTTTTGAATATAAGAAATTTGCAAAAGATAAATAGAAATTGAAACTTGCCCTGCTAGATCTTACTTACACATATCAGTGTCAATAACTAAACAATACTAAATGACAGTACACATTTAAAATTCGCTTTAAAAAAACCCTTTATTTATCTTTTACTAAGCCGAGAAGCATTGATTCATTAGTTACCACCATCATATGTGTGTATTTCCCCTCTTCCCAATCGCCACCAGTTTCTGCATCCATTTGGTCATGACTAGTAATAATACTTACTGTGAGACTCAGGACACGAGACACCATGGACGTAGACTGGAGGTTGGCAAAGGGTTTGTCTATACCCCAAGTCTCCAAGTACTTCGTGACTTTCAATGAGGCTCGCATTGTGTGTTCAAATCTTGTACGTGCCAGTTTCTGTTTTCTTGGCTGAAAAATCAGTAGTTGTTATAAAACCATTTCACAAAGCCAGTGTCTTGACCCTGGTGTTCATAATCAGATAATAAAATAATTTGTTAATATAGATAAGAATAACATGCTTTCATAAATGATTATTTAACTATGATTGGTTCAGTTTTATTATTAGAGGAAACAGTAAATATCATTTTTTGATTCATATTAGTTATTGTCATATCTACAAGCACGCACATTTATAGAAGAGCAATATTTTAATCAATAGGTGGAATGTAACTTGAAATACATAATGATTCAGATGCCACCAAACATTGCGTGACTTGCTTTCAGGGTAATTCATGATCAGTAAACAATATTTGCATAATGAAATGAATTTTTTTTCCATCTCAACCACTTTGTTTTTATTTTACATGAAAGTTCCTTATGATCTACATACAGTAAAAACAAAATAAAATTTGTGCCCCCTTTGTGTTCATTGTAACCATGGTTACTGTAGTAATATATGAGAATGTACCGGTAATGGCAGTCATTGTAGTATGTGATAAGAATAATGCAGCAAGACACAAGTGAAATCTTTAGGTGAGGTGAGGAGAATTTAAAGTCATATTTAAGATCATTGCATTGTATGTGACTGTTCATACAAAGTGATGTTCTGCTTTCATGGTGATACTTGGGAACTGTGCCACAGTTTAACATGATTCGTGAAGATCTGGGTTACAACTGGTCTTCAGCAGCCCATGCTTGTGATACAAGGCAACTGAATGGATCGGGTGGTCAGACTCACTGACTTGGGTGACACATGTCATCGTATCTCAGATGACCCATGAAAACCCGTGACAGAAATTATCTTCAGTAACCCAAGCATGTCGTATGAGGATTACAGGGATCGAGTAGTCGGGCTCACTGACTTGGTTGACCCATGTCATTATATCCCAATACCATAGGTCAGTGCTCATACTGTTGATCACTGGATTGTCCACTTGTCATATAGGAATTTATCCACACAGCAAAGTGAACATATCAGAAGGTTATCTTTCAAAAGAGATTACTGTGATCACTCAGATGTGTGCTTTTACAGTGTGTGAATTTTTATTGCTATTGACAAAATGTACACGAACAACTTGTGTGGCAGAGTGCTGTGTATTATCGTCCAAAACTGAAAAACATTGATGACAGTTGACAGTCTCACAGAATCTTCCAAACTCTCCCTGTCGAACAATTCCTCATCCGCCTGTCAACAATAATTCCCGTAAATCAAAGACATTAAAATGATTCCTAGCGCCAAAAACAAATTACGAGTACATCTGTTGATAAAGAATAATGACTGCAAAAGGTGTTTTCCAACAATAGCTTCTTAAAAGTATCAAGATGTCTTCTTAAGAATTCCTAAAAATTAAATTGTATACTCTAAACTAACATATATATTTATATAGGGTATAATGATTGATGAAGGCATTACTCACCCTCCTTTCAAATGGCACAACAAGGAAGGTCTTCATGTTGTTTTCGGCAATGAAGCGACTCCTAGTGTGGGCGTTGCCTGGCTCCACTTCATATTGTCCCCCAAGGCTGTCCAGGGTCTGCTGGGAGATGTGAACACGTCTGGGGGTTGGGGGTGAAAGAACGTTAACACTGGAGGGACACAAACTTCTGACATAACAAGTCTCCTTGATTGAAAAGAAATATTTTAAAAATCCATTGAGGTCATTGAAAACAATGAAAAATGCTTCATATCAGAGGACCTTTATAAAAATAGGTTTCAGCCAAGTAGGATTGACTGTGGCTATTTTTAAAAATTTGTGTTAAGTTGAGAGTTATCTCCCTTGGCACCATGTCGTCTCTTTCAGCACATGGCGCAAAATGTTTCTTATCGCTAGCAAACTTTTGGCTCATTTTGTAATGTTTGTACTTCAAAGGCGGTACACTGTTCAACATTGGTTACATATCGCGTTGGTCAACTGAAAAGCTTTTTCCCAAAATGGCGAAAAAGTTAAACCTGTTTTCACGAATGCTTGTTTTCACTTCTGTGAAAACATAATTGTATGTGGGCTTGTCTCCTTACCCTGGCACCCCTGATGACTCCATGTGGTTGGCGATGGTGACATCATCAGACCACACGTCATACTGCCACTTCCTCCGACCCAAAACTCCACACAGCACTGTTCCTGTGTGAACCCCAATACGCATGTCTACATTCACACCGGTTGCTTCCCTCACTTCCCTGTAAGGAAAATTACCATCATTAGCACAAAAATACCTTCTAATTTTTGCTATCAAATAAAATAATTTTTTTCTAATAAAATGCAAATATGAAAAGGTTGCAACATTCTGGTCACAATGCCAGTCTTATTACACAGTCATACTGTATTAGTCAATATCCCATTGTATTTACTATGTATCACAATAGATTAACTTTAAATATTCTTATTCACCAACAAACTGTGATGTATCACTGCAGTAACATGTCCTCTTTATCCCCAAGAATAAACAAAAATTATTAACATATTGTCATCCTTGAGTGTTATTGCTGTAACCTGCCATACTGCATGCTAGAAAGTTGGGGACTGCAATCTAAGTGTCTTGTTTTCATGATAAGAAAGGATGCTTGTTTGTGCAGAAGGGTTTGGAAGAGTTATCTCCCTTGGGATGATTTTACATCACCTTCATCCATTCTATTGACATTTTCACCCTGTTCAATGATTTTAATGCTTTCCAGGCCCAGATACAGCTTTTTGAGATTCACCCAATCCCTGGATCCGGCTATGATTTCATGCCAGCAAGATCTTGGGCTTCATCATGGTGAGTAAACACTTTAATCTCTATTCTACCTCACCACCAATGTACAGGTTGTCCAGCTTGACCTGAGCTACTCTGCATATGCATGACCCAAGAGGTCAAATGGCATAAACATTGGGTCGAGTCAACTTCATTAAATAGAGGAGCAGAGAATGTTGTTACTGTTGCATTCATGCAAAACATGCATACATAGATTGGTTACAGAACTTGACCTGGAAAACAACTCTTATAAAACAATTGTCATTTCATATTTTAATTGAATTGTGTTTACAGTCCTAAGCTATCTAATTTTGTTTACTAACTTCACAACGTTCAGAAAGCCATCTGTTGCTAATTGTTTAAAGAAAGGACTTTGCTGACGATTTCTCGACACTGAGATGTCAAATGGCCACCTTGTCTCAGCTGTTTGGACATGGTGACAATCACCTGACAAGGCGCACCCCTTCACAATAATAGACCCAACCAGTTGTGACACGGTCAAGCAATGCATAAGTATTTGCTTAATCAAGCTGAACAATCTGTATATCTGAAACTCTGTCTCAAACTGGCATTGAAAACAATTCAGAGTTTGAAAATGAAGTACGTAGTAAAAGTTATGCTCACATTTCACCATTGTCTTGCCACATCGAAGCTAATGTTTTGCATTGGTGGTTTGAACCAATCATACGTCGCCCCATTACCACCCTTTGAAATTCCTAGCTCCGCTTAGGTACACAGTTTATGTCACACATGCTAAACTTTCTCAGAGAAGTACAGCTGCTAGTATGATATTTGGGATTCAAACCCACACTCTGGGGTAAATGAACGTAGTGATCCAATCAGCAATTTGGTCTGCAACAATTCTGAGAGTCTGGGTTCAAATCCCATATGAGACTGAAATCTCAAGAGATCTTGAATCTGTACCTCATCTGTAATCTTAAATCTAACATGTTTCACATTTGACCACTTCCTAAACAACACTATCTATTTACAAATTTAACATTTTCATCATTTCTCCTGACCTGATAGCTTCAATCATACGTAGCCCCATACGGACACAGTTGGCAGCGTTGTCTTTGTCGGCAGAGGGGATGCCAGACACACAGTAGTAGCAATCCCCCAGAATCTTGATCCGCATACAGTTGCTCTTCTGAAATGAGAAAGTGGTTTTGTGATCAGGTTGCTTGGAATCATGTGATATCAGTGATATTGCTGTAGTTAGTTTCACCTTGACCTTGAACAAGAGGATGCAGTGATGCAAGTCTTTACAACTTGGGGGTGTGGTGGGCAAACTGGTTAAGGTGCCAGGCTAGTGATCCAGCGAGGTTGAGGTGTTGGGATCGAGCCCACCTGTGTAAAAACCTTGGAGTCAACATTGTGTGCAGACTCTTTCCGTGTTGTCACAACCCCTATTGTGCAGTACACAACCCTGTGCACTTAAAAGAACCCATGAATCCGTTGGTATATGACCAGATGGTGGCCACATGAATACATGCAAACACCTAGTTGTGGGTACAGCAATGTGCAGTGAACTTGGACAAAGTACTGTGACTATGTGTCCCAGTCCACCCAGCTGTGAATGGGTACCTCTTTAGGATGCGAGAGCCTCAATGCGCCAAGTGGCAGCAAGAGTTGTATACTCCCCAGGGAGTTGAGGTTGAAATGCGATGTACTGTTGATGTTGACATCCAGTGATAAAGGGGCAAATACCAGCGCCTTGAGCATGCACTAGTGCGTGGATATGTGTGCTATATAAATATCCTGTATAATATCATCATATCATATCAACTTCTGAAGAAACCACAAGCACAGTTATAGTTGGTTGGTTGGTTTGTTGTCTAACGCTGCACTCTGCAATATTACAGCTATATGGTAGGGGTCTGTAAATAATCTGGACCAGACAATTCAGTGATCAACAGCATAAGCATCATCTTTGCCATGATATTGCTGGAATGTTGCTTATGCTTAAAGTGGCATAACATTCAATCACCCAATCTTTGTGGTTGAAGATTTTAAAGAAATACTGCTCAGTTCTTGAGTCAATCAATGAAATACAAATCAATACCTTGGCTAACTGATCAAATCTGCCAAACAGCTCATTCAGCATCTTGACAAGTTCAGCTGCCGTGCAGTCAGAGGCCAGCGGAGTGAAGTTGACAATATCTGCATACAGGATACTGCAAGAAAAATGGATGTCATCAGTACTTCACAGGTATGTGGGAATGGTCAGTATACATTCGCTGCTCTTCTGGTGCACTCTGAGGCAAGTTCTCGGGGAACCAGTTTGATTTGTGCCAACACTGAAACTTCAGTATCAGAAGGCCAGGGTTTCGATAAGTGTAACTGTGCCATGGTAAAGGCCAGGATTTCATTAAGTGTAACTGTACTGGTAGCAAGAGATGTTGAACCAAGAAATGCTATAAGAACAGTCTTCTGTACAACAGCTGGTGTCATTCAAGTCTCACTTGTCAAAACAAGTAATGCAAAGCTCTCTGCTGAAACGGGATAAATAAAGTGTTCAGTTTATATTTTTGTGGGTTTCATTTTTTAACTTACACGATTTAGTCACTTGGTCAAATCATTGGTCACAAAATTTTAGTCTGTTTGTTTTAGTCTTTTGACCAAATCACTAATTGTTTCAGTCATTTGATCAAATCACTGATCGTTTTTCTTTCAGCCCTTTGATCAAATGATCGGTTTGACAGATTAACTGTAACATATATACCACCTTCCGTCATCATCTGTGAATATGTATATCTACATGCATCCACTAAGTAGTGTAATACAGATGTTTTTATTTGTTGTTGAATCCCTCACTGTGCAATCTTCCAAATAAATGGTGTCGGGCTGTAAATAATTCAGTCTCAACCAGACAATCTAGTGATCTGCACCAATGGTATACTATGACACATGTAAACCAGGTCAGTGAGCCTGACCACCTGATCCCATTAGTCGTTGTTTATGACAAGCAAAAGACCAGATCTTCATGGGTCTAGAAGTGATAATAGCTTGTAAGTGCTATTTTATTAGACAGATTGAAATCATGACAAAAGAGCACAGCAAAAGGATGTAGTTGCAAAGACTATTCACTATATATATTTGCCTGTGGGGATTGGACAGTAAAAATTTATAGAAATTTTTATAAATGTAAACTTTACTTACAGTTTATTAAAGTGGAGTAGAAGAAGAAAAGGAAGAAGATATAGCAGGAGGATAAGAGGAAAATAAGGGGAAGAAGAAGAAAAGGATATGAAGGGCAGAGAATAAAAGGAGAAGAAGCCAGAAGCAGGTGAGGAAGCCAGAAGAAAAGGAAGAGACAAAAAGAGGCAAGAAGGCAAAGAGGCTACAGGAAGAAGCAAGAAGAAGGCAAAGAAGTCAGTAAAAAAAGTAGAAATAAGGCGAAGAAGCCATAAGAAGAAAAAGAAACCAGAAGCAGAAGCAAGAAGACAAAAGGCCAGAAGAAAAAGAAGTAAGAAGACAATGAAGCCAGAAGAAGAAGAAACATGAAGGAGAAGAAACAAGAAGAAGGTGAACAAGCCAGAAGAAGAAACAAGAAGAAGGTGAACAAGCCAGAAGAAGAAGAAGCAAGAAGGAGGCAAAAAAGCCAGGAGAAGAAAAAAAACAACAAAAAGAAGGCAAAGAAGCCAGAAGAAGAAACAAAAAGAAGTGGCAAGAAGAGGAAGCAAAAAGAAGAATGTTTTTGTGCAGGCTTAAAAAATGTTGTGGGAAAGGGACATCACCTAAATATAATACAGCCCCAACACCCAGTTATAGATCACCAATTCCTAACAGACATTTGTTACAAGTTTCCATTCATTATCTATCAATTAACATCACACTGATCATTAGTATAAATGGATGATTTAGAGAGCAATAAATTCAAGGACTTTCATTGTCACAAATATTTTTTAAGCAACAATCCTGCGCATACCAGTAGTCAGAATGATAGGAAAAGATAATTTCCATCTGTATAATTCATATGATCTAATTCATGACCACTTGCATAGTTCTGATATTATCAAGAGCAAGGTTGGCAAGTTACATGGGCTTAGATCCTGCTGAATGTATGTGCTCCTGTACTTCCTCTTTGTCTTTTCTAGACAAATCAACCATGCTGTCTACAGTAATCACAATGGCATAGGGAGTGTGGTTTACAAAATCAATAACTCTTTCATGGAAAGAACCTCCATTCAACCAATGTATATGTATTCATTTTGACAAAATGTCATTTTCTGTGTTTCTAGTTAGTTACTTGTAAATGAATCTGTAAACTTCAAAAAGAGAAGTCTACCTGAAACAGCAGCAATATATCTAGCCTAATTAGGTGTGGTTGTAATCAACCGCTGCACTGAATTAATGATGATTCACAAGCTGTTGGTGAGATACAGATACCACATCCCCCTGGGGGAAGGGGAAAGATTGGGGGGGGGGGGATATTGCAGTACATGGTGGAGCTATTGTTTCACTGACCTAGTTAGAGAAACCGATTTGTGTTGTAGGGTTGTGTAGTGCAATATACATCTGCAGACATAATAGATATATACACTAGCCAGCTGATACAATACATATAGACAGGGGTATTGGTGCAATGTACACCAGTCAGCAGATATTGGTGACATGTGCATCAGCCAACTGGTACAGGTCATTTATGTGGTGCACATCAGTAAATAAAGGTGATGAAGTAGTGTTTGTCCAATCCAGGAGTAAAACAATAGGTTCTTTCGAGGGTTTGGAACAGTTATTGATTGACTGGAACAGTAATGGGGTTGCTGATGATAACGGTTCTCTTTGGAGACATTCTACGGGAAAGATATTAACGGGATTTAGTTCATGTGAAGTTTGGAGATTTCTTTTTAAACTTAACTATTCAGAATTAGAATTCTTCAGATATGGAATGTTAAGAATTTAATTCTGAAAGTATGTACCTATTGAAAAAAGGTTGTTGGGCTCTGGATCACTTTATGAAATGATAGGTAAATATGTAAAGGGGTTTGGTGAGGTGTAGTGGGATTTTCATTTACTGCATTCACATAGCGATGTGCTTGAGTGTAAATTGTGTGACATCATTTAAGTACAGGACTCTTCTGACATCTGAGTAGTGCAGAACTCACCTGATATGTGTATAGTACTGACTCACCTAGCATGTCTTCTGTGCAAGACTCACTTGACAGGTGTATAGTACTCACTGGACTCACCTGACATGTGTATAGTGCACGACTCACCTGACACCCTTGTAGTGCAGGGCTCACCTGACATCTGTGTAGTACTGAACTCACTCGACATCCGTATAGTAATGGACTCACCTGACATCTGTGTGGCACTTGCATCTGTGTAGTACTGGACTCACCTGACATCTGTATAGAAATGGACCCACCTGACATCTGTGTAGTACTGGACTCACCTGACATCTGTGTGGCACTTGCATCTGTGTAGTACTGGACTCACCTGACATCTGTATAGAAATGGACCCACCTGACATCTGTGTAGTACTGGACTCACCTGACATCTGTGCAGTGCAGGACTCGTCTGACATTCAAGTAGTACTGGATTCACCTGACACCTGTGTAGTGCAGGACCCACCTGACACTTGTGTAGTGCAGGACTCACCTGACATCTGTGTAGTGCTGCACATATAAGTCCTGGAAGGGGGAGGGTTTGGGTGCCTTGCTCATCATCTGCTTCTGCAGATCCTCCTTCATCTGGTTCATCAGATTGCTAGGGATGCAGCTGATCAGAAGCTCCTCCTGAGGACCACAAACATCAGCATCTCAACCATTCCAGGAACACAGACTTTGCCAATTCTGGTACCAACTAAAGCAAAACAAACTCATGCTTTCAGGCCAAAAATCAAAACCATGAGTTACCTATCATATTTACGCATACTCTTTGTAGACAATTCAGTGTTACCTCATTTCAGAACCATTAAACTGGAAGTCCAGGGATCACATTATTCCAATAACATTATTAGCATTCAAAATATTCAGAGGCAAGAATTTCAAATGGCTTTGTGAGACCATCTGACATTAAAAGTCTTTTGTTTTTAAAGTATTTTTCTGGTAAATAAAATGACAAAGAAATTAGCCCTGTGTTAGCACTGCACATGTTTAAGTCCTGACCCAGCATGGCAGATTGGCCATGTGTTGCTTATGAAGATTCCCTAACCCTAGCATAACATGACAAAGACATGAGTTCTATGTTGATGTCACTAGACCTCCTCACCTGCTGTTTCTTCTCTCTTTCCAGTTTGATGCTTGACTCTACAGAGTTCCTGGCATCAAGGAATGCCCGACGGTGAGCCAGATCAGACAGCGACTTGTGGTACAGACCAACCAGCGTGGCACACAGAAGCATCACAGCATTAGCAACAAGCTGAGGATGAAAATGGAAGATAATCACCTTTGAATCATGCGCCAGAAATCTTAAACATAATGTGCTATAAGTAATAATAACATGATAATACATAGCTTAGTTATACAATATACGTAGGTAGGTAGTATTTTAAATATAGTTACCATGACAACTAATGAAATGATAGAGGTCAAGGTCACAGATTTACAATATGACTGCCTTTCTCACTTGTTTCATAGTCTCTGAACTGCATCATTGATCCATCCACTCAACCACTTCTGCAAAATTAAAGCCCTAAATGATCAAGTCTTGATGTTCCCAGGTTCTGAATCTCCCATCTCACTGGGGCTCGTTTTCAATTTGAATGGAATTATTTGTTTCTTTCAAATTATATATGTCCAGAGCCTGTTGACTGAAATGTTCACATATCATGCTGAAGGCCTCTGTTTGATTCCCCACATGGGAAAAATATGTGAAGTTCATTTCTAGTGTCCCCAGCAGTGGTATTGCTCAAATATTGCTAAAACGCAGAGTAAAACTGAGTGACTCACTCACTCACTCACTCACTCACTCACTCACTCACTCACTCACTCACTCACTCACTCACTCACTCACTCACTCACTCACTCACTCACTCACTCACTCACTCACTCACTCACTCACTCACTCACTCACTCACTCACTCACTGGTAGACATTGTCCTACAAACCTGTTGTGGTAGATGCTGAGTCAATCTATCAGACAGAACCCCGGACAATACAAGCTCCAGGACCAAAGACAGAGATCCAACTGCAAACGACCATTTTTTGGACAATGGCAGGACCATATAGCCCACCAAGGTAATATAGAACATGACAGGCATGTCATCAGCAGGGGTGCGATGGGGGCTGAAGCTAAAGTAGAGGGACATGAGTGATAGTATGGAGAGCCACACAGCAGCTGAAAGGAGAGAGGTGTGTTGCTGGTAGATCTTCTTCAGGGTGGTGAACACAATCAGGAACACCTTCAACAGAACACCACAGCCTAATATGGACACTTGGGCAGTCTGGGAAGGACTCTGAAACAGAAATAGGAGAGGTACACATCAGGGCCTAGATTATTGAAACTCTCTTAGCGCTAAGATAGTTGTATATGCCATACATTAACATTAACTTAATGACTATCTTAACACAAAGAGTGCTTGAAAAAATTTTGCCCTGGATCACTGATTCATTTTTTATCCATATTACGATTTTGTTAATGCTTCATGTCTCTCAGTTCCTTGACTGTATTAGTTTTGCTTTCTGATAACAATACAATCATGCCATAAAATTCTTGCAACATTCAGCAATTGTAGTCAGTTTCACAGTCCTTTACACCTTATCCTTCTCAATTTAAAAGGAATTTGTTTTTAGCATGGACTAAGCATTCATCAACAGCAATTGCAAAAAAGGAAATTTTGCTATCAGTCAACTCCCTTGCTTTAGGAAGTTGATGAACACATTCAATACATTTTTGAAGTGACATCTGTGTAAGTTCCCTCTGAAGGTGTTTGTCAATAGACTAGGGGTTAAATGATCAGTTGTCAATGTTGTTTTTTAACTGAGCAATCTCAGAGAGTTAATATTTTGGTTGACATATGGTTGTCTCCCCTACCTCGTGGACGTTTCCGTGTGCTAGATGGATGATGATCATTATGATAGACACTGCAACATCCAGGCCGAGGTACATAACGATAAGAGGCTGTTTGATTTGGATACTGTATTGATGGTACATCTCCTCCAAGTCTAACTCCTTGAAAGAAATCTGCAACCAGAAAAGAGATGTAACTTGTTGGCATCATCACTGACCTGAGGGTATTCGGTGACATTTTGTTATAATAACCTGTTTGGACCAAACGTCTATTGAGAGTAAAGTTCAATCACATTCAGTCAGACCAGTAACATGACATGAAACACAGGAGGTGGTCAGACACACTGACTTGCTTGACACATGTTATCATATCTGAATTGCATAGATCAATGTTCATGCAGTTGATCACTGGATTTTATTACGATATGGGAAGGAGGACACAGGGTTGTATTTTTCCTGTAAGTCCCTACTAACTGGTGAATATCAATTGGTTGTTTCAGAAAATATACGATTGGTGTATGACATGAAATTTGCTTGTGTAAGATTTTCATTAAGTCTTTGAATGTCATTTAGAAGTGAAAATACATAAGAATGAAGATTTTTATGGATATCAACTTCTTTATGAGAGAAGAAGTTGATATCCATAAAAATCTTCATTCTTAAGATTTTCATTTTTAAACAAAAAAAAAACCTGCAAGAAACCAACATTAACAACTTGTAATGTAAGATGATTGCCAAAATCAATGATCTACGGTGATTTATCAACCCTCTTGAAAAATGTCTAAATCAAGAATAACATCCCATGCACATTTTGGGGGCTGCAGTGTTGTTCACGTTGTGAATGCATTCATTGTGTTTAGGGTTGGTGATGAAAAGAAATGGTAGTACATTAATTAGATGTCTGTCTTTGAAAAGTTTTTTAATGCTTATACATCCTATCCAATTGAAAATTCAGGCTTCCCGACTTGTTTTGAAGAATATATATGTGCATTATGCTGTTACTATCTTTTGAAGATGATTAAGTAGTGTAGACAATGCTATTTTAGGGTAATGTTAATTTATATCACTGGATAATGATGTATGCAAATTGGTTACATTGGTTATTTGGTTACATGTTCAGACATTGCATGAATGAGATAGTTATCGACTTAGTTATGCAACAAAGTGTATATGGTTTATTATTTTCTGCCTGACACCATTTTACTGATACATTCAAATATTTCATGCATATGCATTTTATGAACATCTAACAATATAGGTTAAACATTATTGCAAAACCTAGATTCATAATTAATGCCCATGGTTATAGAATAGAGATGTAATACTCTCATTTGTCAAGGATCATGTATAGACTGTGCAACTTCTGGGCACTGAGATACTTTCATAGTCTATCCTTTATGAACATGACACTATACAGCTGAGAATCACATGCTAAAAGTCAAATTATCAAACACGAGGTGTTACATGTCAGACAACAGACTGAACCCCATTTTGCAACAAAAAAATATTTTTAATGGAAGTAGTGCTGTGGAGTCTTCTGTCAGCCAAGTGTTTTTTCATTGTAACCTTGTGACACATTTATAACAATCTTAACAGAAGCTTGTTGTATGCTCTACAAAATTTAAATAACTCACTGCAGTCATCATACCAACATCCAAGCTGAGCCACATTTTCAGGATATCCACAAGTAAAGATACAGAAATAAAATACAGAAGAGATGAACATGGAAAAATGACAACTAAAGATGTATTAGAATTGGTCGCCACCCATATTTGTCATAGTTGGGGCATGAAAAAACATTCTCTTATTTTTCGAATAAAATATTTTAAATCAAATAGTTTATTTTTCCAGTATTTCTTTTTTGGACAAATTGCTACTGGTAAAAGTGAATTCAAGGACCCTATCCCAGAATATCAAGCATACAAAACCATGGTTCCATTTCAGCATGTGTTGTGATTATTGGTGACTTCAAAAGATATTGTTTGAGCATTGCTAAAACTATGTAACTAACTGTACAATCACTGTTCCAGGGATTCACCTTGAATATTATATTTAAGGGTCTCTGGGACACATACTCTTAATTTTCAGACTACCACATGGGTGTCCCAGACACTTACATATTATTATTAATACCATGTTATGATATTGTTGCAGATCAGTTACTGTTATTGTGTATCATTACCATCACAGTCATTAAACTGCATAACTGCTAGTAGCAGTCTCAGTGATAACTTATTGTTACATGATCAACATTTTTATTTGGACTTTTTCTACATCCCTGTTCATGCACTAATCTATTTTGCTGTGTCTGTTGTCAATTTTTATGCAACCCATGACCATGAACAAAGGTCAATAACCCATGACCATCGCCAAAGGTCAATAACCCATGACCATCGCCAAAGGTCAATAACCCATGACCATGAACAAAGGGCAATAACCCATGACCATCGCCAAAGGTCAATAACCCATGACCATGAACAATGGGCAATTTAATGGTGTTTTACTTGACTCAGTGACTGGAGCTTAATGAAATGACAAAATATTGCCTACTTGTCAGAAATAATGATGAATCTTATCCTAGTCTGATAGGTAGGTTATTGTAACATGGTCTATCACAGTCTGAAGAGGTGGTCTCCAACAAATGGCAAATCATGTTTAATCAACATAGAATGCAGTTGGCAGATAATGTTTAATTAAAGTAGAATGCAGTTGGCAGATAATGTTTAATCAAGGTAGAATGCAGTTGGCAGATAATGTTTAATTAAAGTAGAATGCAGTTGGCAGATAATGTTTAATCAAGGTAGAATGAAGTTGGCAGATAATGTTTAATCAAAGTAGAATGAAGTTGGCAGATAATGTTTAATCAAGGTAGAATGCAGTTGGCAGATAATGTTTAATTAAAGTAGAATGCAGTTTGCAGATAATGTTTAATCAAGGTAGAATGAAGTTGGCAGATAA
Source organism: Haliotis asinina (assembly GCF_037392515.1). Classification (NCBI taxonomy): domain Eukaryota; kingdom Metazoa; phylum Mollusca; class Gastropoda; order Lepetellida; family Haliotidae; genus Haliotis; species Haliotis asinina. Next base: position 31,790,106 of record NC_090291.1, read on the forward strand.
TGTTTAATCAAGGTAGAATGCAGTTGGCAGATAATGTTTAATCAAGGTAGAATGCAGTTGGCAGATAATGTTTAATCAAGGTAGAATGAAGTTGGCAGATAATGTTTAATCAAAGTAGAATGCAGTTGGCAGATAATGTTTAATTAAGGTAGGATGCAGTTGGCAGATAATGTTTAATTAACTTAGAAGGCAGTAGGCAGATAATGTTTAATCAAAGTAGAATGCAGTTGGCAGATAATGTTTAATTAAGGTAGGATGCAGTTGGCAGATAATGTTTAATCAAGGTAAAATGAAGTTGGCAGATAATGTTTAATCAAGGTAGAATGAAGTTGGCAGATAATGTTTAATCAAAGTAGAATGCAGTTGGCAGATAATGTTTAATTTACTTGGAATGCAGTAGGCAGATAATGTTCAATCAAGGCATAATGCCGTTGGAAAATCATATCATGTTTAATGTAGTTGACAGATCACGTTTAATTAAGGTTTGTCTTCAGGCATTTTCATAGCCCTCCTAGGCAGCATCTGGAAATACAGGTCAGTCTCTGAAATTGTTGACATGTTTCAAGTCCAGGGTCCCAGTTCACAGAGCATGTGTAACATTATATAACTTTCTTGTTTATCATCAACTTATGCGCAGTGCTATGAACATTTTGTGGATTAGACCAGATCAGGTCATGCAGTTGATGCAAATCAGAATTCCTGGTTCCCAGGCTGGCATTTCATTAAATGTTAAAGAGTGTAACTTCATTGCAACACACAGTAGAAAGCACCCTTGTCTGCGATGGCCTTGAATAGATCATCTAGTCCATTAATATCCTTGAAATCTTGGACTTGAATCCCCATGATCTGACCAGAAATGGCTGTCTTGTCATGTCAGGATTGTGTAAACCACGCAAAAAGTCTGATCACACATCGCCTTTGTCTTCTTCATGGGAAGACATACAATGTCTTCAGCCTCCAGCAGAAATCTCTTCAGCTTTACACGCTTCTACCACAAACTCCTAAGAGTGGCTCACAGGACCCTGTACCATGAGTAATGGTAGTCTTTGATTTTCCATTTATCACCTTCTTGATTCCTGCTAGCTTCACTTATTATTCTTCTTATTATTATGAACAGGAAAACTGATTATGATGATGATTATGATAATAGCCATAATTATGATAATCCTCAGATGATACTCTTAAAATCTCACAGAGCTGATCTCATGTATTTACTCAAACAACAGTTTCGGTGTCAACATATGAAACATCAATATGGCAAATAATTGTTCAACAATTAAAGTTCAGTTGACAATGTCATGAGTCAGATCCCAATGAGATCTGCTTTTTAACAAACAAAACAAACAGTGTACACAGTCGACTGGGCATTCATTTTATTAGGTCATCGCCATACTCTCACAATCAACATTTAATCACATGAGAAACATCAGGACTTTTATGGGAGCCTATCATTGCCCCATGGTTTAACTTAATCTGCAATCTTGTACACAGTGTTATTGGGAGGCACAACTGTCTAATTGTTTTGCTCTCATTGAACATATATTCTGCTCAAAGCAACATGCATCACAGGATGATAACAAATCTCTAGGCTCTCACAAATTAGAAAGCACAAATCATTACCACAAATCCTTAAAGTGTGACGAGAGTACTATCTCATCTGTCTGTGTACAAGAGTAGTTACTGAGCTATCAAAACAGATAAATGGAACCGGGGTTAAGAATTTGTCAGGTCCATTTACTCAATGTTGTGAGTCAGGGGATATCAGACATAATTAAATTTATAATAAGATTCCATCAAAAATGAAAGCTGTGCTCAGTGATTTCTGTTGATATGCAAAGTTTTGAGGACATCACTTTAGAGATAAAAGGTGAGAATGTTTGGGTGTTACCTTCTCTATTCTCATTTGAGGAGTATCTACTTACTCCTTGATAATCTCATTCACCTTGTAAAGGAATAAAATTGATTGATTGACTGAGGCAACTGATGGTATCCGATGGTCAGGTTTGCTGCCTGTTTGACACATTTCATTGTATACCAAAGATACAGATCAATACTCATGTTGTTGATCACTGGATTGTCAGGTCCAGACTCAATCATGAACAGACCACTGCCATAAAGCTGGAATATTGCATCATGCAGTGTTTAAAACAACAGATCAACCAACAAACCAAAGCTTTGTTTTCATTTCACAGCTTTTGGTTTTCTTTGACTGAAAACCATCAATTACAGGGTCAGCGCATGGATACTAAAACCAAATTCATAACATTCACCACTCCATCTCTCACCAACAACCCAAGCCCCCACAGAAAATTTAAATGTTAACCCCTAACAGTCATTCTTCACCCCAATGCACCATGACTTGCAGCATTCCACTACTTAAAACAACAAAGGCAGAATTTCCATTTTTTCTTAAATATAATTTGGATATTTTGCAACGTTTCAAATTCTTCATTTAGCATTTCAAACAATACATCTAAAACAACATCTGTTTTGAATATTTAAATTGCCATAACACCTAACTAGGAACTTTCAAGAGAAGCCATTGATGTCAGTGCCTGTTCTCTTTTTCCCTAAGTGAAATATTCAAGACTTTCAGCCATTGATGTGTCATGGCACTCACAAATAGACAGAAGAGACACATTCTTGAAACATGGCTCTGATTCTAAGTGGATTGACCTAATAGGAATACAATAATAGAAATATAAAACATTTATAATCATGGATGACAGAGAATGATATACTTCAGAATAGCCTTTTCCCCTTGAAGATAACTTTGGTCCTAACTACAAGAGGAACTTGTAAGCTCTTTGGCTTTATGTAAATTTAGTGATTATTATTTTTCAGGATATGACGTCATCTGGGAATTTAAAATGTAGACCAGTCTCCTTTCAGTTTGAAGTGTCACAGAATTTGACAGAATTCCTTGACATCAAGCATAATTTTCGCAAGATCGTAAATTTTTTATGCATTTAGAAATCATTTAAATGGAATCAAAGAATAAATATGATTTGTTACTCTGAAAATATTTTTCAACAAATTGTTATTGTTTCTTTTGATAAATTATTCATGTGACATGTTCAAGAGAGTTTAATAAAAAAGTTCTCTAGTACAACTACCACTGCATAATGATGACACCATGTTTATGTGTTCTGTCCTTTGTCATGTGGAAAACTGCTGTAAGTCTATAAAACTGGGAAAGAAATTCATCTACCATGAAGTGATCTTGGGGCTTGGATTGTTATAATTTTATGTTAAAGCTTAGTTGTCATCATCATCATCACATCCTAATTTGAGCTGAGGGACCACTGACAATATATAACCGGGGATGATGATTTTAAAGGGGGTTCATCCATTTTGTTCTTGGGAGGTATGGGTGTCATTAATTTTTAGTTTGTTTGTTTGGGGGTGAGTTAACAATTTTGTACATAGAAATATTTAAAAATTATACTTAAAACTTATGTGAAGTGTGGGTCCCTTGTGCATAATTTTAGGAGGGGTGGGAGCACCTCAAATTGTACAGGCCTCTCCATAAATGTCACCATTACCCCCCTAGCAATTATGTACAGTCCCTACGATCTTTTCTATGGAAATTGATCTTAGATAACAAATGGTTTGTTAATTTTAGTACATTCGAACATTCTTAATTCGGAAAATTGTAATTGTTATCAGCACTGCCAGTGAGGATGACAAAGGGATCTGATTTCATAAATATTAACTGAACTGATGTAGCCCTCTGCAGTAAAGGATCCTTTCTAGAATTTATAATAGTCTGTTTTGGTTTAAATATTTTAATTTTTCAATTCTGCTGATTTGTGACACATCTGATTGCATTTCATAAAGTTATGACAGCCTGGCAGTCTTAGTCATTTCAAACATACAGACATCTCATAGACAAGAGTAGCCTCCCTTTAGCAAAGGGAAATTACTCTGTAGGAATCATGCCAACTGTGTCTCAACCTGACTCTTCTGTGAAAAACCAGGTACCTTTGGTCTTCAGCAGCCAATGCTTGTTTTAAGAGGTGAACAACATGATTAGGTGCTCAAGCTCGCTGGCTTGTTTAAGCATGAAATTGTATCCCAAATGTGTAGATTGATGCTCATGATTTCATTCTTGTCTAAATTTGATTATATACAAACAGCTGGAATATTTCTGTGTGTAGTGTTAAACATAAATCAAAAAATCAAAATGACATTAGATGATAATAATGTTATCACACAAGTGATTTATGGGATACAGTCTGAATGGGTAAATATTAGGAATAAACACAACATGGCATGTTAAATATAAATGTCAAATCCTAATTCTTGTTATTTACCATCCTAAAATACACTTGCACTATAAATGATAGATAATGCTGTAGATCTATACAATCACACGAATGTGACATTTGCACAGTGAGCGATTTGTGTTTTTGAAGATCAATAACAAATGTCAGGAATCAGTTAGGGGTTTGTATTAAAATATTGACTTGTGGTCTATTGACAGGCTTATAGATACTGTCAGGCAATGACTTATTTACAACTCATAGCCATGATTTTGTGCTTAACAATTCACAAGTCTCTGCACTTTTGCTGTCCAGGGCCTAGATTTTCAAAACTCTCTTATCGCTAAGTTAGTCGTAAGTTAATGTTAACATATGGCACTTATGGCTATCTTAGCACTAAGAGAGCTTAGAAAATCTAGACCTTGGAAGAGCATGTATGTATCTACAGAATTTTCAGTCTGCAAAAAGAGTGTTGGCAAGATATAAATGATACAGACATTGTCAGGTGTGTATTGCGAGGAATGTGTTAAAAAATTGATGTGAGAGAATATTGAATTTTTATCACAGTTCAGTAAAGCTGGTAAATAACAGACAAAACACACAACAATTTATGATCTTAGAATTTTGACAACTAAACAGTGGACCTTGTAAAAGATCAGATGAGAATATAGTGTTTTCTGGGTTCATAATGTGTTTTTCAGGGTGGTATCCCATTTAGCATCCTGGAACAATATCATCATCATCTGAATTTGCATCCAAGATTCAAGATCGTCATCCTCGATGAGCCTAGCCCCTGTGACTGTAAGATGTCTTGCTACAATAGGCATTCCTCATGTATGGCACATTGTTATAACTCTAAAATGCTGTGTCAACTGTTAAGAAATAGTTAATTTATGTTTAAACATTCTACTCAGCAATATTCTAAGTATATGGAGGATTGGGCAACCTAGTGATTGACATCATGAACATTGAAATATACAATTTGGATAAAAAAAATCAACCAGCCAAAACATCTGATCGTGGAAGTCTTTTATGTGTATTACTTCTAAATGCACTTCAAAGACTTCAAATTAAACATGGTTAAATCTACAAATATCAAAGCGCTTCACTGGTAACATGTTGTTATTTATAACATAACAATCTTGAAATATAGGGCTTTCTCCTATTCTCATGGTATACATGTTTTCTGCTGAGATCGCCGATGGGTGATAGTTAGCGGTTGTTTACATCACTGACCAGCAACTAGGAAGTGGCCCAAATCTGCGAATGATCAAAATTTTGCAATGTAATGAATATTGGTGAGTATTTACCAGCTTGCACATAACTTTTTCCCACCCTTTCTGACAGTATTCCTCTTCCTTACACTTTATAACATTACTTCCTTGTTATGGCGCGAGAATGGGAGACACCTCGATCATAAAATCAATGGCAGATGACCTTGTTTTTTGTTTTTCATCGAGCTCAAGAGTAGTAATACAATTGATGAATCAAGCAGTTGATAGCTGCAGATGTTAGAGGGGGATCTCTTTATTTAATAACAACAAGCATTCATACGATAAGAACTGTTTGTATTTTTTTTTCAACCGATATCCGTAAGTACTGAGAGAATAGGAAATGCCAGTATACCTTCTAAAATGTCAGAAGCAAAAATGTAGCATAATACATTTTGGCAGCTGCATCATATTTCATCATATTTCTGAAAGACCCCAGTTGGTTAAAATATCAATAAAATACCACCTTCAATTATCTGGGAAAAACAGCTTTTAGAATGATATTGCTTAAGTTGGAATTGACATTTTCATGATCTGGGTTGAGCTTTAGGTCTCTGAAGACTTCTGTCTAAGATCAATACCTATCATCTGCAGTCCTGTCTGTTTGATGTGAGCATAAAAATTGGCCAAATTTAAATGGAGTATCTTGCACATATCCAAGAGTGCTAATCATCCTGCTGAAATATTATGAAATCATAGTTATTGGCCCCAAATTGGACCCTACTAGTAAGATTAATATGGGCAACATCTTAGGAAACTATTTTAGATACTATGTGGGTTATTAATAGATATACAAAGTATTTCTGGGAGTTCGTTTTAGAGACTCATAAGCCACCAGAAGTGAGTTTCATGTACAGTGTCATTAAAATCAGATATTTGATTCCGACTACCTCAAGTTTATATGACTGACCATGAGAGCATGTGACAGAATTTGTGGTATTATTTTGCTGCTGACAATTTTCACACCCTGCCATTTCATACACCTAAACAGCTGTATGACTGAAATCATGTTTTAGTGCAACATGAAATTAATTTAATAAAATTAAAACTTCTGAATCAAGATGCTTAAAAATTGTGGAAAATTTATGAACTTTAACATTTCAAGAAACAACTCATCATTTATTTAGATTAGGTGATCACACTTTAACGCTGCCATGGAATGCATAGAGTGAGTGAGTTTAGTTTTAAGCCACTTTTAACAATATTCCAGCAATATCATCACAGGGGACACCAGAAATGGGCTTCACACATTGTACCCATGTAGGCAATTGAACCTGAGCAATATTGTAATCACTAGGGTTCTCCGCCAAATTTCAAATGCCTGATTACTAAAAATTAATTACTGAGCTGTGTAATGCCTGTTGTCTAATTGTTGAAATGGTTAGTTAGGCTATCCAGTTCTGATCTGTATAAACCATCAGATTCAGATAAATCATAGCACATATAAATGCATAAACAACATTGTTTAATGAGCATATCTTAAATATATTCAAGTGTCAAGTAAGAGGTGACTAATGGGATGGGGTGGTTAGGCTTGCTGACTTGGCAAACACTTGTTGTTTCCCAACTGTGTAGACTCATGCTCATGACATCGATCACTAGGAATCCTCTTTGGTGACTCAGATTACGGTTTTAAATCCAAATAGCAACAGACTTTTTTGTCACACTGTTCTATCAGAACCAAATATAGAAATTACAATGTTTAATCATTGTGAATTAATTTAAACAATTCTGTTAGTGCCTAATCATAGAACTAACAAAAAAACATTATAATTTAAAGCTTGATTAGATCTTAATGACATTTAATTAAAGGCAACAATGAATGACAGAATTAGATTATGACATATATCATTTTCCTTGTTAGATCGGTAAGTTCACAAACTACCAACATCTCAGACTGCCAATAAAAGCTCCAATATTCTGTCTGGGATAAAATACTAAAATATCTTTCTGTAATATTTTGTTCAATATAGACCATGAATTATAAAATATAAATAACCAGATCTTGGCATTCCAAGGCATAAAAGAAACATTTGTGACCACTGCCACAAGCTTTAATTTTGTTTCCAACTGTGAACAACACTAAGAACTGCAGTGGCCTGTGCTGAAATTCTCCAAAATTCAATACTATTTGTGGTCTCCTGTAGGATATAAACATTTTATATTCCCTAACCAAGATCAAACTCTAAATTCCCCTCTCCAGGAAGAAATGCATGTTTTATGTTCTAGATCGAATTTCTATGGCAATGTGAAGCTTTATTATCAAACTGTATACTTATCCTCAAAGAAGACGATTATGTGCAAGGTATATGCACAAAATATACTTCCAATCAAAAGTTTTAACCCACTAGTGTAAATGTAGCCGCTTACTTCATTCAACTTTCTAAGCTTCATTTTACAAATTATTCCAAGGTGTTTGAAGGTGAAGGTGCTGTTTACACATCAACTCAGCAGATACATTGTAAAACCAAATTCGTAATGTTGAAAAGATTATTGTCATGAGTTCAAAATGTTGAAACCCTGTGAAAATTGGCCAATACTTTACAAAAATTTATTTCAAAATACAGCTGTACACATGCATGATATTTGCACATGCTTTTCAGCATTTTGATACATGGTCCTTTTGCACTTCATCTGCCTAATGTTTGCAGTTGGTTCCACTACATTAGTGGAGAAATTCATCTTTGATGTAACCATATATACGAGTGAGTGAGTTTAGTTTTACACCACATTGAGCAGTATTCCAGCTACATGGCAGTGGTCTGTAAATTATCGAGTCCAGACAATCCAGTGATCAACAGCATGTGTATTGATCTGTGCATTTGGAAACCGATGACATGTGTCAACCAAGTCAGTGAGACTGACCACCTGATTCCGTTAGTCGCCTCTTATGACAAGCATAGTTGCCTTTTACGGGAAGCGTGGGATGCTGAAGCCCTATTCTAACCTGGACCTTCTATGGGTCTAACCATATATACATACATACACATGATAAAGTGAGCATTTTAAGTGAGTCTATACTATCAATAGGTAGTGTATATACACGAAACATGCTGCTGTTGAGATGACTGTGTCCTGATATATTGTCTCCATATTAGTATAGTCAGTGTTAGATTTGTTTCTTAAATTTGTGAAAGAAATTTACTTTTCAGGGTGTTGTTGTTCACACTGCTTCCTGTGTTATGACATGTTTTCATAATGACAGGTATTAATCTATATCAAATTGCAGCTGCTAGGAAATGAAGTGGAATTATGATAAGAAACAGTAATATACATTAATGCAATGTGTAGAAAAAATGGTTCCTATGGAATGAAATTTTCGCAATGTTACACAGCATTGTCACTTGTTTTAATATCCAGTTTTACAGACAATTAGAAATTTCAGTTTTTATATCAATACAAATTGTTTTCATTTGAAATGTCCTTCATCTCAAATGCATTTTTCCAAAGCCATGATCTTTGTTTGATCTTTTGACTTTTATTTGTTACTTAAAAGAGGAGGGGTTGAAGAGAGGATCAGTAGAGGGGGTGGGTGGGTTGTTTTAGAAGCAGGGTAGAATGTCAGTAGAAGTGGGGGTGATTCATAGATATGGTGGCCTCTGAAGTCTCCCGAGATTAATAGAAGGAGGGGATTACAATTTTATACCTAAATGTTTCCAATCATTCAGACATAAAATCAAATTCCAAAACTTCCCCAGTTTCTTCATATAGTGATGATAAGATGAAAACAGACAAAATTAATTTATATAAAAAAAGTCTTTCCCATCATTTTCAGTATTGAGTTGGATGAAGGATTTAAAAATTTGAGGTCAATTCCACACACAAACTTTGCAAATCTTGCTGAGTACCTAACAAAAAATATTTCATTTTCACAATCTCAGTGCTCTCTGTTGATGCTAAAGTTTTTAGAGCATCACTTTACTGACAAATGGTGAGTACACTCTTATACCCTGAGTATATTCTTACACCTGCATTCAGGTCAATGAGTGAAAATATACCCCAGAACATCTTTGCCATCATAAAACAGAAACTGACGTCCGTATATTCTCACCTTTTAATGTGCATCACCTCTAATTGACATACCACCAATTCATCACTTTACAGATGAAATCAATTGTTTTCTTGCTAATATACATGTTTAGTATATCAAAGACTATGCACAAATTGCAACCTCATTAAAATCACATTGCAGTGTTCTGTGTCGCTACACAAAGATCTCATTACATGGGCAACGTCAGAATGACCTGTCATCTGACCAGTCATGGATCGTGAAAGTCGAAGTGTGATTGTGTTTTCTAATTATTCAACCTCAAGGCTTTCTGATTGACATTTACAGCCTGTCAATCAAACGTTGTAAAGGTCGTTAGGATGTGACCTGCGATGAAATGTTCTGGATCAATGTGTAAGGACAGAGACCATGTGCACAGTTTGGTATGGTGTTAAATGCTGCGATCAACAATATTCCAAGTATATGGTGATGGCCTCTTAGTAACTGAGTCTGGGCCACTCAATTCAGTGATCAACATCACGAGGCCACATCAATTATTTTTCTTGTTTGAGGGATTTTTGTCCTCAGAAAACCTAAACGCAGGGTGGAAAAAGAAAATAAAAAATCACCAGTCAAAGGAAAAACCCACATGAGGTTTCCATGTTGACTCTATAGGTTTGTTCATATCAACTAAAAATAGGTTGAGTGAGTTTAGGTTTCACACTTTTTTCAAGAGTATTTCACCTATATCACATTAACATTAGGATTTTATTTTTTAAGTGGGGAAAATTAATGGTTATTCTTAAACTCATTCTTGAAAAATATGACCGGCGGATCTGTAAAACATGAAATAAAACTGGTCTGGCCTGAGCATCAGTCTTCTCAATTGGGATCACAGCATGAACATCTGGGATATGATGACATGTTTCAACCAAGTAATGGGCTACTGAAGACTAACTCTAGGCCAGATATTCACAGGTCTGTATGTAGCCTTTGATGTACTGAAACATGTATAGTTGTGAGAAAACATGGTGATATTTCATTGTAGAAAAGCAACACAAGTAGCATGAAGTTTGCAGAATTTCTACATCAATTAGAAATTAAAATAATACCACATCATTTACGAAACAGAAATTCTGCCTAGGGTGGGAAATTAATACACGGTCATTTCACAACAGAGTTGAAGTTAATGATGTATATTAATGACCTGATGCTGTTTAGTAATTGTTAAATAGTCATTTATGTGCATTGATTTACCAAAATGCAAAAGAAAAAAAAGAGCAATGAGCTTATCTGTTTCCGGTTTAAATTACTCATGAAGATCTGTATTAGAACTGCTCTTCAGCAACTCATGTTTGTTGTAAAAGGCGACTAATGGGATCAGTTGATCAGGTGGTCAGATTTTCTGATTTGGTTGAAACATGTCATCATATCCCAGTTGCATAGATCAATGCTCATGATGTTAATCACTGAATTGTCTGGTTCAGACTCGATTATTTACAGACTACTGCCATGTAGCTGGAATGTTTCTGAGTGCGGCATTAAACAATAAAGAAACATGCTTAAATTGGTGCTCAAACATTTCCAGTGACCACAAGCTATGACAACATTGCACAGCAAGAACGATGAACTCCAATATCAGACTTTTAATTCTAGTTGAGCATTGTTTCAAGGGCTCCAAATTTTGGTGTTTACATTTCCAAACTTTTCATGTGCAATCAGGAATGAGTCAATGATTACAGATTAACGTTGCTTGACAAATTTCTCCCAGCAATATGACTACTTGGACACCAGAAATGTGTTTATTACTTTGCATCGAACCTTGGTCCTTGGCATGATGAGTAAACACTCTAACCACTGGCCTACTCAGCTGAGGTAAATGAACAACTGACCCAAACCCTTGCTGTCATCTGGGTCTGGGTTAGAATACTGGCCTTCAGTAACCCATGCTTGTTGTAAGAGGTGACCAACATGATCAGGTGATCAGTCTGCTGACTTGTCTGACACATGTTGTCAGTTCCCAGTTGTGCAGATCAATGCTTATGCTGTTGATCACTGGATTGTCTGGTCTGGCTTGATTATTTACAGATTGCCGCGTTATAGCTAGAATATTGCTTAGAGAGGCATAAAACTAAACTCACCCACTTGATCACTCACTCGTACGAAATGCCCGTGTGTTTGCTCAAGTGAAAACTTCACATTCCTTGGTATCTGTTTCTGACATTTGAGGCATTATAAACTCCTTATTTAACAAACACTATTTGATGGTGATTCATGAACACTTGTGTGTGATGTATAAAGGAGTCACACAACAAACACTAGTTTTAGTAGAGACTTCTTCCCATTTCAGAGGATTTTGTTGCATATTAAAATAAAAAGTCAACATGAAAACTCCCTCCATAAGAAACCTCAAATGAGTCCTTTTTCACCATCTGTCATTGAGCAACACATTGATAGAACAGTTTGATGTTGGGTTGCTGTCAATCACTGGGTGTTCTGTCCCTCTAAGTTAGCAGTCTTTGAGTATGTTGTTTACTTAAAACATCTAACGACCACAACACAGATAATATATCTGTATTGTATCTGTATGAACAACAACTACATTCTCCATCAAAACAAAAAATCAGGAAATTCAAAACAATGTCATAAAAATTGTCATTCCATTTCATAATAGTAAGCAATACCTTATCTGTAATCAATAAATCAATGAAACAATTTCAGTTGTCTTGGTGAAAAGATTGGCATATTGGAATACCTGTACATGGTCCTTGATCTACCAAAATGGCACATAAATGGTGAAAACATCAAGAATTTGTGCCACAGTTATTTCCACAGATTCTATCAAAATCTCTTAAGCTCTCACAAAATGTTCTCAACATTAATAGCCTTGGAGAAAATTCCTGTGAACCGCCTCAGCTTTCCTCCTTATTAAGTTAAGCATTTTCACATGAAGATATTGAAAATTACTTTTTGCATCCTCCACTCATTTAAGTTCCATACTAATTCCAGAAGAAAATGCAACAAGTAGAACCTGAGTTTACCTTCATCTCTTTGAGGGGGACGTCTTCAGAGGAAGATTTTCTGGCAGTGCTCTCTTCCTCTGCCCCCTTGACCAGCTGAGTTCGGCTGCCGGCAACTGATGTGAGGCTGAAAAAACTCTCACATGCCTTCGGGCTCGTGACTTCCATTGTGAGAATGCGGAGAGGCAGATTGGACACTTGGAATCCCCAGAGGAAAGTCCTTGACCTTTGCTGTTCATTCAAAACAACTTCTTGACATGGAAGTGATTTGCTTGTATCTGTGGTAAATAAAATGAATTATTGGAATGCTACAAATATGTTTTTTTCATCTTGACTCTATTTTGTGTTGAGATGAACAACATGCCTCTTATGCTATGTGATGTAACATTCAGGTAGGCCATGCAGAAAGTGGCAGACGGTCAAATGTATGTGTAATGATTGCAATCTTAATAATCTTGTTTTGTGTACTGTATTACGTGAAATATTTCAAGAATATATCAGAACAATTAATCAGTACACCTGCCTCCCAAATAAACAAAAACAAGAACAGTCAGCTTTTCCTGACTTACTGAGTCAATAAATATCATGGTTGAGGACACCAGAAATTGGCTTCACATATCATACACATGTGGGAAATCGAACCTGGGCCTTCAGCGTGACAAGCAATCACTTTAACCACTGCCCCTAACTCTCTTGGATAATCATATGTCAGACAATAAAGTATGGAAAAACAAAATTTTGTTAGCATCCCTAGAACACTTAGGAAGTTTAAATTTCAGAACATGATACTGTCTCTAGTTGAGGTGTCAGTCTTCTGTTCACTCATGCACACATGCACAAACATAAACATAAACATTTATTATTGTTATTGATAATCAGATAACACATGAAGATTTGTCCTGAATCCCTAGTGCACTTATACATTGATGTCCTCGAGGAGTTCCTGCACTGACTAAAGATGGTATCTCCAGGGGGCATAACTCTTCATGGTTACGCCAGCAGCTTAGTGAATGAAAGATCAAAGCCTGACCTGACCCATTTCTCTGAATGTATGGGTCATGAAAACAAGCAACCTGATGACAACAACAATAAGAGTGATGTGTGAGTGACTGTTGTTTTGTGTAACACATTATTCTAGATGAATCATTGGGGTCTCTGAATTATTGAGTGCAGTCCAGGAGTATCACAGGTTAATGTTTTAGCAACTATCTGTACCATCACGTCATGTACCAGAATCAGCAAGCTGTCATGGTGTGATCGCCATGATCCATTTTTTAAGCTGAATCATGTTGATGCTTACATGGACGGCATATTTTGTATCAGAATTCTAACAAGAGAAGACAGATAATGGATGGTGATGATCATGATGACATCAACAATTGCAATGACATGATGACAACAAACATGATGATGATGATGATGATGATGATGATGATGATGACGATGATGATGATGACATCAACAATTGCAATGATATGATGACAACAAACATGATGATGATGATGATGATGATGATGACGATGATGATGATGATGACATCAACAATTGCAATGATATGATGACAACAAACATGATGATGATGATGATGATGATGATGATGACGATGATGATGATGATGATGATCATGGCAACAATGATGATGACGATGATGACATCAACAACTGAGATCATGCTGCTGCTGCTGCCACTGCTGCTGCTGCTGATGATGATGATAAAATGTTTCTATACTATTCTGAGGGGCAGTTGAGGGCTAAAACATTTTCTTGTCACACCCAAGAGTTTGATGTACAATGTATGAAGCCCATTTCTGGTGTTCCTCATTGTGATATTGCTGGAATATTGCTAAAAGCAACATAAGTCCACACTCACTCTCTGCAATATACTGAAGAATTTGAAGGCCATCATATTCTTTCATATCACTTAGTAACAGCCTGTCTCGCATGACAGACTATAAATAGTTACATAAAATGAGAGTCAAGTGTTCCTTATCTTCTTTTGAGTAACATATATAACAATGATTACATCATGATCATTACCAAAGAATATTATTTGATTGATGACATTCTCCATCTTTATCTTTTTACCTTTCAAGCTATGTCTCCGCTGTTGATGGTCCCATCAGTTAAATCAAACATTGTGCTTCCTTTCCTGGTACCATTCAGAATAATTTCAATCTGCAAACAAAAAGTTTTAAACACAATTATGTTGTTCTTTCCTGACAGAAGCGACTGACAACCACTAGGCTGATGGACAGAATCTCCCTAACAACTGATTCAATATTAATGAACTCTGTCTGACAGTCACCCTCAAAGACTTACATTATTCAGCTAGTAATGCCTAGAAAATCTTTTTGCTTTAATTAAGAAGATACAGATACCTAACATACTATAATTGATTAGTTTCAGTGTTTGAGACGATACATAACTGCCTCAGTTTCTGGTAATTAGCTTTATTAACGGCCCACCTATGAAATCGAAATCTTCCGAAGCTGTCATTAAACCCCAACTTAAGCATATCACCAGCAATTACTTTCATTTTCTACAGACCTGTTTACAGCTTTGTGGTTGTGAAAACTGCATTAAATAAGAGAGAAAAGATCTATAAAAGAGGAAAAAATTAAGATCTTCTTCCTGAAACACCTGATTAATATTTTGAAGACATGTTTGTGAAATGCAAACATTTCTTCCAAATCTTTAGTATTTTCAAAGTACAGCATGATGTTTTAACACACATCTATCAGCTATGCTTGCTAAGGCTTGTATGAATCATTCTAAAAAGTTGTAGCTATTTTGTGTACAAAAGACAACATAATTCAAACACAAAATAATCAATCTCTGTTTTCACAAATGGCAAGTTACACTGTCATGGTTCACATATCAATAATATTTGAGGCTTAATTATGTTTAATATTGTCATGAAGACTAGTTAAACAAATTAGGTCAAAGCCGCAATGTCTTTCCCGTAACAACAGTAATATTCATATTTTACTTAAAAATACATTGATGCTTAAAGATATTGCATTGTAAATTCTACCTTACCTGTTATTTTGTTACACACACTTGAAAATTCAGTTCTGTGATTGTATGTTTATGAAATAAACCTGTTCTACACAGTGTCAGACAGAAATTTGAAATCTCATAAAAAATTATTGAACTGCAGGTGATTTGGAGAGAATATTTTGATATTTCTGACTGATTTCTGACAATGTCTTACTCTTTAGATCATAAAACATTTACTTTCTAGTCCTGTTATACCAAAGACAGTACCGTTATGCCAAAGACACTCTATGTTATTGGAAAGAAAATATGTTAGAAATGTTTAAAATTTAAATTTAGTTGCAACAAAAATCTGTCTGCAATGGAAGAAAGAGTTCTTTGCCTGCTACCCTCAGAAGTATAGTATGTGTTACATGTTATATCCATATCTCCAAATAAGGTGACTAACAATGACACGTTTGGTACAGAGAAGACATTTTGATTGTATATTTGAGCTAGGACAAGAATACATCAGTGGCATTGATGATAAGCTAGGTTCATATAAATCACTTTCTAAAAGTATTGTTTTTCCCATACTTGAAGTGCATAATATATAGTCTATATTTTAGAACTTTGCAGATTTGTTACCCTAAAGGCATGTCAGCGTTACTGGTAAGACATTTCAGAACAAGCTGATGGAAGACAAAGAAGAATTGAATTCTGATGTAAAAAAATGATAGACACTTTGCTTTAAATAAACAACAATTAAAGTAGCAGCTACCATCTTGAAATTTGTTTCTTTTAGGAAAAAAATAGGAGAAAATATAACGAGAAGCTGACGGTAATTGTCATGAATTTATCAAACTTTCAAACAGGTTTACAACTAACAAAAGTATCAAAATTTGGATTACCAGCCTCAAACTGTCAAACAGGTTTACAACTAACAAAAGTATCAAAATTTGGATTACCAGCCTCAAACTGTCAAACAGGTTTACAACTAACAAAAGTATCAAAATTTGGATTACCAGCCTCAAACTGTCAAACAGGTTTACAACTAACAAAAGTATCAAATTTGGATTACCATCCTCAAACTGTCAAACAAGTTCACAACTAACAAAAGAATCTAAGTTTGCTGCCTCAAACAGTTAAAAAGACTTGCTGCTAACAAAAGTATCAAAGTTTTGATCATCTTCCCCAAGCTGACAAAGTAACAAATAAATCAACCAAATTAATCTCTGTATCTGTCATACCCATCTTGCCAGTTCTGAAAAACATACAGAAATAAATGACACAGAAAAGACTGTTATATGACAAATTGTGAAAGTAAATTCAGAAAAAAATAATGACTAATCCCTTTCCCATTTCAGACAACATCCTTGTGTTGTAATTATGGTTCCAAATGCAAAGAGAAACACATATTTTTTTTAAATTACTTGTTTCTTTTGCTAACTGACGTTACTTAAAAGATGCCGAGACAAAATACATGCAAATGTTTACCTTTTCAACTTGATTTTCTTGGAAAATTTTATCTTGAACTTAACACCTCAGGTTTATCACTCTCAACCAGAAGCTGTTAAGGAGTATGACAGGGAGTTCCACTTTCACAGGATGAGAGATGATTCATTAATTCCTGTTACAGGAAAGACATTTTTCTTGTATACAAGGGAAAAAGGTTGTTTATTTTTAATTACTTTAAAATTCAGCTTGAAAATCATAAACCTCTACCAGGAATAGGAAAAAGACCTATTCTTTTTCAACTATTCCACAAACAATATTTTCTTAATTGAAATTTAGTGAACAGCAGACACCTGATGTTAGGTTTTTGCACCCAGATACATGAAAAAATGCATATCCCATGTTACAAAAAGGAATAAAACATAAAGTATTTGGTCCTTTTGTTTGTAATAAAAAATTCCCAAGCCAGATTAGATATTGCCAATGAAGGAGATATCAGATTTTTAACACATTGATAAAATTTGATGTTTATATTGAAGTTTTAATCCTGATATGTGAAAAAGGTGCATCTCTTGAGAATGACTCATATAGCATTTTAAGAAAGCAGGGGATAATCAATTTTGCGAGCATACACCTAGCCAATACCTATGCATATGAGAAAAAGTAATATCTATCCACCAAGGAATCAAATAAATTGTCACATTTTCAGTTAATTTCTCTTCATCATCTGTTTCATCCTTGTGTTCATCATTTGCATTTGCTCAATCTTGAACATCCAGTAGCCACTCCTTTTTGGGAATGGTATATCAGAACTGAAAACACTAGCTTTAAAGCTTCATCACCTCAGTGGACACAGCGGGTGTCAATGGAAAAGGGAAAATATTACATATACTCTTCAAAAAATGTAGGGGAACTGTACTTTCAATGTACGATTGTCGAAATTGGGAGATATATGGGACTGAATCAATGTTGATGCAATAATAATGGATGTTTTGGGAATGCATCACCACATGGATTTCATTCAAAGCAAAGCTGATCGTTCAGTTATCCCCCTTGTTAGGTGACTGGAGTAGGACATGAAACTTTCAGGTTTACACTTTTCATTCAGTAGTGTGTGATTTCACCCTGAAAACCCTCACCATGCACAGATGCAAGAAAATTATTTTAAAAAATGGTCTGCAGTGATGGTAGATAACGTCAAATGATGCTGTGAAATAATCTTCCTCAATGAGTTTTCTTTCTTCCAGACTTCAAAGTTCAGGTTCCCCTATATTTTTAAAGTATACATGTATATCAAAAATTACATTTAAGGTCATATTGGGGTT
Source organism: Haliotis asinina (assembly GCF_037392515.1). NCBI lineage: Eukaryota > Metazoa > Mollusca > Gastropoda > Lepetellida > Haliotidae > Haliotis > Haliotis asinina. The sequence continues at coordinate 31,808,405 of NC_090291.1, forward strand.
AAAGGTCATTGTCAAGCATTAGTCACCTCTTATGACAAGCATGAGCGACTGAAGCAGGTACTCACGGGTCTTTATATATTAGATGTTATTTTAATGCCTGTAATGGACATAGTGTACTCATGGTTCAACATTTGGGAGAAATTCATGTCCGTCATATTGTACAGTATATGTATCCACACTGTCATAAGTGTCATTTTCTAACCAAACCAAGTGCTGCCCATCTCTGCAGAATCAAAGGGAGATTACCAAGAATTTCTGATAATGAGTTTACAGAGTCCATCCAAACGTTGAAACATAGATTATACTAATCTTGTTTTTTGTTTCAAATATTTTATTGGCGAATACATTATGTGTGTACAATATGTGTAAACATTTTATTCTGATAAAGGAAATTATTATTGGAAATTGAGATGAAATTTCCGTCTGCGGTTCTAGTTCTCACACCTGAAACTTCTAGTGGTTGGTGAAAAATTCTTAGTGACATTGCAGAGAATGATTTAGTTTTAAAAATCTGTTTCCACAGAAATTTTAACTGGTCATATCTTTTTATAAAATTAAAACAAATGATACCACATATTGTTTTTTTAAAGTCTTTTTTAAAAGAGAAATTTAGTTTTGTCAGGAAGACAAGGATGTGCACTAAACTGACATCGCATATAAATAGAGTGAGACACTAAACATAGACAGTTTGTTTGTTTGTTTATTTGTTGTTTAATGCTGCAGCAGCAATATTCCATCTGTATGGAGGTGATCATGTGATCTGTAGATAATCGAGTGTGGACCGGACAATCCAGTGATCAACATCATGAGCATCAAGCTATGCTCTTCAGACATAATGACACGTGGTAACCAAGTCAGTGAGTCCGACCAAACAATCCCGTTAGTCGAATCTTACGACAAGCATAGATTGCTGAAGACTAATTCCAACCCAGATCTTCACTTATATGAGATGGTTTGTACAGGCAGTATATATGTGAATGATACAAGATATCTTAGGATTCTTAGTGATTGATATCATGAGCATAAATTAACACAACTGGATGATAATGTCAAGGTCACAGAGTTACAAGAGTCATCAGAAGATGACATATCCCCCGCCCGCTCTTGTTTGAAAGGACAAATCATCAAAGGACAGTTACATAAGGTATTTTTAGACTAAGTTTGAATTGTTTCCATGGAATTCATAAAAAATATAAATGTCATATACCTGTAAACAGCAAAAGGCACCACTTCAAGATCTGTCTCATATATCTGCCAAGATCTGTTGAAAGACATGAAGTGCTTTTCAAGTTGTGCTCCAGAAATGAAGCCCATCCATCCATTTTAAGACTAAGTCCGAATTGTTTCCATGGAAACCAGGAAAAATAAAAATGCCAAAACTTTGTAAATAGCAAAAGGGATGATTTTGTTGTCTGCCTCAAATATTTGCCAAGTTTTGCTGAAAGATATAAACCAGTTTTTGAGTTGTGCCCTGGAAATGAGGCCCATTCTTCCATTTTTAGACTAAGTCCGAATTGTTTTCATGGAAACCCAGAAAGCGATAAATCACAAACACCTGCAAATATCAAAAGGCACAACGTTGAGGTCTGCCACATATATCTACCAACTTTTGCTGACTGATATTAGGAAGGTTTTGAGTTGTGCTCTGGAAACGAAAACCACCTGTCAATTTGTTTCCACAGAAAACAAGAAAATCATAAATCACAAAAACCTGTTAATAGCAAAAGGCACTGTTTTAGGTTCTGACTGATATATCTACCATGTTTTGCCGAAAAACATTGAAAGGTTCTTTAGTTCTGCTCCAGAAACAAAGCCCATAACTTCATTTTGAGACAAAGTCCGAAATGTTTCCATGGATACTGAGAAAATCATAAATCACAAAAACCTGTAAATAGCTAAAGACACCACTCTAGGTTCTGCCTCACAAATCTACCAAGTTTTCTTGAAAAATATTAAGAAGGTTTTGACTTATGATCCAGAAACGAAAGTCATCCGTCCATTTTGAGACTAAGTCCTAAATGTTTCCATGGAAACCAAAAAAAATGATAAATCACAAAATCATGTAAGTAGCAAAAGGCACCACTTTAGGGTTTACCACACATATCTACCAAGTTTTGCTGAAAGAAGTTAAACAGTTTTTGAGTTCTGCTCCGGAAATGAAGCCCACCCCACCATTAGACTACAACCAAAACATTCCATGGAAAAATAAAAAAAATAAAAATGCCAAAAATCTGTAAATAGCAAACGGCACAACCATTGGTTCAGTCTATCATTATTATATCTATCAATTATGGTCTAAAAATATTGAACGATTTCTGAGTTATGCTGCGGAAACAAAATGATTACGTACACACGGACGGATGGATGGACGGACGGACATACAAACAAGGCGTCGACTATTTCCCCAGGCATGTAATAAACAATGTGGTAGAGGATCATAACTCTGATTTATGCTAAATCTGTGTGACCACAATCAATCCCAAAACAGGTCACATGTAAATACAGGTCATGCTGAAACTACAGGATTTTGTCTTCATTGTTTCATGCTTGTCCATTAGTTGGACATTGGTATATTTTGGTCTCACATTACCAGCATGACCTCATAATGTTGTTACCACAAAAAAGCAAATGTCACAATGAAGAATTATTCGCTTGGATACATCTAGCAACATTTGACAGCAAACAATCAAAAAAAGCATTCCGGTAACTGAAAAATTGTACTTGAGTTTGAATTAAACTGATTTCATGTCATGAATTTGTGATAAAATACAAATGCTATCATGATTCAAACCAGTTGTTAACACATGCAAAGGAAAGTCACCTGATCAACTAAAACTAGTGTTTTTGCATGAGTGAATGTTATTTTATTTGGCTGTTAACAATATTCAGCTACATAATGAAAACCTGTAAACAATCCAGTCTGGGACAAGCAAACCAGTGGATGAAAGTATGAGCAATATTCATAGCATGATGAATGAGTAAGTATGATTTCATGCTTTCAGCAATATTCCAGCAATATCATGGCAGGGGGACACCAGAAATGGACTTCACACATTGTACCCATGTGTGGAATTGAACCCAGATCTTCAGCGTGACAAAACAGCACATTAACCAGCAGGCTACCTTACCGACCCACTTGGCAGCACGACCTTCGGTCAATATGGTCTTACATTGCATCCAGTGAGTGTGAAGAAATAAAATAAAACAAATCCTCACTTTCACACATTAAGTGATTCAAACTCAATATCAGAATCCTGTCATTCCTGAGGGAGATAACTCTATACTATGAATGGCAGCACCTCTACTCTTGCAGTCAGCAAAATCTTTTCCAAGAATACAGTCCCTTTCTGGAAATTCCATAAACAGTGTCCACTTAATTCTCTCAATGTAGAGTGGCATTGTTTCAGTTCCTGAAGGTGATCAAAATTCCAGAACAGGTAGTGCTTTTAAAGAATTCATGACATGTGTCAAACTGTATTGATTTTATGCCATATGACAAATTAATGGCCAAGATATATATTACCAACAGGAATGTAGCCCAATCAATCAGTCCTCCACATGAGACCTGAACTCTGCTACAGAACCATATCTGCAGGCACAGCTGGATAGAATCAGATGGACTCAAACCAAGATGATCTGTTCTATGGTACCAGTGTAGGTCATTTAAGAGTGAGTGAATATGGTTTTATGCTGCTGTTAGAAATATTGCAGCAATACCATGGCAGGAAACACCAGAAATGGGCTTCACACATTTTACCCAACTAGTTAATCTAACCTAGGTCTATAGCATGATGAGCCAGTGCTTTAACCACTGGGCTACCCCACCACCCAATGTCATGTAGGAGATAAAATGTGTCTCTTTGCATATTCTGTTAAACATTTAATAATTGATAATAACGATAAAGGCTATTTATAAAGTGCCTATTTCCACACATTGGTGCATGCTCAAAGCATTAACAAATTACCATGGATAGACCAGCTCCCCTGTGAGGTGCTAGAAGGTCATATGACTTATCCCATTGGGTACCCTTTCACTGCTGGGTGAACAGAGGCAATTTATGAACAAGCTCACTTGTTTAAGGTGAGACCACATGTACTGTGTGCTTGCTGTAGGTCAGAACAGAAGTCCTAGAAACACTAAGGAGCCAAGCTGTCAAACATGGTCACCCATCCAAGGACTGTCTGTGACCAATTTTGGTTAATTTCAAATGATTTGTAACCTAGGTACCACTGTATAATATAGGGCTAAGGTGAACGCAACTCTCATACCTTAACATAGTGAGTGAGTTTAGTTTTATTCTGCACTCAGCAATAGTCCAGCTATATGGAACCAGTCTTTAAAGAATCAAGTCTAGGCCAGACAATCCAGTGATCAATAGCATGAGTATCAATCTGAGCAGTTGTGAACTGATGACATGTGTCAACCAAGTCACAGTGAGACTGACCACCTGATCCTGTTAGTCAACTCTAACGATAAGCATGGGTTACTGAAGGCAAATATTCTAACCCGGACCTTCATGGGTCATTAACATAGACCTAAAAATGTCATAGTGCTAAGGCTGCCTTGTACAACAGCACCCTGGGCTCTATATTGTGTGCAGTTATGATCCACCAAATTCAATAAGCTAAGTGATTGTTCATGTTGCTATATCATTCTCACTGTGGTCAATTGATCAGTATGTTCTCGATTCATTCCCCACTCCCTGGGGGAATTATAAAATGTCTGGCAAGTTTGGTTTACACCTGACTCCTAAGTGTTTGGAATGTAGCATGGTCAGTGTCTTCAGAACAAGGTAAGATTTGATCTTCAGTAACCCATGCTTGTTGTAAAGGGCAGCTACCAGGGTGGACAGATGGGGGTTTGCTGACTTGGCTGACACATGTCATCATATCCCAATTACGTAGATTGATGCCCATGCTGTTTGATCACTGGATTGGGTGTAGGGTTGATATTTACAGATCACCATCATCATGCTGGAATATTGTTGAGTCTGGCATTAAACAACAACCAAATCAAAACAATGTCTTGTATAATACCTCCATAGTCACTGCTTGCTTACAGTAATGTAACAGATGTGCATGCCTAATAGCTTATGTTACAGTCTGTTGACACATGTCATCAGTTCCCAATTGTGCAGATCGAAGCTCATGTTGCTGGTCACTGGATTGTCTGGTCCAGGCTCGATTATTTACAGACTGCCACCATGTAGCTGGAATATTGCTGAGTGCGACATAAAACTAAACTCCCCTCACTCACTCACTCAATCAATCACTCACTATGGCTAAAAAGCTGAGTAAAGGCATGCTTAATACAATGTTTGCTCCAAATGCAGGATATTTACTATTAAAAAACACATGATATAATTCTGGCTCCACTTACACAAAGTGCTTTAACTGTTAGTGGGGTAGCCTCATGGTGAAAGCATTCACTCATCACCCTGAAGACATGGGTTCAATTTCTCACATGGGTACAATGTGTGAAGCCCATTTCTGGTATTGCTTGAATATTAAGTTTAAAACTAAACTCACAACCAATAGCACTTAGATGTCTTTGTGGACCCAGGTTTGTTGTCAGTAAGCAATGTATCAATATTGAGTGAATATACTGCCATAACAAAGAGTTCTGCTTACAAATATTCAGTGATAATGATCTAAAATAAATCTAGAGAGAAGGGGGTGACCCATATCTCTGTCATGCCTGGGGCTTCGGTTCAGTTCCTTAAAAGGTACATAGAGGCCTCTTGATGGTGTTCCTCATGGTCTTGCTAGTGCTAAATGCAACCTAAAATAAATGTTTTGATAAACATCATCTGCTTCAAGGGCAGAGTTTCTGCCAAAGGAGCAGGTCAGTTAATATATTTTGTCTGATTATCTTCCTGTACAAAATGTACTATGTCATGGGTTTTGCCACCCCATTTGACATGACCAACACCAGCAGAAAGGAAGGAAATATCACACCTCATTATGCAAGCTTCTATGTCTGAGGTTAACCCCACTGATGTTATATACAGAAAAACCAGCATATAACAAGCATGCATGCATGCATGCACATGCACACTCACACACTCATACGCACACTCACAAACATTCTTACAGATTTAAACTTCTTTACTCTTTCAGTGCTATATTTCAGTCCAAATGTAATGACAGATGCTCGTGATGTCAACCATTGGTTTGTCTGTTCTAGATTTACTTATTTACAGTCTACTGTCATATAACTGAACTACTGCTGAGTGTTAAACAACAAACAAACAAACAAACAAACAAAAATAATGTAAGTGAACATGCTAATGCTTTTAAGTTAAGAGGCTAATCAACTGGGTGCTCCAATCAAGAATTCACCTTGGTCTCAATTATTACTAAGATGACCATTAAACCCTCTGTACCTTTATCCAGAGGTCTCAAGCCTCAAGACAAGAGGTCTGGTACCAAGTTCCTTCTTGTCCTTCAGCATCAGGTAATACAAATCCACTAACAAATACTAAAGTCTACTGGTAATAACACTGAGAGAAGCTTAACTTAATATGGCCATTAATAAACAAGTAAATCTCCAGTCTGATGAAAACCATGTATTTGTATGATATACACCTTGTTGATTATGTATGGGGTAATGATGTAAACATTTAATCATTAAGAACATCATATAATGTTTAATTTATTCATTTTGTTTAACTATAATTAAGGAAAATGTATTTTCATGTTAATGTATCTATTTCACATAATGACTTGTTCCTATATCATGGCTGATAACCTAAAAATATTTACAGCTTAAATGAAATTAATGAATGCGTGATTCTATGATACTAATACGACTGGTTGTTGTTTAACTTTATTTTAGCATTCCATGATATTGTATTACACTGAAACATAATGTTATATACAATAAACAAGAAACTGTTCCATAAAATCATGTGTTTCTTTTTTACTCAAGAACTTGTAGAACGCTGACCAAACAATCATTCATGATCTGTTGTAGATCACATCCAATTATGTAGCAACTACTGAATCATCTTTTTATTCTAAAAGTGCTTTATGGTTCAACTTCTTTATTATACAAGGTCACAACGTTTCGAGACAGATTCTAGTCTCTTCTTCAGGTGAGGTGTTTTCTAAATGCCTCTGAAACAACTCATCTTTTCATTGTTTAAATTTCAGTTATATTGATAGGAAACAAACTGTATGATTTAGACTCTTCAACCAATATTATCTCACATTCAAATTCTTTATACTGCTGAATTTCAAGTTAAAATATTTCAGACTAAAATCTACTGGTAACAACACCAAAGTATAAATTTACCTAAATGCTGGAAAACCTTTAGCAAAGTCATTTCAAACATGAAAGAAAATACTCACAGAAATATCCCTCATCTAAATAATCCTGTTAGAGGGCTACACGCATCCAGTTCCTGTGCTATAGCTGTATCTGGCTGTCTATGACTGCTCAACATAAACTGCCTTACGGGTTAGCCTCTCAGCTCTGTGTCTCTGATCTACTTACTGTGTGCACATCTGGGTAATAACGTGTTGATTAATTGTATAAGCCACCTGAAAGTAGCTTAACTCGACATAGGCATAACAGGTAAATCGCCAGCGTGTTGAACACCATACGTTTGTGTGAAATATACACTGTAGGTGATAATGAGTTCATAAAGTACATATTATATTATTAAAAAATTATGCAACATTTAATTTATTCATATGGTTCAACTTCAAAAAATATTTTTTCATGTATTAATTTGACATAATGAAATATTATGTTGGTGCTGATTACACAGGGATTTTCAAAAAATATTTAAATGAAAAAGAATGAATATTTGATTTTATCATGCTGCCATAAATTCTTTTAAGTAGCATGGCATGAGTGAGTGAGTAACATTACATTTATACAAATTTCATCGTTAAACAATGAAAATTGAATTCATAATAAAGGACATATTAACATTAAGATATCATGGTGATGGTGGTGAGGGGCGGGGAGCGAGGGTTTACCAAAAATAGTTTCTTTAAGTTCAGCTTAGTGATAAACAGATTTTTGTTTGGTTTCGTCAATGTTAAATGCCACATTCACCAATATTCCCAGACAAATGCAGTGAGCAGTAAATATTTGAGTCTAGACTGGACAATCCAGTGATCCATAGCATCTCAGCATTGACTGGGGTATAATGACATGTGTTCACCAAGTCAGCAAGCCTGACGTAACCAGATCCCATTAGTTGCCTCTTACTTAGCATGGGTTGCTGACGACCAGTTCTAACTTGGATCTTCATTAGTAGACAAATAGATAAAGTACTAGTCTAAGGTACAGGAACCCTTCTGTGTATTCAAAAGGACAAACATTTGTCTACACTGTTTAACATACACTTGTAGACCATCCCATTGTAGCAAAAGCTACATAATTAAATAAATTGCCCTGGTCTTTTATCTATATGTAAACCTTTCACCACCTTTATTAGGATGTCAGTGAGGTAATACTTCAATCTAGACTCATTTAGAGTTAGCCCCAATACAGGCATGTATATTGTATATATCACAATCTTCTTCCAGGCATCTAGTAATGCTATTAACTAGATTAGTGGCAATTCAGTGAGCAGCTCAAGTACACCTTTTGTCTAGCCATTCATCATTTATAACGTATACAAGTATATGGATAACAACTTCTTGTTTATTGCACAATGTGATGTTTGTGTGTAGATTTCAGGCATCATTTTCAATCTGTTGATGCTGTTGACTGTCATATCTCCATGTAGATGTCTTATTAACTTATATTTTTTTCCCACATTCTGAAAACTGGCAAACCTACAATGCAGCATGAAAACAGTGTAAGATTCTACTCAGAAACATCACTCTATGCAATAAAAAACAACCGGTTATGAACAAAGTTGTATGGTTTATCATTGTCTCACCAACTTTTAGAATAACGATGAAACAATAATTCACCACTTGTAAATCACTTCCAATTATTTTGCAGTAGCAAATCATCAAATAATGTTTACATTTCTGTTAAATTTGTAGAAAACAACGATGACTGGCAGTCGGGTTTAAACTTTCCACACAAAGTTATTTCTGAGCTTGGGACCCCAGAGTGTTGTACAGGCTCTGTGGTATTTCCAGCTATTGTTACTATGTTCATGTAAATAAAATTATAATTCGTGTCCTTTGTGAAACTGGCTCTTTGCTGAACTGGAATGATGAGTTAGCCTCGTGGTTAAAGCACTTGCTTATCACACTGAGGATGAAGGTTTGATTCCCGACATGGGTACAATGTGTGAAGCCCATTTCTGGTGCTCCCTGCCTTGATATTCCTGGAATATTGTAAATGCGGTGAAAAATCATACTCACTCTTTGCAGAACTCCCCCAAACAACCATCATGTCTTTTGAAGATTTACAGTTTATCACCTTACTGAAGTATATGAGCCTGGTTATGTGACAGAAACATTGGGTGAATTTGAGTTCAAACCCATGCTCATCGAATTCTGACTTGACAAAGGGACATAACTCTGTAGAATACTGATTTGGTTATTTAACTGGTGATCTATGCCCCTTTTGCATGAGATTTTGATACATAATTATGAGTATGTCCTCATATGTGGTCACTAATATCAGACATATCTCAAGTTATGAAAGTCTGAGATATGTTGATGCTTCACAGCACACCTCTCAGTAGAAGCGACAGCAGGGTAGCCTTGTGGTCTCACACTGAAGTCCTGGCTTTTGAGTCCCTTATGGGTACAGTATGTGAAGCCCATTTGTGGTGTCTCCAGCCATGATATTGCTGAAATATTAAGCATAAAACTAAACTCACTTGCAATAGTACTTAGATGTCTCTGTGGACCCAGGTTTGTTGTCAGTGAACAATTTATCAATACTGAGTGAATATACTACCCTACCAAAGAGTTCTCCTTAAACGTATTCAGTGATAATTACCAAAACTAAATCTAGGAAGAGGGGGTGACCCATAGGTCTGTGGTTGATGGTGCAGCTTGTCATGCCTGGGGCTTGGGTTCAGTTCCTAAAAGGAACCATGAAGCCCCCTTTCTGGTGTCCCTCACAGTCTTGTTTTTGCTAAAAATGCCTAAAAGATATACATATCTTTTTATTGCTGAAAGTGACATATAACTAAACTCACTCTCTCGTCATGGTAGTGAGTTCTGGTGTCTGATGCCATGATATTTACAAAATATTGCTACAGCTGGCATAAAAGTAAACTCACTCACTCACTCACTTACTCTTAGAAGTGAGAGAGATGATCAGCTGACTAATACTTGCACAAGTATATCCAAGCTACTGAAAACTACATTTCACTTTAAAAAGTAAATTGAAACATTCATTCTTCTCGTTAGGTTTTCATGAATTTCACAACATGACGTACATCATCCATATAGCTTCCTGGCGTTAACAATCTTGAAGACAGTCAGACTGTCATTTTTTGTGGTTTTGTTTGTATAATGTTAATAAAAAATGAACAATTGTTACAACTCCTCCACATGTGGCAAATTTTCTCAATGTGCTGCACAGTGGGAGATTGCAATACAATTATTTTTGACATCAAAAAAAGTTTATTCAGAGCAGAGCCTTGTAGAAAATTAATGAGCAGTGCTTGCTTCAACATTCCATGAAAAGTTCGAAAGAAATAGGAAATGTTACAACAGCGCTCAGTTTAAGTGCAAAACAGTAAGAATTTATGATGCTGTTTATAATACATGCATAGACATAAGGTACTCCAAGTGTGTTTACTCAGATAAAGAGATGCTCTACATGTTTGAGTGAGTGAGTGTGTGAGTGAGTGAGTGAGTGAGTGAGTGAACAAATATCCAACTGGAGAGTAAGCGAGTGAGTGGATCGGAGGATGGCCGAGTGAGCGTGCAAGCAAGTAAGTCATGTAAGTTTCAAATCCTTATGGAGAAACAAGTCAGTACTGGGAACTGACTCTGTCCAAGAACCCTAAGGAGGTTAAAAGGGCCAGTTATACAAGGAACCTCTACAAGATGATTGGGGTGATGGGATAGTCTAGTGGTTAAATCTTAGGCTCATCATGCTGATAACCCGGGTTCAATGCCCCACATAGGTACAATAATGTAAACCCATTTCTGGCGTCCCCATCCATGATATTGGTGGTATATTGCTAAAGCAGTGTTGAACCAGCCCTGTGGTAACATTTCAAGTTACCAGCCGAAATGTTAGCAGCCCTGTGGTAACATTTCAAGTTACCAGCCCCGTGGTAACATTTCAAGTTACCAGCCCCGTGGTAACATTTCAAGTTACCAGCCCCATGGTAACATTTCAAGTTACCAGCCCTGTGGTAACATTTCAAGTTACCAGCCGAAATGTTAGCAGCCCTGTGGTAATATTTCAAGTTCCCAGCCCCGTGGTAACATTTCAAGTTACCAGCCCCGTGGTAATATTTCAAGCTACCAGCCCTGATGTCTGTCTGGCTGGGTTTATGGCACATTTCATCCACTGTTACCTGTCATCTTCGTGAGAATCCCTACAGGAAGACAGGGCTGATCCACTACAGGCTTAATCCTAGATGTAACTCCATGATAACCATGAAACAATAGGGACATCTTCTGCACCGGAATCATGACTGTGTCAAATTTTATCAAAACTGTTGACCTATACATTTGGATTCAAACCCAGACACTGACATTATGATCCAGTGAGTGAGTGAGTTTAGTTTTATGCCACTTTTAGCAATATTCACACATTTAAGTTTCACACATTGTGCACATGCTGGGAATTGAACCCAGAGCTTTCAGCATGAGGAGCGAAGGCTTTAACCACTAGCCTGCCCCACACTATGATCTAACGCATATCTGAAGCTCTGAATACATTCAACAGCTAGTTCCCACATGCCAATTTAATGAAATAAAGACAAGCAATTTGTATGTCACACCAAATTTAGGATTAGAATCAAATTCATTTTCGACATAAATCGTTTTTTTATTGACAAAACAGCATTTAATCACGCAAGAACAGGCAACGTAATCTGCAAAACAAAGACATCATTCACAAGCAAGCCACCACAAGAAACCACTGTAATCATTCTGTCTAGTCAGGTCATCATGTGAATGCCAATTGTACGCCTGACCTACATACAACTTGTTGCGGGAGAATGAGCACAGATCAAATATTTAACCAGATCGAATCTTCTGGCCTTAACATTACCTACTTCAATCAAACTCTTGACATGCTGATGTATTTTACATGGCATGTCCAATAAACATTGAGATTCAACTGAAAACACTGCCTATAGCTTACAGGGACTGTGAGGTAACCCAGTGGTTTTAGCATTCCTCACATGGGTACAAAGCATTAGCCAATCTCTGGTGTCCCTTACTGTGATATTACTGGAATATTTCTAAAAGCAGCGTAAAACCATCCTCACTCACTTACCTCAGAGCTTACATCAACATAGTTTAATTCATTCCTTGTGCTTTGATTGTTATTTAATACTGATGCATTAAATTTGTATATTTTGCCTTTCTTACAATTTTTTATGAATGAATGTGTGACTTTAGTTATGCTGCTTTTAGCAAAATTCCAGCAATATCACGGCAGGGGGCACCAAAAATGAGCTTCACACATCATGCTCATGTTGAGAATCGAACTCAGGTGTTTGATTACTATGCCACCCCACCGCCCATATCATTTATGAACCAAATGTCATTGACATGAGGATATAGTGATTCCAGGTTTGAATTCAGTACTTGCTGTGATTGTCCCCAATTTCATTACAAGGTGAATTTTTTACTCTAATTATCTGTTTTAAAACTGACAACTCTGTTGTTGAAAGCATTTCAAATTAAACCTTACATTAATAAGTCATTTTTAACCATAAACAACACAGTTTGGGAACAAGTTCATGATGCAGTCAAAGCAGCTCTGATTTGTGTTTGGAAAATGAAATTAAACAATCAGGACCAAATGTAAATAAGAATGCTTTGTTGATGCTGGTATTGTTGATAATTAACCATGTCTGTGCCATGGCATTCACGCACATAGCAAAGCCCGTAAGCCCGAGAGGTTGCAAAGCCATATATTCAGATAGTTTTGAGGGCCTGTGGTGACCTGTAGCAAAAATTATTTGTAAGTGCAGGCTTTTTTCATAATGGTAGCAACACTCCTGACATCACCACAAAAATAGTCCACATCATCAAATGAATATTTATTTTGTTGTTCCTTTGTTAATATATATATATATGAATCCAGGTGGAAAAGAAATGAAGCAAACTGTTTTCAGAAAGTGTAAATCTGATTGGCACAAGTACCCAGCATCTTTCATTAGTTTTGACCTTTCACAGAGCTGTTGTTGGATCTTTGCATAGAAAGGTACTGCACTTAAGTAAACAACTGATTTTTATGAGAAGTCACTGTTTTAACTTATCACCATAAAATTATTGTATTTCCAAATCTGCACACAGAACCTAAAACTGTACATAAAATGCATAGAATAATAAATCATGTTCTTTCATATTCTCCTAAATATAAAAACAGTTGTAAAATTGGAGCACTGATATAAGATAGGCAATTCATAAACTATAAATGAAATATTTCTAGATAGGTGTACTTCAAACCATTTTTAGATAAAATTGAATTCTTTAGATTTCTAGATTTTTACATTGTTTCTGCTTTATCAAAACATGAAATCCAAAGAATTAAGAAATAATAAGTTGCAAAAGATATGTATGAGATTGGCATTGTTCTGAAAAGCTAAATTAAAAACTGAATTTAAACCAGAGATATCAATGAATGAATACTAGCGCTTCAAAGGAACTCGGCCTGTGTAGTTATCACACTGTCCCATTGTCATTAGTTCCTAAACTATATTTATATTCCTGAGAGAGCTTCACCAAAACATCATAAGGAATAATGGAATCCTTGAAAATTAGACCAGCGGACATATTTCCATATTTTCGCACACAAAGCATAAGCCAACACAGAAGATTCCATTTAATTAAATCAATTATACATTGCCAATATTCTGCTACCAGAACACCGAGGAGTTGGCAGAAATTGTGTTCCGTGAAGATGAACCTCAGCTGATTTGTCTCTGACTTGAATTCCGATGATGGCATCACAGTGTTTGGAAAGGTCAAGAGTCCAAACTGACCAGACAATGGACTTATTGGGGATGAATATTCTGTAGAAGCATTTATTTAAAGACCATAGAAGAGTTAGTAACAGGAACTGGAGCACACTTCCAACAAAACCAAATCATATCCTGTATAAAGCATACAGCCATATTTGATCTCGCTAGAACTGAAACAGGATCAGGTTATTTGTGGAAGAATTTGTATTTGAAAAGGAATCATGTTGTCAGACTTTCAATTTGCTGTAGTTGGAATAGTTTTCAGCCAAGTATCATTTTGACAATGTGGGTAATGTGGGGGTCATATCCAGGTTTGAAAAGTACTAGTGTTGGGTAATGGTTGAAACCTCATAATTGATATCAATTCATTACAACCATCGAAAATGTTTGGTTAGCATCATTTATGAAAACATGATTGATTGCCTGGTCATTTGGTCACTGTGACCATTATCTTTGATTATTTTCAGAAATCTGACTATCACTAGTGTAATCTTCTAAAATTCTAGGACAATGTTATGTGTCCAGTATTAACAACTGTTATGAAACTTCCCTGAAGTCAGCTATCAGCAGTAGTGACATCATTCATATCGCATTGTGATGTAATGTCAGAATGACATTACAAATGAGCAGTTCCAGTTGCTACCATGGGAACCAACCAAAATGGCCAGCTGATGACACCTCACTTCCATGCCCATACTCAATGTCAATGTGTGCAGACAGAAAAACGTGTGTGGACCTTTTGGTTTACTTTTGTGTTTACAATGTCAGGTCCAACTTAATTTCCATGCTTCATCAACACAATAACACTTGAGAATTGGCCAACTCATGCAGTTTATTTCCTAACTAAAAGACCAAAGATGGCAACATCCATGCTTGAAGACTGCCATAACTAAATTCTGTAAATAAATAGTGGCCACATATTGAGTTTGTCAGCTTGATTGGGCACCACTTTTGAATATAAGTATTCCATTTATGCCATCGTGTATCTGGTTAATGTGGGAGTAAAGCACTAATTAATGCAGACATCAGGCACTTTCATGAAACTCACAAGCAGAACCATTGGGTGAGAAAAGCTAGAAACAAAAGTGGTGTGAATTTGGATTTGAACACATGATGATAAGTTTCAAGCATGCCCAAGGGACACAACTCTGCATATCAAATCATAGAAGAGAGAACCACCTGTGTCATTCACTAGACACAAGCATATCATGAGATGCAGTATGATTTAGCATCGTGTCTGATAACTGGATTATAATGCATCACCAACTGGCATGGCCAAAAGATAAAAGTCATTCTTCAGATAAGGAAATTAAATGCAGTGTTATTCAAAAAATAAATGAACATCAGTTCTGTTAATTTTTTCTCTCAGTGAATTTATATACTTTGTTCAAAAATGCAGTGTCAATCAACTAGACAAAAAGTGAAATATTAGTTTTAGATTTTCAAATTAATGTAGATTGAATATGTAAATGCATGTTCTCAAAATGGTATTGGTAAATGTATTGTTTTTAAAATGTGAATTACAGTGTGCTGTGAATTGAAAATATACTTATTATTCTATTGGAAACATCCAAAAATAAAATAGTCTGTAGAGTAGTATATAATATTAACATGTTTTTACTCCTTTAGCGTTTTCACCTGTTAAGAGAATACTGATAATATGGATAAGCAAGACTTTTTTATGGAATAATGAAAAATATTAAACATTAACAAAATCTTATGATGTTCATACAAAAAATATCAGTATGAATCAGAAACATACAGACAATAGTTTATAACAATAGTTTGGGCAGGATAATGTCTTACAAATAATTATGATTAATTCTCTGAACCATACATGGTATTAAGGTAATAAAGTACTTTTTGTCTGGAATGAGGCTCTAAATATACATGAAAACAGAAATACACTAACACGAATGAAAACTAGAAAAAGGATTAAAGTGCATGCAGGAGCAGATACAGTTATCTGATAAAGGGGGTGTTGGGGGTGGGTGGGTTGCACTCTCTTGAGAAAAAGGCGCGTGCACACTTTATTTTCACGAGGGTTTCTATGGTCATTTAAGAAACTTCAGGACAATGGGGGTGGGGGTGGGAGGCATGTGGTGAAAGGGCATGCACACCCCTCTAGATCTGTCTAAGCATCCTGAAAAACTAGTAGACCTAAACGATGTTCGATGAAACTATTTAACACAATAACTGTTTAACAGAAAGAACAGCCTCAAATAGAAGTATCAGTATGTCCTATGAAGTGAAAAAAATGTCCTAAGGAAAAATTTTTAAAAAATCATAGATTTGGGTATCAAAATAAGTCTTTAACAAAAACATACTTCACCTTAAGAAAGTAAGTATTAATAAACGCATGTATTCAATGAGTCATAACAAGATCATCATCAATAGCACATTCTTTTCCATGACATTTTTTCCTGTGACCTTTTTTTTCTGATCACCAGTACAAATAGTATGATTACAATAATGAAATATGGAATATAGCATAAAAGTTCATATTATTGTGATATATGACACATAATTTAGAGAAAGTGATTATCTTCCTTACCATGACTTAAGACTGATGTGCAATGTTAAAGCCTTCATTATTATGTCAATACAAGCATAAGCCATCTGTGAAGGAAATGACTGTAATGTCTTATTACCCTATTTACTTCCTGTTTATGTGTAGCATCCATCATGGACCATATCATCTGTCTTTGCCTCTGTGTGAGTGTGTGTGTCTCTCTGTCTGTGCCTCTGTGCATGTGTCTGTGTGTGTGTGTGTGTGTGTGTGTGTGTGTGTGTGTGTGTGTCTGTCTGCCTGCCTGTCTGTCTGTCTGTCTGTCTGTCTCTCTGTGTGTCTGGGGATGGGGGAGATGTATGTGTGTGTCATTGAGGGAGTTGGTTCAGAGGGACATGCCCATCCTCTCCAACCTACTAATACATGCCTAGTTTATTAATTATTATATCTGGTTTACTTGCTTGTTTGTTTGTTTGTTGGTGCCACTTTCAGGAATAATCGAATAACATGATGACAATCCGATAATTCTGAACGAGATAATCTAGTGATTGACATCATGTATGTCAGTGATCTGACATTTGTAGGAATGAGAGAGTGAGTGTTTTACAATATTTGAGCTATATGGCAGTGGTCTGTAAATAATCAGTTCTGAACCAGACAATCCAGTGACCAATAGCATGAGCATCGACCTGTTCAATTCCAGTATGACGATGCGTGTTAATCAAGTCAACAAGCCTGATCACATTAAATTTTCACATCTTACGACTAGCTGAAGACTGGGTTGCTGAAGACCATTTCTAACCCAGTTCTTCATGGGTACCGTTTAAGGAATTTACCGACCTGTGAGAGTGTCCCTAGTAAATTAACTGGGTTGTCTGGGGCTCCTTTCATGAAGCACCCTTTACTAAGTTTAACCTTAACTCCATTCTTTAACATTGCACTAATGGCTCAGTGTTCATGCTATGAATCACTGGATCATCTGTTCCAGGCTTATTCATATACATAGTATGCCACGTAAGTGGACTATGCATAATGAAAAGAAAAGACACGATCTGCTGCACTCATACAGTTAATCTAAAATGACGTTGTTTCTGATCTAATGATGATAACAACAACTGACAACAACTTGCAAACACTGATCTTGGACTGATAGTTTAGCAACATCCATGCCAGTGGTCTTCTATCATCAGCACAGGTACACTATGGGGATGTAATCAAAATTGACAAGTTTTGCATTATCTAGAGTTGCACAACCACATTCCACAAAATGGTTCCAGCTCTTTGATAAAGGACGTTAGTGAAGGATAACCATATATGGATGAACTAAAAAAGAATTTATGGATGAACAACTTCTACATAACAATATGTGTGACACTTGTTATATTTGGGATTACACTTTCTTAGTAAAGTACATACACTTCCTTAGTAAAGTACGTACACTTTCTTAGTAAAGTACATACACTTTCTTAGTAAAGCACAAATTCTTGTACTTTTTTTTAGCTGAGTCCCGTCTGGGATTCGAACCCACACCCTCAGAGTCAGGCACCTAACAGCCAGCACACAAAGTCAGCTGCCTAGTCCGCTCAGCCACCATGACTTCCACATAGGAGTGACAGTGCTGTGTAGGTTCTATACACCAATATCAAGAAAGTGGTGTTGAGAGTATGTATACAGAAATACATTGCAATACAGGAGTGTGGTATAGAATATGTACATCAAATGAAGGCCCATTACATTAAGAAGTGTGGTGTAGAGAGTATGTACATCAAAATGAAGGCCCATTACATTAAGAAGTGTGGTGTAGAGAGTATGTACAAAGAAAAGAAGGTCCTATTGCAACAGAGAAGTGTGGTGTAGAGAGTATATACATTATGGGAGGATCCAGGAATTTTGAACTCCCTGAAACCCCTATTGGTTCCGCCAACGCCCAAAAGATAAACCTTCAAAGTGATCATAAGTCATTTTCAAAGGGGTGAGTGGAGGGTGGGTGGTTTCAAACCCACTGATCCCCACTCTGTATCTGCCAATGGAAGGTTCTGTTGCAATAGAGAAGTGTGGTGTTGAGAGAATGTACATAAAAATGAAGGCCCTTTTGCAGTCAAGAACTTGCTCATCATTCCTTAGTACTCCAATTTTTAATACATCTCCAAAAAGATTCAATGTTAGAGTGCAGTTCCATGATTGTCACAATGTAATGTTAAAATATGAGAATAACCAGTTTTCAGCATTAAAGCATGCATGGGTGTTGCAGTTACTATGATTCATTTTTTTAATGTGTGAATCACCAATAGTGTTACAGTAAGGCCAATGTCAGAGACGTCAAGCAGAGTGTCACTGGCGTAAATCAGGACTGGAAGTACACAGACAGATCTTGCGACAACATCACATAACTTCAGTTATCAGACAAGCCAAGAGAGATCACTGTTTAAATGAGATTGGTAACTGCTTTGGTAAACCTGACCAGATTCATGAAATTGCTGATGGGTAGTATTGACGAAGACCAACTTCCTAAATCAAATAATGACACTTTTCTTGCAGACACTTTCAACAATTTCTGTATGTCAAGGATAGAGATGATAAGGGACTCTCTGCTATCTACATCTCCAGTCAATGAGGTTGATGAAAGTCCTACTTTCTGTGGACATATTCTCAGTAACCTGGAGCCTTTCACAGATAAGGAGATCAAATCACTGGTAATGGAAGCTAAGCCTACAACATGTGAAACTGATCCAATGCCCACCAAACTTGTTGTGAAACGTCTGGACTTGCTCATTCCTATAGTCACTGATATCGTGAACAAGAGCCTACAATTAGGTGTATTTCCAGAGGCTTTTAAGAAATCCTTTGTTCGACCACTGCTCAAAAAGTGTGATCTTGAGAAGTCTGAGCTAAAACCTTCTGTCCAGTATCCAGCTTAGCTTTCCTCTCCAAAATCGTGGGGAAGATTGTCAGTGTGAGGCTGAAGAACCATCTGACAAGGTGTGACCTTGTGGACAAGTTCCAGTCTGCATACCGGGAACATAACAACACTGAGACAGCTCTCATACATGTCAGTGATATCCTGAGACAAATTGTGGATAGAGGGGACACAGGGGCTTTGATACTCCTAGATCTGTCATCGGCTTTTGACACTATAGGTCATAATGTCCTGCTACAGATCCTCAAAACAAAATATGGAATCTCTGGTACAAACCCCCCACTCCCTAGTGGATTGCTTCCTATCTCCATAACAGATGCCAATGTGTGACTGTCAGAAACAAAACCTCAGAGAGCGTTACAGTACCACATGGTGTGCCACAAGGCTCAGTATTGGGTCCACTGTTGTTTGTCCTGTACACTGGTCCAGTTGCTGACATCATCTCAGCTCACAATCTGCAGCATCATTCATATGCAGATGATAACCAACTCATCAAGGCAATTTCTTGCAAAAATCCCATGGACGGTCTATCTTGAATTTCTGAGTGTACAAGACACATCAAAACTTGGATGACAAACCATATGCTGAAACTAAATGACACCAAGACAGAAGCTCTTCTGATTGGATCTAAACACCTACTGTTGAAAATCCCTGCCAAATCTGTGACAACAGCCAATGCTGTCGTCCCTGTCTGTTCCACTGCAAAAGATCTTGGTATAGTCCTCTATTCCTCACTTTCAGTGGAAGCTCAAGTCTCTCAGATCTGCAAAACCTGTCACTTTCATCTTCGTTCTATCAGTAACATTCATCCCCATCTCTCAGTGGATGCTACCCATGCCTTGGTCAGAGCCCTCATAACCTCAAGATTGGATTATTGTAACAGCATATTGTTTCGTACTCCTCAGAAACTCTGTGACAGACTCCAGAAAATCCAAAACACTTCCACCCACATCATTTATCGTCTCCCGAAATGCTGCCATATCAAGCCAGTACTGAAGGAGCTTCACTGGCTGCCAATCAAAGCCAGGACTGTGCATAACATACTATGTTTGACCTACAAAGCCAAACATGGTCTTGCTCCCCTGAGTACTTGTCTACATGTCTACTTGTCATCATACTCCAACTCACGCAAGCTTAGTTCCAACAGCCAGGACCTGCTCCCTGTGCCCAACTTTAGACTGAAAACTGATGGACAGCGTTCTTTCACATATGCAGTCCTTTACTCTCTAGAACTCTCTTCCCTATGACCTCAAAACTATTGAAAGTTTCAACTTGTTCAAGTCCAAACTTAAAACATGTTTCCTCGTATTTCCCTTAATGTGCTCTAGTACCACTTCTGTACATACATTCATACTTGACTCTGTAGCGCTTTGAGAATGTCTGTCGAGGTGGATTGGGCACACATATAAATATTCATTATTATTATCATTATTATCAGTAGGAGTGTAACAATTGCCATACCTCGTTGTTAAAGTATTAAGAAGGTCTTAGTGCTAAGTCTGCTTGAAGAAACAGGACCGTTAGTCATTACTCCAAGATTCAAGGCAGGGAAAGCCCCACATATACAGCCCCACCCACAGGAGAAATGCTCACAGCCTGCACAATAATACTGTTTCCAAATTAGACCCTGAAGAATCCGATGCCATCATGTTCTGAACCCTATGGGCTATGGGATATATCTACCTGTCACTGCTGTCTGATAGTTTTAGGGTGATGCATACAATAAATATGAACTCATTTCTTCCCTCATGTCATAACTCACTGCCACTGATAGCAGCGAGATGCAGATCCCTTTCATCTGCAGCATGTTTATGATTTATTATTATTAGAATGGGATAGATGGAACAAAACTTGTTGCAGAATTTCTTTGTTCAGTACGTGAATAGAAATCATTGGGTTGCACAGAAGCTTAATTAAATTTGTAATTTGGAAGCTATTTCTGGTTGTGATGATATTTTCAAATTAATCAATTGCTACAAAGGGCAAAAAGTATTGAAAAAATTTCTTCGCGAGTTTAATGTGCTGTCTCCATGTGAGTAAATGGGTGGGCGGGGAAGTGAGTGAGTGAGTGGATGAATGAGGGAGAGAGTGAGTTTTAATATATATTAATGAAGAACAATCAAACTGACCTGTATTTTTTTAACACATCAAAATACTGTTTCTATAGGAATGATGAAAATTTAGAAAGTGTTCTGTCTCTCATAAGAATGAATATTCAAGGTAGGCAGGGTGAGACGGGGTAGCCTAATGGTTAAAGTGTTCGCTCATCATGTTGAAGATTCAGGTTTAATTCCACACATGGGTACAATGTGTGAAGCCCATTTCTGATGTCCCCTGCCATGATATTGTTGGAATATTGATAAAAGCACTGTAAAACCATACTCACTCCCTCACTCAGGCTGGGCAGGAGATTGTAGAAAACACATGAAGAAATAGACTCTGCACCACTGTGTGGTTTCAAATATTACCTGTTTGGATCACTCTCAAGTACGTAAATAACAACCTGTCCTCTCTAAATGAACTTCATCGCCTCACATAGTATCATGAGATAAGAATATGTAATGCTGACAAACTAACATTCATGATCATACACAATCACCTAGCAACACTGGGATTTTGGTATCTGGCATCAGGCCCTTAAAGACTCCTCCCTTTACCATTCCTCCCATACCACGATCAAGAGGAAATTGATATGTTTGTCCACACTGGTTTTAGTAACCTCTATGACCACAGCATGTAGTAAACTGTTATCTTAGATTCCTGGCATTCCATGTCTGTCATCGGAATTGGTTTAAGTTCTGAGTTACTAAAAACATAATGTAATTTGAAAAAATAACCCCAAAAACAGAAGAATTCTTTTTTGTCATGAATATGATGGTTTGGTTTCCACTAAAATGACATCAAACATGATATCTTTATTCTTTACAGAACTGTGATAAAAAAGGCTCAGTTATATGCTGTTATTTTTAATATGGCTTTATCCCCAAATATATCTAGCCCATTTCTGGTGTCCCCTGCCATGATATTTTTTATATATTGCTGAAAGTGGCTTAAAACAAGACTAACCTATGCTGGCCACAAGACCAAGAGGATTGAGTGGTCAGCTCAATCTCTTGGTTGTTATTAGATCTCTAACAATTTCAATCACAGGATTGTCTGGTCTAGATTATTGGCAAGCTGCCATCATATAGCTGGAGTTATAATTGCTGTGTAGTGTACAAACACTAGAACAAACAAACAAGTATGAATAACATCTGAAAATATATTAGACGCTGAATTACAAGAACAATCTTGGAATAAATAACTGGATGTTAAATATACACCAATGTAGAGTCAAAGCCTTGTTTCAAAGTTATTGTTGTCTAGTAGTAATTTCTTTGTGAATGAATATTACTTATTCACTCAATTGAGGTTGTAACTCTGAGTAATAACAAAGTGTTCTTCATCTTCAACAGAACAGAATTTGACTTTAATCATTACTATACACATGCATTAAGTAGTCATAATCAAGGTCGCAACAAACAGAATCACTATCAACAACTAAATACCTAGGCATGGTTTCATATTCAATGTCCCTGACAACCACTGATTGTGTTAGTGCCAAATTGGTGGCTTACCATCCTCGTTAGCACTAATCAAGAGAAGTATGAAAGGTAAATAAACGATCTTCATGACAGCAGAGCATATGGATTCCTTTTATTAGATTGGTTGGCGCTAAATGATATCGGCATGGGACGTTGTGTTCCATGGGTTCGGCTTTAGCAGTTTTCCCTGTATTTACTCAGGCAGTGTACACATTGTAAAGGATCACAATATGCGAGAAAAGTTCATACAAAGCCGTAAATTAGCTCAGGTTTCCATGGAACTTACAGAGACGGAACAATACAAATGCCACTTTCATCTGATCAATTTCATTTTTTTCTCATCTGGACATATTTTAGTGCCTGGTTGATTGGGTTTTGTAACAGTTTTCCAGTTGTATCAATGTCATCTTATTGAGGGGAAAAAATCTGAAATGATACATGTCTCATTTGGCAAAAAAGGATTCAAACCCCTGGCTCCTGGAGTGCCTAAGGGATGTAACTCAGAAAGTCGCAGTAACTTAATTGGTAGTCAAGACACAAATGTAGTGAAATCTGAATTCAGTTTTTGGTCTGATATTTCATCCAATTTAATTAAAAATTGGTATCAGAAGCTAATATACAATGCTCAAATGATGAAAAGGGATACATACCCAAGACATATTAGGTTGTCTATCTGTGAACAAATACTGACTTTAAGAGAGTTTAAGGACAAAATTATGTTGATATGGCAAAGATATATTCAGTGTAATTTTGGTCTGTTTTAAAGGTCTTCACACACTCTCTCGCTCTTTCTCACACTCTTTCTCTCTCACTCTGTCTCTCTCACTGTCTCTATTTCTCTCTCTCTTTCTCTCTCTCTCTCTCTCTGTCTCTCTCTCTGTGTCTCATATACAATGCTCAAATGACAAAAAGGCATATGAACCCAATTTGTCCATCAATGAACAAATAATGGTTTCAAGAGAGTTAAAAGGTAAAATTATGAGGATACAACAAAGATATTTTCACTAAAATGTAATACAGTCAAACACATAAGTAAGCCAATATTTATACCAATCTCCATGTAGCTAATTCCACCCATTTATAAGTACTGTTTTGTAGGGATGGATAGCCTTGAAAACTTTGCTGAAGGTATCATGATGCACCATGACTAGTGACAATTAGTGTTATCTAAACAGCACAAAGCGCCAGACAATATCCATCCTTGCAGCAACATTTCTTTTCACCACTTTACTTAATGCCTGCTTCCACTCGTGGACTCCCACTTGCCCTGTAATAATTGAATTGGTCACCGGAGGGCGATGTGATATCCCATGATATCATATCTCAATTAGTTGAGGTCTGCAGACACTGACAGAACATATCTGTATGCAAATGGGTTGGGGTGAGGACTGACGCCAAGGCAGAGGTGCACGATGTGATCAGAAAAATGGAGTCTTTGTAACTGTCCTGTGTGTTTGGTACAGTATCAGGTGAGTGAGTGAGTGAGTGAGTAGTGAGTGAGTGAGTGAGTGAGTGAGTGAGTCATCGCAGGACAAAAGTATCCCATTAGGCAATTATATAGTTAATCAAATGGTTCAATACATTGATAGTTGGGAATATAACAGAAACAAATCTTCATTTCCCAACCACACTGTTTAAATACAGCAAGAAGAAGCGAACAATTTAGAGAACAAGAGCAAGAAACCAACAGATGTTATAATTAGGACAAGACTGTTTCATCAAAGTACACATTCTTCTATATTTTGCCTTTGAGTTTCAACCTGTGGAGGTCCAGGGTAAGAATAGGCCTTCAACAACTCATGCTTGCTATAAAAGGTGACTATGCTTGTCATAAAAGGCGACTAATAGGATTGGGTGGTTGC
The DNA here is from genome assembly GCF_037392515.1 of Haliotis asinina. Taxonomy (NCBI): domain Eukaryota; kingdom Metazoa; phylum Mollusca; class Gastropoda; order Lepetellida; family Haliotidae; genus Haliotis; species Haliotis asinina. Next base: position 31,833,367 of record NC_090291.1, read on the forward strand.
TGACTTGGTTAACACGTGTCATTGGTCTATTGATCACTGGATTGTCTGGTCCAGACTCGATTATTTACAGACCGCTGCCATATAGCTGGAATATTGCTAAGTGTGGTGTAAATCTAAATTCACTCACTCACTCTCTGAGTTTCATCTGGGATTGAAACCCTCTCTGTGAGGGAGGCACCGAATCGCAGTCTGTTATCTAACCCATTCAGCCACCACAGCTTCTATCAAGAGAGAGTGGGTTCGGTTTTAGGCCATTTTTAGCAATATTCCAGCAATGTCACCTCGGGTGACACCAGAAATGGGCTTCAAACATTGTGCCCATGATGAGACTTGAACCCAAGTCCTCAAGAAAGTGAATGCTTTAACCATTGGACTAACCCACTGCCCCCTCCTGCAACTTACTCCAAAACTCAGGGTAGGTCACATACTTTGTGTAAATATAACATCACATAACTTACCATAACTCCCATAACTTACAAAGTGAATACAAAATGTACCTTTTAGAGTGAGTGAATCAGTGAGTGGGTATGGTTTTACTGGTGCTTTAAGCAATGTTAAATGGATTGCACATATTGCATCCATTGTACCTTTTAGAAAGACATCAAGTGTAGTAAACATTTCATGGTAATCATGAGCGGTGGGGTAGCCCAGTGGTTAAAGTGTCTGCTCATCATGCTGAAGACCTTGGTTGATTCCTCACATGGGAACAATGCCTGAAGCCCATTTCTGGTGTCCATCATGCTATGAATATTGCTCATACTTTCATCCACTGGTTTGCTTTTCCCAGACTGGATTGTTTACAAAAGTGGGGTAAAACCATACTCAGTAAATTACAGTAATCAGAATCGATGACTTTCCTGAAAGCATGTCAAGGGGGATGTCTCTCATAATATCAGTCTCTGGATTGTCCCTTTCAAACTTCATTATTTACAAGTTACTCTCATAAAGCTGAAATACTGAGAGTGCATGATGTTTGCATTAGGTGCCACAGTTTGAATAATACATACCACAACTATTACCATAGAGCATAATTAATTTTACCTTCACCCTAACTCGATATACCAAACAGATGATTTCCCAACAGAATAAACCATTATATATTATGTAGCATTAATAAACAGAATGTCTGATGAATTGCCAAACTTGACAGAATGGTATGTGTATATACTGGTCATTAACACTGAACTACATGCCCGTATAAGATAAGTACAAAATGGTTGGAAGGAGAGATGTCTGAAATCATCATCATCGTCATCATCATCATCATCATCATCAATTGAAATTTAATTTATTATATTTTAATTTACTAAAATTATAATTCCCAATCAATATTTGACACACTTAATCAATTTGGTTTGTTTTTTCTTATCATCTTTTAATTCTGAGAAAACATATGTTTGAATTTTCAAAAGCATGTTAAAGAAATTACTGTGGCCAATAATTGTCAGCCAGTGCATGGCATTCTTCAGCTGTTATGGTGCGTTTTTATGGTGTGACTTCTCGTAACATCTTGTATCATGCAAGATGCAACATGAGAACACCCGAATTGTAACAATTTGAAACACATACAGCTGAGCTGTAATATAAAAGATTTGTCCTAACTCTGACCACAGGTTGCAAATCTGTGTCTGCTTTATAGTGATGAGCCTTTTGTTTGTGTTGACATCATGTCGGAGACACAACTGATAAAAATTGACCTTACCAGAGAATAAACTTACAGGTTTTTACGGAATGTTCCAGTTGTGTACCCAGACCGATTTATGCTTTATTCCTCTTTTTCGGTTACTGTGATATGTAGACTGATATATTTGGTAGTTCCTGAGTTGACAAATCCATGTTGCTGAATGATCCATCCATCCATCCATCCATCCATCCATCCATCCATCCATCCTATGGCACATGATAATCAAACGAGACATGAGTTGCATGTGACTTAAAAAGTACACACATAACAAAGTTGCTATCTTTTCTGTTATTAGGATCTGACCCAAATTGGGTGGAATTCATTGTTCTCCCTCATTTGTCAATAAATCAACATATCACTCAGGAAATTATTGACCTAATGAAATGTATGACGATGACAATTTATGACACAATATTCTTTGTGGCGTTAATAACCAAAAGGTCAAATAAATAATGAAATTAATGCAAACTGATGGCTTTCAATATTGTTTCCATATTGTCCAAACCACATATCTGTCATAAGTGGCGATAAATCAATTATCATTGTTTTCTTGACATAAGCAGTTCAATTCCTCCCATGTAGATACTTGTTCTATGCATCAAATCATTTACACTACTGACAGCAATCGACACCTTGCCAGGAATATTTGTCTCAAATGACAGCCTGCTGAAAACTCTTTCTGTTTACAAGCGCCAGTGGTTAACAGACAATAAGTGTATTGATTTGCAAGCGATTGGTTTATATGGCTCGTTGCATGAATTGAATGTAATTGTTTTAGTAATATTGATGTCGCAAGCCCTCTTCAGTGTGTCGGCTTTTGAACAGGCATTCTTAATTAGAATCTGTCTGGATTTCAAAGGATGCAAAAACAGTTGGTATTCTAACAGAATCTGATACTGTATGTTGAGCAAGGTGGCATTGATTTGGTGTATTGAACAACAGACTGATTTAAAAACTGAGATAAAAATAAAAATTGTTTGGAGTATCATTTTGAAATGGAAAACTGTCTAAAGTTCAGTGATCAGTAATGTTACGATGAATTCATTTTAACAAAGGTCTTTAAGGAAGGATATCAACAGAACAACAAATACTACAGTAGCAGTGGCAGCAGGAGCAGCAGTAGTAGCAATAGGTGAAGTTGTAATAGGAGTAGCTGCAGTAGCAGTAGTAGCAATAGGTGAAGTTGTAATAGGAGTAGCTGCAGTAGCAGTAGCAGTAGTAGCAATAGGTGAAGTTGTAATAGGAGTAGCTCCAGTAGCAGTGGCAGTAGCAGTAGCAGCAGTAGCAATAGGTGAAGTTGTAATAAGAGTAGCTCCAGTAGCAGTAGCAGTGGTAGCAGGAGTAGCAGTAGTAGCAATAGGTGAAGTTGTAATAGGAGTAGCTCCAGTAGCAGTAGCAGTAGCATTAGTAGTAATAAGTGAAGTTGTAATATGAGTAGCTGCAGTAGCAGTAGCAGTAGTAGCAATAGGTGAAGTTGTAATAGGAGTAGCTGCAGTAGCAGTAGCAGTAGTAGCAATAGGTGAAGTTGTAATAGGAGTAGCTGCAGTAGCAGTAGTAGCAATAATTGAAGTTTTAATAGGAGTAGCTCCAGTAGTAGTAGCAGTGGTAGCAGGAGTAGCAATAGGTGAAGTTGTAATAGGAGTAGCTGCAGTAGCAGTAGTAGTAGTAGCAATAGGTGAAGCTGTAATAGGAGTAGCTCCAGTAGCAGTAGCAGTGGCAGCAGGAGTAGCAGTAGTAGCAATAGGTGAAGTTGCAATAGGAGTAGCTCCAGCAGCAGTAGTAGCAATAATTGAAGTTTTAATATGAGTAGCTCCAGTAGCAGTAGCAGGAGTAGCAATAGGTGAAGTTGCAATAGGAGTAGCTCCAGCAGCAGTAGTAGCAATAATTGAAGTTTTAATATGAGTAGCTCCAGTAGCAGTAGCAGTGGTAGCAATAGGTGAAGTTGCAATAGGAGTAGCTCCAGCAGCAGTAGTAGCAATAATTGAAGTTTTAATATGAGTAGCTGCAGTAGCAGTAGCAGTAGTAGCAATAGGTGAAGTTGTAATAGGAGTAGCTCCAGTAGCAGTAGCAGTAGTAGCAGTGGCAGCAGGAGTAGCAGTAGTAGCAATAGGTGAAGTTGCAATAGGAGTAGCTCCAGCAGCAGTAGCAGTAGTAGCAGTGGCAGCAGGAGTAGCAGTAGTAGCAATAGGTGAAGTTGCAATAGGAGTAGCTCCAGCAGCAGTAGTAGCAATAGGTGAAGTTGCAATAGGAGTAGCTCCAGCAGCAGTAGTAGCAATAATTGAAGTTTTAATATGAGTAGCTGCAGTAGCAGTAGCAGTAGCAGTAGCAGTAGCAGTAGCAGTAGTAGCAATAGGTGAAGTTGTAATAGGAGTAGCTCCAGTAGCAGTAGTAGCAGTGGCAGCAGGAGTAGCAGTAGTAGCAATAGGTGAAGTTGCAATAGGAGTAGCTCCAGCAGCAGTAGTAGCAGTGGCAGCAGGAGTAGCAGTAGTAGCAATAGGTGAAGTTGCAATAGGAGTAGCTCCAGCAGCAGTAGTAGCAATAATTGAAGTTTTAATATGAGTAGCTCCAGTAGCAGTAGCAGTAGCAGTAGCAGTAGCAGTAGTGGTGATGACAATGGCCTCATCAGCAACTGTTATGTTATCAGCATCACAGTCAGCATACAGAAATAGCCTCTAAAATGAATTTGAATCTGTCAGTGTCATAATACCTCAGTCTTTAGAGACCAACACAACATCTCTAACAAACATCTTGTTATCAAATACAAAACAATCACAACCCAACATAAATCCCACACTTATCCTCTACAACTAATTCTTCCCCAGAGCATGCAACTTGGTGCCTAATACTCACAGAGTCGACAACTGGGTGTGCTGAGCAGCATCAGACATAGCTCCACGTTATAAATATGAGTCTATAAAAAAGCATCCTGCAGATAATCAATTGACCTTTCTTCTTTTCCCCCAACACATGCAACATACTGGACTTTGTATAACAACTTCGTGTAGCCTTCATGTATCTTCTGCAAACTGTTTTTAAGATCCATTAATATTGAAACCATACAGTGTCAAATATGCATGCTTATTCAGTCAGAATTTGACAGAAGTATTTGTTTTTTGCCACTAATATGAATTATTTCAAATTTTGTCGAGGTAAATATTTGTCATCAGCGTAGATCAGGGTATGATTTAAGGGCATAATAGCTGATCTCCGTTGCAGCTATATACAACTGAGTGAAGAGGAATTAACAATTGTCAAGATTTTTTAGACCCCAAAGTATTAAAGCATAATATCTATTGCTTTGTGCCCTTGCCTTGCTGATAATGATGTTTGGATTGAATTACAACAGTATGTCAGATAACCCTTTGATGTGAAGTGCTGTCAACAGAATCAATATAATTCTTGATGTTATAAGCAGAAAGTTTTCACATTGTAGAAAGTTATGACATTGTAGAAGGCTATCAAAGATTGTAAGCAAGAGTGGCAAGAGTGCTCTTGTAACACATTCATTTTGAAAAGAATATTTGCTCAAGTATTAGCTCTATGAAATCAGCAGTAAAACAGATTTTTAAACACAGTTTTTAAAGTTTTAACTACAGGAAAAGGGTTATCACGTGCATAAGCAAGTTGGTCTGACAGACTCCGGTGAGTCAGGACATGGATCGAGTACCTTCTTTGAGATCAGAATGGGATTAAAATTGTATGGCTGATCTGTTGAACGGTTGTTGTATGGCTCTTGTACAGCAGTTGTATGGCTGTTGTATTGATGGTTAAAGTATGTCTGTAGTAGGGATGATATGTGGCTGTTGCATGGCTCTTGTTAGCCTGTTGTGTGACTGTTGTTAAGTTTAGGCATGGCTGATGTATTCTATCATATGGCTATTGTATAGTGCATGTATGGCTGTTGTGTGTATTAATGGTTAAAGTATGTCTGTAGTAGGGATGATATATGGCTGTTGTATGGCTCCTGTTAGCCTGTTGTGTGACTGTTGTTAAGTTTAGGCATGGCTGATGTATTCTATCATATGGTTATTGCATAGTGCATGTATGGCTGTTGTGTGTATTGATGCTTAATGTATGCCTGTAGTAAGGATGATATATGGTTGTTGCAAGGCTCTTGTTAGCCTGTTGTATGACTGTAAGTTTAGGCATGGTTGATGTATTCTATCATATGACTATTGCATGTGTGTTGTATGACTGAGTTAAAGAGAGCATGCGTCATTCTCATTAAGCAATATTTTAGCAATCACCTGTTCAAGACACAAGGCATGATTTTCACACAGAGGGGACAGAATGCATACACCATTTAGCTGCCATTTAGCTGTTCTGTAAATATTTTCGGAATGATTGAAGTAGTTAATTCTGTTGACATGACATGATGAAATCACTGGACACTGGTCTCTCATCAGTGATCTGATCTGCATGGATCACTATTGGCTCAGTAACTGGACTGTAGTAGTGTGTACACATCCACTGTATGATCTAGCGAAATTGGTTAAATGTTATTTTGAATAATATTTTAGTTGTTTCACCAATGGCAGCATGTAAGATGAAGTAAATAATGAACTCTAGACCAGATGATCAACAGCATAAGAATTATTTCTATGGAATTGGGATACCATGACATGTGTCAAATAAGGCAGCAAGTCTGACCACATGATTGCTTTAGTCTTCTCTTACAAGCATGGGTTACTGAAGATCATACCCGTGAAGGTCCGGGTTAAAATATTGGCCTTCAGTAACACACTCTTATCATAAAAAGCTACTAACTTGTGCAGAAGGTGATCACTGGATTGTCTGGTACAAACTCCATTATTTACAGACTGCCACCAAATTACTTGAAAATTGCTGTGTAAGGCATTAAACTAAACTCATTCACTCACTAAAGATCAATTCTAACCTGGATCTTCACTGGTTGATACAGAGAAAGGGACCATCCTTGCATGATGATACCTTATACAACCCTGGGGACTCTTTGACAGTAACAATCCCTTTTTCCCCTTATTTATCCAAATTACCCTCTCCCAGACTCAAAAACAAATCTTGAATAAACACCATTATTTATTAGTTTGTTGGGAGTGTATTTCTGCACAGCTACCAGCATGCTATCTGAATAACCATGTCTGCGCATGCAAGAGGGGAAAACAGAACAGTTTGGAGAAAGTTTACAACAGAGTTGGGTATTGATCTCAGATACTTGATATCTACAGTCATGCAGTTCATCAACAGGCTTGGGTGATGAGAAGCTGTGTTATGGCTGACAATAAAATCTATCCATGCACTAAATTACCAACACCTCTGTACTAAGATGACAAAAATTATGAGCATACATTGGCGTATTTGGTGAGATGACCAATGTTTGGACACAAATAGAGATGCATTGTGGCAGTCGGTAAACAGGAAATGGTTGAGTGGATGCATGTGGAGAAATTATTTTGAAACACGTTTGGATGGATGCAAGAATGAAATGATGGAGTAGGCATATATAAAGTAAGGATAAGAGAGACAAAAATGGATAAAGTTAAGATGGAAAAAGTAAAGATAGATGGAATAAGATTGATGAAGTAAAGATGGATGAAGTAAGGATTGATGAAGTTAAGATGGATGAAATACGAATAGATATAACAAAGATGATGAAGTAAATATAGCAAAGAGTAAGGATAGATGGAATAAAGATAGATGAAGTAAAGATGGATGAAGTAAGTATTGATGAAGTAAGGATAGAAGTAGTGTTCCCCCTAGGGTTCAGAAAGGGCAGAGTAAATTCATGGAAAAGGGCACTTCATAACCTCAAAGGGCATGTTGGTGAGGATTATTGAAAGAACAACAAAATGTATATGAAGTCAAATTGTCTTATGATTTCAGTTCTAAAGTTCGTTTTTACTCTTCTCAGTTTGTATTTTAAGATTAGAATTTGAAAAAGCATTTCAAATCTGGAAAATACACACTCGTCATACTGGGATTGAGGCGAAAAAGGGAAGGGTGCAAAATACAAAGGGCAGGGCACAAAAGTCAAAGGGCAGGGCGATGAAAGATGAAAGTAGGTGGACAGATTGGTGCAGTGATGTAAATAATTAGCCAAACCAGAGTGAAGTAGCACCAGTAAGTTGATCCCACAACAAGACAGACACTGACCACACAGACTATATCATCACGCATCCTTCACTGAATTAAATGAAAGTCCAACAAGATATAATACCATTCCACATGGTACAATCAGTTTTCATGCCTCATATCAGTAAAGTGTCACAAAAACCTGTTCCCTGGCAATCTACTGATAAGGCAGCTTGTAAAACAATCATTTGCTTATCATCCAGGATCAAGCTATACACACAGGGTTCATCATCTGTTTTCAGAAGGTCCAGAAATGTCTGTTTGAGCTTCAAGACTGACAATTGTAAAATGACAGTGAGCCTGAAAGACATATAACCTGGATTGATGGTTGGGAGTTTGTAGGTGGGTGGGTACAGTAAAGCTTGGATTCATAAGTCCAGCCAAAATATAACTCTGAAATTGCAATTGTTCAGTTAGAGATTTACACTGTGTCTAGATGATGCAGCTCTGTAGTTAAAAATGTGAATAATTTAACAAAACACAGTAGGTTATTGGCAAAACCTGACATGTACAAGCCAATCAACATTAATGGGTATTACAGATGTGACAGCAAAAACATCCTATTTCGTCATCAGCAACCAAGCCTTTCACACTTCATCACACACCAACTGTTGCCAGCCATGAGTAACTGTGTACATCATTGTAAACTTTGCATTGCAACTGATCATTATATAAAACAATAAAATAACAATAATGATAATAATAACAATAGTCCATTCACACTGCACATTTATCATGCACATTGCATGTTCAAAGCACAGACATACTACCCCTCGTAAACGAGTACAGAACACTCCCTGGTGCAAATAGTCGCCATTCAGGTGCTCAAGGTTCAAAATCAGACTTCAGTCATATCACACCAGATACCCAGTGTTACTGCTGGGTGAACAGAGGCAATTTAGAACAAACTCAGTTGCCTAAGGGTGAGAACACATTCATCAAATGTGCTTTATCGAGGGACAGAGCTGAAGTTTAAGAAACTCTTCGGAGTCAAGCTGCCAAACACTCATCAAGGACTCTGCAAACAATGTTGCTCAACTTCAACTGATTTGTGACCTGAGCCCTATGCACAGGACTACACACAGCCTCAGAAAACATCAACTCTAACTTGCTGTTATAGAAGTTACACCAATCCTCATGAAGAATTATTTTTCAGAAACATTCAGTAAAAACTGAACCAAAAAAAATTATAATTGTTTTAACCGTGAAGGGGAATGGTCCTATATCATGTTATGTGCAACCATTTGCTGTGTAGAGTTATATCCATTATCCAGTTTTGTTTATTCAGTTGTGTTCCTCTGGCATGTTCAAACATTAATTGTCAAGTCTAAATGTAATGCTCAATTTGAAAAATAAATTTTAAGATACAGTGAATTTACTCAGATGCATGGAACATGTTATCTAAATTTTTTAGCAAACCATCAGGCTGGTTAGCTGTAAATTTAGACTGTGCATCACGAAATCTAGCCTGTCTCGGTCATCATGAATCTCTGATTCTCCTTGATCATGTTTCAACAGTTGGTAGCACCATACTTTAGATAGCACTGGAGTGGTAAATAATCAAACTCTCATCAGTTTTTGACAAACCACAGTATAAGTGTTCAATGTGGTATTACATCTGTTAACTGACTTACTCTTGAGTATTAATCAATTCAAGTGAGTACACTAAGTTTGTTTGTTGTTTAATGCCACACTCAGCAGTATTCCAGTTACAGCTTGTAAATAATCAAGTCTGGATCAGACAATCCAGTGATCAATAGCATGAGCAAAAAAAACGCAATATTGCAATTGGGATATGATGACATGCATCAACCAAGTCAGCTAGTCTGACCATTCTTATGCAGAATGGGAAGCATCATTATAAGGAAGCTAAAATGGTAAACATGAAAACCTGGTTAGCCTTTTGACAAACCACAATATGATCAACACACTGCTCAGAATGGCATTAGATCTGCTAACTCCCTCTTCTGTAAAAATCAATTGGTGAGACATTATGTTAACATCTATGGTTATTTGACTCCAATTAACAAACACCAGAACCATACAAACATGTATTTCAATTTTATAAAAATTCAACACCCCATATTATGAAATTAAGAACATATAAAGACAGCTGTAACGAGATACTTCATAGCTGACAATTTCTTTGTTCTCTTATGATGCAGCTTTTCAGTACAGGCCTTTGTACCAATTTGTCTAGCAAAACAATCCATGCCCTTGTTTACAGGAGAAGCATTCAGTGTTGAGATAATATTGACAAGAATTTCATCCATTAGTCAACAGTTGAAACATCTCCAAACTGTTCCTTCATCAGTATATCAAACCTTGATCATTAGCGTCAATTACATAATCACTTACCCAGAATTTCTTAAGACATCATTATCACTTAATTGCCTGAAGCAAAGTATCAGTCATGCTTGAGTCATTTGAATATGTGCTTGAAAGTAATTGATTAAGTTTGTAAGGTGACAGAAAAATGTCTTTCAATGGTGTAAGGACTGTGTCAATGATGTTATGACTCTTCCGTAATCTTCACAGCATCATGACAATGGAAAGGCTTTACCCATTGATCTCTCTCCTTTTCCAATGTATTCCACTTTTAGAACCGCTTTCAGTACCTGTCTCTTCCATTGAACTCTGTACTTCTTCCTTCCCCAACCTATTTCACCTTTAGAACTTCTCTCTACCATCTTAACTGAAACTTTCTTTCTGCTTCCCTTTTGACGTCTATACTTCTGCAACCTGTTTAACTTTTAGCACTTCTTTCAAGACCCATCTTTCATGTTAAGCCCTCAACTGAAACTTTCTCTCTTTTTCCCCTTTAACTCTGTACTTCTCAAACTTATTCCACCTTTAGAACTTTTTTATAAAACCTTTTGTGTTAAGCTTTTAAAGGAAACTTTCTCTCTTCCTCTCCTCTCTCTCAAACTCTGTACTTCTCCCACCTGTTCCACCTTCACAATTTCTCTCAAAACCTATCAAGCTTTTAGCTTAAACTTTCTCCCATGGCTGCATTTGAGCATGATATTGAGCATGGAAAAGAAAAACAAAGTTCCTACAATTATAATTATTTTCTACAGAGTTAGATACAACGCAGAAGAGAGAGGTCGGGTGGTCATGACATAATGAGTCAGGTTCATCATCAGCTCATAAGGTTGGGGGACGTTTCAGAGTATATATACTCCCAAATGTCATGTCCATTACAATAAAAAGTTGACATCCATAAAATTGTTGCCTTATAATTTTATTACAATAATATACATTTTAATAATGGTAATAATAGGTACCCTTGTCCCCTCTACATGCAGACAGACAGCGAATGGGACTTCTCCCAGGAAGTAGTGCTAATTGTTGACAACCAAATGTATTTTGAGAATATGGTGACACCCCATTGCAGTCTTCTGTATTACCTACGGTGTCAGTTCAGCTGTGCTCCATATTATTATCATCCAAACCTTATTATTTTCATGTTGTTATAAAACAAACATATTGCCACCAGCTGTCACACAACTGCATAATAATTTCATAACAATACACACAGGTCTCAATCACTGCTGCTATTACACCTCATGGCTCAACACCATCCAAATCAATTTTACACAAGGACATTCAAACAATCAAATATGATTGAATGACATCATCAATCAAGAACTGATACTCTCAACACTGATGTAGTATTGACAGATCTCACAAGCAGGTCAATTAAAGTGTCACCCCTCTGGACTTATGTCACAATTCATCATCATTTGGAGGTGGGAGGCATTAGGTGCACAGTTAACTCTGCCCAACTGACCACGACACTAGTTGGTCATCCCAACAGTAATCAGCTTCCTACACAGATGTCACGCTGCCTTGAGGGGAGACATCCTTCCTGTTGCAGCACCCACACAGTCTCTTCACACTTCGGCTTATTGCAATGTTAGGCCTTATAATTTGTTTCAGATAGGTTTAGACTGACTAAAAAGCATGGATAAATTGACGTTTGAATAATATTTTGGTAGATTCTTTCCATAATTAGCAAATTAGAAGATGACACTTTTCAGTGCTCTTAGCAAAAATGGTGAATTATTTTATCATTTTTTTTAACCAAAAAAGCAAAAAAAGAATTTCTAAGTATATACCGGTAGGTATGAAATCAAACTTCTGTGATGGTGTGACCTGGGATGTGTTTTTTTTCATAATCAGTATTTTACATTTTTATCAGTATTAACTAGTAATCTTGAACAAAATACTACAATTTCAGCTACCAGCATCGGAGTTTAGTACAAAGGTTTTGTAATAAACTATTTAATAAAAAGCTAATGTTAAATCAAAACATTAAGACACATCATTCTTGAAGAATCTGTTCGATTTTTGCCCATTTATTTATGATCAATTTTAAGGAAGAAATTTATTCATATTTTCCTATTGTAATCTTATATGAAATCTAAATAAACATATCGTGTTCATAAAACAAATACCATACTTACTATTACGAACACCATCAGCAATGCATATAATAGCAACCCTTGTCCGACTTCATGACTGGGCCCAATTTCTCAAAACAAACTTAAGTTTTAACTCAAATCTCAAACTGAGTTTGACAATATGAAACAGCTGAAATTTTAACTCAACTGCTTTTTTTAGACTAAAAAAGTTCAAACAACTTAAGAAATCTATCCACCAAATTCAGATTGTCTACTATGTTTGAGCTGGATACCAATTTCCTTTCATTCTGGAAAATGCGTGTTCTTGCATTTTCTCAGATTTGAGCAAAAACTTGAACTTAAGTCAAAACTCAGACTTAAGTTTGTTTCGAGAAATCGGGGCCTGGTCTTTATGTACTCCTCACAATAATCACCATATGAGAAACATTCATAAATAATATAAAACCATATTTTCTTATGTACTATAATATACGGATTTGTTACAGAATACATTTCATATATAACTGCCACACAGCTATGTTTGAATGTTTTTCTTCATTTGAACATTTGAGCTAAATTTGTGGACTTCATGCTGCAATCTCTGGAAACAAATTCATTTTGTTGCATTTAGATTCAACAACCTCTACTCTTTGTCAGTTTCCCATAAATATATGAATTATTTTAATGATAACCTTCTTGTGGTTCCCACTGACACCCCACCCACCATTATTATCATGAGCAGCATCGTTTTGATCATGATCAAATTCATCAGTCAGTTCTGTTATCAATGAGACCAGAATCAGAGGCAGAACATTATTGCATCTTCTGAAATAGACGCCAGTAATGCCTTCCCATTTCAAATTTTCATTACATTGAAAATCACTAATCATCTAATGCTGTTCAGTATAGACGAACACTTTTTTATGAATTGGCAACTTCTTTATTGCACTAGATGCAATGTTTTGATCTACGTAAGGATCTACATCGCATCTATTGCAATAAAGAAGGTATCTATCCATAAAAAGTGTTTCTCTTCACCATACCAGCTTCTAAATGCTACTTAAAGAAGCAGGTCATTGTATACAATTACCTCCCTTAGACATGCATAATCCATTGATATGGGTTTGAATCCAAGTTTCAACCTGATTATGCTTGTCAGCTCCAACTCCTGTTGATTTCACATAAGTTAGAAAGAGTCTTATCACAGAAGACATTTCTGCCTTAAGACGGCAGCGATATACTGTCACATGTCCCTCTAACTCACTTCACTCTCATTCACTTTAAAAAGGGTTTCCTACAATATGGTTTCAATCAACCCGTTCCATATGTGAGTCCACCTCCACATCTCCTAATGACAATACTCCTAAAAGCATCCCCATCTTGCAATGACAGAAAATACAGGCTGTATAGTACTGTATGTAATTGTATGTCAGAAAGTTGTCTAGCTGGATGATCTAGACGTCCTGGACTATTATCAAACAATAATTGAACTCAGTAGCTGTGGGAGGAACATAACTATCTTCTTACTTTCGTTAATTGTATGGCTCTGCTGTCATCAATAACGGTCCATTGCGGAACAATTTGTCTCCAGACTGCTTCTAACATTGAGGTGACAGTAGATGGGTTCAAAGTGGGTTAATACATTGCCTCCTTTTTCTCGATTTGACGATCATGTCTATGAAGACATCACTGCCACTGTGCAGTAAGACAAATTGATTTATCACTATTGTTTAAACTCCAGAAATATAGTTATTTTACTAAAAAAATAAATATATTTATCTACAAAACAAATCCAAATGAGCGAAGAACAATCCTAACTTTCTAGAACTGTGACCATATGGCTTGAAAAAATCATTCTAGACTTGAGTAGGAATAAATCTATATTCTCTTTGACTTGTGAGAAGGGCAGCAGTGTGAGAACTTCCACACTCTCTTTTAGAAATGTTTGTTTATTGTTTAAACACCACACTCAGCAATATTCCAGCTATATGGCTGCGATCTGCAAACACCGGTAATCAAGTCTGGATTGAAACTATAATCAAATCCAGTGATCATCAGCATGAGCATCAATCTATGTATTTGGGATACGATGAGCAAGTCAGCAAGTCTCAGACCTCCCATTCCTGTTAGTCACCTCTTAAAACATGCATAGGTTACTGTCAGACCAATTCTAACGCAAGTATTTCTTGAAATGAACGACAATGGGGGTAATTACCCCATCTACTGTAATATTAGTTATATACCATATACCATAGTTTGATCTATGAGGCATTTGAATGTCAGTATTTACCTCTGTTGACAACAATGTCTTGGATATGCTACATGAATAATTAATATAGTCTTTGTATGGAATTATACTTAATGGTTTGGCTTGAAGGACTGTGGTCATAAATAATCATGCTTGGTGCCGTTTGCTTTATTGTAAAGTGTTGAAATATGAATATTCAGTGCATAATAGTATTGTAATATCCATGTGTATTGATATTCTAATACATCATAATTCAGATTTTTAAGTGTTGTTGCTTATGAGGAAATGACATCAAAAGTCTTTTAGAAAACAATTTGTTTACTTTGTATTATGAAACCATGTTATATGCACCATCTAACATGGGCTGAAGATTCTTAAAGTGGGCAAGAGGAAATATTTATTAAACCTGTTTATCATTTTTAAATGAGACGCAGTTATCCTTTTCTTAAAGAAAATTAAGAAGGGTATTGTTGAAATCCTCATACTTAGAATGAACTAATTCTGCCTCCCATGGGCATACAATTTACAAGAATGTAAAATCATATGAAACATTCATTTTTTTTTCAGTGTGAGACAAGCCAATATTTAATATGCATTATACAAATACATGCAGTTATTTTAAAATACTATGAGTATGAGAAACCTACACTTGGGCAAAACGTATATTCTGTAAATTATTCTGTATCCATTTAGGGCATTCCAGTCTGAAAGGCACAGTACAGGTAGTTCTTGGGGCCTACTGTTCACTGAGGTTATTGCAATGCATGAGTAGGGGGTGTTCCGTTACTTTTCTCTAAGCTAGCTAACAGTGACTGATAATTGCCAATTTGCAGAATTCAGAAATCAATACTGCAACATAAACACGCATATGTAAGCAGTTTCAGATATGATCGCAGATTCACACTGAAAATCAAAGGCTAATTTGAATGATTCATTGTGGGATTACGGTTTCATTAATAGCTGAGAATATGAGTGAGTGAGTGAGTGAGTGAGTGAGTGAGTGAGTGAGTGAGTGAGTGAGTGAGTGAGTGAGTGAGTGAGTGAGTGAGTGAGTGAGTGAGTGAGTGAACATCACAAACATCACTTTAATAGCCTTTACTGAACTTAACATCACTTAACTGAAATATTGTTCAAAGGTTGGTTAAATTAATCAGTCCTATTCCACAAATGAACCATTAAATATTTTAAGATCCTACAATTCTGAATTTTGGGGCGTCAGTAACAAAACAATCTTCATCTCATATACATCAGAGATATGTATCATGTAGGATCATGTAAATATGAATCACTCTCAACTATTAACACAAGGCCCAAGGAAGTGGGGCTACTTCAAGTACTGCCACTAATCTTGGGATCAAACACTTGACCGCAGTGTCAGGCAATATATTTCAGATTTATTTCACAAGGAAGTTATAATCTCTATGAATGTCTTAGTTGTTACAGAAATAAACTCAGACAACAAAACCAGCAGGAAATGGATTTTAGTTGAAAATAACCACTGTGATATTGTCTAAATTTAAATCCCCTGCATTAAAATCGTTTTGAGTCAAGGAAATTAAATTTGATTGTGACAGTTCACATTATCAACACTCATATGATGAAAAAATTAATCTTGTGACCATAATTAATACTAGAGTTATTTTAGTACTATTTCCTTGAAACACAATAGTTGGGCTTTCAAATGTTTGGCTTTTGACATTTATGGTAATAATTTGATATGATAAGTATATAAATATTTGATTAATATCAAACTTATATCAGAGTAAGTTGAGAAGCCATTCTCAGCATTTTATCAATTATTAATCATATAATTATCACAATTATCACAATTATCCCAGTTGTCCTTTCATGACATATGTGATAGTTGGAAATACATGTATCATTAAAATGAAGAAAACATAATATTTATGTCAAACATCTGATTTTCTCTCCAACTCATATAAATATTTTGATACTGTCCATTTAGATAAGAAGAATGAAAAAAAATATGCAGTATAACCTGAAATTAAACCCCCTAATCAGTGATGAAGAAAAAGAGTTATTAAATGTATCATCATAAACTTCAAATAAAAATCATGTACCTGTGATCATACAAAAATATTAGATAAATCATTGTAAACCTGAAAAGAACAAATTATGTATCTGTAACCATACAAAAGCATTAGATAAATGATCATAAACAAGATAAGACTCACATACCTGTGATCACCTGGCACCAGACTGACCAAACATCAGTAAAGCCACAACCAGGATCCTACTGTACTTGAGCCCCCTATATTGATTTGGGTAGATCCCAGGACTGCAGCTGAATCACGATCTTCACACTATGCCAGTCCTCTGGTTAAAACATTCACAGCCAAGGATCCATGTTTTGTAAATTCCTCTGTAAATTGTAGCGATGTATCTGCTCCCAACAACCTACAGGCATAATTACTGAAGAATTGTCCACATGACACTGTTTGAATATCAACCACACATGATTCCACCTGATGACTAGTCACAACTGCCAACTGTGGGCTGGTGCGGTGATGATAACTGCGTACGCTGTCAGAGTGATGAGCGTGTATGTCAACTCTGGACGTTAACCTGCATTAAAGGAAGGACACACTTGCTAAGACTAGTGGAGAGTGTTTGTCAGCCTCATAAATTGCCAATCTGTTAGACTGAGTCACAGGTTTGGATATCTACACGAGGGGCAAATTAATTATTGTTAATCCCCTTGTTGGGGAAAAATAGTTCCTAATCTTTTAATCTACCTGGAGGGATGTTAGGAGATGTCAATCTACAAAGCAGCCCTCCCTTAGGTTTAGTTTTCAAGATCATGCTTATTTGGTAGATTTATAAGACAAAATTAAATTAAAATTTAATTAACTAATTAAAATTACTCTACATCTCTATAACTATGACAGGGTTTAGGACATTTTGTGGAGGGTGGGCAAGGTGGGAGAAGGTCATCAATATATAAGTTTCTAAGCATTTCTTGAAATATAGTTATGATGATCTTAAAGGGTGTTATTTCAGAGGTGCATGGCTCCCACATATCAATTTCAATATTTTTAAACATCACAGGACAAGTAAATAAATAAATAAATATGTAAATAATGACCTTATTTCTGGGGTATTACTTGCCCTTTTGTCAGGTGGATGCTAACTAACAGTTAAACAGGATATTTCTACCAGTAATGTACATGAAACCACAGTGATGATTTTAAGCATTTATATACAATTGTAAACCAAAAGTTACTGTCTTCTCTAATCTGATTGGTTGAAAAACATGATTAAATGGTATTAGATTCCCGGAAACTGAAAGACTATTCACCGCGTATTGACACGTAAACAATTGTTTTGTTGTGCCATCAACAGTGGTGACGTCATTCAAATCATATTGTGACGTAAAGTTAGAATGACGTCACAAATGAGCAACTCCAGATGCTACCATGAGAACCAGCTGAAACGGCCAGCTGATGACACTTCACTGCTGTGTCAGTATTCGATGTAAACGAGTGCAGACAGTAAAACCCCTTTGGTTTACTTTTGTGTTTACAATGTCGATAAACATCATGTGTTGGCCAATTTCCGGGTGTTATTGAGTATTTGAAGCACGGGAATATTTCATTTGAAACCTCGGGCTGACGCCGTCGGTTCCAAATGCATTCCGGTGCTTCAAATACTCAATAACACCCGGAAATTGGCCAACACATGATGTTTATCTCCTAATTAAAACATAGCAGTTGAAAAGAGAATTAAAATGTACAAAAGCTGGTATTGTGTTGTTACAGTGGATTAAGCAATAGAAGCCAATGTATTTGATTGGTGTACAATAGTGTCTGTGTCCGTGTGTGTGTGGTGGGCCAGGGGTGTGAGTTTGTGATGATGGGATGATGCTGTAACAGTGGATTAACAGGTGATTGGTAAAGCCTTGTGTCTAATTGATTTCTGGCATTGGGAAGGTAAACCCCTTTGTCTCTGTTCATCTGTGGGGCCAATCTCATGATGTTGATAGCTTCTGAAATTTTGCATTGTCGCAAATCATGGATGTTTGATGCTATGATGGTTGTTGCTTGCCAGTCAATGGAGTGTGACAGATTGTTATCTACTATGGTTTAATTGTATATACATTCTTAAAATCATCACTCTGGTTTCATGTACATTACTAGCAGATATGTCCTGTTTAACTGTTAGTTAGCTCGTACAAGGAACGCTGAGAAACATCGTGAAAACAATAAAGAAGAAGTTCACATCCATAACATTTTGTCGTATTTCACTGTCATATAGCTTGAATATTGTTTAATGTGGCATTTGACCTGTGAAGATCCAGTTTAAAATGGATCTTCAGAAACCAATAACATTTAAGGGACTCAAAAACACACCAATATGTGCTTAGGAGCTGAAAAATGATGTTAATGGTTGTCACAAATTGGTTGTGCACATGCATTTTCATGAGACCTCTTGTAACCATAGAGACAGCAGTGCCATTAACACCTATCAAGCATCTACTCAAAATCAATTTTTCTTTTACATGAAATTGATGAGCTCTCAATTTCAAGTGTTTTAGTCTTTAATTTATCAAGCATTGAACATAGTTTATTTGAAATTTATCATCAACATTTAAACGCCCTCAAAAAAAAAAATTGGAAAAAATGTGAATTTTTAGGTGAATTATTTTTAAGATGATTTAGTCCAAAACAAACATAAGAAAATTATTTTATGATTTCCAGTTGAGATATGTTCAGCTTTTTTAAATGGAGTGCATTTAAATGCTACATGAATTCAAATAGTACCGCAATTCATTCAGGAAATATTTGATACATGCAAGAAAACAATCGATTAAATTTACTGTTGTGAGACCATTTTTTTCCTGTTTGGCACTGCATTCAACAAGGTTTTATCCTTATGCTGTAAACATGTAAGCAAAGGAGTCTTGACTGATCCAATGATTGATATCATGAGCATAGATCTAGGCAATATGGTTTTGTTATCAGCAAGCCAACACATCAGTTCCTATGAGTTGCTGTGAAGCTTGTCAACAGATAACTACCTTTATGTCTTTTATGAAATTAACACACTTGTCCATGTTCCCCCTACCTACCCACATTTATCACATGGAATCCAGAGGCTTTGTTGCGAATGTCTGTCAGGGATTCAGACAAACCTTCTAGTAAATCTTTTTGACAAAAAAATGACATAATAGAATATTGTGCCTTAAACCTTTAGCCTGCTGAATTTAATCTGTAAAGGCACTGTAAAGATCATGGGTGATTTAAAACAGTTGGTATGTCATTGAATAAGGCACAACTGAAAAAAAGACATTTCAACCTTATGACATTTCACATTAATGTTTTAGCATTACACTTTCTTAGATGCTATTACATTTTTGGGTTGGTCCTCAGTGTAGATTACAGTAAACAACATGCCATTTTAGAAAGTATTCAAATGATAGTAAATGAGTATTATTTTCCCTAAATATACTGATAGAGTTTAAGGCCATATGATTAATGACTTAATTCACATGGGCTTTTATCCCTCAGGCTTTTATCCTTTTGGGATTTTGTTATGTTTTCTTCTGGGTCTGCGGGTCTTTTGTTTTATACCTGTTCTGCATTGGTTCCTCTATGTAAGTCTTAAATTATTCCCCTAACAACTGTTTATTTGTCTGTAGATGGTCACATAGTCTGTCGTACAGACCCTAATGTATAAATATCCAAGAAAGAAAATGTGGCAAGTCTAGAAAATGTGGCAAGTCTAGACTTCCTTAGCTTCAGGGCTCCATTTCATTTTCTTATTTATTTTCACTATGAACGTTTTTTTCAGTAAAATATGTTCATTTCAGAGACTAGCTGTTAGTCTAATGGTCACAGTGTAAACTAGCACATATGATAGGGCTTGTTCTACATTGATCAGACCTCTGACATTGACAGATGATTTTCAGATCCTGTTGGACAATGTCCTGAGACATGAGTCTCACTCAACACTCAGGTCAGGGGATCCTGGTGCACACTGTCTTATTGCTGTTGACATAATCTTGACCACGGTCACCTCATAAAATGCCATTTCACTGACCCTCCACACATGATTTGTATAGCTATGAAACATTTACGATGGTTTTGAGATATTGCTTCGTGACTTTCCATTCACAAGTGAGAGGTCAACAGCGAGAACATTCTATGTTTGTTTATTTGTTCACACAATAACCATTGACATTTTATGAATAATGACAGAGAGATATCAATTTTGTGCTTTCATAGCTGTGTCCAAAAATGTATAAATCAGTATTATCTAAAGAAACTACCCCTAGGAATTCAGAAATGTTTGTGGACATAAAATGGAAAGTGGAAAATGTCCTGTTAGGTAAAGTTCCAGTGGAAAACTGTCTGACTTGTCTCACACTTTTACTTGGTTTGAATATGCTTATCAAATTGTCCTAATACAGTAATGGTGAACATATCAAACTGCCCCTGTCATATTAACTGGACAATATTTACATTACATCCAAACCTGTCTGTCTGTCTGTCTGTCTGTCTGTCTGTCTGTCTGTCTGTCTGTCTGTCTGTCTGTCTGTCTGTCTGTCTGACTGTCTGTCTGACTGTCTGTCTGTCTGTCTGTCTGTGAATGCCATAATAATGGTCATGGCCTTGAATACAGAAACAAAACTATCTGCCTGACTGTTAACAACATCAACTTTATCCATGTATCAGTATTCATGTTAACACAGAAAACAGTGTTTTTCACGCCAAAAAAATACCCAACCAATATTTTGCATGCATGTTTTGCACACAAAGATTCTGATATACTTAATTTTATAAAGTACTTTAAAACAGCAAACATATAAAAAAATGAATTTTCAAATGATTCAGGATTGTAATGAACATTTCATGAACAAAAGATTTGGACTACATATTTGTTTGTTTTGGGACAACATATCTGTTTCATCCATAAAAGATCTTGATCATATGTATTTATAATTTTATTTCTGCATGCACTTGTACAAAACCTACCGTGAACACTGCATGTATACGTTTTAAGAATGATTTCCTACCATGATCCATGAAGGTTTTTCAAAGATTTTGAAACTATTTCTCCATCCTAACCGGACAGACTGGACGGTCCATGGAGTTTGGTACATGTACATGTATTTGTAAATATTCCTCATTGTTATAGTTTGATATGAAGAAAAAATCCAAGAAGGCATTTTGGGATTTCTAATTGTATGGATGATAAAATGACCAAGATTGATCTGAATTCTATTTCTATCTTTCATAGCTGCCTAAAAAAAATTGTGTAATGCAATAATACCATTTCATGACACAAATATTATTAAAAAAATACACCCTTGGTTTGTTTGCAACGTAAATGAAACCCCATTCTGCCATTGCATATTGTATGTTCTATTGACTCTGATGGTTGCAAGCTGAACAGGAAATTGCCATAAATATTAACTGCCCTTTCAAAATATGGCATAAGTAAAAATATTTATATATGTCATACATTTCATGATGTCAGGTCAGAAATTAAAACCAGAGAATGAATAACCTATTTGAACCTCAATTTAAATTGTTCAAATGGAACTTTGAAAAGACACCTTAGTAATAACCTTCCTCACACTTTATGTAATTTTCAATTAAAACATAACGTCATCTAGAAAGTGGTCAAATCCAACATATTAATATTTTGGCATTACGTTTTCTCAGATGCTGTTACTTTTGTTAGGATGGTCCTCAGTGTTGATTACAGCGACAACATGATATGTTAGAAAGTGGTCAAATGTAACATATGTTATATTTGGGATTTCACTTTCTTGTTAATGTTCAATTCATGTTGTTTATTTAGCTGAATTCCATCTGGGATTCAAACCCACACTCTTTGAGTCAGGTACCCTATCACCAGCACACAGAGTTAGCCATTTAACCCACTTAGCCACCGAGTCAGGTACCCTATCACCAGCACACAGAGTTAGCCATTTAACCCACTTAGCCACCGAGTCAGGTACCCTATCACCAGCACACAGAGTTAGCCATTTAACCCACTTAGCCACCGAGTCAGGTACCCTATCACCAGCACACAGAGTTCGCCATTTAACCCACTTAGCCACATTGTCTTATATGCCCATGTCACTTTGAGGGCGCCCTGTTACATGTGAGGTTACATAATATGTAGCAGTGCACAAAAGACAAATGATCAGTTGAGTTACAAGATCACCATAAGTCAAAGAATCAACCAATGATATGTTTATTGATTTGTTATACTTTGTTACATAATACATTTGTCACAAGGAAGTTCCTTATTATGCAGATACTATCAATCACATGACTTCCTATTTAGATCCTGATGTGGCAACTGATATTGTTAGAAGGATTAGTCAACAATACATCTGTTCATTGCTCATTGTTATCCAAGTCCATGGAGGTTTCGGGACCTGGAGACATGATGGAAATAGTGGAGAGTGTGGTTTGGGAATATGATGATGATATGATAACGATGATGATTTTTATGGCAAGTGATCCACCATGTGAATGACACCCCACCCCCACCCCAAATTAAATTACCTGCCTTGCATATCATGTAAAAGATCAATGACTTAGTGACCCCCCTCCCCCTTCCAATTATATGATATTTTTTATTTACCAAATTGCTGACCCCCACCTGTAGTTAATGTGTACAGGATTTGATGTACAGTTATCATGATTTGATGACCCCTCCTACTGTCCCAGAACAGAGTGGGTGGCCCCTCCCCTTTCACTAAAATCATCATCACCCCCTAGCCATAAGTTAATAAACGTCCCTTATGCTAGTATTTTTTGCAATATTTCAGGACACCAGAAGTAGGATTCACACTTTGTACCCATGTGGGATTTGAACCTGAAACTTAGGGTGTTAAGCAAATACCTTAACCACAAGGCTATCTCCTGCTCAGATGAAGAGAGTGGTCATGTGTGCTGTCTCAACTGACACAGAGGAAACAAACTTATGGTCCCTTGCTGTTTAAACATCATCTTGCCCTACTGACATAAAAGGCAAGGAAATAGATCTATAATTAAACACAGATCGAGAAAATCAAGTACTAAACAAGTTTTGACAAGCCTTCTACACTAAAAGAGCTACTTACTTTCTTACACCAGTTTGTCTCCATGATGAATGACTACTGGTCACATGACTTTGGGCCTTGGACACACCAATCTTGGTAAACTGACCCACGATGATACGGGTTACAAGTGGTTTTAAGTAAACCATACTGTCAGATGTGTGTGAGTGAGTGAGTTTAGTTTTACGCTACACTAAGCAAAATTCCAGACATATGGTAGTGTCTGTAAATAATCAAGTCTGGAGCAGGCAATCAAGGGATCAGCATGAGCGTTGATCTATGGAATTGGGATACAATGGCATGTGTCGACCAAGTTAGTGAGCCTGACAAACAGATGCTTCTAGTCACAATGCAACAAGCATGGGCTACTGAAGATCAATTCTAACCCAGATCTTCACGTGTCTGTGAATGGTAATCATTCATCTGAATGTTGCAGGAACTGCTATCATGTTGCAGGAACACTGATAATTGCAGTACTAGACAACAAACAAACAAACAAACAAACAAACAAACAAACAAACAAACAAACAAACAAGCAAACCACTAACATTAACATTCACATACAAATGCATCAACATATCTGTGCAATAATCTTGAATGTGTCTTTCAGCAGCATTTACAAGTTGTTGTGTATGACCAATACCTGTCATGGATACATATCCATAATATTTGTCAATCTTGAATGTGTTGAAACAAATTTTTACATCTCCTAATTCTGTTCCAAATTGAAATAACCTAGGGATAATTTTGCGTAACAGAATGTCATGACATATCAGGTTGCTTTGTTAGTTTGTCATTTAATGCCACACTCTGCAATATTCCAGCTATATGGCAGCAGTCTGTAAAAAACTGAGCCTGGACCAGACAATCCAGCGATCAACATCATGAGCATCAATCTACCCAATCTATGTATGAAGTGAACACTGAACAACTGTAAAAAGCCATTAAAACTGACTGCCAAAGACAGAATGATTTTAACATATGGTTTCAGTAATTTGGGAGTATCCCCTACTTTATTTGAAGAGTATATACACATCCTGGTATTTTAACGTAATACAGGTTAATGTAGAAAGATAACTAGAAACAAGGAACTCATAACGGTGAACTCAATGACTGTGATACTATTGTCTTTATGTTCAACCATTGTTCGCTACTCTTTATTTGGAGTATTTTTCATTGATCAGTAAAACCATATCCTTATGTCAACTTGTTACTGATTCAGTTATAAAACCATTGACTTTTATGTGTCTTCCTCATCTTCCTAATGATTCAAATGTAAATAATTGTCATGGAAATATTTCCGTAATGATGAGACATTTCTGTTGAAGACTAATGCTGTGACACAATTCAAACTCTGAGAGAGCGAGTTTGTTTTTATGCCACTTTCAGCAATATTCCATGGCACACAATCTAACTTTGATGTAAGACCTGACCAATTGTATTTCTTCTCTTACGGATTTTTGTCCTCAGAAAACCTAAAGGCAGGAGGTGAAAAAATAGAAATAAATCACCAGTCAAAGTAATATGGATTCAAAATACTAAAAGTATGTTACTATTGGCAATATGGAGTTTGTATGGTGGGGGCAAAACAATCTAAAACAAATTTTCATGTAAGTTTGCATCAGGATTTTATATTTGAGACAGAAAAAATTCACTGTTTTTTTTTTGTTTGTTTCTCATGGTCAGGCATTAGCTTCTGAATCCTCACTTGTGGCCAGAACCTTTGACTTGACCAGTTGGACTTGTCTTGAAACTTTATAATATTTCTCAGCCCTCTAAACCCATTTTATCAAAACCTGTTTATCTCACCTCTTTCATAAATCTTAATAACCAGTTCCTAGATCATATTTAAAATACATGTTGACAAATAAGAACTCAAAGTCCATTATACTGGGTTAAGAAAATAATTGTATAAAGAAATCTTTGAGATTAATGAAACATCTGGCCCTTTAAAATGGGCACTGAAAATGAGTAAAGGTTGTGTGAGGAGTGTGGCACTGAGGGCAGAGGTGACTGATGTATAGAAGAAATATTCTCAAAGGTCATGAAGAATTCAAGACTGCTGTCTTTGAGTTAGGGTCCTTGTGAGTTAACCACGATGTTCACTTTTTGACTCTGCACTGATGTTCAGACATCAATCAACTCGATGTTCAGATGTCAGTCAACTGTCTGCAAAAGACGGTGTCAAACCTTTCATCTTTAGCTCTTTTTTGAGGAACTGACGAAACAATGATAAACAAGAAGAGAAAGTCATAAATATTTGTAGTGCCAAAATACTCTTAATGAATATGTCTACGAACTATGATTATGTCAAATTTGTAGATGTGAGTCTCAACAGAACATCTTGTTACCTGGTGAATCTCAACTCCCTGGGATTCTAAAACTCTTTGCAGCCACTAGGCAACGAGTCATTGCTGCTTTCTCATCTATATGAGGTACCCATTCACAGCTGGGTGGACATAGTCGCAGAGGACAGTACTTTGCTGTACCTGCAACTATGTGTTTGCATGCATTTATGTGGTCACCATCTGGTCATTTACCAACCGATTCCTGTGACAACACTGAAAGAATCTGCAAATAAAGTTGACTCCAAGCTTTTTACACCCAGTCACAGATGGGCTCGATCCCGACACCTCAAGCTTGCTTGTACTTTAGCCAGCTCATCCACCATCTTCCATTATCTGTGATCTGTGAATGGACACCAATGGCATTGTATGATCCATTAGTTTCTGCTGTGTTAACATAGTTCCACAAAGCCTCAACCCAAACAAAGTAATATTGACAGCAGCTCTACACAGCATTAATTCCTCATTGATGTAGATATAGAACTCTATCAATGTTGTAAATATGGGATCTGTATTTTTTTTGCTTTTGTCAGATCATAAAGGTGAAACAATGAAAAACTACATTCATGAATCAAACTACTCTATGACTGATAACTTCAGTTAGACAGGCTTGGAGATATATAAATTCTTTCTTAGAAATTGTTAGAAAGATTTTCACCCCAAAACTAGAACATGCTTGATGTTCTAAAAATATCATAAGTGGTAGAAATTCATTTCAAGTGAGTTTGGTTTTATGCCACTTTCATCAATATTCCAGCAATATCATGGTGGAAAATACCAGAAATGTGATTCACACATTGTATCCATAGAGGGAATCAGACCCAGGTTTTGGCATAACACCCCTGTCCCTACTCCTTAAAGAGAAAATTAGTGTGTAGGCATACAAATTCTATCTGTTTGAATAATTCTAACCTTCACTGACCCCTGGATATGAAATGCTTGGTCCTATCAGTGCATAGCTATACTGGTAGTTCTGGGCCATTTGGAAAATATCCAGTAAAGGAAAAAAAACTCATAACAACTCATGACTGCTTGTCCATTCACAGTAGATGACTCTGAAGGTGTGACTGATCTAAATCCAACCTCTGATTACAGCAAGGACAATTGTCTCCAACAATCACAGTACTATCACTGCTGATGTCTACTCTTTGATGATGAGATGTAGATAGACACTGCGGAGGAATTTATTGTTCTCTTGTCACATTTGTAAGAAATGTTTCTGAGGCATGTCAAAACATGTTGTTGACAAGGACTTACTTGTTATGTGAACTTTGACCATTCAACAGTGTAGCCTGTCAGTATGACCGTGGTGAGTCTTGGTTGAGTTTGGTTAAAAAATGTTCCAGCAATATCATGTTGAAGGACACAGGAAATGGGCCCCACACATTGTACCCATGTTTGGAATCGAACACAATCAAATACCTTATTATGCCAAGACGGAAGACCAAACCATCAGAGAACACTCATCTGAACCTCAGTTCAACTTGTGAAAATAAGACTCTGCTATCCCTCTGACTCTGAGTCTTGGTTGAAGTTTTGGAAATACCAGAACATTGTGATCCTTATTCAGATATGGTGATGGATCCCTTGGTGTTTCTGCTTTGTGTTTCAAGAAGTAACGGGTTCAGTTGGCATAATTGGCAGTTGGTGAGTGAGATGGTGAATGGAAAGGAGAATTTAACAAGTGAGTGGAGTGGAGTGGAGTGGAGTGGAGTGGAGTGGAGTGGGAAGTGGGAAGTGGGAAGTGGGAAGTGGAGTGGAGTGGAGTGGAGTGGAGTGGAGTGGAGTGGGAAGTGGAGTGGAGTGGGAAGAGGAGAGGAGTGGGAAGTGGAGTGGAATGGAGTGGAGGGGAGGGGAGCGGAGTGGAGTGGAGTTGAGTTAGTAGATGTGTTTTTCAATGTGTGTATGTGAGGGACAGTAAGTGACTGTGTGAGTGAGAGCAATTCTCACAGACTGCTTTTAGCATGGTTTTTAGCATGACCACGCCTATGATGTAAATAATATGTATTAAACTGTTCCAGCTTCAGGGTATATTTTTATATAGCACCTTCTCTCATTCTTCACTGAACTCTCACACTACATTAAATACTCATAAGCATGAAATGTTGATTTATATTTATAACAACCAAATTTTACACAGGATTAGGCACAAGTTTCCTGCACTACCTACAGTCATTTACTGTTCTTGTTGACTTCTGTGTCTGTGACGGCATTGTGACAAAGTCAGTACCTGGTGTGACCACCATGAGCATTGATCACTGCCCTGCACTGCCTTGGCATGGACTGAATGAGTTTTTGAATCTGGCATTGTGGAACCCTTCTCCACTCATCCTGCAATGCGTGGATCAGCTGTTGAGCTGTCTGTGGTTGAGGCTGTCGGTGCTGCACACGTCTGTGGGGTTGAAATCTGGTGCTTTGGATGGCCATGGCAGCACATTCACATTGTTGTTGGCAAGATAGTCCATGGTAACGTGTGCAGTATGCTCTCTGGCGTTGTCTTGCTGGAAAATCTCTCTTTTGACGTCAATAGTGGGAATATTAAGTGATGTTGGAGGATATTGTCAAGGTAACGTACAGCAGTTTAATTTACCTGTACATGCACCAGATCTGTCCTCCCATTCAAAGATATGCCTACCCACATCATGACACTTTCATTGCCTTATCTATGAACTTCAAGAATACAGTGTTGAGTGTTACTTAAAGCATTCATTTCTCTGCTGGTAGACATGCATCCTACCATCATGGCGATACAGCAGTATTCACGATTCATCGTGAAACCAGATTTTCCTCCAGTGCTCTAGGGTCTATGGTTGAATGTTTCTACACCAATGCAGATGTGCATGATGATAATGATGCTGCAGAACAGGTGCTGTATGTGATCGTACTGGTTGTATCCCATGCTGTTGTAGGCAATTTCTGATGGTTCGTGCTGATATTCTACGAAATCCAAGAACATTGTTGGCTGTGTATGTTGCACTTATTGTCTGGTTGAGCAGATGCAATTCCTAGATGAAGCGGTCCTGCATTGGAGTTGTGACCCATTGCCTACCAGTTCTCGGTCTATCTCTTATAGAGTTGTGGAGACAGGAGATAGTAGTCTGCCTCACGGTGAAGTGCCTGGCTACTGATGACTGACTTTCTCCAGCTTCCAAACGTCCAGTGGCTCTGTTTCTACACTCTTCAATTAGTCTTGGCATCTTGAAGGTCACAAATATGGAACAACTTAGATACCCATCAGTATGAAGCTCTATGAATATTTGCACGTGCAACATGCTTACAGCTTTCTCTCCATGCGATTTCTACAAGTTTTTAGTTCCCAAATGTTGTGTTTATGTGCAGTTCATTAGTGTCTGGGCTGTACATACAGTTTGCAGTGACACCTATTTTGATTTCAAGCATTTTTCATTAAAACATTCCACTTGAAAAAGTGAAAAACAGATTTTAGCTATGCGTTTCTTTTTTTCTACCAGTATATGTACTTAAATTCCCGTGTTACTTGGTTATAACAAGCAAACAACGATGTTCATTTCATCAGTTTGAAATCTGCACTGGGCTTAGGGGAACATACAACAATTTTTATCATTTTCAAATCCCATTTATATGAGAACCTTCAAACACATGTCCATATCAATACTTTTAAGGTCCATAACGGAATATGAAACTTGGTTAATACTTCATGACAAACTGTGATACTTTCACAGCAATGGTGAGCACAGGTGGATTATTGATTAAAAAGTAGTATCTATAGATACTTCATATCTACAAAGTTTAAAAACACTTAATAATGGAGCTTGAAGAATTGAATTACTGTTCAAACAAAGTGTAATTTAGGATTGCATTTTGCCCTTTGTTATTTGTTTCCTTATGTCACAAGTCATGTACATAATGATTTCAAAGAACCATTGGTGTGTGGTCTTGAGCAAAGGGCCCAGGTCACAAAACAGTCGAGTAACATTGTGCATGAGACTTTGGATGGATGGCCATGTTTGGCAGTTTGACTCCTGAGAGTTTCTAGGTCTTTCCTGCTCTACAATGAAGCTCATATGACAATATGGCCTCATCTTAGGCAACCAAGTTTCATAAAATTACTCCTGTTCACCAAGCAGCAAATGGGTACCCGATGGGATAAGTCATATGACTGTTTATCTTCAAGCCAGACAGCTTGGATTAACTGGGGTAATAAAGTCTTGTCGCGTTAAAATTACAAAAGTGTATATAAAGGCACTTTATTATAAATATCATGATTATTATATTTTAGTATCAAACTGAATTTAAAACGATCGTTCAAATGGTACTGTTCATGTTGTTAAATCCACAAGTTACTATGGAAATACAGAATGTTTATCTCCATTCTGCAAAGATTATATAGAACATAAACTCTTCAATGTTAGAAATATGTTAAGTGAAGCAGAATTGTCCAGTCCAGTGCTTTCAGTGGTTTAGTTTGGTTGTTGTTTAACGCTACACTCAACAATATTCCAGCTATTTGGCAGCAGTCCAAAAATAATAAAATCTGGACCTGACAATTCAGTGATCAACAGCATGAACATCGAACTACACATTTGGGATAAAATGACATCAACCAAGTCAGCAAGTCTGACCACCCGATCCCATGAGTCACCTCTTATGACAAGTATTCACTAAATTCACTCACTCACTCACTTTAGTGTGGATGGTGGACTATATTTTTTGGGAGTATTGGTTACTGAAGACCAATTCAAGGCAACAGTCAGTGCCTATGAACTCCAAGCTCTGGTGCACTACAAGTGCATGTACACAATACTCATCTAATCAGAAATCTCAGTGATGGAGATATTTTTTGTCAGTTTTCATTCTAACACAATG
Organism: Haliotis asinina; assembly: GCF_037392515.1. Lineage (NCBI taxonomy): Eukaryota > Metazoa > Mollusca > Gastropoda > Lepetellida > Haliotidae > Haliotis > Haliotis asinina. Next base: position 31,864,085 of record NC_090291.1, read on the forward strand.
TTTTTTCAGTGCAGCATTGTGTCTGGTGTGTTAATTCTGACTTCATATTTATAACGGTTGTAATTTCCGAAGGAAATGACACAAGTATAATGAGAATCCTCTTTGTAATTTCAGTCATATTGAACTAATTTGTTGCAGCAGTAAATCTTGCATCCTGATTTTTTGAGAAAAAAAATCCTGAAAATTCAATTACATCTGTGACATCATTCCATATTGACTGCTTGCTCCGTTACTTTTCAGGAATGGAGCGATGTGTACCAGTTTCAAATTAAAATTTGAAATTTACTTTTGATAACAGGAATATACCCAATACTTTGAAAGTAATTTAAGTAGGGTAATATCCTTATAACTCTCCATTCCTTAAAAAGTCTCAACTCCATTATTTCTAAGGAATCGAAAGTTAATCAGACATTATGCCACACTCAGCAATATTCCAGCTATATGGTGGTGGTCTATAAATAACAGTCTGGACCAGACAATCTAGTGATCAACAACATGAGCATCGATCTGACCACCTGATCCCGTTAGTCACTTCTTACGACAAGCATAGTTGCCTTTCATGGCAAGCATGGGTTGCTGAAGGCCTATTCTACCCTGGACCTTCACAGGTCTAATCGGACATTTACCCTAATGAACCAACTAACGCTGTGTTCTCCGAATGAAATGAAATACTCACTGCAGTGTTAAAAAACTTATAAATTAATCTGTACCATATTTCCTCTAAAAATGTGCTAAAGTGCCTATTTTTCACTGGACTTCCGGACCCAGTGCTTATTGGAGACCCAGCACTTTTTGGGATTACCATAATTTATTGCTCGGGAGGATGTCAAAGTTAGAGCCTATTCCTCAATAAATCTGTTTTTGGCTCTTGAGAGATTGCATTTAAAAGAATGTACTCAGCACTTGATATAGACTTTGTGCTTATAAGAGGAAATATAGTATACAGAGATAAGCAGGACAACATTTCTTTTCATTTATCTGTCTGTCATAACAGTGTTGCAAAATTCTTGTTGCATTTATGTGTGTTGAGTATTTTATGTATGACTAGGTGAAGGGTAGGCCAGTGATTAAAGCATTTTTTCATCACAGTGAAGGCCTTGGTTCGATTCCCTACATAGATACCATGTGACGCCCATTTCTGGTGTCCCCTGCCATGATAATTTTTGAATATTGCTAAAAGCTGTATAAAACTAAACTCACTCACTCACTCACTCACTCACTCGTGTGAATGGAGGACTATATTTGTGGGGAGTGTGCTATGATAATTTTCAGTTCCTGGATATGCCTGTAGTTGGTTGTCTAACACCACACTCAGCAATATTCCAGCTATAGGGTGGCAGTCTGTAAATAATCAAGTATGGACCAGACAATAGTGATCAACAGCATGAGCATCAATCTATTGCACTGGGATATGATGACATGTGTCAACCAAGTCAGTGAGGTTTTACCACCCAATCACATTAGTTGCCTCATTTAACAAGCATGGGTTGCCAAAGATCAGTTCTAACCTCGATTTTTTTTCATGGGTTTATATGGTCAGATATGAATGGGAAAATATAATCTGTGCATGGTTGTTTCTTTACCTTATGTTGTATTTCTATTCTTTGGTTTTTAGATATGCTTTTTGTTTATACAATTGTCCATGAAAACACTGTCACAAGTTATCATGTTATAGAGTATGGAAATAGATGTTTGATCATCATCTTCAACTATTTAAGGTGTCAGCCATATATAACAATATGTTTTTCATAAAATAACAATTAAAAAAATAGAAAAAATATCACGTTTCATCTTTTTCTGAATGTAAAAACTGGAAAATATTTAATTGAATATTCTTTTCATTCATTTAGTATGATACACTTTAGATCAACAAAATATAAACCAATTCATAAATAAAATCAGAAAAAATTTAAAAAATGCCTAGATTGACTTTCATTAAAAATACTCCACCCAGCCATCACTCAATACTTCATGACCCTTCGTGCAACCCTACTAAAGATATTTGACCAAAACTCTGGGTGATGTTGACATTCTCCACGCCTCTGAATCTAATCCTATCTCAGGGGACAGCTATTGCCATGAACTCTACCAGAGACTGCTGAATCTTACATGATTTATTCAAGCTTTTAATTTTCCTCTAACCATTTGGTATCACTTTGGGGACACATTATTTAATATTCATGAATTTAGTTTCCTCGGATAGATTTCGCAGCAGTGTTTGTAAGGAATCATATATATACTGTGGAATATAAACTGTATATATACTGTTTTTTCATGGGAAAAAATGTTTTATCATATTATACCAAAGCAGTTTTGAAATGTTGTTTGATGTGGTGCTGAACAACCTCATTTCTTGTGCCAATAAAAACGAGTGAGTGAGTGAGCGAGCGGGCAGGCAGACGGGCATGCAGATGGACACCACTTTAAGCAATATTCCAGCAATACCATGGCAGGGGACACCAGAAATAGGCTTCACACAATGTGTCCATATGGGGGAAAAAACACCTATGAAAATAGCCATGCATCTGTAGATCACTTAGACATGGAGAAACAGTATAAAGATTTGACCCCTGAAGAAACTTGCTGTCATGATAAGAACAGCTGAACCTGACTGATGTTTATTTTGAACAAAATAGGACGAAACAAATTATACACTTGAAAATCTGATTTAGCCAAAAGGTTATATAGTATATTAAAACTTTACTACCTGAGAACATTTGATCAAATAGAGCAGTGTACCATTTGAGGTCAGGAACAGTGGGTCAGTTTCAGTATTTGATGGTCAAATGCAAGTGACACAAAACTCTGTCCTTTTTTTTCCACATGGTATTAGAAAATTTAATGTCATCTATACGAGACTGAGATATTTGACCAGCACGATAAACATACAATGACATTCAGAATAAATAGTAAAACTTATTCAGCATGTCAGTGTGGTTCGTCATGTGACGAACCAATGCTCATACTGTTGATAACTGGAATGTCTGGTTCAGACTTGATTATAGCTTTCATTATGGCTGCTGTGGTGGCCATTTTGAAAACAGAATTTGAACGAAGTCATTGGTGGGAACGAGCATCTGAAATGAATACACAGTGCCATTTAGGAATTATGTAACTTTATGTTTAATGTGTTCAGGATTTTCACTTTCTCAGTAAAGTACAGACTCTATTAACTACATTTGTTAGGCTGAGCCCCATCTGGCTTTAGCTTTGTTGGTCAGGTGTTTTCTGAAGATCACTACTGCTATTGCCATGGTGACTGTGATAAGTACATCCTGCTATGACATAGGTCCTTGAGTCTGGTGAGCTTCCTGTTCCATCACCTGCTATGTTATTCAGGATTCATGTCCTCTTTCCAGAAACACTATCATCCCAGTCTGTTCGTAATTACGTTGAAAATATAAACAATTTTCTTCTGCTGAATCATGTACACATCTTGAATGACATCTTCAAACTAAAGACCAGATGTCTGAAGTGAGTGCATGAATGAATGAATATTGTTTTATGTCACAATGTTCCAGCTATATCCAGGTGGCCTGGACTTGACTACACAGAATACATAAGCAACATTCCATACCAGTTTGGGCATGATGACATGCAAACCAAAGAGCCTCACAGCACAATCCAAATTAATTGTCTTTCTTGATTAATGCTTATGACTGAGGGATTCTGCCTGTTACATTTAGAAAACACTGAAACTATTCCAACTGTTGAAAGAGATGATTGGTTTTACAACAATGTTGATAGGATGGACAGAAAGATGATTTTGAAGAAACAATGATTGGATGACTGAATGGACACATAAAGGATTTACTGGAAACAATTATGATTGGTTCAATACAGTGTTGATTTGGTTGGGTGAAAGTTATATGGGTTTTAGTGTTGTTACAATACTCCAGAAATATCACAACAGGGATCACCAGAAATGGCTTCACACATTGAAACCATGTCAGGAATCAAACAGGACCTGTGGCATGGCAAGCCAACACTTTAACCACTGGACTACCCCACTGCCCTGATTTGATTGAAGCAATTACATTTCTTTGGTGCCAGATGGTGATTGCATGGCTAGATCAAATGATGAATTGGTTGAAACAATAAGTCATTTGAGACAATGATTATTTGGTGATTGGTTGGATACAATGATGTTTGAGGGATAAGAATATACACAAGATTTATGGACATCAGGATAAGGATATGACTGACATAATGACCACTAAATGGTTGGTTGGTTGCTCAATTCCACACTCCACAAAATTCCAGCAAAATGTGTCAGTCTACAAATATTCAAGTCTGATCCAGACAATCCAGTGATCAACAGTATAAGCATGGATCTATGCAACTGGAATATAATGACATGTGTCAACCAAGTTAGTGTTCCTGACCACCCGATCCCATTAGTTGCCTCTTACGACAAGCATGGTTTGTTGAAGACCAATTCTAACCAGTTCTTCAAGGGTTGTTAAGCTTGGAAGATTAGACATGGAGGTGATTGAGTCACAAGACTCTAGAGGCAGCTTACCTCACTTAAAAAGTAATAACATTTCAGGATTGTTATGGTATCTACAGTGAATGAAAAAGAGTTTTGATGAGCCCAAACAACTGTACTACATATTTATGCAGTTTTCAACAATGTTGAATCCTTTTGTGAACATACATTAACACATTGTTTAAGTTTTAAGTGGTGCAGAGAATGTGGTGAAGCTTGGTTTTTTTATATCTTGACACAAATTTATCATAAAATTCTAACTGCAGGTATATCAGTGAAGCAGTTTCAGAGAAAATGTTTCAGAGGACCATCAAAGATGAAAGGTCACAGTCAAGGTCACTGGGGTCAGGTGGAGAATACCTTCTCATCAAAATAAACAGCTACGTCTTTGATCTGCTGAAGATCTCTCAGTTGTTGATTTAGTGTCCAATGTCATATTATTCAATCTCTCATTACACTTGTAACACTTAAGATGATTAATTTGGCTCTTTCTCAGTGCAAACAGCATTCCTGTTTTATAATAAATTGGCAGGTTAATGTCCTACAAAAGTCCAAAGTAAGAAACATATCAGCAGCAGCAGCAGCAGCAGCAGCAGCAGCAGCAGCAGCAGCAGCAGCAGGAGGAGGAGGAGGAGGAGTCACAGCAGTGTATCACAAACAAGTGAGGTGAGGTTCAACTAACCATGGTGTCATTACAGTTTGTTAATTCTTCTTCCGAACAAAAGCTTTTCCCAATCCGTCCAGTCTGATGCCACACTGAGTGTGATACAGAAGACTGATGTCATGGATAATGAAACATTGCAATACAGGTGTATTGGAATACATGTTATTATGGGTTTTTTAGTTAAAGTGTTTAACAGTGAGTGAGTGAGTGAGTGAGTGAGTGAGTGAGTGAGTGAGTGAGTGAGGCTACCCTATCTTCTGTTTCATAGTGGTGCACCCAAATCCTATTTTGTTCATGTTAAAATAAGCATTGTCATTTCATCTTCATGGACAGTCTTGCAAGAAGGGAAACACTCCATTTAGGCTTTCACCATTTCATTCATCAGTTTCAATGGAAAAAGCAGATACTTGGAACTGCATTTTGATGCAGAGTTTAAGTTAAATGAAACAAATAATACAAAAACAAATAGAAATGAAATAAACAGAAAAATAATGTACAAGTATCATTTAACATTTATTGCAGCATTCCAGTAATGCAATGGATTCCTAGTCATGGAAGCTTCCAACAAGCAGCTTGTCAATAACCGTGAATGATTGACGGCTATTGATTGTGTACTTAAAGACTGAATGGAGGATCCTCAATGCAATGTCCGATCCTTGCTTGCTATTGATTTGTGGGCTGATACAATCACATTTACAATAGCTGGTCGCAGAATACCAGGTTTGGCACCAATTAGGGAAAATAGTGCCAATTAGATCCTTGATAGACTAGGTGTTGATTGAGAGGGCTTCATAGTTGGGAGGACAAGTTTGTACAGTGAGTGAGTGAGTGCTTGAGTGCTTGAGTGAGTGCTTGAGTGAGTGAGTGAGTGAGTGAGTGAGTGAGTGAGTGAGTTTGAACATATGGTATATGTCATTATACCACAGTTTGATATGGGAAGACATGTTTGCTGGCTTTTAACCTTTACCAAAAAATATTTTGCAAAGTGAACTGACAGGTGTACAGTATTGGCAAACCTTGAGGCATAAGCAGCATGCAATAGGATTCCAACCCTTGATGAAAGAATCCTGGATATTAAAAGGGACATAACTCATCACAGTTAATGGAAGCACAGATAAGCCACCTGTGCTTTTGTTGACTCAGAGGGTGGTAGGGTAGCCCGGCGGTTAAAGCATCTGATTGTCATTTAGAAGACCTGGGTTCGATACCCCACATGGGTACAATCTGTGCAGCTCATTTCTGGAGTCCCTTGCCATGATAATGGAATATTGCTAAAAGCATTGTAAAACTATTCTCACTTGTTTACTGAGAGAGACATATAAATTTTTCTTGCTTTGCTATTAGTTTCATCAAAACTTATTTCAACTATTTACAATAAACTTGTTTAGTATCCCGTTGAAAACTAGTCAATCAAACAGTTTATGGATGCTTCTGGTATTGATAAAATCCTGCTATTTTGAAATTGGAGTGATGGCCCCATGGTTAAAGCAAACTTCTTATCATACCAAAGGTCTGGGTTCAATGCCCCACATTGACCCAAACTGTAGCATAGTGGTTAAAGCAAAACTTCTGACCATTCCAAAGGTCTAGGTTCAATCCACATAGGTACCAACTGTCAAGCTCATTTCTAATGTCCGATGCAATGTTACTGAAATATTGCTAAAAGCAACACAAAGCCAAACTCACTCACTTTTTCACAAAAGCTAATATTTCATTCTTGTCACTTGTTAAACGTAGTTAACATTGATTTACATCAATTGTCACACATCAATTGTCCGCATAATTATGCTGATCCTGTCTTAATGTTTGTGATTATCTGATGTTGAACTTCTAATGGACCATACAAACTGATGAAGTCGACCATTCCTAATTTACAGCCTCCCTTAAAGCCAAGCCTCCAGTATTAATAGCCATTGCAAGGAAACAGGTACACGCTGCTGTTCGAAATCTCACAGTACAAAAGAGATGAGATAACAGCCCCATGAAATCTGGTACCATTCAGGATGAACTGGCATTTCTGTTGCAGCGCCGTAGTCTTGGAGGATGGTAATGCTACCATGAGGAAAGAGTGGTGCTTTTAAATGGCAGCATGGCATATGTGGGATGGAATGGCTTCTGGCACTTAAACTGATCATCTCTGGGTTTAGCTTGGGTTCTCTGTTTAAAGTAAACACTGTTTACAATAAACATGTTTATAATGAACTGATGGATATTCTGAACTAAGACTTCCATTATACTGTGGTTTTAATGTAGCAAAATTTTTACCCTACCTTTGAGTTGGTTACAGTTTGATTTGGTTTGGCTGCTTAACACTGCGCTCACCAATATTCCAGCTATATGATGACAGTCAGTTAACCTGGCTGCAGGGATATGCGCCCCTCACCCCCCTCCAACCTTTCGTCTTACCATTGAAACTTGGGTGAAATTGAAGTGTGCATCCCCTCCTTTCTTAAAAAGGTGTATCAACCTGTGCTCTCCATGGCTAACATTGCTTAACTTCAACAGTTTGTGACCTTAGCTCCAGGCACAGGGCCATAGACTACTACAAAACATTCATGAATTAAAAAGTATTGTCAGACACTTCTGAATCAAATATAAATAGTTCAAGTCATTCAAGGCTAGACACAGCCTGACGACAAACCCAACACAAAACAAGCACAACGACCCATCTCACAGGCCACAAACAGACCAACAACAAATTAACAAACCTGCATTAGAGGCAGCATTTAATAATATTTCCATTTAACCAATGCATGGCAATCAGTGTTCAAGACAATCTTGATACAAACTGTAATTATCTCATCAGCATGTTCAGACTGGAACTTAATCAGCATTGACCAAAGATTGGCGTTAGTGTCCCTGGTTGACCAAGAGTTCATCATGGGGCTGTTATACCTCATACTGACTGTCACTGACCAATGTCCAGGCTGACAATGCTCAGTATTGATGCACATGATGACTGGTCAACCAGAAGTTTCCATTGAATTGACCTGAAGTGGATGTAGTTACTTCATCAGCCAACTGGCAAATGAAGTTTCGGGGAAAACATCAGAGCAAGATTACTGTCTTTGAGGGCTATTTATCTTCACTGAGGACATCCATGGGGTCATATTTGGCTTTCTTTTCAACACATAGACTGGGAAAGTTGGGGGGTACTCAGTGCTGATGTTGTGATTGGTGAAGATGGGGATGTCACTGAAGTGCGAACATCATCATCAAAGACGTCGAGGGAATGTCTTTTTTACCTTTACACAGGAAATCTTCAAAGTGTGTTTAATTTGACATACCTGAACTGTTCTTGAAGATGTGTCGAAAACAATATTTTTTTGTTTCTTTTCAGAAAAACAGTTTTCTGAGGTATTGGACTGAGTAGGTGGGGGTGGAGAGGAGTGGGGTGGTGGGTGAGTGGGTGAGTGGGTAAGTGGGTAAGTGGGTAAGTGGGTAAGTGGATGAGTGAGTGAGTGAGTGGGTGAGTGAGTGAGTGAGCGATACCCAGACCCACATAGAAATCATCCTCCTCTTGGATGCACTCTTGACTTTCTTATCCCATGTGACCTACACTGCTACTCTGTCCCCTCATCCAAACAATACCCTCATCCAAACAAGACTCTCATCCAAACAAGACCCTCATCCAAACAAGACCCTCATCCAAACAAGACAATCCCATTTGCAAAACCACATAGGACTATCCTTTTCCATAAGCCGCAAAGTACTCAGATTCTAACAGAACAGAACAGAACAGAAAAGAAAAGAACAGAATGATACTCTATTGAGAGCTACTAACACATCAGAGGGATGCAAATACATAACATATTTATATAGATTCAGATATTTAAGTATCTTCATAATTGTTTATGAGAGATATGGTACTTTCAATAAAGGCTCTCTTTGTTTTCACAATTGGAACATTACAGCAATGACCTGAAGGAAGGAGGTTGCATTCTGAATGTAACTGAGTTGAGTCAGATATAATTTTGCAGCCTGATTCATGCTTTGCCTCTCATATATTTATGAAAACCATTCAAATTTGTCTCAACCAATTTTACTTGCAGTGTTACCAGTTTGTCTATTTTAGATTTGAGATGACCAGTTCAACAATGGAATGCTACATAAAATGATTACATCACACATGGGCTAACATTAGAAGATCAAAGTTTACCTCATGAGATTTGCACATCCACAGATGACTATCCTATCCCTACATGCAATACTGTTAAGATCTGCAAAGGCCTATGTGTTATGACCCATGTGGGGATTCAGCAATATGCGCTAAGTACAGTATGTCTGATGACATTAACTTCATTAAACTAGCAGTATTTTCTGTCTGGGTCAAATTTGTTCAAACTGAATAATTTAGTGGTATTTGTTTTCAACCCCTTGGATTAGATTTGATCTTCCGTAACCCTTGTGTGTCGTAAGAGACAACTAATGGGATCAGGTGGTCAGACTCACTGACTTGGTTGACACGTCATCGGGTCCTAATTCTGTCAGTCGATGCTCATGCTGTTGATCACTAAATTATCTGGTCCAGATTCAGTTATTCAGAGACTGTCGCCATATAGCTGGAACGTTGCTGAGTGCAGAGTAAAACTAAACTTACTCATTCACTGTATTCATTTTCACATTTGCACTCATTTATGCTGCTCTAATCTAAACAGAGGGGTAAAGAAACGTTACTGTTTTGAAATTGAAATTACCCAAAATTCAGCTGCAATCACCATCACTTGAAAATACATCGCCCAAATGCAGCAGTCGAATTTCCACTTGGAAATAAAGCATGAAAAGCATGCTTTTTCACCAATTTGTCCAAAATAAGGTTTGCATGTTTTTCCCACAGAGCAAAAATATTCAGTGCCAAATAGGTATAAAACCAATGCAAACAGGTTGTCAGATATTCATTCTATTAAAAAGCTACAAAAGCATGGATCCTACAATGAGATTGGGCCATTGCAATAATGCGTGATCTTTTTGTTGCAAGGGGCAATAACTCTCCTTTTAAAATGATATAAGCGATGGTCCAATGTCTTGCTTCTGGTCTGGTTCCGGACTCAAATTGTGCTGCGACAACTTGCTACATGTAAAGACATTACAAAGCAAACCCTTGCCGTGGTCACCTTGATTGAAAAAAACGATTGTTTACCCCATATCATTCTTTGAAGATATGTTTATGCATTTATTTATATGTTTACAAATTTAACAGACAATATGTACAATGGCTGAATAAAGTCATGCATCTGTTATTTATTATTAAAGTACACGTGCATCATCATGAAAAAAGAAAAAAAGATCGTAATACAAAATTGTACATTGCAGTTACAATGTAATGTAAAATGTACAGACTTTTTCTACATATTTGTGTTAAAATTTGAAAAATCAATTTATTTTATCAAAACATGAAGAGCCATCTCTAATAAATACAATATCAGCTTTTTCCTGACTATTATAATATCTGATTATTGTGAAGGCAAGCTGTACGTAGACACAACAGTAACATGTAAACCGTTGTTGCTTCAACACTTAATAGTGCCATTAATTATACTAGAGATTCAAATTTATAATCAGTATGAATATATGTATTTTCTTTAGTTATGCAATAAAAGACAGAATTTGGAAAGTGCCCTTGAATATGTACTTATCGTAGTAGTACTACTTCTTCTGTGTCTGAAATATTATATTTAATAAATGAATATTTCAATATTATTCTATTATTAAGAAAAAGTACAAAACATTTTAATTTATGCCCAAAATTCAGGATAATTAAAATGCTGTAGAAATTTGCAGTGTTTTATGCATTATTTATCCATACTGTGATTTTATATTTCATGCATCACAAACAGTTACAGACATAAAAATAGTAGATTTTAGGTATGCCCAGTTATATCATATTTTAAAATTGCATGTGTTGTCAAATACCTCAATCCCATCTTGTATGACATGAGGAAATTTAACATGACTTTCAGTGTTTCTCATTTTGCACACCCTATCAGCTCCTCGCCACAGTGAGTTACATGAATGCAGCCACATCGACTGTAATACTAAAGCGATTTGAGGACACATACAATGAAAATACACTGCAGTTTTAAATGTGTGGTACTGAGACATCTAGTGCCAAACTTAAATTACCCATTGCGAAACGTCAACAAACCGACAAAACATGATGACCAACTGATTCCACTGTCTAGCTATCGTACTCGATACATTCTAGCAATATAATGAGTGAGTGAGTGAGTGAGTGAGTTTAGTTTTACGCCGCACTCAGCAATATTCCAGCTATATGGCAGCGGACTGTAAATAATCGAGTCTTGATCAGACAATCCAGTGATCAACAACATGAGCATCGATCTGTGCAATTGGGAACCGATGACATGTGTCAACCAAGTCAGCGAGCCTGACCACCCGATCCCGTTAGTCACCTTTTACGACAAGCATAGTCACCTTTTGTGGCAAGCATAGGTTGCTGGAGGCCTATTCTACCCCAGGACCTTCATGGGTCTCTAGCAATATAAGGAGTCATGACTATCCCAGGTGTTTCATAGAAAATCGGAATAAATATTTCAGGACAAAGCACTTGCTAGATCATCTTAAAAGGGAAAAGATATACAGTTCATGCAACAGCGTGAACATTCCCCTTGAAGGTGAAGACTATACTGGTTAACTGTCTCTAAGTGTAATAGTAACATGTATGGTCAGTTTAAGGTTGGACCGTCTGGATCAGCACACCTAGTGGATTAGTGAAGGGAAGATAAATTCAAAAAGTTCGCCCATTGAAATGGGAGTCTGCCACATCCATGTTGCGTCAACGCTCGTTATCGCATAACTGATGCAGCGATACCCTCAAACAAAACTGACCTCAGACTGGCAAGGATCAGGCAGACCTCAAGCCTCAAGTTAGAATCTGTGCATGCTGCACCTCAGAAACTATTCCTGACAGTGACATTATTGGTGGGGCATGGCTTGGGTTACTGTGTAAGCTGACACACAGCCAGACAACTGAGGTCCTCTGCAATTTTAGTCAGGGCTTACAAACCTGTCAGGTGACAGAAGTTGACAGGCGAACATTGTCAATGGAGACTTAGATGGGCATGGACGGTTCGATGTTGGCAGTGACATTAGTGGAAGAGGGTGCTATGCTCAGATGAAAGCTGCTATTCTCTGTTCAATTCGTTGTATGGATCTATCTTTCATGGTCATTGCTCAATAGTGCTTTTAATCTATGGTAGCGTTTCTTTAGTCCATCAGTTTAGACAGGAATAGAAATGCCAGTGATCCTAGCCTACAATTCTACTGACAAGCAGGGATTGAAATAATTTTCAAACTCAACCAGACAGTTGGGCAGGTGACTTGTAAATGTTGTCTGTCTTGATAGGTACTTTTTGACTCATAAATTGCACTTTGTTTTACAAAAACAAACAAGTATGATTGTTTCAAATGTGAATTAATTCAGCAAATTAAATAGAAACATATGACATATATAAATACTTACTTAAGTCACATTACTAGCCTGTGACATTTGAAAAAGACCTTTTAAACTAATGCAACATTCCACTTGTAGATTTACATCATGAAAATTATATATTTTCCGAAAAATGTTAATAGCTAAAGTTTAGAGTGATATCTGCCTCAAATGTATCTTCTTATTCATACAAAGCTTCCAAAAGGGAGGTATATAAAACCATCAACTAGACAATCGGACTGGTGGAGATATTTTTCAGACATCCCGACACGAAAGTTGCCACCCTCAGGCAGACGGGCAGGCCATTATTTCGATCACTCTTGGCAGCAGTTCCACTGTATATATCATCACACCAATTTCAAAGAAGGATTTAAGTATGTCAGCACGAAACAAATTTATTTCAAACACCTGCGTCTGAGCCAAATGACAACAAGAAATATGTGTCATGCTTGTGGTGTTTTCTTTCATTTTAAATCTTCTCAAAACTCAAGCACCATTCAGACTGAGTGAGTACAAGCGGTAAACCTTGGCCTATCTGAAATGTCTAATTAGTAATATGACATGCCACGAACCCCTCCTCCAGTGTCTGCCAGAGTGCTTGTATACTTGTGTGTGCGTCATAGAGTTGTGATTAAACACCTGAGACATCTACTTGACAGGGGTGGCCTGTCTTCTGTGTTCATGTTTACCCATGTTTGCCAATGTTTATCTGATTTGGTCCTCCTCCTCCTAAGATATGTAGGTCACTGGCGATAATTAATTCTCATCAATTGAAGACCCTTTTCATGTGTTTGTACATGTGAAAGTGAAACATGTGTGCCCATTGTTGAAGAGAGTGAGACATGACTGCATTTCCGTCATTGTTTCCCTAAGTGGGAAGAAAGATCAAAAGGGTATCGGTGATCATCATTGTGGTTAAGTCAGAAGCGCTGATATGGTGCAGACACAACTGGGATAACAACCATAGCAGATATGGTATTCAAACCTGGAAACAGCTGATCCTAGCACCTTCATGGGATATAACTCTGCTGGTAAACTGTCAAATTCAAATCCAGTGTTTTACTCCAAATAAAATAGTGCCCCACATGAAATATATTCATTGCAATAAAATATATTCACTGTCAATAACTGGCAATAAAATATCCAAGTCTCATGCTGGGAATGGAACCACAGACCTTCTGATCCAAAGTTGGACACCTTGTCCACATGACCATCGAGTTTAACCATGGTCGCCAGTTGAGTGAGTGAGTGATTGAGTGAGCTTAGTTTTATGCCACACTTAGCAATATTCCACCTATATGATGGCGGTCTGTAAATAATCGAGTCTGGACCAGACAATCCAGTTACCAACAACATGAGCATCGATCTGCACAATTGGGAACCGATGACATGAGTCAACCAAGTCAGCAAGCCTGACCATCCGATCCCGTAAGTCGCCTCTTACGACAAGCATAGTCGCCTTTTATGGCAACATGGGTTGCTGAAGGCCTATTCTACCCTGAGACCTTCACGGGTCTTGCTAGCCGACATAAAGTAAGCATGTCTTCTATGGGATGACTCTACACCCTGCTACATTCACCATCATCAACAGAAGGCCTGTCCTGAGCTAAATAGCATGGTATTGAGACTTATTGTGCTCAAATTTCATATGAACATGCTCAACTCTATGTTAGGTGCCAGTGCAGTGGCCTTGGAAGTTTTAAGTCCATTGATGGGATTCAAACCATGGACCTTATGATCTGAAATCAGACAATGTGTCCACTTAACCAAAGAGGTTAACCCCATTGGCAAGCAAGGATGTCATCAAAAGAAATTGTTACATTTTCCATGTAACACTCAAAAGAAAATACAGAGCAGGCAGATCTATCTAATTACTACAGTTAATCTGTCATGCCACTCTCACATATGTCAAAGAACACCTGCTTCTATCATATTCCTAGTATTAATCTGCGATAGCTCTTGAATGAAATTAATGAACACTTGATTCTGTGATGTGGCACATTTGTAACATGTCAAAATCAGGTGTTGTTTGAATACTTTGAGCAGAAAAGATGAATGAAATTTTGTGGAAGTCGAATTGTGTATTATGAGAAGCATACTTAAGGACATATATAAACATTTATACACATATGAGAACAGCAAAAATAAAATGACAGCAAAGTTTATATTCGTCCACTGCCATTACCACTTACTGGCAACTAACTACTGACTTCCATTGCTAAGTGTCGTCTTATGACATCATGAAAGTAACTTAACCTGAAGCATAAAGGTCATCAACAATGATCAATGCTGTTGGTGGAAGATGACAGATACTCTTGAGAAGGAAGCATTAAATTGCCCCAAACAACACATCATCAGTTGCTGACATATGATCTTGACCTAAACTCTAGTGTTAGTTTTTGTGTTTATACATGGGGACTGAATATGAAAAAATATACCTTGGCCAATCAGCTAGTCCTGTTTGAAATGAATCTGGACAAGGAATACGCTCCCAATAGAATTAAAACACATTCACCATGACATCACGTGTCTTTGATTCCAAGTTGCACCAGTGTAAGACTGCCTTCACCAATTATCAAAATTCATTGAAGCCCATTAACATCTTTTACATGCACCGTTTATTTATTCATAAATGGGTTTGCACATGAAAGATGATTTTGTTTATGTTCCATGTACAGCAGACCCTTGATGTTTCCAAGATAGAATCGGTCTTCAACAACCATAAGAGGCCACTAATGGGATCAGGTGGTCAGCTGACTTGGTTGACACATGTTATCATATCCCAGTTGTCATCAGTTGGTGCTCATGCTGTTGATCACCTGGAATATTGCTCAGTGTGGCATTAAACAACAAGAAACCAACAACACTGAGTTCTAATCTCTTTCTAAGTGAGCTCCTGAGCCCCACATGCCAAAAGGAGGTTGACAGCCTCATCTAAAACTGGGACAAGGGACTTCTGTCAGATTCAAGGATGCAGACCTGAATATTGATTGAGATTCTCCAGATGACTGGGTCATCTGTTCCCCACAAGTGACAAGGCTGTGACAGATTCATTGATTGTTAATTACAGGATGTAGATTTCACCATTGAATGAGGCACCATATGAAGACATGTTAATTACCCTATCCACAAACAGACCATGCGTCATCTTGTCCTTCTGAGTGAAATTCAGAACTTAATACTTTGTTTTGTACAATCACATTTGATTCTGTTATATTGTATGTGTCACCCGTTAAAATCCAGGTTAAACTTGTTGTAAGAGGCAGCTAAAGAGATCGGATGGTCAGGCTTGCTGACTTGGTTGATGCATGTCACGATGAGTGACCATTGAGGGGAAACAACTATAGTGTTAGTGATAGTCTTCTGCGACCAACTATTGCAGTACTATGGCAATAGGTTTTTCTCCTGGAATTGTCTCATTTGAAGTCATTTCCAAAATGAATATAGAGTTTATGTGAAATAAAAACAAGTTGAAGTATTTTCAGTCTCTTCTAATAACTGACCAGGAACTTGAAACCCAGATCAATAAAGATTTAAAACAAATCTGCACCCAAACATCCAGTGCATTTATAAATCACTAAAGTCAACTACTAAAATATCGACATACATACTATCAATGCATCAACAGTATGTTCATTTCTAACACTGATTAATTGCTATCAGAGTGTCAACATTTGCAATCCAGTGATAGTCTGATGCGCTGTTACATGTCATTGTATCCCATTGTTCATGATGTTGATCACTAGACGTGTGGTCCAGACTCAATGCCTTACAGACCAACCCCATATAGATGGGATTTTGCTGAGTGTGACATTAAACAATTAACAAACAGTATTGTATGTGCACATCGGTCACCTTAAATCTCCCTCACCCCAGAAAATTAGAAAATGAATCCAGTTCAAGACTGTAACTGAACAAACCCAGACTTCCTTAGTCTGTCATACAGACCCTGAAGTAAATATATCCAAGAAAGCCCATGCGAGTCTAGAAAATGTGGCAAGTCTAGACTTCCCTAGCTTCTGAAAATGAAGAAAGCCTCAGGGCTCTATACAATTATATCATTGTTTTCACTATGAACGTTTTTGCAGTAAAATGTGTTCATTTCAGAGACTAGTTGTTAGTCTAAGTCTGGCTGAAATTAACCATTGTTCGGGACTCTGTTGTTATATTTACTGAGTTGTATTTCTGCTCCTTAATGTAGACCAATAGGCCATTTAGAAAGAGGTCAAATGTAACTTATGCTATATTTGGGATTTCACTTTCTCATTAAAGTTCCTATTCAAGTTATTTTGTTCTTCCAACACTCTGAGAGTCAGGCACTTACCTGACTGCACACAAAGTCAGCCATCTATCCCACTCAGCCACTTCAGCTTCCACAGTTCATTAAGTTCATTGGTTGTTTTATGCCACACACAGCAATATTCCAGCTATAAAGCATCAGTCTGTAAACAATAGTAATCAGGTCTGGATCAGACATTCCACTGATCAACAGCATGAGCATCAATCTACACAACTACACAACTATGAATGTTTTGAGAACAGCTAACCTTAGAAGCAATCCTAGAAACTATTGATACTTAGGATTCATTGAAGGAAAGCGTGGAGACGAATAATCACCAACAAGTTCAAATTTAAAATTATTGAAAGATATCTCAGTAAAGCTGCGTGCCATCATTGTCCTATATAAGATGTCTCTGTTCTTTGATCATGGAAACCTTGGACCCATTTGTCATTGTAGCTTGGACAAGGTAGACCTAGTTACACTGACCTTTCTGTCTTGAGTTCATACTGTACATGTAGTCAAACAGGTCTGGATACTATGAATTTGGTTTGTCAACATCTGAGAAATTCCTGTTAAACAATTTACTCAAGTTGACTGTGCCTACACAACAGACACAGAAGCCCATCCATCTGCTTCTTATTCATTCAGAGAACCATACCTGTTTGGATTCATGAACACCAGACAAACCCTCTCATTAATCTGCTACTCACTCACTCATCAAATGCTAGTTTTTGAGCCCACCGACCTTACACACAAGTCCTCTAGATCTCATCCATCCTGGTCTCACTCACCGAGCACAGAAACCATGGAACACAATCCTCCACCATCGTGCTCTTACATACCTATCCACACACCTTCACATATATTCACTCACTCTCACACCTTAATTGCACCTTCCACTTATTCACTCACTCACACACCTTCACAGTACCACTCACTTATTCCTTCACTCACTCACACACCTTCACAGCACAACTCACTTATTCCTTCACTCACACACCTTCACAGTACAACTCACTTATTCCTTCACTCACTCACCCACATACCTTCACAATACCACTCACTTATTCCTTCACTCACTCACTCTCACACCTTCACAGTACAACTCACTTATTCCTTCACTCACTCTCACACCTTCACAGTACCACTCACTTATTCCTTCAAACACTCACCCACATACCTTCACAATACCACTCGCTTATTCCTTCACTCACTTAATCACACACCTTCACAGTACCACTCGCTTATTCCTTCACTCACTCACACACCTTCACAGTACCACTCACTTATTCCTTCACTCACTCACCTTCACAATACCACTCACTTATACCGTCACTCACTCACACACCTTCACAATACCACTCACTTATTTCTCAAACTCGCTCATACACCTTCACAATACCACTCACTTATTCCTTCACTCAATCAATCTCACACCTTCACAATACCACTGATTTTTTTCTTCACTCACTCACTCACTCACACACCTTGATATTAATACTGACTTATACTCTCACCAAGACCAAGACCAAATTCAACAACAGTATTTCTAATATTTTTAGCTTGAATACAGGATAAATATTTTGCAGTTTCTAAGGTATTCTTAACGTAGACATAGAAGATAGAAACCCTCATACAGAACACAAAACTCCTGGCTCACTCATTCTCAAAGACCCAATCCACACACCCCTCTTTCACCTCCCTGTTAACCATTTACTCACTCACCCATGCACACAACTCACTCATTCATTACATCATACATATTACATCCACCCACCCACACATCATCCAACTCATCCACTCACCAATCACCCACCCACTCACTCCTTTCCACATTCAAATCACAAAACCCCATCACCAAATTTCAATCACACATCTATATTACAAAAGTTTCAAATCAACAGACCCCACAAATTTTAAAAAAAAAATCAAACAGGAAAAAAAAATTCTTAAAACATGAATCAGCTCATCCCCATTTGCTAGAGAATCCCATAAACCATAGAATCCCAACATAAAGAGGGGATTGTTCATGTATTCTTTATGAGATATTAGTAATTACACACAGGTGGAGATTTCACAGCTCGGCACTAAGCTAGACACGTTACAAAAAGTCTGAGTTTTAATACACATTTTTTACATCACTTGAGCCGTGACTGTATTGCCGTAATTACTTTGCCTCAAGCCATGACTGTCAGTCTCATATAGTCAGTTTTTTCTTCGTCTTTATAATGTAAAATCTTGAAGCATTCAAGTGGACAGACATAAAGTCGAAAGAAGTTGTTATTTTCATCCGAACATGTTTCATATACACAGGTGCAAAATAAAGGGAACAGCTGAACAGAGAAGCATGATTTTCAATAAGATTCCTGAGTGAACTGAAAATATGCACATGCTTCTTGTCTGTGTGCAAACTTTTCATCTCTCCTACTTGGGATTATTTCGTGTACAATACACAGTAAGATATGTATGCAAATTAATGGACAGAGTTGAAAGAAAATATTGATGAGGAAGAGAAGTTGGCAATACTGGCTGATGTCAAATCAGGGTGGTGGGATAGCCTAGTGGTTAAAGTGTTCACTCATCATGCCAAGGACACTGGTTTGATTCCCCATATGGGTACAATATGTGATGCCCATTTCTGGTGCCACCCATTGTTACCTATGAAACTGCTTGAATATTACTGAAAGCGGGGTAAAGACACTCCTGTCAAATATCTGTGTTAAAAGGAAGGAAGATCTTAGCTACTGCATCATCATCATCATCATCATCATCATCATCATCATCATCATCATCGTCATCATCATCTCCTGCCTTCATGCACATCACATCCACATCTTCACTGATTTCAATGCCCTTGTATGGTCAGCCAACACAGAAATTTGCTTAACATGCTGAGTAAGATTTTAACAAGTATTTATTGCTAAACATCCATTTGCTTTTGTAGTCATTTTGAGACAGTGAACTGGAAAACTAAAAACTGGAATATCAATATAGCTTGCTTTAGTTTCTGCTTGTTGCTTATGTTTGAGATTAGAACAAACTTCATAGCTTAAGTCATATTGAGTGAAGTATTATGAAGACAAATGAATGAAAGAACGTATGAACAAATGAACAAACATATGAACAAATGTATGTGCAAATGCATGAACAAATAAACAAACAAACAAACAAGGGAGGTGGATTAGGCTTGTGGTTTATGTGAGAGAGTGAGTTGGAATCAATGCCTAGCTTAACATTATTCCATTCAAACAAACAAACAAGGGAGGTGGATTAGGCTTGTGGTTTATGTGAGAGAGTGAGTTGGAATTAATGCCTAGCTTAACATCATTCCATTCCATTAGCTTACCATATTTTTATGTTATGTATATCACGCTTGATGAAGTATATTCAGGTGAGAATAAAAGACTGAAAAACTGTTGAAATATCAGGTATATTGTGCAGTTATTAAAGAATTCCGCTTAATGTTTAATCAGTGACAGCCAATCAGAATTATGGAAAAGAGAATTTCGTGCAGACTTTGCCATTGTTAAACATATACAAAATGTCACAACTGAAGCACTTTTGTTCATTGAACAACAGGAAACGCCACACCGAATAATGAAATTATTTAATATATATTCCAGAAATAAAAACCCTTTACAAAGAGACACAACATAATGTTCGAATCATGCTGTATTTCATGTTTTGATAAAAATATATTTTCTTTTGATTATCACCAGGTGTGAAATGGAATATCAATGCATTGAAAATGACTGTAGTCTACATTTAGGTGATAAATATTCATGATAACTATTTCTAAATAATAAATGAATTGATTCTCTACAGAAAAACGGATAAATTATTTTGCCATATATCCTGTAAATGAGTATGAGTTATGTATTGGATATTATATTTCCTGTTTTACACATCTGCCTTCATATTTAGGTACATAAGACCAATTTTATTTCCTGTTTTACGGATCGATGTCATATTTAGGTAGGTAAGACCAATCTCATTTCCTGTTGCATGGATCCCAAGTCATATATTTTTTAAAGGAAAAGAGCACAAATTAAATGAACTTTCATCCCCACTCAGAAAACAAAACAAAACAAAAAATTGTGTTAGATTGCTTTTTCCCCACATATACACTTCATAAACTGCCAAAAGTTAAAAAAAAAACATTTAGTATTTCAGCGGAATATTAGTTTGACTGGTGTACTTCTTCTTCTTTAATGTTTTCATTTGAGAACCAATGAGCAGACAAGAGAAAGGCTGATGCTTGTACCAGAAGAAACAAATGTGCAATATATTATGAGCCCTAACTGGCTTCCATCCCACTGTGAACCAAGCTCTGGAATGATTTACCCATAGCACTACCAGATGAAAGGGTAGGACGCAGTCATGTATCACATAAAAGCATTGTATAAACAAATCATTAAATATCCATGGGTGAGTGGGTATGGTTTTACGCTGCTTTTAGCAATCGTAGGGGACACCAGAAATGGGCTTCACACCCATTATTGTACCCATGTAAAGAATCAAACCCAGGTCTTCCGCATGATGGGCGAAGGCTTTAACAACTCGGCTACCCCACTGCCCCTAAATATCTATGATATACAAAATGCATATTAAGCAAAAATCCTCCATGTTTAAGACATGTTTTATCTATATGAAATATTGAACCAGATGTTTTTTCTGATTCTGACTCTGAATAATTACAGAATTACAGAGTTGGGAGCACATGAATACCAAATCAATAAATAATAACCAGACTAAGCAGTAATAATACATTAATGTCCTCATAAACATACTTTGAAAGTTATGAACAATAACAACGGGAGATGAGAGAACCCAGTGTTCCTGTAATCAATGCAGCTAATAGCTCTGTGTTTATACTTACAAGTGTTAGATGTATTTTTCCAGCATATACTTCAGCATATCTAACGAGCAACAGGAAAACACAATAAATACTAGCATGTAGAATAATATTAACATGCAGAAGTACAAAGCAATTAACAATCTTAGTACATCACTGTTGCCAAAGCAACAGGGCTGTGAGACCTTGTTAGTTTCATCCTGCAGTTATGGCAGGATCTGCTGAAACTGAGTTTGAATCCTAGATTGAGATGGTTTGTGTGAGTCATTGGTCATATATTTCACTGAAGTTTAGAATGCAGAGATATGTATACCTGTAAAACTGCTCAAAGTTGTATAAAACCAATAACTTGGTTATGTTAATTGTAAGTAGCAATAAAAATATGTGTAAATGTAACTACAGTCAGTGGCAGCTAATGACTAAAATATTTGAAAAAATGTAAAGAAAAGGAAAAAAGAAAAATAATACCAAATGCTGGATTAGATACAGTTAACATCTGTTAGCTCAGTCTGGCTTTAGAAAAGGGTTTTGTACTCTATTAAAAGTTATCTGCCCCTTGATTTCCACAAGGGCAGTGATGTCTGACTTGATGATCTGGGAAGTTTGTGGGTGTGATATTAGATTCTAGATGTCTGGTTGTGACCAATGTATTGTAAGTGTGTCTAGAGAGCTTTTCGGTTCCGCCTGTACCCCTACCCCAATCAAAAGCCAAAATTACAAACTGACATGCATACCTGACCCCAGATATACATTCAGTAAACTAGAACAGATAAAAAAACAATCAATCAATGAACTTTATTTATATTTCAGTGTTGGAATATTACACTGAGAAAGGTGAAAATATTCTGTGTAAAAATAGGAGGGTACGGGTGGAACTCTTTCCCCTTTCACATGTCACAAAACACTGACTTATTTGATGCATTTTCTAACACTATTCTATGTTCAGGAAGTGTTAGAGACTGACTTTTTTCAAGACACTCAGTCCCTCATAATGATATTGCTGGAATATTGCTAAAATTAGCCTTGTCACTCAAGACAGTCAACAATAATAATATTGCAAATAAATACCTGTCATGCATATTTTGTCCTTCTGCATACCTGGGTTTTCAGAAAACAAGCCCAGAGCTTCTATATGGAAAATAGCGTTTTTGACAAGTGAACTTTTTATAACAGATAGAGGCCTGAGTTTATATTTGAAAACATGGGCTTTTATTTTATTAAGAAAGTGACAATCATATGGAATACAAAATCATAAGGCAGTAATTTAATTAAATCTTTTTAATGTTACTTCCACAAATATTGCAATGACTATGCAATGAAACAGAACGCATTAAAACAGACTACTATAACTCTTGAAAACTTGAGAACTCATGAAAAGTGTGGGGTTCAATTGTCAGTTAATCCATTGTGCAAAGGATTATTGCAGTCAACACTGCTCAACAGTGTAAACGCATGTTCGTCACATCAAATATACGAAGGAATAACATGGACAGTGTGTATTGTAGGAAGGGGAGGCTACTCTCATTTGACACACTTTGGAATTTATGAAATAGAAGCCTAGTGTGTTGTGTATAATTTGCTTGATAACAGTGTTTAATGATGATGTACACCGAATAAAGAAGCTACATTTACTTTAGGTAGGGTACAATTACCTGTATACAGACAGGTAGATTTCTGTAGTACCTGTGCCGACAACAACCCTTCAGCACTTTAAACGCTGAGTGTACAGAAAAGGCTGAATAGCTATCTTTTATCGTGGAAATAGCAACATAAATATAAAACCTTGCTACTCAGAAACAGTAAAAATGGCAACTATAAGTCGCCAAAACTGGATGAAAAAATGATTCAGCCTGCAACTTCAATTTTGCATGTGCGCACAATTGGAAGAGGAAGTTTCAACCGCATGTTGCCATTATCCAGTTTGAACAAAAGTTACATTCTTTTAATGTATTTCTGTTGTGTTAATCATCATCATGCTACTTTTGTGTAGTATCACTTGTTATCATAATTTTCCAGTCAATGTATGAAATGACTGACAGTGATAATTTCGACATATCCAATATTTTCACTATGCGAGGCAATTCATGGTTGGTCAGAAATGTGAAAGAATGTGCATGCGCAGTAGAGGTCAAAGTATGCAGATATAAATATGTTGCAGTTTCATAGTCTTTTGTTGCCGTTTTTCCTGTTTCAGAAGCAAGGTAATATGTTTTTGTTGCTGTTTCGATGATTAATGTGGACTTTTCTGCATTTTCCTGAACAGTGGCACAGTTTTGTTTGGTAGGCCTGAGTAATGGCTTGGATTAATGGAAAATATAATGTTCATTGACTTTTAAACAAACAAGACATGGCTAAATTACAGGTGTGGATCAGAGCATTTACAGTACTTAAAACTGTAATTCTTTGCTACAGAAAACATGGCTTAGCACAGGTATGACATCAAACAAGCACATGGTATATACACGTGCTAATAGCAGACATCAGCTGTATTGTTAATTAAACAAACACATTAACAGCAGCAGTTTATAGGGGATGGTTGCTAAATAACATGGTAAACGCCTCACCTGCTGGCTGTAGCAGATGCTATCGATGCCAGACATGTTAACAACAGACGAGCTGAGTGTTTTGTCAATATGAAGACATTGGCAAAATACTGCATGAAGACTACAGTCAACAGATTCATCTAATAGGATAATAGCTTTTTGACATTTATAAATCAATGGTAAAATGTACATCATTGTCAATATCAATTTTTGTTAATCATGGTAATATAACTTTTTTACATTAAAAAAACCCCTGAGTGCAAGAGTAATAAACTGATGGGTTTGACGCAAACAGCCTGAATTATTACTGATGAAACCATCCAACCATAGAAAGTACATGTACAGAAGTATTTGCTTAATAAGGTGATGGTAATTGATAAAATAATTGCCTGTTACATTTTGACCCATTTGATGACGTTTTTACTTCTTTTAATTGACCAGAACCATGAATTAGTTTTGAGATACTGGAATCTGACTCTCTCATCTCAGGTTTATGTAACACATGCTATTTGTATAGGATAAAGCATGACCCTTGGGCATTATGAAGAAGTAAGGATGGTTTCCTTTAGGAATGCCCTACGGCTGTTACTAAGGGCATTCCTCGAGGAAAACATCATTACTTCTTTGTAATGCACACGAGTCATGTTTCATCCAACTTATAAATCGACTGAAGATAAACTTTAGATATTATTTTAATATTTAGTATTTACTGTTGAAATAAACTGGGTTGAGACTGGAAGTTGATGCCTTCCTTGCACTTGCAACGTGCGTGCTCTGCACGTGCTACATGTGTCTTGCATGTGCGCTGCCCACACAATCCGTCTAGAGAGGAACACATGGTTCATGACGACAATCTCATTCTTCATGGCAATCCTTCATAGCCTAGTGGATAAAACCATCAAGCTAGTAAGGGAAAGGTTGTTGGTTCGAAAGTGGGTGTCGGCACTACATCATATATTATGACTGCATTCAGTGATGGCAGGACAAAGTTGTATCAATCTTCAAAACAACTTATGATTCAAAGTTAACGCCTAATCTTTAGAAAATGGGTAGAGGGACGATATTGAAGCAATGGTCCCTAATCGACAGGACATCCGCATATGACAAGAAATACTGCCTCGCAAGAACAATAGAGTGAATGGAGGCTTGGTGACAGAGGATGAAGCAAAGCCAAGCCCTAAGTTGTTTTAGCACCAGTATTTTTACATCTATATCCTTCCATCTAGTATCCTTGCTTCAAATAGCACTTACAGAAATAGAAATGTTTGACAAGAACTTAAGATAGGATTTTAAAATAGCAAGACAGAAGTTTTGAGAAAAGATAAGCACCTAGAGTCAGGATCTTGTGATAGATGCTGAAGGACAGTGTTTGACATAAGGGCTTGAGATTGGAGGTTGAGGTGGGAAGTTTAAGCAGGAGATTGAAATAGGAAGTTGAAATAGTAGTTTGAGATAGGAAGTTGGGGAAGGAGTTTGAGATAAGAAGTGGAGTGTAAGAGTTTGAGATATGATGTTGAAATAAGAGTTTGAGATGTGATGTTGAGATAAGAGTTTGAGATATGATGTTGAGATAGGAGTTTGAGATATAATGTTGAGATAGGGGTTTGAGATATAATGTTGAAATAAGAGTATGAGATACGATGTTGAGATAGGAGTTTGAGATATAATGTTGAGATAGGTTTTTGAGATAGGAAGTGGGGATAGGAGTTTGAGATATGATGTTGAGATAAGAGTTTGAGATAGGATGTTAAGATAGGAGTTTGAGATATAATGTTGAGATAGGTGTTTGAGATAGGAAGTGGGAATAGGAGTTTGAGATATGATGTTGAGAAAAGAGTTTGAGATAGGATGTTAAGATAGGAGTTTGAGATTATAATGTTGACGTAGGAGTTTGAGATATGATGCTGAGATAAGAGTTTGAGATATGATGTTGAGATAGGATTAGTTTAGATGGGAAGTTGAATTCTTAAGTTTTGAATTTGAGGCACAAGTTTGGAATAAGTGCTGACACTCTTATTCTTCACAGCGATCCTTCATAGCCTCAGTAAGTGGATAAAGAGAGATAAAGCTGGGGCAGTGACTTCATACAGGAAGTAGCAGTGACAGATTGGTCCTGGTTATATATCATAACAGAATGGAGATACTATACTCTGAAGAATCAAGACAGGCTGTCAAAACTGGCATCATCAGTTTACCCTCACATAGGACACACATAGTCATAAAATCTAAACAAATAAAAGTATCGCTATAATATCGTACCAACATTTTGATATGGTGAACATATAATTCAGATGTTTAATATGAAATTCTGAGAAGGGAAAGTCTGTATCAATAACTTTGGAAGTTCCTTGTCCATACATGACTCAATGATGTCATATGTTTTTGTTCACCTAATTGATGTGCTATTTACATCCATTGAGTCTTGCGCAAGCCATGTCATTTTCTGATAGCAGATGTTAACAGCAAATGGATGATCTATCACTAAGGATTATGACTAATATGTTTTAAAAACTTTATAAAATACAATAATTTCCACATGCAGTTCAATAAATAAAAAAGCCCAAAACCGTCATGTTCCAGGACTCAGCTGATGATATCTGCAGCTACCTCTCATGTGAATGGGGTGCCTTCTGTCAATAACAGAATTTTGAAAGTTTGGTTTTGTCCATTTCCATGGCAACAAGTGGCACTGACAGTCAATGAAGATAAGGCCATTTCCGGACCTTATCTGAGATTCACTGAACGTTTCTATAAAACATTGCAGTAAGTGAGGATGGTAATTGCCCTAACTCTTGTAAGTGTAGAGCTCTGCGCTGTTTGCACTTTGGATGTTGGTTTCATCTGAGTTGGAAAAAAGTGCACTCAAACCAAATATTCAGAATGGGCCGCCCTTGCTATGAGTGAGTGAGTGAGAGTGAGTGAGTGAGTGAGTGAGTGAGTGAGTGAGTGAGTGAGTGAGTGAGTGAGTGAGTGAGTGAGTGAGTGAGTGAGTGAGTGAGTGAGTGAGTGAGTGAGTGAGTGAGTGAGTTTTACACCACTTTTAGCATAATATTTCAGCAATATTATCGTGGGTGAGACCAGAAATGGCTTCACACATTGTACCCAGGGAATTGAACTCAGGTCTTCAGCGAGACAAGTGAATGCTAAAGCCACTAGGCGCTGACACTCCACCACCTCTGTGACGTTGAACTTGGAGCAGTGTCTAGACTGAAGTTAATCTTGTTACAATATATACAAATATATACAATGAGATGAACCTGTTACAGGCTTGAGACAGTCTTGATGTAATATGAAGAACGAACATTTATGATATTGTTCAGGTAATATATAATATAAATATTACTGTTTTTTATCAGAAAATATTTATGAAAATATCAACTTTTTTCCTTAAAGTAGAATGAGGTCAAGGTATTTACTGAGACAAAACCCATGCAAAGTTACCTATTCGAGAATTTTGTATTACCTCTGTTGACACCACACACAGTGAAATGGCCTGTTTTCAAATGTTCATTAAATTCAAATAGCATTAAAACAACATGCATGTGTCATAAGTGAGAATGAACATGCATTATGGTTCTTGTTAACAAAGCTCTATTATATTCAAAGAAAACAACATTGTTTATACAGCACTGGCGCCTATTGTACAGTGGGACATGTGCCTTCTCTGGAGTCATAGGTGTTGGCATCTGACACATCTCGAACTTTGAAGGTCAGACCCTTTAATAAAATAATGCAAATTGCAAAACTGTGCATAATGAATCTCACTCCCTTCTCACAAGAACTGCAGGTGTGAGGCCATTGTCCAGATTAATGACCTGCTGAAACAACAGACATAACCCAGAGAAGATGAGTAATATATTGTAACAAAATATGCTATCATTAATATCATTAACATTTGTAACAATGAGCTTTATTCTCTGATACGAAACATATATATGGATGAAGATCTAAGGATACATCCGAAGAAGGTCCCATTAGGTGAGTGAGTGAATGAGTTTTAGTTTTACGCTACTTTTAGCAATAATAGATCAAGCAATATGATGGCACTGACAAGGATGGGCTTCACATATTGTGCTCATGTGGGGAATCAAACGAGATAATGTTTTAACCTCTGTTCTTCCCCACCATCTAGGTCCTATCAGGTGAACCATGAGCCTGATGTTGATTCTCCATATGGTTCCAATCTGTGAAGCCCATTTCTGGTGTCCCCTGCCATGATAGGCAGTACTATTGTTGAAAGTGGGTAAAAAAGCACCATCCTTACTCATTCACCCACTCTGAATACAAGTCAGCTGTCAACCTTTGAAACTTCAGATTCATTTACTTACATATTTCAATTCAGACATTGCAATTTAAATGAATTACCACCCATACAGAACACAAGTTTTTGGGGGACTCCCTTTTTATGTAGATGCTATGGCATTCTGATGTTACAGGTACATTCGGAACATGTCAACTGACCTTGTTTGGGGGGTTACAGAATGAAGACATGCAGGTCAGAATTACTCATTTGTTAAATTTAAGCACCATTCTGAATATCAGATGATAGAAAGGTCACCAAGATATAATGTCATAGTATCAGAGATTTGAAAAAAAACAGTTTTCAAGATTTGTTGTCCCTTGAACTTCAAATACAATTGCGTTGTTGAATCTTACATTGAACAAAAACATATTGCCTCTCATATTTATGACAACTATCAGCATACTGTAGATTCCTCCATGATGTGGTCATTAAATCGTCTGTCGTAATCAGGAGAGGTTACTGTGATGTTTACATTGCCAATTGTCCCCACCCCACCCCACCCCACCCCACCCAGCACAAGCACTCAAGCATGCACACATGTATACATGCATGTACACACACTTCTCAGCCCTTTCTGCAATACTAAATTTAAAGCCCTAACTGAAGCAGGTCTACATTTCCTCAACTTTATGGACAATTTAATGTTTATGCATTTAATCTTTTATATGATGGTTTTAGAATTATTTATTGATTATAAATGACCGCAGCGTGAATCACCCCAATGACATTAGGCATTAGTCTCTTAATCTCCCATCTCTGTGACAGCTGCTCCTTATCATCGTAAAAGGAATAATTTATTTTGATCATAAAGACAATCTCTGAAAAATTTAATTGTTGAACTCTTTTAAAGGAAACAAATACATAATTTGAAGCAGTAACTTAAAATAACCTGGATGGAAAAAGAAGTTCCAGTCTAAAATATCAAAACACTGACTTCCCCAAAGGTTAGAGAAATATGTTAGAAAGCCAAGATGTCACAAAAACCAGCTGAGCTCATGACATGACGTAATGTTCTGTCAAGAGATGTTAACTGCTGCAATTTGTCACAGGTATACACACCATTGTATTAATTTTATGGAAGGACAAAAACTCTGGCAATGATGAATGGACTTCATAAAACCTGCTTCCTTACTTTGTCATTAGCCATAAAATTAATGCACAGTCGTAATATCTATCATTTGTCTGTCTAGCCAACATGGTTATATAAAAAGAAACCCAAAACAATGGAAATTGTGCTCAGGATGTCAAACTTTATATTTAGAGTTTCTCGGAAAACTGTCATAGTCTGGAGGGATATTTATAGACATGGCAACGTTTATACTTTTTGTCACTTTACAGATTTTGGTTCCCAAAATTGATGTTAGTAGGAAATAAAACATAACAAAAAATTACTTTCTATATTGTTTTACAATCATTCTTTCTCTAGTTACAGTATTATACTGACAGCAACATGTAGATGAGTTATTTTTTTCTATATATCTGGTCAGCAGAATGTCATCATTTACAAAAACACTGCTTTTCATTTACATGTTTTGAGTTGGTGGTTGGTGCGAGGTAAATAAAGTGTTAAGAAGAGGGGTGGTAGCCTGGTGGTTAAGGAACGAAAAAACTCAAATTTTTGTACTCTTTTAACCATTACATATGAAAGACTTGTGGTTAGTCTTAAGGGGAACACCAAACTCATTCTTAAAAAAATTGTGGTTAATTGTACTCTTTTAACCATTACATATGAAAGACTTGTGGTTAGTCTTAAGGGGAACACCAAACTCATTCTTAAAAAAATTGTGGTTATTCCTACTGTGCGATTGAAAGTTGCCAAAAAGCCGTCTGCTTCACTCTTGCCCTCCAACGAAACCAGACAGGTTATGTAACTCTGTCGTCAGAGCGCAGCATTGACGTCATAGAAGGAACGATTTTCAGTTAGTTGTATAGAAAATGTGTAGGAAGCTCATCATTTTGCTGATTTCTCAATGTCAACAAAGACATGCCGAATTGTTGTGTTGTCGTCAATTGCCTCTTCTTGGATCATCATGCAGAAGACATAGATTCCATTAGCCTCATGGGTGCAATGTTTGAATCCCTTTTCTGGTGTCCTTGGCAATGATTTTGGAGTCTGGCCAGATAACATGCTGCCAGGTTCGTATTAATCATTCTTGACTTATAACATTAGATAGATAGAAGAACAAAAGTGCAAAAGGTCCTTAGTGAATAATGTTATGTTTGAGTTTGTTAAATGAAAAATAATCATAATGATTGGCTGCCCTTAACAAAAATGTTTTCCTGTCCTGTGGCATGACTAATAACAATTATAATTTTTTACAGTTTTTTAGTTTTTTTGTTTTTTTTTGGTTTAAACACATTTATAATTTTTAAAAAATGTGGATCGGTGAAAATGCAAAACATGCTCCAGGTAATGTTTTGAACCAGTCAGTTTAAGTACGCATTAGTGCTAAATATAACGTGAAATGGCATAAATGAAATACACAACATAAGTATTTTGAAGTCAGTGGTGTCTGTCCAAAATTATTATTATGCACTATCCCTTCTACATAAGTTTAAAATGCTCAAATTGTTTGCTTTTGACAATAAAATCTTCACATTTGTCTGGACCACCCAAAATTCAATATAAGAAAACTATGACTAATGTACAGTCTAACTCCGTCGGACCCCACATATCTAGAAACCCCACCTTCCGGACGATATTTATGTGAAAGAAAACTTACGCTCAGCAAATTGTACTCGCTTTACTGGACCCCGCGCTTTCAGACCTTGATGCTTTCACTTAATTTTCAGGTTTTGCTTGTTTGATCCAGTGACCTGGACGTCTCGCTATCCGGACAATTTTCATGTGAAACCAAAACGTCCGGATAAACAGGGTTTGACTGTAGTTCATTCACTGGATTTATCAAATCTGTAAAGCCTCACAGAAAAAAAGTTATCTTACTTGGAAATATATATCAGAGGAAAATAAATAACACAAAATCATCCATCTAACCCACTCAACTACCATGTCTTCCACAATTACTGCAGTCTGACAAGTAGTACTCTGCTAATTTGTGTTCCAAATTCCACAGTTTCACACTGACACAGTTCTCATAGCCAAAACTGTGAATACACAATATTTTTTAGTAAGTGGTAAAATGTGGCAAATGTAGTGTTACACATTTTCTTGGTAAAGAACAGATTCTAGTACTTTTTTATGATGACTAGATGTCAGACTTTCATTATCTTGGAAGCTGCAATGACTGAGTAAGTTGCTGAGTTTGCTTGCAGGTGCCTTACTCTGAGAGTGTGTGGTTCCAATCCTTGGCAAACAAAGTACATGTACTACGCTATTAATAAAGTGTTATCCCAAATCCTGTGGTTCAGCTACACTACTGGGTGTCTGAGTTTTATTTTTGTGGAAGCCTCTGTGGCTGAATGGGCTAGATAGCTGACTTTGTGTACCAATTTGGGGAATCAAACCCAGTTCTTCTTCATGACAAGCGAATGTTTTAACTGTTAAGCTACCCCACTCTAATGTGTTGAAACATGGGAATGTGTAAGCCCAAACTTTATTGCACAAGATTAGATCATGATAGGTCAGGATAGATAGCAGCATGTGGGCATGCAATAAGGAAAAATGATTACCAGAGAACAAACATCCCATCGCAAATCAGGTATGAGTCTTCTACTCTGATGTACATAGTGAGGCAAACATGTGTTTTTAAGGCAAATTTGGACTAGCCTGACACTCCCTAAATCCATTAATCTCTTTAATTGCTCTGATTAAATACCACTATCTCCTTGTGATGCTTGTATCGCTACAAGCCTATGTAATGACACCGCTTTAGAAAGTTATGTCAGGTTAACCCTGAACAAAATTTGATTGAAGAATGTGTGGGTTCTTGATCCAATCAGATATGAGCTTTCTGTATCTGCCTGGCATCATTTCTTTACCATTTCTTTTCAAAATTTTGATTATGACAAAAAAATATTCCTTTGATAGCACTTCCTTCTAGGTGTTAATCCCATGGTAATTAAAAAGAAATGGCAAAGTGAATGAAATATCAAAAAAATGATGCCACATTAATTCTCATCAAGAACAGGACAATTCTAATATATTTTGTCCCCATGAAGATCCAGTTTAGAACTGGTCTTCAGTAACCCGTGCTTGTTGCAAGAGGTCACTAAGGGGATTGGTTGGTCAGGATCGCTGACTTGGTTGACACATGTTATAGTGATACTAATAGTCTGCTTTCAATAGTATTCCACTCAAATCCAGGCACATTACCTGCTCATGATGCTATGTACATTACTATCCATGGTCATAGGACACTATCATGCTTTCCGATACTTTTTCAACCCCCTGGGGATCATACAGCCATGCTGCCTGTTGGGTGCAATGAACTAAACACTCTGATTGCCAGCACATCCTCACAGGTACCCATTTTACAGATGGGTGAATATGTCATTATATCCCAGCTGTATAGACTGATGCTCATGCTGTTGATCACAGGATTGTCTGCTCCAGACTTGGTTATTTAATTATTTACAGACTGTTGCCATATAGATGAGTGTGGCATAAAACTATGCAAACTCACTTTCTAATCAGTTTTGTGTTGCTGAATGTAATATTAGAATCAAAGAAAAGAGCAATGAATGGCTGTTTGTAAAGTTCTGCTGACATGACCAGCGGACGTCCCGTCAGAATTCCATTCACAGAAGTATCATATTGATGTAAGCAATCTGGGATTGCAATATTCATCATCAATACTTAATAGGCATGTATACACTCTACATTCATATATCACCCATGAATATTCATAGTCAATGGGATGAAGACCAGAGAACAATAAGGGTTCACACAATGACAACATTTCTCATGCAACACCACAGCCTTGCAACCATCCACATTGCTCTGCTTCATCATCAGACAATGGTAGCATCCATACAAGATTCATGACTATAGTTGGGCTTATTTGACTTCAGAGACTGAAAATGGACATGCTGAATATATTCACGAGTGCGAGAGGAAAGGACTGAACACAAAGCCATAACATATTGACTGTGCACAGTAAAAGACTTTAGTGTTGCTTGAATGACATTGATGACAAATCAGTCACATTTGCAAGAGAATACTTTGATAGATTTATTGAACATAAAGACCAGGATAACCATTAAGGGTTTTATATGAGGAAGTCTTCAGACTCTGGAAGCTGTCTAATGTAAACATAGAGGCAATGTTGTATTTATGACAGTAACATCAAGGTAATCGTTGGCTGGAACAGGTGGAGATCGTATAAACTATTTATACCACCATGACCAGATGTACCTCAAGGTCAAATCCAGATGGCAAAACAGGAAATGTTGCAGAGAAATTTTTTCAAAGGAGTCCTTGTATCTTTTTATGTTTCTCAATATTATATATTGTTTTGTCACACTTTTATACTTTATCAGAGCTACAGATAACTGCTTGGATCAATGAGTAATGTACTTGCTAAGTTGCTTGTGTTCATCTCATTTGGGTATCCTTATTTTTTGTTTAATGCCC
Organism: Haliotis asinina; assembly: GCF_037392515.1. Classification (NCBI taxonomy): domain Eukaryota; kingdom Metazoa; phylum Mollusca; class Gastropoda; order Lepetellida; family Haliotidae; genus Haliotis; species Haliotis asinina. Next base: position 31,898,207 of record NC_090291.1, read on the forward strand.
AGATCACTCAAACTAGATTGGGTATTTTGCAATTTTACATTAATTGTGAAAATATGATAAAATTTAAATGTTGGTTGAGGTGTTTGTTATTTATATTCACTGTAATATGAGAAACGATAAGAAAGACTGCAAGCTGCAATCGCCATGGTCATCTAGAATATGACTATATGTTACTTATTTTATCTAGCTTCGCAAGCTAGGATTTGACATTTAAGACATGTAAGATCAAATTTATTAAGTATTTACAAAAATTCAGCCTCAATTAAGCCTTAACTAAGATTAACCTTTACTCCCATTCTTCTACATTGCACTAAGGTTAGCTCAGTGACTTATGATCTCATTTGTGCTATGTGAAGAGAGGCCCAAACTGACCCCTAGTCACAAAATTGACATAAATTTTAAAAGGTGTTACTTACATGCTTGATTGGCATTTTAGAAGATGCTATTTGATGAAAAGAGATATTTCTGGGTCACATTCTCTTTATTATTCTGGAGTACAACATTTCAGGGCTTGTTCTGACCTCATCATCAAGTAGAACTGAACTGTAACAGAGTAACAGAGTTACTTCAGTTCTACCTGATGATGGGGTCAGAATAAGCCCCGAAACATTGTACTCCAGAATACAGAATGTTTCAGGGCTTATTCTGGCCCCATCATCAGGTACAAATGAACAGTAACCCTTAACTCCAGAGTTACTTCAGTTCTACCTGATGATGGGGTCAGAACAAGCCCTGAAACGGTGTGCTCCAGAATGAAAATGAAGCTCACAGTAACCCAGAAAATTATCTCTCTGTTCAAGGTGGTACTTGTTGGTAACCGGACTGGCTCTTGACATGAGGACAACTTGTTGATTTATAATTAATAGTAGACTGTGTCTGAGTGGAGTATACCGATTAAACTACAACATGGTATCTAAGTAAGCTTGCACAATAAACCATAAAGCATAAGTCTAGAATAGCATAAGCATCATCATACTTAGTTCATCATACACACTCTGAAACAGGTATATTTAATACACCTATTGTGTAATAAAGCTTTGGCAAGTGTACATTACTGCTGCTCTGAAAATAATGATTTGGGCATTTTTTAATAATCTAAGACAATTTAACAACTTTTCTCCTGTATATTTTTCAATTAAATGCTTATCTGTAAGACTACCACACACAAGCAGGTATGTCTTTATTCAAATGCATTTATTCTGATTCTGATGTTCAAATGAAATCTTCATTTACAATTTACAATTCATCTGTGAGTAGGAGTCTAGATGAGCTTTATAACAGGCAATGATTAATGATTCTCATTCTCTTTGTATTAATCATTCTCTGTAATTGATGATTTAACATATTTGTCACTGCATCTTAGTAAGATCCATATCTTTATCAGTGCCAGAATACATCATAGCTGAATGTGCACACCCATAATCATATATTTGGTTTTAAACCTTTGTCCCCTAAACTGACAGTTTCAAATCATGGAATAAATTGTATATTTGCATTTACACATTTTTGAAAATTAAAATCAATTCTAGAAAATAGTGGATAAAGTACCATTGAAGATTTTAACCCACATCCTGCAGGCAAAGTCAGTAATCTATAGCTTTGGAAGCTGTCAGACAAGTGACAAGCCAGAACACCTACTTTGTGTAGCCCTCTGGAACTGTGTTAACCTTTGAGATCAATACATACAAGATAAATCTATTTCTGGAATTGGTAAAAAGAAATACCATTTGTAAAATACAAACTATATAATAACCTTAATTTCGGTCTGGACAGTTAACCTCCACAGTCACTATATTTGTAAATTTATCACCCTCTCCCACATGTTAAGTTATGATACACCTTCAAATCATGTGTGATTATTGTCTGATTGAAATGTTGATCATATTTGCAGCTAAAGGATGAACCCCATGAATATCTTATTGTCATCCATTTTTTATATCGTTTGCTTAGTTTCTGCATTCAAATTTCGGGATGATATTGGGAATTATTTTGTGGGCTGGCTACTTGCTAGCAAAATTTGGAAACTAATTTGGTCATGTGTCATGCAACAGTGCCATGTAACATGATGCTGTACACTTTAGAGACAGACAAGCACGTTGTTAACACGACACGGTCTGCGCAGACTCACATGTCATCGGTTGAGCCTTGTTTGGCTCTTACAGCGGTTCGCCACACCCTGATTATGTTATTAGAACCAATCAATAATGATCACGATCATGAATGAAGAAGGCAATCTCGACATAATTCCACAATGACTGCAACGACTCTATCAGCTTAGCGAAAACAATTGGCAATAATCCAAATCGGATGACAGCTAAACCCTCAAAAGTGAAGGTTTCACAGATACACTTCCGGATTCCATTTAGTTAGCAAACGCATGTTGTGGATCTACAAACCACATTCCAATAGATTTGACTGTAGGTATAATATATGTTTCAGACACCACAATAAGAATTTAATGAAATAAAAGTCCGATATCACTCACCAACTGCAATCCAAAATTCCAGATTAGCAACGCAAAGGTGACGACAATTCGACACAACGTCTGTGGTTCCAAATTATGTTCCCTCGTCCACGCTGTATTATTCTACTGTTATATTACTTTCTACATGCTTGAAGCATTTAGGTTCGCTTTAATATAGCCATGCGATCCATAAACGGTACACTCACGCCGGCCGCTGTGGTTTGGCGAGCCTCCAAGCAATAAAACCGCAGGTGAAATTCGCGAACAACGGCAGACAAACATAACGCTAATTGTAACTTTCCACTAAGAAAGACTTGGCATTAATCTGGCTCGTCTCATCTAAATATTTATAGATTGTAAATACTACTCTCCCAGTAATTTCTGTCACCGATTATGAGTATATTGAAATACAGAGACTTTATTGTCGCGCGTGATACGGACGCAAATCTATTGTTACTTTATATAAGGTTTACTGCGCTGGGCCCCGTTTCACAAAGCTCTCGTAAGCCTAAGATCTCGTAAGTTTTCTCGTACCCATTGTGCCTCCTATACTGTAACACAGGAGCTACGGATGCTACGAGAAAAGTTACGAGATCTTAGGCTTACGAGAGCTTTGTGAAACGGGGCCCTGGTTCGTAAGATATCTTTACGAGCACGGGACAGTTGTAAACCATTTACGTTACTATGTGAGATTTTTTAGAGCCTCGGGTGTATGAAACCTTTACTGTTATTTTCTGTGAAAGGTCTGCACTGCCTGGTCGGCGTTCAATCGACACATATGAAAGACCTCAATTCTTCAGAAGTCGCAACTCTTGCGAACGTCTACGTCCAGAAGGTGAAAGGTTTGTCGTAACATTAAAAGAGCGGATCTTTAGAATTTTTTTTTGTTTTCGTGGCTTTCATTGTTGTTCTGAGAGCAGGTATGCCTTGGCTCTCGTTGTTATAACACTCGCCAATATCAGAAGAGTCATTTATCTCTGTGTTATAAAGAAATCGTTAGCTCTTTTTATACGTGTTTTTTTCCTGTCCTGGGAGAAGAGCTCTTAATTCCCAGATGCCAACGGTGTTTGGGAGCTGAGGAATCTTTGTATTTTTTTATATTAAATAATTGTCAGGTATTGATTGTTACGATCAAGGCCCTGTACACAATATTTGATATTGTGTTAGACATGCTGTTCAGATATACACAAGCATGCCATTGCTGAGCCGCGAGGGCGTTGGATATGATGTTCGGCTCATGGTGGACGAATTGTTCTGTTTCATTTGTCATGTCTGGCCAAGACCGTTAGGGCGTATTCAACCCTTCTGCAGGGCATTCGTTACCATGATGATGCTTTATGAGCAACGCACTGAAGAAAATGCGAAATAATGAAATCTAGTTTTTACATTGCATGGTGACAGAAGGGTTTATATAAAAAATATTTTGAGTTAATGTGCAGATTTTCTGTTGTCAGTGGTCCGTAATATATGTAGCTGTCAGCGACCCTTGGAAAGTGGCCAGTCTCGGCGAACTATCATTGTTTAGGTACCTGCTGAAACAAGAGGGTTTAACAAAAAGTGCCATCCCTGGAGGTATGACTACAACATAAGGGAACGCTGCCACTTCTCACCTGAAGTCAGTAGGTGACTAGCAGCGTACAAAACTTGCTTGGAGAATTTGAAGATTGTGAGTTTGAGATCAGTGATCTCGGAAATGATGACTGAGCGTCGTTTTAACGGTTTCAGGTTCAGTAGGCAAACATCAGAAGAGAGTATATTTCATCATCAAAAAGAAGATATGGCAAGGACGAAAGTATCACCCGGTGAGTTCCAAACCTTCTCAGGTTAACGACCCGTCAACACATGCCTCCCTCGTGAAACCCAGCTATATTCCATTCCATTCGAGAAGAGTTTCGACTTAATCTTGTCCTCAGTAGAGGGCAAGTTCGTAACAGTCATGTCAACAAACTTCTTTACACTAGTTAGTGCTGTTATTACACACACTATCAGCTATGAGATATGTAATGTAAATGTCTTTAAGTTGTTATCCCCATTTAGTTAATCTCAACCAATATTATTTATTCTAATATCTGCAAATGAATGGCGAGCACTTGGGGGCTATCTTCCTCTTTTTTTCGACAGCATGTTGTGAAAACAAGTTATAATTAGGTATTATTTGAAGACCTAGAATTCGGAGGAATTCGGGGCTTGTTGACACAAACTGGAACTGGGTGGTCAAAATGTAGAACCAAAATGTGTGATGCTGTCGATTCTGTGTTTACTTTGTCGTTCAGCTTCCCATAATCTGTTATTCCCGGTACTGTAAATCAAATGCCAAATAAACACCTTCCACAATTCACATTGAATGAAGAACAGATCCAATGGATTGCAGTTTTAGTAAGATGATAAAAATAACCCGCTTGATATATATTTTACCTTAATTAAAGTCACCCCAGAGTCAATCAAATATCTAAAGCTCAGGTTTTTCTGCTAAGTTCTCATTACATCCTTCAACAGAAATCCCGTGACAAACAAGGTAACATCTCACATTTATGGTCCGCTTCACTACCAGAGTTCAAACATGACACTTTTTCCCGCCACGAAGGAGCAATAAATTTACAATTTGTAAACTTAATATTTTGGAGTATCTTAGTTCCCAAGTTGATTAAAATATTGCAAAATTATTTTTTTTTGCAATTGAATAAATGAACTCATATCATATGATACATCTTGTATCCACAAAAAATGAGGAACCTATATTTATGTTGTGTTTGAATTAATGACTTCTCCCTAAGACGGAAGTGATCACAACGTTTGTTGATATCCCTGTGCTGTAGGATGAGAAGTGTGTCTGCTTATCTTTGCGATGTTAAGTGTTGTTGAATACTCGAGCAGCTCTGATGAAAATGACAGTCATGATTCTACGGAAGCAACACTTCCACCCACCGCCTCTGACAAACGCCCGGCTTCAACGGCAAATGATACCAGAGACTGCAAACGTTTAAAAACCGGCGAGCCAGTGCTGTTATTGCTGGACTTGCGTTTTAAATGAAAAGGAAGATATTATCTTGGGAGTAATGGCCAATATGTGTGGATGGCTACGGGGGTGAGAAGGAGCAGCAGCAGCGAGCGAGAGCATGGTATTAATGCATAATCACCTTTCCGCTGTGACAAGCAGACGAGGTGAGCGTAGCGAGCGATGAGTTCCACCTACTGTGAAGCAGGCTGGAATTACGATTTTTTGGTTTCTGCTGTGAAAGCGGACAACCAGCAGCATAGCGATTGATAGCTTCTCACCCCAAGCAGGCCATACACACTATGACGTTTTAATTCAGCAAAGTGAATAAAGGTACAATGAATATCAATGTTAATACTTCTAGATTTAATGTACACCCAATCAAATAACGGAAATAAGTGAGCACGGGAAGGGAGGGAGGGTTAATATGGTAGTGAGCGACGGTAAGTAGTGTTCGGCGGAGACGCGAGAAGTGAAGCACCGTTATCTGTCGCGTGTTGTGATGACGTAACAACTGATGACGTCATGATTTGACGTAATGTTTGCAGCTGCGCGAGCCAAGGTAATATTTATAAACAAAGGCACGTGGTATAGCCACGCCATCAATAACACAATTTAGCGGTTAACGCTAAATGCTATTATTGCTGGACTTGCGTTTTAAATGAAAAGGAAGATATTATCTTGGGAGTAATGGCCAATATGTGTGGATGGCTACGGGGGTGAGAAGGAGCAGCAGCAGCGAGCGAGAGCATGGTATTAATGCATAATCACCTTTCCGCTGTGACAAGCAGACGAGGTGAGCGTAGCGAGCGATGAGTTCCACCTACTGTGAAGCAGGCTGGAATTACGATTTTTTGGTTTCTGCTGTGAAAGCGGACAACCAGCAGCATAGCGATTGATAGCTTCTCACCCCAAGCAGGCCACCGCGATATAAATCGCCGGCCATCCACAAAGCAACATATAGATATTAGAAAATAGTGGATACGCGAACAGCATGAACGACTTACACTGTGCTGGGAAATAATGGAAGCGCGTGCTCACTTACTGCCGTTATTTTTATTTATCCGAGTTAACTAGCAGTTAAAGCACTAACAATATTGTGCACAAAAATGTCCATTGCAGTGGTTGACAGGTGCACCCCGTCCGCCAAGTAATGTTCCGGGCCACATTTGACCGGATCAAACTGGTCGTGGCGGACGCTGATCCCATGAAGCTCATAGATTCTGTTTGAGAGTCTTCGATTTAGCTTTTTACGAGAAAGTTCAAGCTTTTTGATGTCCATAGCAGCCGGCCACGCAACCCGTGGCAACATGAATGACCACACCAGCGTCGTATCAGGCATACGTAGCTTGGCATACAGCAAATCACACATAATGTCTTCATATATGGACCTGGCGGACGTTTGGGACAAGTCATTGGAGCCTAAGTGGATCACGAGCCATTTGGGACTGGTGTTAGACGCGGAAGCCAAAAGACTGTTAAGCGAAGCTCGGAAGTGGCTCCATCGCCTCCCGCCTCGGACCTGCCACCGTGTACGGCCGAGACGTTGCAAGCGTTGTTCCAAGCTCCCCTTTGCCCTGGCCATGTAGCTGTCACCAATCACCCAGGCCAGATCTGTAACATAGAGATCGGACAGCAGAAAAAATTGCTACAATGTAATTGGTAAGAGCAAAGCTAGTAAATATTAAGTAGAATCAGTTAATTATGCGTGGTTACTTTATTAGATCCTAATATAACCCTGGTATGCACAAGATGTCCATCTACCATACTGCTGAATTATACTTTCATCCAAACCATTAATCGCCGCAGTTGTAGCAGCGCCTATTCTGAAAGAATGTGATGTATACTGGGTCGCGTCATAACCGACATGTGATAGCGACTTATTGAGAATCGCCTGAAATTGATAGCGCGTTAATGGTGAGCCGTCAAAATGGACAAACAGCTGTGAGCTAGTGCGTGGTCTGGACGCGAGATACAGAGAGAGAGCTGTAACGGGGCATAGCTCTGAGGCAGTAGGAGAAATTGAAAGCAGAGTTCCTCTACCGAACTGGTCGGTTTTAGAAAATCTTATGCGCAAGGTTAATCCCTCGCCTGAAAATGAAACATCATTTATTTGTAGTGAAGTTTTTGAATCGTCGGCTTGTGAACTGCAAACCAACTCGCTGACCCTCAGGAAACCAAAAAAGGCTAAGGTAAATGCTGACTTAAAAACCTGAGCCTCGTAAGAAGAGCTGCAGATAGCAGGCAAAACACCTACGATGCGCTGAAGAATTGGAAATGTGATGGGCTTTCGTATGTCCCTCCTAACTTTAATCTTGTGCATCCCAATGATGGCTTTTCTAACCAAAAAATGTTCACAGTGATTGGTAAGGTTATTTAGTCTATTCCAGGTGGATAAGGCTGAAATGTAAGCCCTTACAGTACGAGGGGATTTACCTTGAATTGACATGTAGCCTATGAATTGCAGAAGTTGGTCTAGGCAAATGGGTCCTCCTAATGGTAGACTAAACGCGCGCCTAAACGTTTCGAGACATTGCAGCGCCGTGTAATAAGTGCGTCTAGTGTTGCGTGATAAAGAAGACACGATAAGTATATGAGATTCTGTCATACAATCTCCCAAATGTCTCTTGGTAAGCTGGTCTGTGTCGGGTCCGCGTCTGGAGCCATTTGGTGAAATCGGTGCCACTGAAAGCGCGAAAGAGCGTCAGCTATAGCATTTTCATGCGTGCTAATGTACTTGGCGTGAAATATTATGTTGTGCTGCAAGGAGAGTAATACTAAGCACCTTACTAGTGCCATGACCCTCTTGTTCTTGGATGATTGCTTGTTGATAATATGTACGACTGCTTGGTTGTCACATGTGAACATAACCTTTTTGTTGCTCAAACAATTTCCCCACAGTTTTAACGCTACCACAATAGGAAATAATTCAAGGAGTGTCATATCCTTGGTGTAGCCTTTTTGTATCCACGCTTGGGGCCAGGACGCACATGTCCAGCTGCCCTGGAAATACGCCCCGAAGCCGTGTGTGCTAGATGCATCCGTGAAAAGACGTAAATGCTGACCAGACAGCCAAATAGAATCATGAAAAACGGATACGCCATTGTAATGCTGCAGGAACTGTAACCATACTTGCAGGTCCTGTTTCATACCGTTAGTGAGTCTTATTCTATGATAGGGATAGACGTTTCCGCAAAGGGCATCAGTCAAGCGTCTACAAAAAGCCCTCCCGCACCTAACTGCGCGACACACAAAATACAGCTTGCCTAACAAAGATTGTAACTGGTGAACTTTTAGTTTGCGCTTTTGTGACTGCAGTAAGGCGACAATTTCTTGACACAAGTGATTGATTTTTTCAGGTGGTATCCTAATCTCCATAGAGATAGTGTCTATGGTTATGCCTAGGAATTTGATGGTCGTGGTTGGTTGAACTGTTTTTTTCCTGGGCTATGGGAATACCGAAATGTCGAAAAAGCTGAATGCTTGAATCTAACAGGTATTTACATTTGCCTGATTGGGCGCGACCTCCCACCAGGAAATCGTCTAGGTAATGCATGATGGATGCACTGTGTGTGTGTTTGGTTATGCACCACTGCAAGAAACGGCTAAATGTTTCAAAAAGAGCGCATGATATCGAACAACCGAAAGGGAGACATTTGTCAAAATAGTAATTTCCTTCAAAGTACATACCTAACAGGTGGAAATCTTCCGGACGGACTGGTAGTAAACGGAAGGCTGACTTAACATCAAATTTTGCTAACTGAGCTCCCTTGCCTAATTGCTGCACTAAACTAACCGCCTCATCGAATCGTGAGTACTGAACGGAGCAAAATTCCGCGGAAATTCCATCGTTTACGGACGATCCCCGGGGATGGGAGAGGTGGTGTATAAGACGGTAGTTATCCGCGATTGTGGTGACACTTGATGTGTCTGATTTCTTTTGGACTAAACCAACGGGAGAAACCTTGAGGTTTTGAATCGGGCATGAGGGGAAAGGCCCGGCGATACGACCAAGAGAGATTTCTTTTTGTAGCTTGGTGTTGACAATTTGAGGAAACTGCCTTGCTGATCTAAGGTTGGGAGCGTTGTTAGGAGTGAACGAACCAGTGAACTGTAAATTAAAACCTGAGGTAAAACCTACCCGTAATAGATCGGCATCTTTTGAGCACACTGCATAGTACGCATCGATCCATGGAATCAGTGTGTTATATTTTATGGGTACCGGAGCTAACGACATCGGGAGATGGGGGTAAGCTGGCCCTGTTTCGGAGTTGCACTTGTGCATTGTTTGTTGGTTTGCTACGAAAAGAATTGCACTGACGGGCACTATGGTTTGAACTTTTGCATTTGGAACATTTGTGGGGGTACTTGCAAGATAATCTTGAACATTGGGAAAAATTGAAATCCCAGCAGACTTGCTTATCAGTGACAGCAGTGACGGAACCAGCAGTGCTGGACTTAGTGTCTGTGAGATTGTAGGACTGCCTACCGTGAACCATGTAACGGAGCCACAGATCGCCGTCGATGGCTCCCCAGGAACGCGTGGGATCTCTAGCCATTTTATGGCGGAAATAATAATCATAGGTGTACCACGAGTCATTACCGTACTTGTGTGCGGCGCCCCGAACTGCGTCAACGTATCCTAACAGTTCTTGAACTGCACCTGGGTGTTTTTGCAGGTAAATACTCATAAAAATATGGAAGGCCGTAGTCCAGGAGGCAATACTGAGGGGTTTAGAAGATTGTTTACTTGCCGGTTTAAACATGACCTGACCTGCCTGGTTAAAAACCATTTGTAACGGTACATCGCCATCCTGCGCAACGTTTTGAGAAGGGAGGAGTGTTTGGAAGTCTACGAACTCGCCGTTCCATATTTTTTGCCTGACCGAATCTTTCACATGAGCACCGATGTGGTCCGTTTTGTAGGAAAGCTGAGGCAAACCCGCATTAACCGCAGTGGCATCGGGTACCTGCCTGTACGTGGGGAGGCTTAGCTGTGAAGATCCCCCACCCGAAGCTAGATTAGAAAGCCATTGTATCGTGGCCTGAATGCTTGATGCAGAAGGAACTGTGCATGCATCTAAATCCGGATTAAACCCTGTGCGTGCATCTACCGCCTGCTGACTACTGGGGTGCGCGTCTGCCGCCGGCTGCGCTGCCGTGGATTGGGTAACCGGCGCGGGTGTTAGGGACGGTGTAGCTAATAATAAGTTTGGGTCTATCTGAATGGGATTGTTCATTCCCTGATGCAATTCTGAAGCTAAGCTAAACCTACCTTGCATTGGAGCGTTCCTAGGAGGATCGAAGGTCGTCCCCAAGGTCGTCCCTTGAATATCCACCGGCGGACTTGATGTGCTGATGGTACTGCTACCCCTTGTTGACCTGCGTTTCTTTCCAGCTGCAGGTGCCGGGACTAGCCTGTGCTGTAATGCTGCTCTTCTTTTTGGTCCCATTACAGATTGGCGACGTTAACCTGCTTATCGATGTTAATATGGTAGTGAGCGACGGTAAGTAGTGTTCGGCGGAGACGCGAGAAGTGAAGCACCGTTATCTGTCGCGTGTTGTGATGACGTAACAACTGATGACGTCATGATTTGACGTAATGTTTGCAGCTGCGCGAGCCAAGGTAATATTTATAAACAAAGGCACGTGGTATAGCCACGCCATCAATAACACAATTTAGCGGTTAACGCTAAATGCTATAAGTGAACCTATTCGCGTATCTAACTGCACAATACATAAATAAGATGTTTACAGCCAGCTCAATAAAGAAGCCCAGTGTCGTCAACATTAGCAACAACTTATTACTGCTTTTATTCTCATGAAGAAAATGCTGAATTTACATTAGTTCAGTTAGCTAGCTGAACTAAATTTACATAAGAATATAGTTATTTCGATACGGGGATAGTAAGCTGGAAACTTAAAAGAATTAAATATATAATATCAGTATTTTATAGAGAGAAGATGCCTTGAAATTGAAATAAGATAATTCCAGTTAATTAATTCCACTACAATAGTGGCACACAGAGTTCATATGAATAAACCCGTCTAGTTATATATTAGTTCAGCCAGCTAAGGCTCTTGTTCCAACCAAGGTATACAATGTTTACCATGGCAGGAACAAGATGTTTAGCTGGTGGAACTAGCTATATACATGATGGACTGTGACACACAACATAACACGTGATGAAATGTCATGAAATTGACAAAAGATAATGTTGATGAAAGAATATTGTGTTGATATTTTATTAGTCTGTTCATTTGTCAGTTAATATGGTATCTCCTCAGAAGGAAAGACCAACTCCTTCCTCTTCCCTCAGCAATACAGAAGTTGTATGATGATGGAACTGAGAAGTCTCACAAGGAGGACAGCAGTAAACATGGTGGCCGGATACGATCCTTTGCTCATGTGGAAGGGAACTGGGCTACATTTGTGTATATACCAGGTGTGTTTAATTATATAGATTTGGGGCTTTGGTGAACTCGGATGGGTAGGGTGGTGATGGATACTAATTTTTGGGTTGGGTGGACACAGATGAGTATAAGTACACACAGTAGGGATGCTAATAAAATTTTGGGAGTAAGTGTTGGCAGTTTTCATGTTAATGCAAAAACCTGCATGTTGCACACAAATAAATCTACATTTCATGCACAATATTTTCTACTTGTGTGTTCTTTAGGCAAAGCATTTTCTGATCTGGTTAGTTAATAATTATTTTATATATATTCCTTCCTTAATTCTCATGAGACTGAAATGTAGCATTGTCCATTTTGGCATGGTGATTCTACAGAAACTTTGAATTCCCCAGGTTTATAAATAGCAATCTTGCTAGATGGCATGCCAACCATGTATGAACATATATGTCACGAATTTATACCGTATAATACCAATATTGGTCCATTTATATTGTGCATGACTCCATGAAGATTTCATGCTCTAAACTCACAGTCCAAGGGTTCACTGATTTGAATCATTACAGAATGCTTGCTTATATAGATTTGTTTAGAGTCTGGATTTAAACAGAGAGAAATGATGTGTTGGTAACTGATTCCACTCAGTCACAGCTGCAAATGAAAAGGATCTATGTCCATAGTAAACTGTTTTGGTAACTGGGATACAGTCATCAAATTTTTGGACTCTGATCCCAGAGATCAAGCCAGTATATATGGTACGATACAGGCACGGAGATCCCCCGACAGACATTGGTACACGAAGCACAGTGTCTTATAGCTTATATTGTGTTGTACTGGAAGCCAGTGGAGGTTATGAAGGATTGGAGTTATGTGATCATACTTCCTGGAGCAAAGGGCGATCATTTGTGTTGGAATTGTCATTATATGTTGTTGTATTCTATTTCTCATTAAAATTTACCATTAAATCATGTTAACTTGAAAGAGAAATACTTTTCTAAAAATGTTATTTACAGTGTGAAAATGTGAAAGATTCATTCATCATGCAAATAACAGTTTCTCTCTCATTGGAAAAACAGACCTGTTTCACATAGAAAGAATGGACATGCAAGATTCCAGGGGCTATGTGTTTTAGGAAAGTTTTTTTATATACTGCGGCAACTGGTTGTGGTGAATGGTGAGGTGGAAACAGAGATGAGTAGGGGACTGGAAGGATGCAGAGGTGGAAACAGGTGGAAACAGAGATGATTGGTGACAGGGAAAGGAGTAGGGTCTGGGTGGATGCAGAGGTGGAGACAGGTGGAAACAGAGATGATTGGTGACAGGGAAAGGAGTAGGGTCTGGGTGGATGCAGAGGTGGAGACAGGTGGAAACCGAGATGATTGGTGACAGGGAAAGGAGTAGGGTCTGGGTGGATGCAGAGGTGGAGACAGGTGGAAACAGAGATGATTGGTGACAGGGAAAGGAGTAGGGTCTGGGTGGATGCAGAGGTGGAGACAGGTGGAAACAGAGATGATTGGTGACAGGGAAAGGAGTAGGGTCTGGGTGGATGCAGAGGTGGAGACAGGTGGAAACCGAGATGATTGGTGACAGGGAAAGGAGTAGGGTCTGGGTGGATGCAGAGGTGGAAACAGGTGGAAACAGAGATGATTGGTGACAGGGAAAGGAGTAGGGTCTGGGTGGATGCAGAGGTGGAGACAGGTGGAAACCGAGATGATTGGTGACAGGGAAAGGAGTAGGGGGCTGGATGGATACAGAGTTGGAGACAGGTGGAAACAGAGATGATTGGAGACGGGCTAAAGGAGTAGGGGGCTGGGTGGATGCAGAGGTGGAGACAGGTGGAAACAGAGGGGGCTGGGTGGATGCAGAGGAGACAGATTGAAACAGAGATGACTGGAGACAGGGAAAAGGAGTAGGGGGTTGGGTTAATGCAGAGGTGGAAACAGAGATGATTGGAGACTGGGAAAAGGAGAAAGGGGCTGGGTGGATGCAGAGGAGACAGACTGAAACAGAGATGACTGGAGACAGGGAAAAGGAGTAGGGGGTTGGGTTAATGCAGAGGTGGAAACAGAGATGATTGGAGACTGGGAAAAGGAGAAAGGGGCTGGGTGGATGCAGAGGTGGAGACAGGTGGAAACAGAGATGATTGGTGACAGGAAAAGGATTAGGGGGCTGGATGGATGCAGAGGTGGAGACAGGTGGAAACAGATGTTTGGTGACAGGAAAAGGATTAGGGGGCTGGATGGATGCAGAGGTGGAGACAGGTGGAAACAGAGATGTTTGGTGACAGGAAAAGGATTAGGGGGCTGGGTGGATGCAGAGGTGGAGACAGGTGGAAACAGAGATGATTGGTGACAGGAAAAGGATTAGCGGGCTGGATGGATGCAGAGGTGGAGACAGGTGGAAACAGATGATTGGTGACAGGAAAAGGATTAGGGGGCTGGGTGGATGCAGAGGTGGAGACAGGTGGAAACAGATGATTGGTGACAGGAAAAGGAGTAGGGGGCTGGATGGATGCAGAGGTGGAGACAGGTGGAAACAGAGATGATTGGTGACAGGGATGTGAGTGTGGGTTGGCCAGACACAGAGACGGGTTGGGGATAGGCAGAACAGTAGAAAAGGATACAGGTTGGATGAATACAAGGGATGATGGGACAAGAATATGGGTCGGTGGAAACAGACACGAAAGGGGACATGGAAAGCAGTTGAGACTGTTGCTGATTGGGTTGAGACAGATAGATACCCCATGTACAGGGATAACTGGGTCAAGAAAGGCCTTGGGTTGTGGGCAGAATCAGGGTTTAGTCCAGGCATGTAGTCAGGTTGAGTTGGGTAGACTTAGACAGCTGTTTTTTCAGGCCGTATAAACCAGAATTTATTATTGATCCCAAAGGATTTCATGATTCTCATGGCATGGGGATAGAAAATGAGTTATTTTTCAGAATTAGATTATTTTACCTTAACTGGGCATTTTTACTGCCGTTAGCTACTTTGGATTGATTGTCAGCCTGAAATCAGGTACGTATTAACCTCTGACAAGTGTAAGCCACTTATGCGTAATGCATGTTTCAGAAATCTTATTCTTTAGATATCTTTGGACATGTCATGTGTGTTGACATGTACCAAATTCACTTATTCATGACGTAAGGTGAAATGGGGTTTAACATTGTACTTAAGAATATTCGCTCATATGACGACATGCGTGTATCTGCGTATGTGTGGCTGCTTGTACAAGAAAAGTCCTAAGCTGGTTTTATAGTGCTAGCTCACTGAGATACCATGCCACAGTTTAGCATGAATACCCCACTCAGACACATGATACTGATTCCAAGCTGACCAGCCCTTGTACCCATTAATGCCGAATACCAGGCAGAGACCAACAAGTACCACATTTTAATGTTTTTTGACATGATGTGGGTGTCATAAACTTTTGGTTGTGGATGGTGAGAAGATTCATCAAGTGTTTGTGTTTCTGTGTTCCAGTGACCCCTGACGACAGACTTCTGGAACTGTTCACCTCCCTGCTCTCTTGCCTCCGCCCGCTCAAGTTCCAACTAATGTCAGATCACCATGTGACCCTATCTCGAACCGTAGTGATCCGACACCATTGGATAGAGTCACTTAGAGACACCCTGAAGGAAAATCTCTCATCTTGTGAAGGGTAAGAAATTGTTGTGTGTATAAAACTATGAAATGAGCTGTGTTATTTCACAGCTTGCTCCTGCTGAAGATCTGAGTTAAAACTGGTCTTCAGGAACTTTTTCTGTCATATGACACGACCATCATTATCTGATTTGTGGGTGTATGTCAATCACTTGATTGTCTGGTCTAGGCTCAATTATTTACAAACTGCCATTGCATAGATGCAAAATTGCTAAATATGGTTTTAAACAACAAAAGGAGTCAAACAAATCACAGCTGGCCAGTTCATATTGTGATAGTAAAGCTCTCACATAGGCCATAGGTGTTTTCCCCGTCAGTGGAGCCTACGTAGATAGGTGACGTGAAGACAGAGCAAGGTTCAAATCATGGATAGAAATACACAAACAGAAGATCCTGGCACTGTGTAAACTGGGAAGCTTACATTCCCCTCTAACAGTTTGGATAACTGTTGCTACCAAACCAGCTTGAGACTGTGACAGACCAAATATACTCGTATTTTCCAGCATCTTTTAAGCTCCAGAATTGTCTCCTTTAGTTACAGATTTTTCTTCTAAGCAAATATTTATTTGAACATCTCAGGATTTTTATCAGTGATTAGTTTTAGCACATGTATTTTCTAGTTCTTGGTTTGTGTATGTGAAAATATTGGTTGTTAGGAAAAAAACCTAAAGCTTCTTCATGCTTGCACTGTGTCTTTCTGAATCATGGAATGAAGCTGACCTCAAATTTATCTATGCTAATCTAGATGTATCTGTTTTAATCCTAGAATGAATCGTTTGTTTTTTTTCAGCTGTATCTGTGATATTGTGCAACCACGACTCTACACCAACGATGAGAAGACAAGGTGAGTTATCAAGTGGTCCTAATCAGGAATGGAAATGTGTGCCTGTGACTTGAAATTTAATGTTTTGGATGTCTCAGTTTAGGTGCCAAAGGTAAGTAGAAACACTTTGGTTTAAATGTGTACTAATGGTTGAAATTTATTTATCAATAACATCATGTCCTTAGTGTTTTATCTTGACTGAGATGACACAGATTTTTCTGAGAAATGAACCAATAAAGAAAAGGCTTTAATATTGAACTTGAACATCAGTACTGACAAAACAATTCTCCCTGAATTTTATCTTGTATAATTTAGGACAACAGACATCCTCGATGTAATCCAGCATATACATTTTGATAAATGTTCCAGTACCCAGCATGCATCTATGAATCAGCCAGATAGATTTATTACCTCCCTTTACTGGCTTTTTATCCAATTAAATGCCTTATCAGGGAAGTTTTCTGTACCAATCACAAGGCTTCTACTCACTTTTGCTTTTTTGATCTAACCGATTAAACTTGGTAACACAGTTGTTGGAATGTTTCTCCTTAAGAAGTAGAAGGGGTTCTTGCATATATTTTTTGAAAGTTTCAGATCTGTGAATTTAGGAATATGAGTTTTTCCCTAAATCTGCGTCATACAAACAACAAACCTTATGCCTGCGGCCGATATCATTATTGACACCAGCAAGTTTGGTTTTAATGATGTATCTGATTGCATACTAAGAGAAGGCGGACTCAGCAAAGGGAGGTAATATAGCCAAGCCGTAGATGCATCCAGGGTACTTATGGAGAGCTGTAGGAACATATACCCCGGAGATCATCTCAATGCTAGACAAAATAATATGTTTTCTCTACTGAGGTGGTTGAAAATTGTAGATATTGTCTTGTATGTGAGGAAGTCGTATGTAAGAGTACAAACATTGTGTAAGATGGAAGGTGTAAATACATTCTTAACTGATCTTTGAGGAATGTTTTGCCCCAGGACGTTCTTGAGTCTGGAAGTTCTGGAGGAGGGGAACCACTTACATGACTATGTGGATGTAGTCAACAAATGCTTCAAGGAGTTCAGATTACAATCATACTACGAGGTAAGTTAGTCTGTAAACTTGGCTTGCATTTGCTGGGCTACTGAGTTTCTGTGCAGAACTCTTCTGTGTGGTTTCTCTATGAAAAGTCATTTTGTTTGTGAGACAGAAGTCATGTTTGAATTGCCCATATGGGTACATCCTGGCACACCCAGTGATGAGATTACTGGAATTTTGCAGGCTTGCTTATGTTATAAAATGTTTGACAATGAAGTTGGACATTTTTTTTATGCTTGTTTAACCTCGATTTTATCTTGGCCTGACATCAGTGTGACATGTTATTGTGACTGAGTGGTCAAGAGTGAGTATAGTTTTGTGCAACTCTCAAGAATATTCCAGCTATCCTGGTACATGGTGGCGATCAACAGCACGAGCATCACTCTACTCAATGACTGAGTGAATTTGAATGAATGAACACTCACGCACTTCCAATATTGTAAGAGCAAGCATTGAGGAGCATCTGTAAATTTCAAGTGCACTGTAAAGATAGGATGCATTCAGTCTGTCACATTACTGCTCACCAATAGAATGTTGTATCATCAACAAGCTGCAGTATTCACGAATGGCACCTGACCCTCTGACAAATCTGGCAAATTCACTGATGGTCTGGTGGAAGTCTACAACCTGCTGGTCCAAGTGTCCGACTGTATATTTCACTTTGACTGTTGTTGTATGTGATATCCGTCTCTTGTTTGCTGTTAAGACCCATGAAGATCCGGGGTAGAAAAGGTGTTCAGCAACCCATGCTTGCTGCAAAAGGCAACTATGTTTGTTCTACGAGGTGACAAACAGGGTTGGGTGGTCAGGCTTGCTGACTTGGTTGATATTTGGTTCTCCACTGCGCAGATTGATGCTCCTGCTGTTGATCACTGGATCGTCTGGTCCAGACTCTATTATTCACAGACTGCTGTCATACGGCTAGAATATTGATGAGTGTGGCATAAAACTAAAGTCACTCACTGTTTGCTGTTTAAAAATTTTATGTATGTTTGTAAGTTGACTGTCAGTTATAAAACAAAAAAAGTTAAGTCTGAAATGTGTTTGATTTTTATTCTATAAGTCCTGTGAATTTTCAGCCAGACATGTGAAACGTACAGGAACCAATCTCCTGTTACTTTGAAATACCATTGGTGAACACTGATTCAGGCATTCAGGGATTCAGAAACACAGTCCTGATTCCACCTGGATTTGGTGGTACCAGCCTACAAATCATGTTGATTTATAGATGTGAATACTCCCTATTTCAGAGTCCATCTTTTCACATCAGCATTGCTTGGTGTTTAGGGGATGTTGCAGCTGATGTTAGCGACCAGAAGCTCCGTCATATGAAGGTGACTTGTTGCAGCACACCATTTAGTGTCTTGGTTGATATTGTCCCTGTGTAACATGGGTCTCCTGACATCATCTGTATATAATATGACCCAGAGTTCTGACATGTGTTGACTTGATGAACCCGGTTTTTTTTTTCAAGTAGAGCTTTGATGATGCTCTTGTCATAGATTAGTAACTTGATGATTGGATGAGTCAGGGCTCCAGATAAGGGCATACGTACTGATAAAATATGTTGATATGTTGACAATTCAAAATATTTGCTTGTTGACCCATGAAGATCAAATTTAAACCTTATCTGCAGCAACCCATGCTTGTCTCGAAAGGCGACTCTTTGTATTGGATGGTCGGGCTTGCTGACCTCGTCAGTTCATATCTTCTTATCTCAGTTGTAATGCTCTTCGGGTATGGTGGGGTAGCCTACTGGTTAAAGTGTTTGCTCATAATGATGAAGAGGCAGGTTCGATTCCCCACATGGGTGCAATGTGTGAAGCCCATTTCTGGTGTCCCCCTGCAGTGAGTATTGCTAAAAGCAGTGTAAAACTAAACTCCCTCGCTGTAATGCTCTTCATGTCAATCGGTCTGGTCCAGACTTGTTATTTACAGACTGCCCTCACATTGGTAGAACAATAATTAAGCAAATTCTTAGAATAACTAGACGTTCAATATATTTTCATGGTGACATGTCGGGGGCTTAGGTAGGTACTTTATTTTGTGTGGGCTCTTCCATTGGTTTATGGTCTGCATGTGGTTGTCTTTCAGAAAATGGTGCAAGTGTTTGGCAGGGAGAATCCAGATCTCAGTGTCCTCAAGGTTCAGGAGATCGAGTGCAAGTCAGGGAACAAGGTGTTCCGGTTTCCACTACAGCAGGACAGCTGACCCTTGGCCAATAAAATTCTTACATAACAAAGCTGTTTAATTTGTAGTTTTTGGTTTTATTTACTGCTGTCTCTGAGGTTACTGGGGTAGGCTAGTGGTTAAAGCGTTCATTCCTCATGCCAAAGACTTGTGTTTGATTCCCCACATGGGTACAATGCATGAAGTCCATTTCTGGTGTTCCATGATGTTGCTGAAATATTACTAAAAACTAGATAAAACTAGACTTTCTCACTCACCCACTCACAACTACCATCTGAATGAATGAATGAATGAGTGTCTTTTTTTCCTCCAGAGTTGTATCCGAATATCATACAAATGCAGATACATTATTTCCAATACATCACATACACCTAGCAAAATGGAACAACATTTGTAACAAAATGGTAGCATATTTTAGTCATTTCATTAGTAGATAATTTACAATGTACAATTTGTCAGCAGTAGGGCTGTGTTTATTAGATGTATGTCAGATGTTTCGTTAGATTTCACTCGAAATGACAAAATGACAGTATTATGAACGGATTGGGAAAGGCTGGATTCAGGAAATGGCTAAGAATCCTGAAAATAGCCCATTGTCAAAGTTCTCTTTCCCAAGCCCTGATCATGTATTCCCACGTATCACAGTCAAGTATTTCAGCTAAGTCATGTAAAGTGCTCTGAGAAATAGTGCCAGCACATCATCGCCATGGTCGAGCATAACTATTTTCACATATATATCTACATCAGGTTTATCAATCAGACTGAAGAAGAAATTGTTTCTGTCGGACAAAAAAATCACAATGAAGGATGATATGGCTCTCATAGTCAAAACAATGTCGATTACATTCCTTTGATATTTTTGCCCATGATCCGATTTTGACACAGAGTGAAGGGGTTGTCTTAAATGTGGATAGACATGGATGAGAAAATACAGAACGTTTATTTGAAATCGTGTGTGGATTTTGCAGCATCGTGAGAGATCTGGTCTTTCGTTATTGAGTTACAGATCATTATTGCAGAGCTTAAGTAGTAGTTGTAATCTGCATTTGTCAATGTAACCACTCATTGACCATATTCTTAAGTTTGAAACAGACGAGACTGTTGGGTGTGTTTTGCCTTGCATGCGTTGAGCAAAGTAGCGTGGAGTGCGGGCAATCATTTCGAGCTCATTACCGAAAATGAATGGTAGCAGTTCACACCCGTAAAAGCTTGTAGCTAGAATCATTCGTTTCCGTATGTTAACACACATAGCTGGGTGAAGGTCATAGTTGTTCAGGCAGGCCAAGCGTTAAATTTTGCAGTGAATTTACACTGTTTTTCATAACAACAACGCCTAACTCTTTCTCTGCAGGATAAATTACTGTCAATCACTTGGATTATCCTAACTTTTGTTGACAAAATATCCTCAGTAAGCTGGAATATTGAAGACTATATGCAACAGAACCTGTGCAAGTTACCTGTAACGGGAATACAACATTAAATATATATAAACTATCAAAAACGTACTTTTGTATATTTCAGAATACTACAATAGATTTCGTTCTCGAGCACACGGGGTCAGATGAGAGTGTTGGTAATTATGTTACTGACTTCAGAGAACTTTCCAAAACATGTAATTTTGGTGATTTGCATGATGAAATGATGCGAGATCAGATTGTTGAGAAATGTGTATCGAAACACCTACGAGAGAAACTTCAGCTGAAGCATGATTTAACTTTGGATTCAGCTCTTAAGGGTGCGATATAACTGTTTTCAATCCTCTTTAAGGGGACTTATACAATAAGAAATCTTCTCTTGTTCCACCTCTTGGTTTAAGAATAAAACCACTTATTTATGCTGCTTGCATTGAGCTGGATAATATAGACCCTTCCCGTCTTCTTTTTTCTCCTCCTTGGCAATTGGCTAGGCCACAAGTGAACCTAACATTGACCACATTTAAAAAATCAGAAACTAATGAATTACAATATATACAAGAATGTAATCAATTAAAACATAAATATAGCAATTATAAATCCTTATTTACAAGTGGATCCATGGATGGTGGTGCAGTGGCTTGTGCCACTGTCAGTGGATCCTGAAGAATATCTTGATACCTGATAACAGGTCTATTTTCACAGCTGAAGTTAACGCCATACTAACGGCTCTTAAATCTATTAAAAGACGCCCTAAACATAAACAGTATATAATCTTTTCAGACTCTCTTTCTTGCCTTCAGGCTATTAAAAATTTGTCTTGTAAACAAACAACCACTTTTTATTGAAATTACTGAATTGTATAATGATCTTACTACTGTGACACCACTTCTTATTCCATACTCTGATTACAAAGGTAGCATTAGAACTTACACCCGTGATCTGATGCAGAAGAAGTGGGACACCAAAGTAGGTATAAATAAATTACATAGAATAAAACCTTATATTGGTTACACCTACTTTTGCTGTCAGTCCAGATTGGAAGAGGTCATCATGCGGTGATGTCGTATTGGCCATACAAGATATACTCATGAATATTTATTGAAAGGTGAGAATTCTCCGTTCTGCATCCCTTGTGATGAAATAATCACGGTCAAGCATGTTTTGACCATGTCGAATATTCCACCACAAGGGTTAATTTGTTCAAAACAAGAACTATGAATGACCTTTTTAGTAACCTAAGTTCTCATTCAATTATTGATTTTCTTTAGAGAATTAGATTTGCTGATAGACTTGTAAATAACTAAGTATTTTATGATTGAAAGTTATATTAGTAACTGAGATTGTTAGTGGCTGTATCCAGTACCGTGAAGTACCGTAACGTTATTGTCCTCCTGAGAGGGTACGTAAGTCCCAAAACGTTTGAAGTCAAATGTAGTCTTCCTTCTTTATAGCCGTAGTATTTCTGTCGTTTTAATTTGTGGCTAATCGTGCATACAGTCGCCTGCAGCTAAGGGATGATGTAAATCCAGCTATGGACCATGCAGGTAGCAGAAGTACTGCAAGTCCCCATGGCCTCTAGTATGGTGATCTACCTTCAGTTATTGGTGATCTATAGCCTGTTTTTAAATTGTATTGTCCGAAAAGTGATATTAATTTTAACTTTCCACGCTCTTTATAATTCAGATTGTGATATTCTAGAGTTGTTTTACTGTCCTTCGTTGACAGCTTTTACAATATGCATTTATTCCTTTTCATTGTTAAATGTTCTCGTCACGATATGGCTTAAATATTGCCGTTACGTGACGTTAAATATGAACTCACTCACTCACTCTTAAGGTTGCGAGATTTTATGAGATGGTCATGGAGAATTCTAAAGCCACTAAAGGAATTTCTGGTAACAAAGTTGATTTTAGCTTCACTCAGTCTTATAATCAGTCTTATGGCCAGTGTTATAGATGTGTTTTTTAGATCTGAATGTGCAAGGCTTCTGAATGTGGTGCTATTAATGCCAAGTGTCTGTTCTGTGAAAAGAGGGGTCATCTGGCTAGGGTATGTAAAGCTAGACAGTCAGCCAGTAGTTTAACCCCAGGCAGTTGGTCTAGTTTATACATCAAGGTTTCAGTTAGGTAAGTCAGATGCTGATGAGCAAGCTCAGTCCAAGCAGAAGGCCTCTTAAAATGCTAAAAATGAGGTAAGGTTAAATTTCAGCAACAGAATGATAAGCAGAAATTGAATGCAGTATTGATTGATGCGACATCATCTGAGTCAGATTCTTTTTCTGAAGATGCTGAGTTTGTGTATTATTTTGATTCAGATCTGTTTACTTCTGTGAATGTCAGTGATTGAGATTTGGAGATGTTCTTAGATTCAGGTTCATATAGGAACATAATTTCAGAGGTGACTTATGCTAGATATTTCAAACATTTACCACTTTCTCCTACAGCTAAACATTTTAAATCTTATGGTCAGAGGCAGCCAATGGAATGTCTTGGTTATTTTAATGTTCTTCTGAAAGTGAGTGATAACCAAGTTGAAGATAAGATCTACGTCATGACAGGTGATGAGGTATCTTTGCTTGGAAGGAAGTCTAGTCTTGAGTTGTCTTCGCTTCATATCAACATAAATAAGGTCAGTTCTTCAACAAATCTAGATAATCCTTTTGATGAATTTTCAGGTGTATTTGATGGCTTGGGTCAAATTAAAGATTTTACTCATACTTTCAAGGTTAATGAATCCCACAGTTACACAACCGGTTCGTAAGATACCCTATTCTATGGTGGAAGCGGTCAATTCTGAGTTAGATATAATGATTGATGATGGTATCATTGAACAAGTACATCATGCTACACCTTGGGTTTCAAATATATATTGTGTTCCGAAAACAAATACTTCTGAGATTAGAGTTTGTTGTGATTTACATGAGGTCAGCAAGGCTGTTGTTCGTGAGAGGTTTCCCATTCCTACTGTAGATGATACACTCTATTCTAAGAGGTCGGTACGCTACTTTGCCAAGCTTGATTGTAAACGGGGAATTTGACATATTTTATTGGCAGAGGAATCTAGAGATTTGACAAGTTTTGTTACACACACAGGCATCTGTAGATTCAAAAGGCTTCCTTTTGGTATGAATTCAGCTTCTGAAGCATATCAAAAGGCTATGAAGTATGTTTTCCATGACATTTCAGGTTTGGAGAAATATATTGATGACTCGATTTGTTATGCAGATTCTCTTGAAGAACTTGAAATTTTGCTCAGTTTTTAAAAGATGTAGAGAGTACAATTTTAACGCTCAACAAGGACAAGTGTAAACTTGGTATGACAGATAGAGGTTTTAGGACATGTGGTTTCTCCTGGAGGTGTTAGACCTAATACAAAGAAGGTATCGGCTGTTGAATTAGCTAATCCCCCAGAAAATGTCACGTTCAATCTTAGGAGTGTGCAAGTACTTGATGAAGTTTATTCCTCGTTTTGCAGATCTGTGTGAACCATTAATGTCTTCACACGAGAACTGTAGTGAAATGGAGATGGAATGATGTTTGTCAGTCAGCATTTATGTCTTTGAAGAAGGCTATTAGTAAAGCCGCCTGTTTATCTGTCTATGATGTTGATGCTGCAACTATTCTGGTTTGTGATGCTTCTCCAGTTGGTTTGGGTTCAGTTTTACTTCAAGAGCAAGTTCAACCTTTTGCATTTGCTAGTCGTTCTTTGACAGGAACAGAGCGTAGGTATTCACAAACAGAACGAGAAGCAATAGGATGTATCTGGTCTGTGGAACATCCGTAAGTATCTGGGGACGGAAGTTTATTTTACAAACAGATCACCGTCTGTTGATTCACATGCTTACTCAAGAGAAAATAGTTCAGTTACCTCCTAGAATTCAAAGATATGCTTGGAAGTTACAGGGATGCGATTTCCAAATTAGACATATTGCTGGCAAATCTGATATTACAGATTTTATCTCAAGAAAGTCTTTATTATCCTAGAAATGTGATAATGTGGCTGATTATTATATCAGATCTGTGGTTGATACGTGTGCTAGATACTGGTTCAGTTACAAAAGATGAAATCAGAAACCGTTCATCCAAAGATGGAGAAATTGTGAAAGTATTAATTGCTATAAAGACAGATGATTGGAGTAATGTGGTGGAATATCTGAAGTTCATAGACGAACTCTCAACATATGACTCAATTCGTTTGAGAGGAGAGAGAATAGTGATTCCTCGATCACTGAGGTCGAGAGTTTTGAGTATAGCTCATGAGACACATCAAAGCATAGTACGTACTAAACAATTCCTTTGTACAATATTCTATTGGACAAAGATGGATTTTGATGCGGAACAACTTGTTAACAAGTGTGCAACCTGTGCTCTGAATCAATCCTTTAGAAATGACACCACTTTACACCTATAGATCCAGCACCAAGACCTTCGTCGAAAGTTGGTAATAGACATTGTTGGACCTACTGACCCAGCCTACGTGTTAACGTTGATAGACTATCAACGTATCTATTTGCAGTGGTGATTGAAGACATTACATCAAGTGCTATCATTGAAGTTTGGAAAAGAACATTTTCTGAACATGGTTTCCCAGAGAGTATATAGTTTCAGATAATGGTCGCCAATTTGTGAGTGTACAGTTTGTCAAATATTCGAGAACGGCAGGGATTAAACATATCCGTTCCTCGTCGTATTTTCCCAAGAGCAATGGAAAAATTGAACGCTTTCATAGATTCTTGAAGAAAGCATCCCGTTCTGCATCAACTGATGGGAAACGATAGTTGCCCAGAATTATACAAACATATAGACCTACTTCACACCAAGCTACTGGTGAAACTCCAGCCATGTTATTGCTTCATTAAACATTATAACTAAGTATTCAATGATGTACTCCTCAAAACCTGATCCATTATCATCAAGAACACTCTGTTATGCAGAGAAGAATACATGCAGATTTGAAGAACAGTGTGAAACATCATATGTTTAGTGTTGATGATCTGGTGTACATTGCTAATTTTGTGAGTGGTAAGTTAACTCCAACGTACAAACCTGTAAAACGTGATCATCAACAACAAACAACGTCATGCATTCCACGTTGTGAACTGTGATACAGGTGTTATCAGTGTAAGAAATGCTAAATGTCTTAAACATGTCCCATGTGAACATTGATTGTTGAGATTCCTGGGGATATGATTCCGAGACACTTGGTGTTTGACAGAACCGAGTACAAGCAACTTCAGTGCCGACAGAGAGAACTTTATTGTTCAGCAGTATAACTTGTGTACTGATCTAGCTCTAGATCTGAGTATTAATGTGACTGAAACTGAAGAGGAAAATGAACTGAGTGGGTCTGCTACAGTCTGCAGATACTGCTTGTTTAAGAAGTTCTCAAAGTACACGTAGTGCTCCTGCATATTTGAAAGACTGTAAAGAAATGAATATTTGAATGTTTTATATTATGTCATTATTAGACTTGTGTAATTATTAGGGTGGGATATGTTTGATGGTTTATTTATTTGTTGTTTAGTTGAAAATAATGGATGTTTTCAGAACTAACTGTGGGAGGATTGTAGTATTCTAAAATATAATTGTATGCCTTATAAAACATCTGAGGTCACGTGATGTGTACACAACTTGTGAACTTGCGTATTACGTGAGAATAACGCAGGTGATTGGAACTACTTGCATGTCGTTGTGTGTGTGTCCCTGTGGAGACATCGATCCCATGAAGATCTTACACGTACCATTTGGAGAGAAACGAAAGGGTCTGTACAGCCGCAAAATATCGACAGAGGCGTTGGTAAAATCCTCCATCTTTTCGTCATGCAGATGTAGTATTAAGCAAATACTCACAATGCAGTCTGAATTGTACAATCGACTCTACACTTGCATAAGTTTCTCATGAAGGGTACCTTCAAGCCAACTTCCCAACGTGTGATAGATCAGAGAAAATTCACTGTGTTTAAATTGAATGTTGAAATACGCTGTTTGGGCTGTAAAAGGACAGTTCAGTTTGACACACTATTTTTAAACGGACATGTGTATGAAATGGTAGACAGGGGACAGTAGCATATAATAAATGTAGGGATGAAGCAAAACATTGACTAAAATACGACAGGTAGACAAGGTGTGGTCTGACAATCCATAAAAATATAAATATCTTAAATGTTCTTTAAGTGTAAGTCCACAAAACCTTCCTCTGAGGACTGCGGCGTAACTAAGACTATAGACTAGAAACGTATAGACCACAAACGTATAGAACGCCTCTCAATGAAACCATAAACAAACATATTATAGAAAGGAATAATTTGTTTTTTCCTTTAGAAATGCAGTCACCTGCCTGTTGTATCTTGAGGAAGACTCGACAAAGGTGTGCCCGCTCTTCGGCCACATACGTACCCACATTTTAATCACATTGTACATGGATATCTTCACTGAGAAATGGAATTGAAAATTGATTTATAATACCAAAATGTTATTTTACAGATACTTGAATATTTTGACAGCTGCTGGTTTGTTAAAACATAAACCTGTCTCTCATCATCGTTTCAGAGTCGAACTGAAATCGTTTTTAAATTACAAAGACACTTAAATTGTTAAGAAGCTGTTCTGATCGCTATTGCATGTATAAAAAAACTGATTTACGACATGCCGTATTGCATTACATGGGTGTTTTACTACCTCATCAATAATCTTAAAAATAGCCTTAATAGTTACATTGAGATCACAGACTTCTTACATTAGGATCCTTGAGGCAAATGCCTCTGATATTGTATGGGTTTTTGCA
The DNA here is from genome assembly GCF_037392515.1 of Haliotis asinina. Lineage (NCBI taxonomy): Eukaryota > Metazoa > Mollusca > Gastropoda > Lepetellida > Haliotidae > Haliotis > Haliotis asinina. The sequence continues at coordinate 31,926,035 of NC_090291.1, forward strand.
AGACATAGCGAATATTCTGGAGAAAATTGCGTCAGATGTTCCCTGAAAAGGTCAGAGATTCAATTCCATATCGTCGCCACACTTAGCTGTCATCGGAAGTAAGGATTTCAGTAAAAAGCTAGTTTTGATGAGACTTCACTGTGAAGAGCATAGGTGAAAATGACAGATGGCGAAGGTAGGGATTGAATGCCTGGATCCTGAAGCTTCCAGGGTGACGTTGACATTAAGACGTGGCATTTATGTCGACGTGACCGTCAGAACAACAAGGACTCTGACCGTGTCCATAGAAACTTCGGCTAAGTTTGAACAGACCTTGCATCTTGGACATAGGTTTCAGGTTGGGCAATGGGTAACCGATTGGTCAAAGCGTCCGTTCGTCACGCCAAAGACCCAGATTCGATTGTCAACATGGATACAGTGTGTGAAGCCGTAGGCAGATCTAGATCCCTTTGTCCTGAAGGTTTATTAAATGACCATTGAAACTCTCATGAAAACGACGTGTGTACCCACCTCCTTTCTCAAAAAGATGTATCCACCCATGGACACCCATTTCTGGTGTCTCCCGCCGCAATATTGCCGTAATACTGAAAACGTTAAACCATACTCTCTCACTCCAGGCTGTCACGTTCTGACAGGCGTGCCGGCGAGGACTGTCAGACAATGTCTTCTCACTAGCAGCAACATCTGCAGCAACCCACAGAGGCATCCAATACTGGCCACATAACAACATCGTTCACCCTTCACTTGTGTAGACAAATACCAGCGGTGGACGACATAAGAGGTCTCATCACTGGTCAATCACGTTTCCCCCTTTCAGCTGACTGAGTTATGCAGGCATGCGAGACATCTGATCCTTAAACGGTCGCACTTGTCTGAGATGTAAAGTAATGGAATCACGTTCACATCTTCCCAATCACTCAGCAACGTTGCAGAACCAGTCCAGAACTCCAAGCTGTGCTTAGATCTTTCTCCAACGGCCGCCGGAAACATCGCCAACAACATCAGCAACAGCAATGACAACAATATGACCGTTTCTATTTTTATTTTGCGTGTCACAATCCATTTTATCTCCAATGCCCTTTTGAACCATGGACTTTTTATCGTATGATATAGCTTTGGCGACAAACAAACAGGAAAACATGGCAATGTTCTTGTGTACCTCTACAAGCGGTCGTAAAATCCTCCTGAACTCACTGTTCTGACTTCTTGACGTTCAAGACGCATGTAATACACGCAGATACTAGCAGCTCTTAAACCGTTCAGCATACCGATATTTAATCATTAACATACCCTTGGGCAACAGCGCACGAGGCATATTTTGAAGGGAGAGCGGAAATCATCATCTGTTTTTGTCTCTGAAACCAATTAAGAATAGCTGCATTCTCGAGAGAGTACCCTTTCATCATTATCCGTGTGCATTTTACTTAAAGGAAACCACAACTATAAACAAGTCTGTCCATATGCGCCGAGGGGCTTACAGAGAAATTCTACGGTCTGAGTGCTGAACAAGTTTACTTATTTCTTTGCTCAAGTTATGCTAGTATCATACGTCAACTCAAAGCAATACGTCACCAATGTGTCTGGGTGGTTTCCAAACGAAAAACAGATTTTTTTACTAGAGTTAGGGCATACATGTTGTAATCTTCCGTAGTAGGTGATCAGCTTCGCTGTCTTGACTGACACTTGTAATTGTATCACTTCTTTGATTGGCATTTTAGACTATTTGTATGAACATACAATTTATGTATTCTGTAGAGGCAACATTTCGACATAGATTCTAATGTCGCTGTCAAGCTTGTCAAGCAAGTGCTACATTAGGAGTAATTTTTGTTTGTTTACACACACGCACATACACACACACATGAGATGTTTGGACAATAGATGAGAGATGAGGCGAATATGAGTGTTTAGATAACAGAAAAGGTTGATAACATGATAACAGAGATGATACACTTTGAGCAGTATAGTCCTTTATTCAATAAAAAAAATGAATCGAAAGTTAACTTCGAACTCGTATTGCACATCGAAAGAAAGAACCGGTATGGGTTTTATGAAGCTAGATGACTTCCTCGAAAACACTACCTGTTCTGTTTTCAATCTGGAATCCTTATTCAACATTCGCTTTCCAAATGTGGGTAGGCATTTGCTCGTCACGCCGAAGGCCAGGGTTCGATTTCCCACGTGGCTGATTGATGCCTATTTCTGAAGTCCCCATCTGTGAAAAGCGGCGTAAAAGCATACTCAGTCAGTCAGACAAATGGCATGATTTCAATAATTAACTATCACTCTCTGTCGAGCGATTCCCACTGCTCTAGGCGATCTAGCATGCCGTTTACAAAGAGGGTCGTTCGATCAAAGTTACAAAATTCAAAGGTGCGGTAGAGTTTTATAAAAAGTCATTTAATGGGAGACATGTGGAGGAAACCTTGATGCATTATTGCCAAAATGAAGTTCGATGCAACTCCCTATCTGTACTTGTACCATACATTCCCGACTATTGTAGATGAACGATCGACTAACCTTTTGCACGTGTGTGTGACATGCGTCATCGGTGTACAAGATAACCTCACCTTTTCGCAAACACCTCATATCATCACTACTTGATTCATACACACGTGTACATGACTTCGCACAAAGTATCCCCTTCGACTCCCCTCTCAGCAGACCCGTGAAGGTCCCGGGGTAGAATAGGCCTTCAGCAACCCATGCTTGCCATCAAAGGCGACTATGCTTGTCGTAAGAGGCGACTAACGGGATTGGGTGGTCAGGCTTGCTGACTTGGTTGACACGTGTCATCGTTTCCCAATTGCGATTATCGATGCTCATGTTGTTGATCACTGGATTGCCTCATCCAGACTCGATTATTTACAAACAGACCGCCACCATGTAGGTGGGATATTGCTGAGTGCGGCGTAAAACTAAACTCACTCACTCACTCACCCCTCTCAGCAGATAGTTCTTATCACGGAAAGGGTTTGGGGTAATAGCGTATTTGTGTTCATAAGACTGGTGTACATAATTAATATTCCTTTATGCATCATATTTTGGCAGTATAAGTCCATGAAGATCCGGGTTAGAATTGGTCTTCATAAACCGATGCTTGCCATAAGAAGCGACGTAACGGGATTTTGTGGCCAGACTGGCTGACTTGGTTGACACATCGTATCCGAGTTGTGAAGATTGATGGTTATGTTGTTGATCACTGGATTGTTTGGTCCGGGCTGGATTATTTACAAACTACCGCCACATTGCTATATAATTGGTGAGTGCGGCTACAAACATCAAATGAACCAACCAACGAACTCGTACCCTCAAACGACCTTGGAAGATGTTCTATTTGTTGTCGACTTTTTAGTGTAATTTCTGAAGATGAGATTTGTGTCAACGAGCATTTGATCTCAAGGATGGGCCAATGAGAGAGGGTGAGACATAAGATATTCTAAATCTAGGAATTACTGCTTTGCAGTCTCATAACTGACTACTTACCACTCACGTCTGTTTGACGTTACCACCGAAATTATGACATCATGTCTGGGTATACCGACAATTTCACGCACTTATAACTGCAATCGTAATATTTTGATATACCAGAAGATCCGGTTTAGAACTAATCTTCAGCACCTCACGCTTTTCGTAAGAGGCGTCAAACGGAATCCGGGAGCCACGCTTGCTGATTTGGCCGATACATGTTATCGCATCCTAAATGCTTAGATCGATGTTCATGATGTCAGCCACTGGATTGACAATATAGCTGCAAAACTGCTTAGTTCCACGTCATACTAGAAACAAACACAACTGATATTTTGTAAACGAATGGGTGGCCAACTGACCTGTGTAGAGTTACGTCCCCTGTTCGTGGGTTCGAACACCATTTTCCGGGATATTCTGCATCGGATCAAAGGGGAAAAACTTATTGTTTCGGGAGTAGTTCAATTACATTATTTTGTGAAAAAGCACGCCCTGGGATGTTTAAACTATAAATTGTTTAAAAAAAATACGGTGAACTCATAACTTCATTACGTCAAACATGTCCGATATCAAATACACACAGTCCTCGTGGACAATCATTTGATACCGCAAAACATGTCCTTAAATCCGAAACCGAGCAACAGAGATATTGGCTGCCTTTGAAAATTAATTTTTTTGTCTTTTCCCTTTATCACACTGAAGCCATTAAATATTGTCATCAGGAAACAGAAATATTACAGAAAAGATCAAAGACTCATTAATGGCTTCTTGTGATTGTATTCAAGTGTTTCACGATCGTAAAGACCTGCTACTGGAAAATTAACTCCAAATGTCAAGTAGGTGTCTTTACGCTCGGGGGTGTTACAGGTGTTTCCTCACTCATGTAGTTTCCACCTATGATAAGTAAAGGTTTTTTCCGCCATTTGTTTCCAGTCCACACAGGTTCGAATCTCTGTTTGGACAATAATTTTCAAAAATATAAATCTACACTTTTGCAATCGTATAATGTTTTCAGATGCTATTATGTACATATATTTCAAATTTGAACGAAATCGGCAAAGAAATTGACTTTTTAGGAAATTCTATTGCTACACTCATTATATAAAATACAGAAGGGATGGCACTCGCGATTCTAGAAGTCTGATCGAAAACCGCACGGCTCGATTTGTTTTACCGTGCGGTTCAATCAAACCTTACGTTCTCACCCAAGAAATGTTGAACTTGTAGGTCAGTCTTTTAATCTCCTGCCCAAAGTATTCAATTTATCTGCTTTCTTGACATATTTGAACGCTGACCCTCGCATTTGCACTACCCTCATTCTTTGAACAAACGTCTGGCCTCTCTTCGGTAAACATCAACAGTGTCCGTAATCTCTGAATCACTCGGAAACATAAGGCGGCTCTCATTGGTCAATTTCCATGTGTGCAAATATTGCGGGATATTAATTTGACAGTTGATATGTTCATGTGTTCGGAAAACCCGAACATGGTTTTTACAAGTGGTGTCAACGCCCAGTTGTTTAAGGCTGAGTTCGAGCTTCGGGCACACCAGTAGCCTATGTTTGTTGAACGCTTTACCCACAAACCAAATGTCATTCTGACTGACCGCTGATGGCTGCTTTTCGTAACTTTAAGTTTGCTGACCGTAAGTCAGTTTTTCAGTGAAAACGTACCGATGAATTTCACTTTAAACAAAAAACTAAACCAAATAAAGCGAAATTAAGATTGAGAATCCACACAATTTCTCCTTGTCAGTTGGAAATTTGTCTCACAATTTTATTCAACTTACGCTAAAAGATTTAAATCGTTATTATTGGTTTGTATCACAAGGTGATAAGGTAGGTAGGTAGGTAGGTAGGTAAGTAGGTAGGTAGGTAGGTAGGTAGAACAGTGACACTGATCGACGCGCGAAACGTGATGAGCGTTAACTTAGACCAACCCAATTATTGTTGTGCCATTTAATGTGCAGACCCCCATGTAATACACATTGTAATACAAACAAATACAACGATTTGTAATTACGGTCTTCTGTTTCACAATTTTCATCTTAAGTTGAATAAAATTCTGAGAATCAGTGATGCGCTTGATGAGTTTGCCCCGTGTACGTTTTAAGGTTCGCCGGCTGGAAATTTTTTACCCAATTATTCATAACTCACTCCTGCAGCAGCAGGCCGTTGGCTAGTGAGAAAACAAACCCACTGTTTCCACTGTGTACAGCCTTAGCGCACCGAGTCATCCCGTTTTAAACGCAGCTGTGAAACAGAATAGCTTCATCTTTCCATACACCAGATCGAAGTCAATACAGTGGAAACTGTCAAAACCGGCACTCATCGGGACTGAAGATATAATCCGGTTTAGACAACATACCGGATAGTAGAGCTGATGATAAATGTACATGCCACGGGCGGAACTGAGATTTTATGCTGGTGTGGACCACTTGCCGGATTGGACAAATGCCGGTTTTCAGAGCTTCCACTGTGGTTCCAATCCTGGTTCTCCTGAAGTTTGAAATCATAGTGTTTATGTCTTGCTGGATAAGTGTCCCATATGGCGGTTGTGTTTTAGAGCCTTTTCTAGACGATTAAAAGTACGACTTCGCTCGTGCATGCCTGGAATTGAAATGGGGCCGTACTCTCTCTAGAGAGCTTTCTAATGGCGTTTACGACAAGTGGGACTCAGAGTATTCTAGGTGATCTGACACGGAATGATTCCAGAAATGTCCCCCCTGAGCCCAAACAGCTGGAACTGAACTTTGCTTTGAACGGCCATAGTGCTTAGTTCGCTGACAGATATAAGTTTCAGGGTTTTCTTTGTTACAAAATCTCTGACAGATGTATTTATGTGTGCCTTTTTTCAGCATGCTCATACCTGAATCTGGACCAGATAATCGAGTGAAAATACTTCCCCATAAGCAACAAATATTCAAAATAGCCTCTTCAGACAAAAGACAGCGAACTTTGGCACACCCCACCGTGTACCATTCAGGGCCTCAAAACGGTCAAAGCAATGGATGAAGACAAACATCTAAACACTATTCGTGCCTCTCCCGCCTCACCATGAGAACCAAATACTTCTGTTGTTTTGACAAAACTGAGACCTAGCTCAAACCAAGAGTCTGTCACACCGATGCAGATTTCTTCTCCAAGGCGGCTGGGTAGCGTAGTGGTTAAAGCGTTCGACCAGGGTTCGATTCTTCGTATGGGTACAATGTGTGAAGTCCATTTCTGTTTTCCCCCGCAGTGATATTGCTGGAATATTGCTAAAATCGGTGTAAAATGAAACTAATCATCACCACCATGAGGGGCTTGTATCATCAAAATCCGAATGTGTATAAAATTAGATTCCTTCTATCAACGTATAATGTAGCAGTTTAAAAAGCTTAAGTAAATTCCTACGGCGTGCATATAAACTAAGAGAAAATACATATATGGGCAAGAAAATATATGGGCCTGAGGCCTTCTTGACTTGACCATGATGGGCTTGTCCCTTGCTACCCAGATGTGCCCAATCAGAAAGTGCCGTTTTTTAAACCAGAGTGCGTGTCAAGAGGGCAGTTCGCTTCGAGGTTACTGTTAATAATATTCTATTATTTTGGTTGGTTTTTTTTATTACAGCGACAGGAACAGAAGCAATGTGCCTGATTAACAAATCCCCTTAGCACGAGCAAGAAATATGGCTGCCAAGTTGAGATCGAAGGGGCATGGTTTTGCTTTATAAATAAAGTTTTGCATCAACAGTAATCGTGGTTTCGTCTTCAGCACTGTCCTGACTGTTTTGGCGTATTCAACACAATCCATCGATTACTCGGTATCGTCATCTTCTGAACGCCTCTGCTTCGGAATATTAGAATTTCGATCGGGACCGTGAAAACGATATTATCATTTTCTTGGCGTCCAATTGGAAATCCTTAAGTCAGCTTTTCGATGGGGACTGACAAACACGTTTCTAGAGTGAATAATATCCCCTCAAATCTTGAAGACTGATATCGAGGCAAAATTTGTCGTGTTTGAATTATCAAACCTTGAAGAGAAGTAAATAATGTTGCCAGTTACAGATGATAAGCGTTTTTTTCCAAGAGTGTATTTCTAATGCAGGTTAGGTAAACCTAGTGTCAGTGCTATTCGTTACATTCGACCAAAGGGAGTGTAACGAATAGCACAGAGACTAAGTTTACTTAGAATGTTTCTAATGGAAATGGTGATGAAATTCACGACAGGCTTTGTGCTGTGTCTTTAGTGAAATAACATTAACCCTGTGCTTAGTTATACAAGGAAGTGACACTGCTCTCATATATACTTCACATTTGAAGTTTAGACTCACCAAAGTAAATATAGCCACTTACTTCAAGCAACTGTTCTGAACTAAATTTTGCAAAATATTCCATTCTGTTGAAAGCTACTGTTTACGCATGATCTGATGTATTGAACAACAAATTCGTAATGTTGAAACGATTATTGCCATGTTAATTTCAAATTCTCTTTCAGCAGTTTAATGCATGATTCTCGTGCAATTCATCTGCAGACAATTTGCCGTTGGTTCCTCTAAGTGGAGAAATCAGTTTTCGATGTAACCATATATCGGTAACATTTAAAGTCCTTTAAGTGTGTCTAAATCTTCGATGGGAAGTATATTACGCTCATTGAATATTGCAGGGCATTTCTGACTGTATTAAGTTTGGTATTTTAGTGTGCTGAGGTGCCGAAGAGATGGTGTGTTAATCTGATGATGCGATCGTTGATTGATGTGGTGACGTGGTTATACGAATGGTGACGCCAGTCATCAAGTGACTTGACGGATGACGCAAGTGTCGGAGCGCTGACGTTGGTATCCCTGCCGTTAATAATGCGATGACGTAAAGAAGTTAAAATTGATTGAACTTGCCAAACGGTGTTCCTGTTAATGATGGCTTGCTGCTAGTTGAAAGTCTGATGCGGTGTCAGATATTTACAAATTTTGTAAAAGGACAGGTATAAAGCTGACAAATGAAGAAACCTAATAGGGCCTCACCCACAGTTATGTAAGTTCTCTCACTCTGTTTTCCTCAGAAAATAACTGCTGTATATGTCTGCATGTTTTAGGGAAAATCGTATTTTTTCATACATTTTCCCCAGTTTAAAAAAATACAAACCCAAACCCACACAAATTACAAAATATAATTATCATAAATTGGGAAATTACATACGGAACACGTTTTATATTTATATGTCTAATGCTTATAGATTTAGTTGGAGCAGTTCTTGTAGATAGCGCTTCAAAGCTCGGGAGTCAGATACCTAAATGAGTTTCCTCAGATCGGATGGTTATATCCTATTATCGCTTGCACCAAATGGAAATACGGACGTTACGCAATATAATCACTGCAATCAGGGATAAGATTTCACGAGTGTTTTATGAGGAGATAAATTGATCCTTCCTTGTGGAATCGACAAACCGTTTCTGAAACCAGTAATTATGTTAGATTTTACCATATTTCTTACTTTTAATAGCAAACAATTAACTAGCTGAATTTGTCAATAAACAAGATTTATCTTCCAAAACACCACCCACTTAGAACCCATTCAAAATCAGAACCATGATTCTTCCGCGTGTATTGACTTTTCGTTTATTGGACACAGTGCTCATTGTAAATGTCTAGTTAACAGACACTGGTGTTACTTGCAATCTGTCAAAAGAAATTAAAGCGCACTGGCTTGTAACCACGTTCCCTCTTACAACTTGCAATTTGTTGTTTCTTGATCAAAGTGAAAATGTATCCTTTATTGCTGCCATTTGCAATTACATACTTGAATCTGAACAGAACATCGTGAAACATTGCTTCACTTTAACGACCTTCTCTTTGAACTTCATTTCTAGTCACAGAAGACTCCCAGCACCAGTTCTTTCAAGTGATTATGTGTTATGTTGGTCGGCATGATGTTTGTCAAGGTTTCTCAGTACATTTAGCTTTCTTTGTTGTGATAGGCTAGCTTGCATTTGCGGGTAAAGATCGTGAATCATTTCCCCACTGTAGCATATTTTACGAGTTTAACTCTGAACCAGTTGTTTTCGTGGTCACATTAGATTGTCAGCACCAGTTTTTTTCCTGAAGTTTACCTCATATATTGGCTTCCCCAATTGTGTTTTTCAAAAACAGTAGTTTTACAGTTCCTGTTCTTTCGAAAGATTATTTTGATATTGGTTATCCTGGTAAGGGTTTTGAAGGTTTTTCAGCACATTACCCGTGCTTGTTGGTTTGATACCACACTTAAAGGGTCTGAGATCTGATTCAGTTCAGGCATCCCTCCCAAATAAAGCCGATAGAGCCATGATATATCAGGAATATTGTCTAAAGTCCTTTCAGAATACTGACGCCCCGGCCGTTGGCTAACTAATATTTCTCAAAACAGTCATATCGCACCAGATCCGTACGTTCAAATGTAGCTGCAAAACAAAACTTCATCTTCCAATACACCAAACTGAAACCAACAATCCTAATGTGTGTTCCCCTAAAGCGTGAAGTTAGGTCTTATCCGATATGGCGGCAGTGTTACAGCCCTTGCGTTTACCACTAGTTGAAACTGCAAGCAAGACATGCTTTATGTCACTCTTCAGAGAACTTCCTGACGGCAGTGGATATTGTTGGTTTAGACAAAAAGTTCCACATCCCACATGAGATAAGGTTACTGGATCGAATAGTAGAGCACCGAATGCGTACCGTAGGGTCCGCTCACTGTGAAATGTACAGTGGAAGCTGTCAAAACCGGATTCTGTCCAATCCGGCGAGGTGTCAACACCAGCATAAAACCTCAGTCCCGTCTGTGGTTTGAACATTTATCATCAGCTCTACAAACCGACACGTTGTCTAAACTGGAATATTTCATCAGTCCCGATGCGTTCCGGTTTAGACAGCTTCCACTGTATTCAGCAATATATTTTGAAATCTTTGTAGAACCAGGCTGCCCATTTGTCAAACACCTGTGGTAGGATGTCTTGTTATGCCATGATCCGGAGGGGAGTGATCTGACTCGTAATTACCCCCTGATTCCAAGCTCCTGGAACTGAAGTTCGTTTCATAATGCCAGAATGCTTAGTTTGAAGACGTAGATTGTGGACAATCTCCAAGTAAGATATTTATGTTTCTTTGCTGTTTAACAGGCAGCCTGTACATATTCCAATCTGGTCCAGGGAATATAGTGGTTGACATCATGAGCATGTACACGTCATATCTTAATTTTCCACCGCATCCTCCCATTTTCGAGCCCATTTCAAAGAGAGTTTCTTATTAATTTTGTACATTCATTCCGTAGTAAAAAGCAATTTGGTAGAACCCCCAATACAATTTCTCAAACGTAAAACATTAACATATCGGTAAATGTGAAGTTGTTAATATCCCACCATAAGAGTACACAACATAAAACATTGAGAAACAAATGAGAAACTTCTGAAGAAAATTCGTGTGCATGTGTGTATGTGACCTACCCTGAGACTCAAGAAAGTTTTCAGAAAGTTTCTCGAAGGTAAGTTGGCAGAAAGTCACCGTTAAAAATAATTTAGTTGTTTTCCTTATGCATGTGTTCAGTCGACTTAAAATAACAAACAAATGATTGGGTTAGCATATACGAGAAAAATGGTTGCCAAGTTCAGCGGGAAGAATACTTTGCTTCATAAATGATAAAAAAGGTTTTAGATGAGCTGCTGAAATAGTTTGGTCTTTCATAGTTAACCATAGTCATGTTTTGGCGTATAACATACACCACACCGATAACATAACATACACCACACCGATAACATAACATACACCACACCGATAACATAACATACACCACATCGATAACATAACATACACCACATCGAGAACATAACATACACCACATCGATAACATAACATACACCACACCGACAACATAACATACACCACATCGACAACATAACATACACCACACCGATAACATAACATACACCACACCGATAACATACCATACACCACACCGATAACATAACATACACCACACCGATAACATAACATACACCACATCGATAACATAACATACACCACACCGATAACATAACATACACCACACCGATAACATAACATACACCACACCGATAACATAACATACACCACACCGATAACATAACATACACCACACCGATAACATAACATACACCACATCGATAACATAACATACACCACACCGATAACATAACATACACCACACCGATAACATAACATACACCACATCGATAACATAACATACACCACATCGATAACATAACATACACCACACCGATAACATAACATACACCACACCGATAACATAACATACACCACATCGATAACATAACATACACCACACCGATAACATAACATACACCACACCGATAACATAACATACACCACATCGATAACATAACATACACCACACCGATAACATAACATACACCACATCGATAACATAACATACACCACATCGATAACATAACATACACCACATCGATAACATAACATACACCACATCGATAACATAACATACACCACACCGATAACATAACATACACCACATCGATAACATAACATACACCACATCGATAACATAACATACACCACATCGATAACATAACATACACCACATCGATAACATAACATACACCACACCGATAACAAAACATACACCACATCGATAACATAACATACACCACATCGATAACATAACATACACCACATCGATAACATAACATACACCACACCGATAACATAACATACACCACATCGATAACATAACATACACCACATCGATAACATAACATACACCACATCGATAACATAACATACACCACACCGATAACATAACATACACCACACCGATAACATAACATACACCACACCGATAACATAACATACAACACCGATAACATAACATACACCACATCGATAACATAACATACACCACATTGATAACATAACATACACCACATCGATAACATAACATACACCACACCGATAACATAACATACACCACACCGATAACATAACATACACCACACCGATAACATAACATACACCACACCGATAACATAACATACACCACACCGATAACATAACATACACCACATCGATAACATAACATACACCACATCGATAACATAACATACACCACACCGATAACATAACATACACCACATCGATAACATAACATACACCACACCGATAACATAACATACACCACACCGATAACATACACCACATCGATAACATAACATACACCACATCGATAACATAACATACACCACACCGATAACATACCATACACCACACCGATAACATCACATGCACCACATCGATAACATAACATACACCACATCGATAACATAACATACACCACACCGATAACATAACATACACCACATCGATAACATAACATACACCACACCGATAACATAACATACACCACATCGATAACATAACATACACCACACCGATAACATAACATACACCACATCGATAACATAACATACACCACATCGATAACATAACATACACCACATCGATAACATAACATACACCACACCGATAACATAACATACACCACATCACACCAAAGTTTCCCAAGGAAGTTACGCTGTTCTTGTATATCATATGCGATAAATCAGTTATTGTCTTGCAAGAAACTTCACACGGTTTTAATGTCAATAGCTTCTGTGCCATGAGTGAAGCCGTGATATGATGTAATTGTTGACTGATGTGGTGACGTGTTTACATGAATGTTCATGCCAGTGATCTCGTGACTTCGTGGATTGCGAGACCCGTGAAGGTCCTGGGGTAGAATATGCCTTCAGCAACCCATGCTTGTCATTAAAGGCGACTGTGCTTGTCGTAAGAGGAGACTAACGGGATCGGATGGTCAGGCTCGCTGACTTGGTTGACACATGTCGTCGGTTCCCAGTTGCACAGATCGATGCTCATGTTGTTGATCACTGGATTGTCTGGTCCAGACCCGATTATTTAAAGACTGTCGTCATATTGCTGGAATATTTCTGCGTGCGGCGTAAAACTAAACTCACTCATGGATTGAGGAGCTACGAAACTGCGATGGATGTAGTGTGTGTGTGTGTGTGTGTGTGTGTGTGTGTGTGTATGTGTGTGTGTGTGTGTAAACAAACAAAAATTACTTCTAAAGCAGCACTTGCTTGACGACATTAGAATCTGTCGAAATGTTGCCTCTACAGAATAAATAAGTTGTTTCTTCATAAAAAGTGTAAATTGCCAATCAAAGAAGTCATTAGATTATTTCCAGACCGCCGCCATGTAAGTGGAACATTGCTGAGTGCGGCGTAAAACTAAACTCACGCACTCTGCCCAACAAGAGAAAGCAATCACTCAAAGACATTGTCGATCTTCTTGATAATTCCAAAGTGCAAGATGTCATTTAGTAAGTGCTTGACATATCAGTGACTGGTTTGCCAGGTCAGCACCCGAGTAATCACATTCCACCGATAGAAGCACCCATTACACACCAGACGCATATATGATCCAGTGCGTCCACATTTGGACGTTAGAGATTTAAGAAAAGCTTAGTTGGGTTACAGTGCCACTCTCCCATTACCGGTTTCGTCAAATGGAAATTCGGAGTTACGCAGTATAATCACAGCAGTCAGGGATAAGTTTAAACGAGCTTTTTAGAAATCGAGCTTCTCTACTGGAATCGAGTTTCCCAAGTCTGTAATTGTGTTGAACTTATACCATATTTAGTTTGTGACGTTGAAAACAATTATCTGTAATAAAATGTGTTAATTTGAACAAGATTTTATCTTCCGAAACACGATCCAATTTGATACCATGTGAAATTAGTAGCAGCCATATTATCTCTACTGGCTCTGATTATCGGATGCTATTATCAGCTTGCGCATGCATCATTTTAACAGTTCCCTCCGAGAGTCTGATGCTTGAACTTGCAGCCTGTAAATAAGATCTTAAAGGCGGTTGATTTGTAACCATTTTCACCGATTAAAAAATCTGTTTTATAATTGGAGTTCAGCGACTCATGCTTGTCGTGAGAGGCAAGAGGATCGGATGATCAGACTTGCTGACTTAGCTGACATATGTCATCGTATGATGATGTTCATGCAGTTGGTCATTGGATTGTCTGGTCCAGACTCGTTTATTTACAAAACAGCTTTAGCTTTAACATTGATGAATGCGGCGTTAACCAACCCTCTCCTCTCCTCCTTTCAACTGTGTTCTTTCTTGATGAAAGGCAAGATTTAGCCTACACTGACGCTGAATTTGCGCTGTCGATCGTTTATCAACTTTGACACCATTCTGGAGAAACTACGATCACGGGCAAACTGTGGCGCAAAAAGAGGAAATGACCAGTCTTTCATAATGTGGAGCCGGAATTTAGCAGGGGAAATGGAGGCGATCGATTTGATATGCCCATCTCACTCACTCGGTCACTCCGGCATACAAGATTGCTGACCGGTGGCTTGTCGTATGACATGATCTCTCTACACCCGACTCATAAGGTTCGAATGTAGCGACAAAACATAAAATTTACATCTTTCAATTCACTAGAACTTGTGTGTGCTCTTGGAGTTCGAAATGGAAATGGAACCATGTTTCTGATGACAGTTATCACATTGTATTGATTGTTGTACCCAGCCACAACGTGGAACGGGGGTCCATGTATTGAAAACAAGTCAAAATGGCATCATGAAAAAATGACCTCACTGATCCTAGCCAAATTGACAAACTGACCACATGAAAACGCAAAAATTACTACAACCCCAAATGAAAATGGATATACCAAAAAGTCAAAATGGCCAGACATTGTGTTTTTTTTTATATGTATACATTAATGGGTATTGCTCTTGAAATGCTTTCTTAATTGATAATTAGAAATTGTTACTTATTTAATATTTTGAGATTCTTTCTTATGTTATACTGTGATTTGTTTAATTACTCTCGCAACGTCTTCTTCATGAATATTTTTACGTCTTATTTATAGACCCTTTGATCATCGGGTAGTGTTTTGATATCATGACAATAAGTAATTGACTAGTGTCAATTGACTCAGTTTTTCTATATCATGCTCGAAAGGATTTTGCTGCCTTATTATAACGACTCTTGATAATGCTGTATCTCCGGAACTGATGAACCCAATGTCTTCAAATTTGGTGAAAGCCAATACTGGGGGGTTACGCAGACGCCAACTTATTTTGGTGACCTTGATTTTATCTTCAATGTCACCATGACATTCTGACCACTTGTGTAAACATGATATCTCATAAGATGATGCACCCAATATGTTCAGTTATGTCGACAGTCTAGTACATTAGGTGACATCAGTCTTTTCATGGTGACCTTGACCTTATATATAAGGTCACATGACATTTTCAAATCTTGTAGATGGGATATCCAAGAACCGTTATAGCTGATGTCAAGCGTGTTCTCTGATGCTTGGCATCAATTCGCTTGGTAAAATATGCAGCCTTCATCTCATACTCAACTGAACTTAGTAACTAGATGATTTCTCTTTAATTCTATGTAATGGTGATAAAAAGGGTATATTGGTGTACAATATATTATTAACACACTGTATTTTAAGGCTTAAAACTGTGTATATGTCACTTGTACTTTCAAAGAAGGAGGTTCCCATGTTTCAAATTTATACTTATAAATGTTCTACATAATGATCTCCTGGATCTGTGCATGTCTCCACGGTAACATGGAAAACTACACTAGTAACTGTACCATCTCCCAAGATTAAAAATGATAGACAGTTGTTAGACAGATATCTATAGCTATTCACATGACGGTTAATCAAGCCATGAAACTGGCATGTAAAACTATCCAGTTATATCAGATTTGCTATGCAGATGGCATCAAATGAACTCATTTCCACTGCTCATCTACAGGTGGTTTACAGCACCATGCACATACTTTTCTAGATGACCACGTTGTCAGCTCGTTTCCTTGAATCACTTACCCCTATCATGTCATCACGCACAACCTTGTCAGCACTAAGTCTCAGACAAGTCTGGAGGTTATTTTGCAAGAAGAAAAACTTTTTTTCCAACTCAGATCGACAAATTGAGGATCACCAAATTCAAAGTGGATGAATACGTTGGAGGCCCAGTCTGATCGTTTGAGCTGCAGCCTCCACGAAAAAGAGCAGCATAAGTGCTCCCATGCAAAGGTGGGTTTGTTATTAAAGACTGACTCAACTCGTTGAAATGCTCATCTCAGATGCTTATGCGGAGGCTGAATGCTAAAGAAAAGTATCTTCGATATCTGTAAGAACAGATAAAGAAGCATTTTCTGAAATATTTGAAGATATTGGAATAAACTCATCTCACAAGTAGGCACAGCTAGACCAGCAGACACAACAGGCACTGCAGACTCCTACTTCCAGTATACAGGATGTGGATGCCAGTGCCAAGGATTCAAACCAATCGTGAAAGACATAGAAAGAATGCCATTTCATATGAATCGTGAAAGATATGAAGAAATTTTGTGTTATACAAATCACAAGAAACATTAAGGCATAAAGTACATAAAGTACTCTAATCTCGTCACAATAACGACATCCAAATACACCTGGTGTTCAGAGGCACATACAGATCTTACTAAATCCTGGAAATCGTTTTCAACAAAATAATAACAAAAAATCCTATAAGAAAGGTTATTCTTTTGTTTGCATTTTTTTAAATAAATAAAACATTTATTTCAGAATTGTGCACAGGGACACCAATTCCTCTCCCAGAAAGAAGAGTTTATCACTCATAGACTTTTCTTGCATTCATATTGTCAATAATACATCATCAAGAAGCATTTCAAATTGTTAAAGCGATAAATATTTACAAAGTTTGTGTGTTTTGACAAATGATATGGAATCTATTTTCAATTATGCGTTATAATACATTTATTACGTTTCATGTTTCCAGACAAATATAATTTATGATGAGAACACTTAGGTGCAGACAAGCGAGCTGGCGAGCAAGAGCGACAAGATGGAAAGGTAACGTTCGTTCAATGTTTGCAATGTTAAAGTATTTAAACAGACCTACTTCATTCACTATTGAATATAGATTTTACACTTTTCCGGTTGTTAAATGATTGTGCTTTTCTGCCCCTGCACAGATTTCTTAACTTATTTCACATCCCAGTCCGTAGTTAGTGAAATGAGTGTAACTACAAAGACTCTTTGAATACAGATTTGCTTTAACAAACTTCTTACTGTATGTTGCATACATAGTTTATTGCTTTGTCCACTGTTTTCAAACAGCATCATACAGCATAGCTTCCACCAGTTTCCAGCGCAGTGCCATGTGTAGTGAAAGGGACACATCACTAAGGAAAACCTAAGTATGGTGCGGAAGCAATGTACATGTACAAGCCTTGTGTTCTTCTTACACAACATCCTGGTGGCTCCGCGTGGACAAGACGATCATTGGATTCAGTGATTAGCCATGGATCTGGACTTTACTTGGATACTGTTGGGAGTGAAAACTATTTGTTAATGCTTGTGTTTCATACTGAACTTGATATTTGAATTGAACTTTAGTATATATCTGTATTGCGATTCATTGTAGCATGCTCATTGTTTGCTCAATACATCATTGAATATTCTAGACTTGCCTGTGTCATATTTTGTCACGGCAATTTCTTAATCATAATTCTACCCCTCGGTCTGTTCTTGTCTTGAGGGATAATACAGCTCTTCAATCTCTGCACTTTTGCATCAAGCTAATTGTAGAACCAGCAAAATGGTGTTTGAATTTGAGAAGTTTGAATTGTCATCTGACCCTGAGACAGTCAGTCAAAGGCGCAAATCAGATGTAAATTACTTCACATTTGAAACATCTCACACCTAAGAAAATTGTTTTGAATCACTATATTAATGAGGGAGTTTTCGAACATGATGTTTTGGAAGTGGCTAAAGAGGAATATTCAGACCAGTTGGTAATAAAAAAGAAATGAAAAGAGTTAGAAAAGAAATAGAATTGAGAAAACTGGAAATTGAACTGAAAAAGCTTGAATGCTAGAGGGGTACCCCTTCTTAACAAGAAAGAATTAGACACATATTTTCTACATTTTGGTAAGGTTGCTGAACATCTAAAGTGGACTGGGGCGTCATGTACTATGCTCACAAAACGGACAATGAGACTTTTGTTGAGTTTGCCAGAGAAAAGGAAACATATGGTAGGTGAAGTCAAAGGTTTTGCTGGTTTGAGACAGTTTTAATAGGATATTTCAATAGAAATATGTATTGTGATTCATTGCTTGCTCAATTTAATGTCAGGATTACGTACACCACATGCGCTTGAATGCCCTTGAGTTTGCCCAGTCATGCTCGAACCATCATAAATCTTGGCAGATATTCCTAGTCCTCCTGTTCTCTACACTACGAGAGGTCATTTATGAGATGTCACCCGTCACCCAGGCTTAGTTCATGTCACACCTCAACAGATTGATGAAAGTGTGTGTGGGTTAGATTGCAACAACTACAAGTTCCTTTAAAATGTGTGACACGAATGGTTCGTATTTCTGTTATTGTTCCGCTGTGGAGTCCACAGGAATAACCCCCGTATGTAGTTGGCAGCCAGTGATTCTGTATTATCCATATTTTGTGCTTGTAATGGAGCTCCTTTGTTGGGATGATACAATGCATCTGCAAGCCCGAGAGGTTATTGTGCACTGACAGGTGCTGGATGTGGGTGTGTCAGTTGAGGTTGCGGTGGCGATAGGGGTTGTGGAGCTGGGAGTGGCTGTTGTCTGGGTAGCCTTCTTAGCGGGCTGTAGGGACATTGCAGTGGAGGTAGAGGGTGCAACGGGTTGGATTAGTAACCTTTTGGTCGTACACCCTGCAACAAACAATGTGGTTACGTCATGCGTTCATCATGTCCGTGCTATTGTTCATCAGGTTGTTATTGCATTCCACATAAGATAATACATCACATGCAGTAATGTGTGATATATTTTCCTCAATGTTAGTAAAGTGTAACTGATATGGTATGGCCATTTTCCATGTTCATCTGTACATGTGGGAGGGTGTGGGTGGGAAGTGAAGTGATGATAGAATAGTTTCAAAGACTAGGTAGGCCCTTATGCCCGTCTGAATGCGCACACATACATGTTCTATAAATGTAGAGCAAAATGTGTGGTCACGTTAGTGCTGTGTAGAACTTTAACACCACATTGCACGTTTCAGATTATTGCGCCGTGTGACTTCCAGTTGGAGCCAGACGTGCCCGTCTACACGGCAGACAACACATCGCTGGAAACAGAAATATCCAGTTTCAGGACATGGATCCGTCAGACCTCTCCAGCACCGACACATGTGGACCCTCTCCAGGTGGCAGTGGATCCAGTGATAGAGAGGGTACAGAGGGTGCAGAGACTGAAATGTGAATCATCCTTGAACTCGAAACAGATACATATGTTTCCAAAATGAAAGTCATTTAATACATGCTGACACGTGAAGGTCCCGTGGTAGAATAGGCCTTCAGCAACCCATGCTCACCGTAAAAGGGGACTATGCTTGTCGTAAGAGGCGACTAACGGGATCGGGTGGTCAGGCTCGCCGACTTGGTTGACACGTCATCGGTTCCCAATTGCGCAGATCGATGCTCATGTTGTTGATCACTGGATTGTCTGGTTCAAACTCGATTATTTACAGACCGTCGCCATATAGGTGGAATATTGCTGGTTGCGGCGTAAAACTAAACTCACTCACTCACATGCTGACACACTTAGAAGTTCAAACTGTTCATAAAAGACAGTAGAATGGTCTAGTAAGGCAAAACAATTGCTCGTCGTTCGTCAGCAAATTCGTTGATGACACTATCAATATCAATTTCGAAGTCACGGTGAATATGAAGCAAAGCCAAAGAGGTCAGTCGGTTTTCAGTCACAGTGTTTCGAAGCCAAGTCAAAATGTGTAGATGGACAAAATCATTATACGCAAATGCGCACTTTGCGCATCCGAAGTTACGCCCATGCATATTGGGAACTCGAGGGCGCCACGAGCAGGGTTTCCAGTGTGGACGCGGAGACAAGACGTTGCTTCACAGGTTGGGTAAGTGTAATTACTATTATTTCACTTCGTTACGGATTTGGAAGGGCATTATCAGCAAAATGCCAATTTCGGTCATGCTTGTTTCAGATCAGTGGACCGAAATGCGGCGAACTCCCATTCACAAGGACTATGAAGCATTTGCAGCATTTAACTGGTCAGCAATCATACAGGAATTAATTCACTCGCATGAATTACTGGGTGGTGTGCTTTTGGCCTACACGGTCACAAAGAAAAAACTCCGTGCAAAGCTACACATGGAGTATTAACAAGTTCCAAGTATCTTAAAGTGAATGCACTAATTATTGTTTTTGTATTTGTTCAAGGCATGATGTTCACAAGATTTGAATGTGTAGATTGTTCATTTTTCTGAATGCCCAGCAGATATGGAATTTACTCAGATGTGTGTCTGTTGGAAGCACAATTGAGGGATTGTAAAAGGTGAAAAGATATATTTTACACGTAGTTGTTTCAGATTTGATTGAATTTAGGGATTACTTGTTATTAGCATGTGTTTGCATCGTCAGAACGTATTATTTGCATTTCTATATCTAAACACTGCCTTCAAGTTGAAAAGTTCTTCTAAATAACCCATGTAAAACAAATGATAGAATGTTTAGTAAATTTCTGAAGGTATACAAATCATTAAGGAAAATTGTCGTGACCTATGTACTTTGCTTAGGTATAAAGGCTTATGTATACAAGTAACAAGTTGGAATATTTTGCATGCCTATCATTCCTCATAATATTCATTTATGGCAATAGGAAGACCGAAGTGAATGTGAATTTCAGTAACTGATTTTGTCTTTTTTGGTTACAACACAGGTCTTTGCCAAACTACAGCCCTTGGGAGTGTGTCTTTCACACATGGTTTCCTCGGGTGTCCAGGACATCTCAGGACAAGCTTGTCATGTGTATCAAAGATGGAAAAGGATTCAGGCTTGTAGGGGATAATGTAAACTTTCTGGTGGAAGTACCAAGCATGGGACACTGGTTTGGATCTGCTGCAGTTATCCAGGAGAAAAGTTTAAATTAAATTCTGTGGTGCACCACAGCTTGTCCCGTTCAATATGCCAGCAGAAGACTTTTTTGTTAACAAGGAGGACTGAGTAGGGATAAGAGAGGACCACATTACTCTAACACTGATGGTCCTTACTACACATCTCCCAGCATTCAAATCTCTCAAGCAGTTTGAACTCGACATTGTCGTTGGTGAAGACGCTGACAGTCTCAAAACAAAGCATACTGTTATTCCTCTGCTTGTGCTTCCAAAACAAACAAATATTCTTGATCACTTTGAGTCCTTGATCACAGAAATGTATGGAAAAGCTGGACTTGAGCTTGGGGAAAACTGTGGTGTCCACAGTGAGGTGACCATCTGACCCGTGAAAGATTCTCCGGAGCTTAAAGATTTTGGGCCTCAACTGACATTGATGCTGGCCCAGTGAACAAATTTCCACAATTGTCTCCTATAACTTTTGAACTGTTTCATTTGCAGATGGCAATCCTTGCTATGATGTGCAAGGTATTGCACAATGAAAAGAGTACTGAAACAGGTACACGTGGAGCTGAAAAGATCAGACTAGGACGTAAGCAAGTGATGCGAAAACACTTTATGGATTGCAGTGACCTGGCTGTTTCACTAACAGATGCGTACATTGTAGAAGCTGCCTGTCACTACTTTGGTATGGATTCTGCACAAGATAAACCAACAATGCATCTTGATGGTGAACTAAGTTTGATGTCAGATGCAGAAAGAGCTCCTTGGGTGAAGGGGTCAGTTGGCAGTATGGT
Source organism: Haliotis asinina (assembly GCF_037392515.1). Classification (NCBI taxonomy): domain Eukaryota; kingdom Metazoa; phylum Mollusca; class Gastropoda; order Lepetellida; family Haliotidae; genus Haliotis; species Haliotis asinina. The sequence goes on from NC_090291.1 coordinate 31,948,350, forward strand.
CGACACAATGATTCTGCAGAATGCTAAACAACACATTGAGGAGAGTCTTATTCCATCTACCGACTCCACACAATTTCAGCAGGTGATTGTGATGAAGAACTTTTGATAAGAAAAACCTTCGCAGGGTAACGCCATTTCAGTGTCACCCTGGACACCAAATCCAGTCTGTATCAAGGTTGTCTAAGAGTCCTGTCTGCAACATGAAACAGGCAAAACAGAAAATCAACTTAACTACAGCCATGAGACTGGAAAGTAAACAGTACCTGAAACTACCTGCACTACCTGAAAACTGACTTTAAAAGTAGAGATCCTTATGTCCTTTCCTTTCAAACACCTGTCCTTTCAAGTGATCCCTAAGTTTTTTCCCTCAGTATATATAACTGCAGTAAACATTTATTGAAGGAGTGATTTGAATGATGAGCTTAATATTTGAAAACATTTTATCATCCACTGCACTTCAGGCATCGATGGAGCAAAGCTGTTATGGTTTCATGTCTGAAACTTGTGTGATTACCTCAGGGCATGGATATTGCTTTCACTTGCTTGACGATATTGTTCAGTGATTCAGCGATGTCCATATCGAGTTGAAATTCGTCAATGAGCACGTTTGTTGAAGACATCTGGAGCACTGATTATTTGCGGGATTGCTGATGTTAGTAGCTTTTCTTTCAGATACTCTTTTCCATCCTTTACTACGTAGTCAGTTAGCGTGTTCAATAATAAGCTTTTGGTATCTCTGGAGAAGGACAACTGGTATGGTGCTGCTAGGTCATGGTTACAGACATCACAACATACTTCAGCAGATGTCTTTTTTTTACTGAAACCAAATGCTTCATTGACTTGTTGTCGTCTGCAAACATGTTTTTTTTCTCATGTTTCTTTCATAGTTTGAGAAACATGAGGCCGGCCAATATCTGAGGTGTTGTAAAACAGTATGGACTCTGACTATTGTGATGATCTAACAGCACGCCCAATCCGCTGTACATAATCTGAAATGTAATTTAGAAATATACTTTTATTGAACATGCATAACAATATTATTTTTATGCGAGATACCACACACAATATTAAACTCATTTTCAGATATGTAGAGTATCTTTATTATTTCTCCAGAGCACTTTGTTTACGATGTGAAAATGCACCATATACACTTTCTTCATCACTTGTGTTTCATCATACACTTACTTTCCAACCGCTTCGGAGGACTCAGGTCTGATCCTCCACTTTACATTATATCTGCAAGCATTCTCTCTGCCAGTTCATATGGCCGTCCCGCCCAGTCCTGACTGCCATAAGTACACAACACTTAGTGGAAACATCTGACCTTTTACAAGGACTTCTATCAACAGTGGCTCAATGACACATTCTATGTCATGTTGTATTGTTGATTCTGTTCGCCTTTTACACATGATTAGTGAGATGTTGTTTCAGAGAGAGGGTTGCACTTAAAGCTAGAACCTTGGCATTTGGAAGTAAGGCACGAAGTGTTCCAAGTTTGGCAAAAACAGGCCTGAAATCCGGACCCCATTCCAAGACACACTGTGCCTCGTCTACAACAACAAAAGTTGTCGACTCCTCAATATTTCTCTGACAGTGTCATTGCCAACTATTTGCTCAGGGTGTGCAAGCATATACCGGTATTGCCCTTCAGTCCAACGTGTCTGTTCTGCACTGTTTGCTGTTAGTTCCCTATCATGCTGCTTGTTTCAGCATGTTGCCCTTCTTCCCATTTTCTGCTTTTGTTGAGACAGAATAACATTCATAGTGAGCTGACACGAAATACTAACACAAAAAATATTGCTGTTGACATGGGATGCGTCATTGTTCACATTCTGGGGGCGTGACGTCGATTTTCGTGTCTCGATTCGGCTGAAATAATGATTTCGTGCACCCGCATTAAATATGGACTTTCTTCATACACTGCAACCATAGTAAAGAAAATGCTATAAAAACCTTCTAACCACCCATTCTAGGGTCTCCCCATGTTAACTTGCCTTGTCCGCCATGCAGGTTTGCCTAGTGTGCCTGCCTCTGGTTCTGGTTGAAACACTAGAGCATTCACTACGGAACATATTTCTGATGGAGGTTTAGAAAACACCGTTGCTTGTCTGTCTGTTGTTCCCTCAGATGTTTTCCTAATGTGTTGACGATTACGTCGCACAACCCCTCTGTCTGTTCCCACTTCATACCTCCTCCCATCCAGTCTTTTGACTGCCACACTTTACTGTTGACAGAACTGGCTTCATCCTAACCCCAAACCCTTCTTCCCAAGTCCTTCGCATGCCTGTCATAACTTGACTTCTGCTTCTTTTGATGAGCCAACAGTCTCTGTCTCTCGTTTGCACAACCAGTTGTTCTAGGCTTGGGGAGGTTTGCACTTGTTGGTAATAGCGGTTTACAACGCCTGTTTATGAGACGTTGTGCTGGACTATATCCAACTCCTTAAGTAGGTGTGTTCAGTTAGTCTAACACTGCAAGATATTGATCATTACTGCTGTCTTTGGCTTTATGTAGCAGTCGTTTAGCCATCTTCACCGCTCATTCGGCCTTGCCATTGGCTCTGCTGCTGTTGTAAGGGCATGACGTGATATGTTCAATGTCCCAATCAACCATGAATTACGGACCATTATCACTGATGACTTGGTCAGGGATTCCATAACGAGAGAAATAAGCCTTCAGCTTTTTTTGTCACTGTTTGTGATTTTGTGTTCCTCAGGCCGTCAATTTCCTAATTTGACAAATCTGGCAATATTTCATCAACTGTAGGCAACTGATAATGTTCCTGACGAAGGGCTCCATTGAGGTTTTTCGGGTCAATACAAACCCTAAGGCCTCCCGTTAGTTCCTGAGCAATCACTAAGGAGCTAACCCAATCTGTGGACTGATCCACAAGTACAATCACTCTGCGCTTCACTAAGCGATCAAGTTCCTTTTTCAATTAATCCCTCTTAGATAACGGAATTCTATTCTGCTGCGACGCACATGGTTGCACTTCAGGATCAACATATAGATGATCTTTGCCTGGTAACTGCCCAACCTCATCGGCAAATACATCTGAAAACGACTTTATGAGCTCTTATGCAGAAGTAACGCCATTCTGTTGGGGTGACGGCATTACTACAGAATTTATTCCCACAAACCTTTCCTCATTGACTGTCAAAAGTTCCATTTGTTGCACTGCATTTGATCCCAACAATGGTAGTCTGATAGTGTCATCAAGCACAACCACAAATTCCAATTTTTATATCTTTTTGTTCTTCAAATGAATCCTAAATACACCATCAGGATGTACGGCTGAACCATTCCACATCTGAAGAACCTTTCGAGTAGTTAACACAATCACACCAGGGCTCAAATACCAACCCTTCAATATGTTCACAGACGCACCACAGTCTATTTGAAATACAACCCGAACATCTTTTCCTCACAGTCATCTCGGCATAAATATCTGAGCCTCCAACTTGATTACATGTTTAGATGCAGTCAAAGGTTACGCCACTAATCAGCTCTGTTTCCTCATCACTGTCATCATGATTGCCATCTGACACAGCATTCACATGAGTTGATTTCTTTTCGTTTTGTCGACATTTCATCTTGAAATGATTTTTCCCATGACATTTGTCACACACTTTTCCCCCAAGCAGGCCACTTTCGTCACATGTTTGTAGACACAGAATTTACAGCTTGGAAAGTTTGAGGTGGTTCATCAAATTTCTTCTGTGATTTTCTTTTCCCTGTTTCACTTTATGCACTTCCTCAGTGTCCATAATAATACATACATAAAGAAAACAAGTGAAATATTTCAAATTGAGACATTTAATGCAATTTATCTCTGTAACAAAACAAGGCTAGTTTTCACAAATATTGCTACACAATTAGCTATGGCTGTAGCGGAAATGCTAGCTGTGATTTCAAACTGCAAATTGTCTCTAATCCAAGGGTAATCATCACAGTTCCTGCACAGTCAGTATCTTGTGTATCCCCCAGCGACAGCAATCACGACATTCATCCTTCTCCTCATACCCTGGATCAGACATATGATATGACGTTGCGGTAAATGTCGCCATTCCTCGTGCAGCGCCTGTTCCACCTATGCCAGATTTTGAACCGGACGTACCCGTTCACATACTCTACAGCCAAGAATGTCCCATACATGCTCGATGGAGTTCATATCCGGGCTACGAGCGGGCCAAGGAGGGTTAGTGATGGCACTTCGTCTCAAACAGTCAATGAAAGCGCAAGATCTGTGTGGCCAGGCATTATCATCCATGTAAACTGGTCTTGTCTGAAGCGGGTGATTGTCAACATGTGGACCAGCAACCCTATCCAAGATTTCCTGTTGATACCGATGCCGGGTAAAGTTTCCCGCTACTGTCTTTACTTCCACTTTACAGTCATGAGACACGCACCCCAAACCATTATGGATCCACCCCAAGTGGCACAGCTTCCTGGAGTGAGTGAGTGAGTGAGTTTAGTTTTACGCCACACTCAGCAATATTACAGCTATATGGCGGCGGTCTGTAAATAATCGAGTCTGGACCAGACAATCCAGTGATCAACAACATGAGCATCGATCTGCGCAATTGGGAACCGATGACATGCGTCAACCAAGTCAGCGAACCTGACCACCCAATCCCGTCAGTCGCCTCTTACGACAAGCTGAGTCGCCTTTTATGGCAAGCATGGGTTGCTGAAGGCCTATTCTACCCCGGGACCTTCACGGGTCCATAGCTTCCTGGATGTTACTTTGAGCATATGCTGTCCCTGGTTGTCTCCAAACCCTTGACCGACCACCAGTGACGTGCAAAAGGAAGCGGCTCTCGTCAGACCAATGGCTCCGTCTCCATGACGCCAAGCTCCAATTCAGACGATCACTACACCAAGCCAAACGAGTTGCCGTATGTGCAGGTGTTAACAAATGTCTCTTCATGGGTTGTCGTGCCCGGTATCCAGCTGCTATGAGACGATTGCGAACAGTCTTGATGGATATGGGTCGATTTGGTAACCAATCATGTCGCAGTTGAGTACTGTTTATAAATGGGGATCGCCGTACGTGCCTTGAAAGGGCTGCATCTTTTCTTCTGGATGTGCAACGGGGTCGTCCTGTAAGTTTCAGGTCTTTGACGTCCTTCGTTTGTTGATGCTTCTCCACCATGCTAAAATGGTGTCGAATTCATCGTGCTAATTTCACGGTATGACAGGCCTCTCTCTCATTCCAATAATCTGCCGTCGTTTGGCTTCAGATACTTGTCGTGGTCCCATTATACGTATCGACAGCCTAGTATAACCATATGCAATATGGTTCGACACTCTAATCAACTTTTATTCTGCTTATATCGTGCGTCTTAAGATACTGAAATGCTTTGCATGATTCATGTGCATCTCATTCTCGCACGATTAGCATTGAGACAGTGTTATTTGTGTATGATGCTCCATACATGCCATATTAACAATATTATTCAACAAAAATTGTATGTCTTTATTAGAAGTACTTCAATAGCTACATATTTTCGGTGTTGCAATACTTTTTTCTTTATGTATATATTCCTCACTCCTGCAGTTTCCGCACTTCTGCACATATGAATGCATGCCTTTAATGTTAGTTTTGGATCTGAAAGCAGCTTTCTCCTTAGATTGGAATCTCTAATTCCTGTGACAATCCTTTTCCTCAACAAAGAGTATTTCAAACAATTACAAAACATGCCGCTTTGTGCTAACGTTCCGATTGCAGTTAGGTGCTCATCAAAAGATTCTGATTCTGTTTGGATTCTGTTGTTCAAAATATAGCGTTCATAAGTCTCGTTAGTTTCACCGATGGTATGTGCTTCACCGATGGTATCAAACTTCTTGATTCTTGTCTCCATATCATTCTCCTCCTCAGGAAGAAATTCCATAGCAGAATACACTTTCAGTGCCCCAGTCCCCATAGAATGTAAGAAATAAGCCACTTTGTAATTCTCAGGAAATTTGTAATTTGTCTAGCTGTGCTACAATAACATACTTTTCCCACGAAGATTTCCATAACCTCCAGTTGTCCGCAAACTTGACTGACAGTTGTAACGGCGGTGGAGGTAACATGTGCGGCAAGGGTAATTTGGGTTCAACAGCCGCTGCCGGCCCCTGTGCATTCTCTAACGCTTGTTTTCACTGTTCCGCCATTAGTCAATTCAAACAAAATGATAATGATTACAAAGAATGTTGTTATCCAAACAAGTCACAGATACAGTAAACCATACTGTCATTTAAGCCACGTGCTCTTGACTCAGTAGTATGCAACTAGCGGTCTCCTTCAGTCGACACGAAATGCTATCAATAAGGTAACCAGCGCAAGTTTCATCACTCACAAGGTCGGTTTTCACCGCTGCCACGTTTCACTCCCTAATATCATCTTAAGTTACCCAAACTTATTGGTATAAAAGACAACTCAGCAAGTCAGGCTTCCGTGCTTTAGTCAGCCATGATGGTACAAAACCCCGGATGACGGGAGCAGTCATTACACCACACAAGGAAGTAATCATATTGTATTGCAACACACAATCATTCAGCAACAGTTCTTGAAACCTTTCAGTTACAAAAACGAAACACTTCGTGTTCTGAATGCACATGGATGTCACAGGGGCGCAGTGCCCAGTGTTCGATCGCCAACGAACTGAGAATGTGAGCCTTCTGACGTCATCCTTGAGCATTCGGCGCCATTCCTCGAGCAGGGCAACTGCCATAGCACTACAAAAATAAGCTGGTTTCCGGAACACTGAAACTGAGAGGAAACGTCACGGAAACCTACATTTCCAGGAAGTTTCCTATAGTTTCATTGTGGTTTCCATGCAACTGAAACTGCACCATTTCAGGGTGGTTTCCAGTTCGTTTCATTACCCACTCCTCCAAACAGGATCCAGCTGGTTTCCATGTATGAGTTTATTGAAGGTTTCAACCTGGTTTCCATGTATGAGTTTATCGTAGGTTTCAACCTGGTTCCCATGTTGTACTTTCCAACCTAGTTTCCATGAAACTGAAACTTACTTTTCAACTTATGCACTATCCTTTACCCGCTCCACCGAGGTTGTTTTATGTCCCACACGTACCAAACCGGGTATTTTATGCTGTTGCATAATGGTAAAATCTTTTAGGATGAACAGAACAGAACATAAAGTTATGAAAAGTTTATTTTCATTCAACAAATTTCAACAACTATGCACGCATACATTAATTAAGCACTAAACATACATACTTTTTTTTTTAGATATTTCCCCAAAACAGCTCCATACAAAATTCACATTTAAAAAAGGACATATCCTGTGCTTTTTATTCCCCTTTGAAAAATATATTTCAAAGTCATAATTCCAAAGTCTTTCAAGAGTCATATTCAATTGTGTTGTTCAGGTGCTCTTCTTCACCTGGACGTCTTACTGCCCAACTTGGAAAATATCCAGTGGCACATCACTTTCCTTCATTTCGGTGGGATGTCTTGCGCATGTTTTCATATTCTTCTTGCCTCTTGCGCTGGCTTTATATATTCGCTGGTTGTCCGGCTGTCTCTTGTACGTTGAACGTTTCTTGCTTTCCCAGGAAAACCCAGTTGACAACAGTACATTGTTATCTTCGCCATCTGACACCACAGGTGATGTCAGTTCTTTCCTCAAGAGAGGAAGGACTTTCTCCTTCTTCTTCTCTGGCAAGATGTTTTGCCACTGGGTTGAGAGTGACATTTTGACACAAAGTAATCTAACTGAGATTACAGATAACATTGTATCATTGAAGGTTCCACATGAATTAGGGCGTATTCCAAAGAATATTGTTTCCAATTACGGTCAAATGACGGCCAAAGAGTGGAAGAATGGGGTTTTGGTATTCCATGTTTGTGTTGAAAGGTATTCTTCCTTCTCCTCATCTTAATGTATGGTAGACAGTTGTATTAGGATGTAAGCATCTGTGTAGTCGTGTTATTTCACAAGCCGATGTTGATATTGCCCATGGATCTTTTTTGAACTTTGTAAAAGAAGTAAGTCGGGTTTATGGTGCTGACTTTGTAACCCCTAACATGCACCTTCACTATCATTTGAAGCAATGTGTTCGAGCGTTTGGTTCCATTTATGGGTTTTGGCTTTTCTCCTATGCGCATTACTATGGTTTGTTGAATTCCCCATAAATAAAAGGTCTGTAGAATGTCAGCTGATGAGAAAGTTTGATATGTCTTCCATTGTTAATCCAGTGAATGTTGATGATGTACACCGTTTCTATTTCACTGAAGTGTTGAAGTTTTCCTCTCATTCAGATGCCCAGGTTAATAATTTGACATGTTTTTATGCTCATTATTATCGACTGAATGATCTGCCAGCAACTCTTTGGGACAACGTTTCTTCTTGTTCAACAAAGCAACCTTACAAATTATGTACTCTTTCAACTTTAAATCTTCAATTCCTCGCCCAGGCATATTCAGCTATGTACAACAAGGAGGTCATGGTCAACATGCTTGCTCAGGTGGCGAAAAAGTATCGAACCAACAACGAACTTTACACCTCAGAAGGATATGGGCAGGGAAGCACTCCCGACATTATCATGGCCTCCTGGACTGATGACAAATCCAATATATCAGCGTCAAGTTCTCGCCCAGGAAAGATCAAATACTTCCTGAAACACACGATTGAGCCAACCGAGAGAACGTTCACAGACCACGTATTTGCTGTTGTCGACTGCTATAAGCCATCGGAAACCAACCTCGGTTATTTGCCACCGACCTCAGTCTTGCATGACAGGCAACTGAACCCAGGACCTGCCTCATTTATACCAATACAGAGATTCCAGACTACGTGTGCTTGGCACGCTAAGACACCAGGACAAAAGCCGTTTTAGTTGTTGTGACGCTACCTCACTATTCGTATGTATAGATATGTGATACAGATTGTGATATTTGTGTGTAATATAGTGTAAACATGATGCTGCTTCATTTCACTGCCTATCATTGACAGTGATTAAATAAAGAATGTGAAGAAAAGAAATGTTTGTTTTTGTATCCTCGGTTTCAACAACTGTTACAGTTAACCTTTCTTCTTGTAAGTAATGTTACAAATTAAATGGACTCCGCTAAAAATATATAAAACTAATTATTCTATGTAAATTCTGATAATGCAATATGATATGGAAGCAATTGATCTTCAAAGTTCAGTTTCAGGAATGGAAACCGACACATGAGCATAGTTTCCATTTCCAGAAGATGACAGTATCAGGAAACAAGGTTAGGGAATGGATACCAACTGGAGATTGTCATTGTTGTAGTGACTAAGTTTCAGGAATGGAAACCGACACATGAGCATAGTTTCCATTTCCAGAAGATGACAGTATCAGGAAACTAGGTTGGGGAATGGATACCAGCTGGAGATTGTCATTGTTGTAGTGACTAAGTTTCAGGAATGAAAACCGACACATGAGCATAGTTTCCATTTCCAGAAGATGGCAGTATCAGGAAACTAGGTTGGGGAATGGATACCAACTGGAGATTATCATTGTTGTAGTGACAAAGTTTCAGGAATGAAAACCGACACATGAGCATAGTTTCCATTTCCAGAAGATGACAGTATCAGGAAACTAGGTTGGGGAATGGATACCAACTGGAGATTATCATTGTTGTAGTGACTAAGTTTCAGGAATGAAAACCAACAACATACATACGACCATAGTTTCTTGTAGGTTTCCGTTTCCATTATGGATTCTATTTGGAAACTATGTCACTCAGCTTCACTGAATGGAAACCAACTGGATACCAGGATGATCAGCTTTCTGCCAAACAATTACAAATTGTAAGTTAATTAATTCAAAACAGTGCCCAGGAAACCAACATGAAACTACATTTTCTGGTTTTATGTCGGTTTCCATTTACAGAAATCTTCCAATTGCAAATTCCAGATATGGAAACCAACAACAAACTCCAGACCTTAGTTTCTTGTTGGTTTCCATTCATAGAAATACCAAACACATAGAATCCAAAACTGAATCCAGTTGGAAACTCAGTTAGTTTCAGTGAATGGAAACCAACTGGATTCCCCTATTGCCCAGTAAACGGATATGGAAACCAAGTCATTTTTGTAGTGTAGCGTCTGTAGTCAATTGCGGCTTTTGACGTTTCCGAATACGCTGCCAAGGTTTGTCTCAGACAGATTGAGTGATCTCGCAGGCCACTGTAGCAGGTTGACGCTGTAAGTGTTGAGGAAGTCGCTAGTGATCCGAGCCGTGTGTGTGTGGTGTTGTCCTGTTGAAACAGTGTCCTTGGGTGACGCTGTTGGGGATACAGCACCACAGGTCATTAAATCTCGTCGACGTACCGACGTGCGGTGATATTACCGTTGATGATGACAAGATCTGTCTTCTGGTCCCACAATTCCGCCCCAGACCATAACGCTTCCATCGCCGAAATGTTCCATTTCTTTAAGCATGTAGGTGCCGTCCGTTCGGCCCGACGTCGGTAGATTCGAACATGACCATAATATTTTACGACCTGGAACTTGCACTCGTCACTGAAGAGCACTCCTGGCCCGTTTCGCCGCTGCCAATGCATTGCGGTCATGGCCTACCTCAACCTGGCACGCCGGTGTCGGAGCGTTAACGTCATAACGTCTTGAAGGTCGATAGGCACGAATAACATGCTGACGGAGTGGTCTTACTACGGTCTGTCTGCTCACTGCATGTCCATGGCTATTGACACTTGATGATGTGACATTGAGGAACTTTGTGCATAATTTTCATATTTATCTGTGCGAATTCGTTTTACTCACCTATCATCAAAATCACGTGCACTTGTTCCCTGGAAATAGGTTGTGTTCAAGGGATGTGTTTTAACCCGTTTTTGAGCAGCCTGGCAATTATTTTGACAATTTATGATCATTGTTATTTTTGTGGCGTTTTTTAGGACGCTAGTTTATGTATCTACTATTTCAAATTTACTGCTACGCGATAGTAGACGATTTTTGCACTGGTTTCTAACAGTCGTTAAGAATTTGCCATTGATACCACACCATAACATTTAATACTAGTCCTGTGTGCCAAAGGTGTCAATGGCTTTAGTGAAATCGGTAAACACAAAATACAGTTTAAGCTTAGGTAATTTTAAATATCTCTAGAACTATATTCAAAATGAAACTTACTATCGACAGTCAAAACCCTTTCCTAAATCCTGCTTGTGCCGGTGTTATTGATCTCTGCAAATAATGTTACTAACAGTCTTTCATTAATTTCCAAAACAACTTAACGACGTTATAGGTCTATAAGAATTTATATTATTTATATCGCCGTTTTTCTTTTAGACAACTGAAATAATACCACAGAGTCAGGATTCCGGTGTGTTTCAGTTTATAAGCACCAGATTAATAAGCGAGGTCAGGTGTAAGAATATTTGCTCCATCTCTAAAGTAATATCTATGCCTGAATCCTTACTTCTTTCAAACATTTAATTGCTAACGTCTACTTCATCTTCGTTGGTATCGTTATTAAGAACTTCATTATCATACACGTTTTCTTTCATATCATCAATAGGGATATTGCAATAGTCTTTATCATTATTTTCAGTTTCCTTTATTTTTTTTTAAGAAGTCAAAGAAATATTCGACATTCGGTGTAGGTTGTTCTTTCTCATTTTTATTCATCAATTGGAAGCTTCCAGTATTCTTTCGGGGAGTGTTTTCAATCATTCCTAATTTTTTTCAGTAGTTTTCATTTGAAAAACTTTTCTGTAGCCTTTCGACATCCGCTGTTACAGAGATTTATTCACTGGACTGTTTTATTTATGAAATCATGTTTTAGCCTTACTGCACCTTTTTCTCATATGTCCGCTAACTTTAGTGAACCGGGGTATATCATTTCTCTTTGTAACGTGTGAAACGTTCGAACGAACACGCCTTACGCCAAACCTATGCCGTGCAGTGTTCACTAGCACGTGCGAAATGCCACTGGCAAGCTCATATACTCTAATTGGGTCAGCTTCACTGACATGAGCCAGCTTTGTGCGTTCGAGTAATTTTACAATTTCCTCAATATTGATGTTTTTACAAAACAGTTGGGATTGACAGGGATCATACCGCTTGGGTTTTCTTTGACTGTTTACGTGCTCTGATGGATTTACTGTATGATGTTCATTCTCCTGAGGACAAATGGAACACATGAAGAATGGAGAGAGCTGTGAATATCGGGACAAAACGGTAAGAAGTAAATTACATTAAATTCACAGAATAATGATAGACACATTGGAAGATGTAACACAAACAATCAATCTCCCGTTACACACAAACATGTTGAGGATTTTACACATCTCTGTAAGTCTTAAGTCAGAATTGTTAACGCTAGTTCTATCTCGCCAGTACCTTTTTCGTGGCAAGTTAAGTGCTTCTAGAATATATTAAGGTTTTAACTCATTGCTAAGTTCATTATAATCCGTATCAAACTCCTCAATTAGAAAATTATCCATATGAAGTTACTCACACATGCATATTACCAGTTGGTGCGGTACAGTCACCAGGTAGTCAAGCGTAGTCGCTTAAGGAGAGAAGCCTAAGTGTGGATTGTTCAGTTTCATCAAATGAGTCAGAATTAACAAACTTTGAACCTTCCGATTGAAGGTAAACATCACCAATATACGTATCTTATCGATACCAAAAAGATGCTTTGAAAGCTTCATCCATACAATATAGTTTGCTTGTTCGTCCAGGACCAAGACATATTCATTAGGGTTTCTCTTCTTGCAATTCCAAGTCCACCTGATCTCCGCTATGTTCCTTGTCTACGTTTCAGTAGAGGTTTACAACCAACCGTTTTTATGCCAGTTAAGTCTTTTTTTTTGTTTCATGTAAACCGATAATATCATTATTTTAAATCAGACGACTAAATTCGTCGGAGTCAACTCTTTTCCTCAAACCACAAATATTTAAATTAAGGAAATGTATTTTAGATACAGGGACAACTTGGGGATGGCCAACCGGTCCTGACTTGAAACTCAGAAGGAAGCACTCTACAAAAACATTGTTTATATCATTGGAAAGATCTTGAGCAGTTACATCCTACAATATATTGTGCAAGTGTGTTCAGATGTTCGTAAGTTCACAAGAAGCATTTCTGCAGAAATTTTCCGCAGATTTTTTTTCGTGCACAATTTACTGGAAGAAGAGTTTTCCTGCAAAGGTTTCTGCCACAATATTTTTTTCTGCAGAAATTTCTGGCAGAAAAGACTTTATAACCTCCGTTGCTGCTGTAATCACTCTAACTGGACAATGGAACACTTTATTGTACATGGCAGATTTATAATACTTGAAACCACATTAAGCAAAGCCCCCATGATACGTACGCCTGAACACATTAAACTTGCCTAAAAGAATTGCTCTATGTGAGATTTAACTTTGAAATTATCTAAATATAATTTGCAGTGTGGAAGTAAATGTGACTTTCAAAAATGTACCGGCCTTTTCATGAGGCCGGTCAAACATAACAATACATAACATACCAACAATTCAATCAAGATAGATATGCCGCCATTGCAAGAAGAGTCAGCATCAGTCATGGGGAAAATACAACACAAAAAAGGTCGTAAATCGACTTGCATGTATTTGTTTCATAAATGCCATAGCCCATATTATAGTTACACGCAGAACTACATGTGAAAAAACATATACATATTCCAAACACAAAAAATCTCTTTGGTGTATTTGGGTTTCTTTATGATTATCGTCTGGTTGTAACAAAAGAGCAAAATTTCAACTTTGGGAATGATGACATCATGTGAATAACGAAACTTATAGTGTAGGCGAGGGACGTACGTAAAACTACGTGGATTTCTTGCGCAAACGTCGGTGTTATTGTGACATCTTCACAGTGTTTCAACTAGCGCAAATATCTCAGTATTTTCATCATTATTTTACATCTGACTGTCCAAAGAAGAGATTATGGCAAATGTTTAATGTCATCGGAAGTAAAATGTGTGTAAGTAGAAGTGTATCATGTGACAGTTTTTTAACAGTACTTACAAGTGTTACAGGAGAGGCGTATGAATAAACGTACATAATGTTTAGCACTAATTTTTTCTTCAAAAGTTGCATTCACACCATTACATAAATAACATATTAAATTTACACTTTAAACAGAACTTTATCAATACGTAGGGCCAATAAGTACAACAAAACGCATTTCATTTCTAACCATGACACAGGACCATTATCAATTTGACCTATTGTTACCTAGATTGTGATATTTACAAGAGGAGTAATCAATATCAGATTGAACAACAATTCACTCACTAGACTCAAGTTCCCACGTGTTTGAGAGATCAAATTATCTTGCAGTCACCTAAACCTCCAACTTGCTTCAGAAGTACCATGCAAATCCTGAACATTATGAATGCCAAAAATCTACAAATAGCAAACAGCATCACTTCAGGACCTGTTTGAAACGTCTTCTAAGTTTTGTAGAAAGATAACGAAAGGATTTCAAGTTCTCTCCCGGTGACGAAACCCACCCCTCCCTTCTGAAACTAAGTCTGAATAGTTTGTCTAGAAACCAGAAAATAAATAAAAATGCCACAAATCTGCAAATAGCTAAGGCACCACTTTAGGATATTAGGAAAGAGGGAGATGCAAACTCTTGGCAGTGAGGCAAAAGCAAATTTTGCTCATACAAAGAAAGAGGTTACACAAAGAGAACTCATACACAATGAACATAGACAGTTACAGTGCTACTATCAGGCCACGATCTTAGCGCTCCGCGGAGACTTGTGATACCTTCAAAGAAAATGATAGGACAATGAGAACTGACATACAAAGACACGTGAAAATCAGTAGAAGCTTAAATTGATTTTCATCTTGATGTTTCATTCTTTCCTACATTCTAATGCTGAATAACCGTGTATATAAATATTTTTGTTATTAAAAATGAAAGTACCTTTGATTGCTTCTGCATTTGTTTCATAGCTTCGCACTATTGCCTCTTGTACATTTCTTGAGAGGGTGTTCGCTTCCCTTGGGTCAGGCACGAAGGGCTTGAAGCCAAACAGCTTAACAGCCGGTGTGTGAGTTATGTCACCCATCTTTCTACTGTAGGACACCCACCACAACCTTTCCTCTTCAGACAGCCAGGTTGATGACACCCATTTGGCCAAGGGTCTCCCCGTAGCTTTACAGTTGTCATCTACCTTTTCCTTGTTCCCGGTGACAGGTATCAGTGTTCATAGGTCAGTGTTGATATCATAAGACACCTTTCTGTTGGTTTCACTTCTCAGTGTTCAATCTTTGAAAAGCATGGAGATTTCTGACCTGTGCATCCTGAACACAAACCCATGTGCCTCATTGTGTCCTTCGGGTGAATCACAGTCAAGAAACAACTGCCTCGTGTCACAAACACCTTCCAGTACAGCGGCAGTGGCCTTTGGGTTGCTACAACTGGGAAAGTGTCAGGTGTTGCATCAGGTTTCTGTCACAGCACATCTGGTCCACATCTTCAAGAGTGCGCCCCATCATGAAAAATGAAAGTTTCACCTGGAAATGAGTGTCACTATTCAAGTTTAGGATTATTTGAATATCCTGAGATTCTGATAAAGATTGAGATCTAGAGAACCTCTTAATGACCTCTGCTGAACGCATCCTCACACTGGGTATTAGTATGTAAATAGGTTGCAAAACAAGCCACATGCCTTTATGAAGATTTTCAATTCGCTTAACAATGCCAAAAATACAGTACGGTATTGTTCCTATTATCTTTTGCCGAACTGTCAACTTGTAAAAGAGCGTTTCTAGTAGATGCCCATTGTTCAGCTGATACTCTTAGTTTTTGCAAACGAATTAAATACTGTTTTATAGCTTTTGTGCGGGAACCAATTAGAAACTTGAACTTAATGAATGTTTCCTATTAGGCACTAATTTTTTCTTCAAAAGTTGCATTCACACCATTACATAAATGACATATTAAATTTACACTTTAAACAGAACTTTATCAATAAGTAGGGCCAATAAGTACAACAAAACGCATTTCATTTCTAACCATGACACAGGACCATTATCAATTTGACCTATTGTTACCTAGACTGTGATATTTACAAGAGGAGTAATCAATATCAGATTGAACAACAATTCACTCACTAGACTCAAGTTCCCACGTGTTTAAGAGATCAAATTGTCTTGCAGTCACCTAAACCTCCAACTTGCTTCAGAAGTACCATGCAAATCCTGAACATTATGAATGCCAAAAATCTACAAATAGCAAACAGCATCACTTTAGGACCTGTTTGAAACGTCTTCTAAGTTTTGTAGAAAGATAACGAAAGGATTTCAAGTTCTCTCCCGGTGACGAAACCCACCCCTCCCTTCTGAAACTAAGTCTGAATAGTTTGTCTAGAAACCAGAAAATAAATAAATGCCACAAATCTGCAAATAGCTAAGGCACCACTTTAGGATATTAGGAAAGAGGGAGATGCAAACTCTTGGCAGTGAGGCAAAAGCAAATTTTGCTCATACAAAGAAAGAGGTTACACAAAGAGAACTCATACACAATGAACATAGACAGTTACAGTGCTACTATCAGGCCACGATCTTAGCGCTCCGCGGAGACTTGTGATACCTTCAAAGAAAATGATAGGACAATGAGAACTGACATACAAAGACACGTGAAAATCATAAAGGCAATGATTTATATTGCACAATATAGCGTTATATGGTCATGGTGTTGACTAGTTAATGTACCTCCTCAGCTTCAAAGTTTCTGGACAAAATAGAAATTTACATCATGTTTAGGAAAAGGTGTTTCATTAAGTACACAATATTGCATAGATTTTCTTGTTGACTGTCAACTAAAACTGAATATCTAGACCTATAGCTATGTCATTAATTTTCAGTGAAAAGTGTCAAAAATATCATAGACTTATGCAGTTCCAAAATCCGTTTTTATGTGATGTAATATCTCAAATAGCGTTTGAATGAAAACCTAAGGACATCAAATCTTGAATGTTAATATCCTCATACGGAAGTGCACAACCTTATATTCATTTAATAAATACCACAATTTTATCCGAGAGACCTATAGCAACATAGGCAGAAAGACCTACAATATACCGTTTGACCTTTTATAGGCCGATCGGTAGGTTTCCCCAACCTCATAGCATCGACACGACTGAGGCTGTAAACCGGCGTCGACTTATCTCCTGTTAGAAGTCACTGGGGGCGGTGGTGGGTACAGCGTTGCTCACTCTTTCCACTTTGTCCATTACCATCTAGGCTTGTCGTCCCCTCTGTCAGGCCTGTTTCATGAGTGGGACGAGCACGTCGGTTCTGTACTGGCTTACCTCCGTTTACCTTTCAGTTTCTTCGCGAAACCCATCCCCTTGTAAAAACAATTAAAAGAATTCGGTAAAAGGATTGGTATAGATGCCCCAAAACATGAAATTGTGCATACTAAATAAAAAGTTCCGGATTGTAAACCAAGGAAGGACCTATCTTGTAAACTTTGTCGGCCATTAAAGAAACAATGGCGTATATGACGTCTGAATCAAAGACTAATGGTTGCGAGAAAACTGACAATATTTGCTGTTAAATAATAAGACTTCTGATGGAAACACTTACCAACAATGGACACAATAAGGAGATCGAACGTATTAAAAATTCAAGCGTTGGTTCCTCCCCGACAATGAATATACGATAGGCATACTCGGCCAGGTGAAGCCCGAAATTACGACGGGTAGAATGGGTGCTCGGTAGCTGACGCTTTATGCACCACCACCTACTTTCCGTTAAGTGAGTAAAGGCCGTGGGGGTTGGGTCTGTAAGAAAAAAATACATGATGTAAGGGAAACAATACGTAAAGTATCAGAACCTTTAAAATGGAAACAACAAGTCTATATGTCTCAAATATGTTCATTAATATTTTCCGACGAAATTGATTGAATGGTTCACGGTTAGATGGTTCTAACCCAAATCCTTGATACCACGATGAGCCGCCCATTCATCCAGTCTAAGTAAACTTAGTCTCAGTGTTATTCGTTACACTCAACCACTCAGTCTAACAAACCCTAGTAAAAGGTCGCGTCAGGAACCGTTTGAGCGATTTATGACCGTCCAATCAATAGGGAGACGGTTAAATAGATTTAAGCAATCAGACAACGGCTACTAGTTTGGGATCGGAAGACTTACAAAATATTCAGGTCACTGACACAAACACCAATCCGCATATAACACAGATAATTGACCTGCAGTATATACGCTTTGGGGTTTCTGTTGACATGGTTTCCATTAGCTAATAATGACATCCTTGAATATTGCAGTATTTTTTTTATATAAAACACTATTTTCAGCGACTGTTTACTAACCGTTGCTATGGTTGTTGTGTGCACCGTGTGCATCTCCCGGAAGCGATCGTACGCTAAATCGGAATCGTTCGGATACGAACCTTTACGAGATAATAAGGTATATGCGAATGCCCACGTTCGCGATTTGGTAAGCTGTGATTGGTCATTCTCAAAGGTTACCTGACGCGACCTCCCATAAGGTTTTGTTAGACTCAGTAGTGGAGGCAAAGTAGTACTGAGGCAAAGTTTACTTAGACCGGCGTTAGTCGATGCTTAAATTGTCAATCGCTGGTCTGTCAGGTCAGCACTCGAATATTCACGTCCCACTTGGAAGGACTGCTCCATTACAAAACCCTATTTGCGCTACAACGTGCCTGTGCTCAACATAATTCTCTTTCTGTTTTCTGCATACAGATGAGTTAGTAGTTAGCTTGTCAGAATTAAAACTACTGTTTCTCAATAACACACCCGCTCTATTTCGTCCAAAGGTAGCTGCATAACGGAACAGCTTCATCGTTCAAGACACCAACTCGAAACTAACAATCTTCATCTGGGTTCTCCTAAAGCATGAGATCACAGTGCCATATGAGAATATTTCAGTAGTGTTTTACGGAAAATCCGATTTCCCTAATGTGCGCCAGGAGGTAACAAGGAACGATTGCCATGCTACATGGCATCTTGCATTCGTCAGAGTGTTTTCTGAGATCGGTTAAGCCTAGTGAGTATTGTTGGGGAAACGTTAGTCTGAAACCACCGTCACTTCCTACGTAAGATTAATGACCCCTGTAGTTCCCAGTGTATGTCGTGGAGTAGACACAGCGTGGGGAATCTGTGTTAAACCAGGCGGGCCATTTTTTTTAAATACAAGTATCGGCATTATCCCTTAAGGGACGAACCTGAGTACTTGTGGGAGATCGAACACGGATTGACTCTTTGACTTCCTGATTTCAAACCACTGCAACTGTTGGCCAGAATGCTTACTGTGCTGTCCCTTTAAAGTTACTGCTTTTCTGCTGAACGTCTTTTTGTTAGATGTGGTGTTTGTGGAGTGTAAGTAATCAAATCTCTCCCAGACCGCTTAGTGTTAACATCATTTTTCGTTCAGTGTTTCACTGTTTGAAACAATATCTTTCATTTTTTCTCTCCTAGCTAATATTCATGATAACTGTGTGGTGGCTGTAAATCCTAATATTAAGTAAATGCCCCAGTTTCTGGACTTTTTTCGTGGTGAGTTGTATATATACCTCTTTTATCCCCTATCCACTTTATCTTCCTCGACGTCAGCGCGTTGACATAGACAATGTGTTTGCTTGGCAGTCATGAAGAAGAGTGCAATTTGTTTCAAAAGTGTTCTTTTTCCGCCGAAAATTCTTTCAAACTGAAAACTCTGTCAGTGAAACATCAATTTGGAAAAAGTCAGTGAATTTGTATGTAACCTTTCGTGCTACACCAAGAGTTTAAAATCGCTCTAAAAATGATGATGACTATAATGATTATTATGATAATGTCTTTGAATGGTGTTTAGAAGTGATACACGTCAGGCAGTCAGTACTATGAATGTCAAGTTGTTCTCATCAAGTTGTATTTTCGGAGTTGCTCCTTCTCTGACACTCACCTGATGAAGGGGGTCAGCAGATGCCCGGAAACGTTGTGTTCCTCATGAAAGAAGTTGTCATTCAGAAACCAACCAACCAAGCCTTTTCCTGGTGAGGATCTTAATGACTTGGAGATTTTATGGGCGCTTGTAGACATAATGCGTATTTCGCACACATGCCCCAAGGAAGGAATTCTTGGTAATCTGATTGGGATTTAGGGATGCGTAATACGTTTTGTGTGTATTTTGAAGTTTTGCTAGAAATTGCTAGAAGTGGTAATGGTGCTGAACTGCTGTTTGGTTTGGTTGGTATTTTTTTGGTTACTTTTCCAGATTAAGTGCCTCGGGGTGTTCTTTACAATATTGGTCCTGGTTGGTTATGTAGGACCATATGTGACTTAGGAGGCCGGTCTTGATAGTAATATTCCTGAAACTTTGGAAATGTGAGTGTTCTTTATCCTGCTTAGGAATGTTTGTAGCGTCAGGTGTGTGTTTTAGTCCAGTGACCTCTGGAACATCATTCTTCTTGTTAGTTCTGGCGTTTCTGTCTCTTTTGAGTGTGTGCATTTGTCGTTTTGGTGTTGCCTTGTCAATATATTTTTGCATTAATGGTAGATGTTATGCATTAATGGTAGAAGTTGAGGGGGATACAGAAACGGGTTCCGTCCATGCGTCCGAAAACTTTGTCCGAAGCAGATCTGAACTATTTGTGATAGCTTAACCAAACATGTGCCTTTTTGGGGGGTTACAACCAGATATGGATTTTATTTTTTGCGGTTTCCATGAAACGTGACTTAGGTTATGATTACTACGATGCCATCTTGTCCGGAGCAAATCCTCCAAACTATACATTCTGGCTTCATAAAACTTGGTACACGTATCATGCAAGATTCCTAGATGTGACTCTCTGGGATTAGATCCAGATGTCAATATTACTTGTTGTGGTTTCCATGGAAACATGACTTACTCTTCGGTTTTGAGGATGTTATCTTGACCTTAATGACCCTTAATGACCCTTTTGGAAATTTTCACCAAGCTGGGCATATAGAAAGGTCTGGTGGTATACAGTGGTGCCTTTTGGTAGGTTTGGATTTCTGGATAAAATATTTTTGTGTCTTTCCATGATGGCAACATGTTCGACCTCGACTGAATTTGGTGGTAGTGTTCTTCTTAGGAGCAGAACTGTTAAACCTTACAATACTCTTCTTTCACTTTATATGAACACCAAAACATTGACATACCGTTGCCGTTGTCTTCTTGTTTAGTTTTGAAATTTGGGTCCTGTTTTGTAAGTTTTGGAATCATTTGTCTTGATGTGCTTTTGATTTCCTTCTTTGGAGTTAAAACGTCGCTTTGTTGCTTGGCTGACATGTTCGTTGCGAAAAACACCAACATGGACGGGGATCCATATGAACTCTACCATTTTGCCTAGGGGGTGTGGATCCTGAGTACTTTTTAGTAGTTTGTTTATTTGTTTATTTGCCTGTTGTATGTTTATGCTTTTATTGCTTGGAGCCGATTGAGTGACCTCTAAACATGTTCACGAGCCCGTTTTAAATGACCTCGAGTATGATGAGAAAAAAGTAAGGTCTAATAAATGTCTAGCTCACCCGTCTCACTAGCCGAACAAACTATGTCCTATGCCTTTGCAGAAATGAAACATGTCTCAAATCAAAACTCTGTCAGCTGCCATAAACCATTATAGGTTTCTTCTCCAAGCTGGTGTTATGGATCACTACCCCAAGGAGTCCTCGTATGAGTTACTCATGAAGAGCCAGGTACGAATGTGTCTTCAGCAATCCACGCTTGACTTAAGAGGCGACTATCGGGTGGTCAGGCTCTCTGATTTGGTTGACACATGCCACCGTATCCCATTCCTGTAGATCACTGCTCTTGTTGTTGATCACTGGATTGCCTGGTCCAGACTCGATTTACTGACGGCAGCCATACAGCTGGAATATTGCTGAGTGCGGCGTAAAACATCAATCCAAACGAAACACGGTACTACAGATGATACGAATTTTACGTACCTGGACCCATGCAGGAAGTGCGTTGGAAAAGCATTGTGGACGTCAAGACGGCAGTTAGCTAAGAAGGTTACGATAGAAAATATTTTATTAGTATATTCATGTACTATGGCAATATTTCTGAGAATCAAATCAAGTAGTATTAGCAAGAAGTATGACCGTGAGCCTCAGATGGAAAGAGAGTCCTTTTCCTTGAACGGTTTTTCATGAACGTTTACGGCACTTGTGTCTTTCACAACTACCAATAACTATGTTTTGGTGTAGGAAACAGTCTATCGATTGCAGTACTTCGGAATATTGGATTTCCGATTTAGGACTGTCAAAAACGGTATTACCATTTTCATTACGTCGCAGATGAAATAGTTATGTCGGCTTTTCGATGACAATTAATCGACACGATTTAAAAGAGTGAGTGATATCCCCATAAATCTCGAAGATTAACATGGATGGGAAATTGGTCGTGTTTGAATTATCAAATTTTGAAGGGATGGAAATAATATCGTGAGTTACAGATCTCAACCGCTTATGCCAGTGTGCATTTCTAATGGAAATGGTGATGAAATTTACGACAGACTTAGGACTGTATCTTGACTGAAGTAACATCAATGCTATGCGTGATTTCACAAGGAAGTTGCGCCGTTCTCGTATATATCGTCTTGCAAGGCATCCTTGACATGGCCATTAATGTTAGTAGTGTGCGGGGGTGCCGAGGGGATACGGTGTTAATCTGATGATGTGATCGTTGATTGATGTGGAGACGTGGGGTCATGGGATAGTGACTGTTGTGATCAGTTGAAGTGACGGATGATGTAAGTGACGTGTATTTGTTTCTGATTGATGTGGAGATGTTGGGTCATGGGATGGTGACTGTTGTGATCAGTTGAAGTGACGGATGATGTAAGTGACGTGTGTTTGATTCTGCCTCCAGTGTCTATGCTTTATTGGTAAGGCTATTCAAGGAACACGTACTGTATATAATACTAACGGAATTGAATTGATATACAACCAATGACTGGTTAATGGCGTAGTTAGTAAAGTGTTCGCTTTGGTCGTTGCCCGTAGTTCCACTTCCTTTACTATGCAAGACGGTCTATTAGGCCTAAATAGGGTGTGTTGGCACATAAATCATAAAGCACCAGCCTTATCAAAAGGTACATTTGAATGAAAGCAGTTAAGACACTCGTCCATGATTTTGTTACATCACAGTTAGACTATTGCAATAATCTTTACCGGTTCATCAGCGAAAACACTTGCGAAATTACAGAAAGTCCAAAGCTGTGCTGCTGGCGTGAATGCTTGGCCCAAAAACACACAATACATCACTCCAGTGGATACGACTCTACACCGTCCGCCTTCAGTATACATAAGTGATGTCACTTTACAGCCTCAGAAGAAAACTGAGGCCAAACTCAATGCCAGTGCTAAAATTCCATTGGCAAGAAGATAGAATTTTGACAGGGCTATTTCTAAACCAGGACCGTGTCTGTGGAATAACATTCAGAACACTGCCACCAAACATTCAGAACAATGAAGACTATGCAAGCGTGTATATTAAACAATTTTGTGATAATGCCTTTGCCTAAACGCCTTTTAGCAAAGTCTTTTGGAAAAGGCTCTGTATAAATAATATAAATAATATAAATACTAACTCTTATATTCATAAAGTCCAAAGTGTAGGGGGATATGCTTCCCAGGGAATTTTCTTCTTGGGAGAGGACGGAGGTGCACACGTCCCTCTCTGGATCCACCCCAGAAACATCACCATAGGAGGAGCTATCGAAACGTTGGCTCCTCATACAATGACGCTTCTTCACCAAATCTGTCCACTTGTCGACCCGTGAAGGTCCCAGGGTAGAATAGGCCTTCAGCAACCTATGCTTGCCATAAAAAGGCGGTTATGCGTGTGGTAAGAGGCGACTAACGGGATCGGGTGGTCAGGCTCGCTGACTTGGTTGACACACGTCATCGGTTCCCAATTGCGCAGATCGATGCTCATGTTGTTGATCACTGGATTGTCTGGTCCATACTCGAATATTTACAAACCGACGCCATATAGGTGGAAAATTGGTGAGTGCGGGCTAAAATTAAACTCACTTACTCGCTCGCTCGCTGGACGTCCACCTGTCGACCGTAGTTCGGTCCAAAACGGTTGTGTCGACGTCGATAGACACATTGCCTCCTATACGTCGTTGTAGAAGGAAACGCGATTCTGCACTGAACCAAACGCATCACCAGTTCCCCAGGTTCCATACTTATACCCTGTTGCACCATTGGATAAGTTGTTGTCGGTGTAGTCATGTGAGTAGAGGTAAAAAATTTGGACGATGTGTTCAAATTCTCACTCGCATCATGGAAAATCTCTGATTGTTTGATCGGAATTTATTCGAAGACGATGCAGCTGTCTTGTAATAGAGCATCCGTGACGTTGGTGAAACACCGAGGAGAATGGGTCCTGAGCAGGACTGGTCTCCTTTGCTCATTCGCCTCTGGGACTGAAGAGGGTATACTAAGGCCATAATCGAAATATGGTGTTGTGGTGGACGTTGAAATGTGTTGCAACGGCAGACTAGACCTCCACTTTTTCATTTTAATGGCGATATTTCGAGCAGTTGCATTCAATCTTAGCATTTTCATGATTTTGGGATCTTCGTGTCCGTTGTAAATTTCGTAATGAAATGGTGCTTTTGGTTTGGTCAGTGTCTCTGCACGTTTCCCACACATTGCGCGTGGATTACGTGGAAAACCTATTCTGCATGCATTTTTCATGGTTCGCTTTTCCTAAGACACATTTACAAAGACATTTTGGAATGAGTTAGCTGGGAGGTACACGTCAACCACGACATGATTAAACGGGATGCAAACCTAGAAATTGTCTTAGGACGATGGCTGTCAAAATATATCGAACAGCTGGAAACGTCCGTTGAACCAAACTCTTCCATTTTGCGTGTAACTTTCCATGCCAAAGACGTGACTGCGAATACGGCAATTTTATGTGTCAACCCCTTGGGTCCATGAATCAACAGGAAGGCCTAGTGGTTAACTTTGTTAGCTTTGAGATGAGGTAGCATAGTTGACACAGTCGTCGCCAATCACGCCAAAGTCCCAGGTTTCATTCCCACTACAATGTTTGTCGTCCGCATCTGTCCTGGGCCTAGATTTTGGAAGCTCTCTTAGCGCTAAGATAGTCGAAAGTTAATGGTAATGTACGGCACTTACGACTGTTTTAGCGCTAAGAGAGCGTCCAAAATATGGGCCCTGGGCCCCGGTTCTCAAAGCCATCGTAGCGTTAAGATACTTTAACATAGACTTACGGCAGCACGACGATCGCTTTGAGGAACGGGGCTCTGGCATTGCTGGAACGTTTTTAAAGACGGTGGAAAACCTCAGCCAGTTACTTCTTTTTCAACAAAAAAACAAAACTGATACTCTGAAAAACAAAATCCTTTATTTGAGAATGCGTCATTATATACAGTGGTGAGAATTGCATACAATGATGTGTCCACAGGATGATGATGATGATGATGATGAGTATAGTACATCGGGAGGATGAAGGCAAACAACACTGGCAACAAACAATGGTTACTTTCATATGACAAAACGTAAATAATTTCTTCTCAACCAACAATGTTATTTAATAACAGATAATAACGCGGAGCCATCCTTAGTTCACGTATACTTTCATGGCGGCTTCTTGTTGTGCCAGTTAGATCGTTACATGTGTGTTTAATCCAGACATGGGTAGACGTCGGATAGACTAGCTGTGACACTGACGTGATGCACGATTTCAGAATTGAAGCATAAAGCTTGCAGGGCTTTCGTGAGTTCCATCAAAATAGCACCTTTTTAGACAGTTATTGTGTAACAGTTAAAGCATATATTACGGCTTCAGCTGTTAAAGTGTTTTGATTTTTGTCACCAGGGTGTAGTTTTCTCGTCTATCGTTAAGGATACGCTAATTATAATGAAGTCCACTTAACGTTAGCGTTGTAGATGACCTTCGCCTTCCTCCGTTCGGAGAAGACACTAAGGATTGATGATAGGTGTTATCGTTTTGGAAAGGGGTCGTTGGGGAAGACAGAACCAAGTGTTAGCGTGTCACATTCGTGGTGTCATCACGAGTTCTCGGATGAGCCCATGGTGTGAAGGCCATTCACGACGTCACTCAGGACACCGCGCACCACCGCAGTCCCACCGTTACACGTGGAGCTTCTTTGTATCCCTAACAAAACACGAGTAGTGTAGTTCACAAAAGTAACACTGACATTCGGAAGAGCGGACGTCTTGAGACTAATATACCAACTTTTCTTTTTCTTTCTTTGAAGTTTTATGCGTTGGTATTTCTTTACAGACGTTTGTATAACAAAGCAAACAGTATAATACACACGGTGGGACATGGTTAAATCAATACTGGACTAGCGGTGCTCATTGACATGGGTATCAAAATTAATGCATTAATGCATATTCAAGTGCATTTATTGACTAAAACAAGATTACACACTTGTACTGTAATTGCTAAGGTCAAGGCTATATTTACACATGCAGTTCCTTCAAAATACACAGTATGAACAAAAATGGTATTGTCTCTCGTTCGTTCGTAACACACACGGATCTACTGACGTCTATTCAGAGTAGAGTATGTGTAGTGAAGAAGCATGACAACACAAACTTCCTGAAGTATCAGTAGGTCATATATTTGACTTGAAAGTGATAGATATATTCAGCACCAGTTCAGCAACTGACGTTAAGGACACAGATGAGATTTCGTTAGAGTTCAGTCACCAGTAATCCTCAAACACGTCCATACACCACGTCACTACAGCCTCTATGGTGTCACGTGACCACTAGACTTCGGCGCCGAAATTTTCGATGTTCTCTCAGCTAAGATAGTCGTAAGTTAATATATGGCTGTCTCAGTGCTCAGAGAGCTTCTAAAACAAGTTCCAGGGACTAGATGTTGATG
This sequence comes from Haliotis asinina, assembly GCF_037392515.1. Lineage (NCBI taxonomy): Eukaryota > Metazoa > Mollusca > Gastropoda > Lepetellida > Haliotidae > Haliotis > Haliotis asinina. The sequence goes on from NC_090291.1 coordinate 31,975,232, forward strand.
CTTGCTTTCTTGGCGCTAAGATAGTCGTAAGTTACTGTTAATGTATGACACTTACTTCTGTCTTAGCGCTAAGAGAGTTCCGGAAGTCCGGGTCCAGGTTTCTTTCCAGAAATATTTAGACCAATGAGTGCTCATATTACAAAGGCCTTGTGATCATCCCTGCACAGTGTAGGAGCCATTTCATTGGTTGATTATAAATACATGTCACATATTGGCTGAGTGTATGCATGGATGGGATTGAAGAACGTAGTCTACGTACATACATTCGAGAAATACTGATGACGGTCGAGTTCGTTCAATGGAACCATACTAAACAGCAAAAGAAACGCAGATTTCGAAATTTCTAATTGTGAGCTTTCATATTTATGTCTTGCATTTAGTAACTTGACAAAATCCGTTTCTTTTGCTGTTGAGTGTACATGGGAGGAACACAACAGCGACCTCAGCCTTGACCTTGAATCATTTTACACTGCATGACTGTGAAGCTGATGAGGAGAAACCGAATGTCCTTTCAATATCAAAGAGAAGCAGGTCCTGGATAACTGAATCTTGCATGGTTACTATGTAACACATTTAAATTGTGATCAATGTATAGAATGATGAGGTTTATTTTTTTAGGTCTGGTTGCATTTTACCTGCATTTTACCTATGTTGAGAAGGTCAAGATTGAGATTGTATCTGGAAAAGACGAAGTGCTGTTCTCAAGCTCATTTGCAAAGAATCCGGACTTCGTTCGCTGTATGGCCGCTGTGGATAATTCAAGCAGTGTGTATGCCTGAGAAGGTATCAACTGTGCTTTAATAGTCATACCCCTAACGGCACAGGGTGAATGTAGTCATGGAGCTGTGTCTTCAGTCCAGAACGTTGTTATATACTGCAGGTGGTATAACAAACCAACCATCTACCTGTACGGTGCTAATGCACTCTGAGGAACTGTGCTCAAGCTAGATTTCCACGCATTCAGCTGAGGGGTCAGAGCTGGAGGTGCGTGAAGTTGGTATCTTCAGGTCTACATCATGTTGAGCAATAGGTGGCACTGGCTGGTACCCATCAGTACCGTGGAAGCAAAGATGCAGAGAACTCGTCAATATGTGACAACCCACTGGCGTCAATTGTCGGTATGACGCGTTTCGTGGGAGGTCACACCCATCCATACTGGCGTTTTCGTTGGGACGACGAACTTAGTGGGAGATCGCAAGCAATCACACACGCGTATTTTTCGTTGGGACAACGCATTTCGTGTTCGGTACCAAACATTCACACACAAAAACCGTGGCAAATGACAAGGTAATACGTCCTTGAAATGGAAATACTGGAGTCGCCTGTAGGTCGTGGCGAAGGTCACGGCAAACGTCATTCACTCAACCATTTATACTGAATGAAGCGTTTCAACGTGTGCACAAAACGCTTCGGTCTTCATAATTCTAAATAAAGACACTTCCGCTTCTCCTGGCATACTCGAAGACATCATTGCAGATATTGTCTGTACATACAGAAACACTATTGCATCGAATACATGAGACACACAACATTCGCTATACGTTGGTCGATTCATGATAGTCATCCAGATTGATTATAATCCTCTTGCCGTTAAGGTTGGGCGTAGAGGGTGTGGAGTCAGGGAGGTCATCCTTCTGGGCGGCCTCGGTCATGGCGGACAACTTGTACTGAAGGTGGCGGTTGCCTATCTTCATGTTACGCTGCTTTAGGGTCTCAAGCTGCATGTACAGCCTTTTGAACTCCTCCTGAAACAAGACACATCAGCAGTGTACATACCTACTGAGAGCTGGTAGTTGCATGCAGTCAGGGTTAATACCTACTGAGAACTGGCAGGGTTAATACCTACGGAGAACTGGCAGGGGTAATACCTACTGAGAACTGGCAGGGTTAATACCTGCTGAGGTGGCAGGGGTAATACCTACGGAGAACTGGCAGGGGTAATACCTGCTGAGAACTGGCAGGGTTAATACCTGCTGAGAGGTGACAGGATTCATACCTGCTGAGAACTGGCAGTGTTAATTCCTACTGAGAGCTGGCAGCGTTCATACCTACTTAGAGCTGGCTGGGTGAATACCCACTTAGAGCTGGCAGGGTTGATGCTTACTGAGTGTTGAAAGTGTAAGATACCTACTGAGAACTGACAGTGTTGATACCTGAGTGTTAGCAGGGTTACATGTAGTTCATTCCCACATAAAACTGATAGTGTTAATACCCACTAAGAACTGGAAGGGTTGATACCTATTTAGAACTGGCAGGGTTAATACCTACGGAGAACTGGCAGGGGTAATACCTACTGAGAACTGGCAGGGTTAATATCTGCTGAGGTGGCAGGGTTAATACCTACGGAGAACTGGCAGGGGTAATACCTGCTGAGAACTGGCAGGGTTAATACCTGCTGAGAGGTGACAGGATTCATACCTGCTGAGAACTGGCAGTGTTAATTCCTACTGAGAGCTGGCAGCGTTCATACCTACTTAGAGCTGGCTGGGTGAATACCCACTTAGAGCTGGCAGGGTTGATGCTTACTGAGTGTTGAAAGTGTAAGATACCTACTGAGAACTGACAGTGTTGATACCTGAGTGTTAGCAGGGTTACATGTAGTTCATTCCCACATAAAACTGATAGTGTTAATACCCACTAAGAACTGGAAGGGTTGATACCTATTTAGAACTGGCAGGGTTAGTACCTACTGAGCGCTGGCAGTATAAATACCTACTGAGATCTGAAAGTGTTAATCACCTACTGAAGGTTGGCAGTGTTAGTACCTGCCGAGATCTGAAAGTGTTGATCACCTACTGAAGGTTGGCAGTGTTAGCACCTACTGAGATCTGAAAGTGTTAATCATCTACTGAAGGTTGGCAGTGCTAGTACCTACTGTGTTCTGAAAGTGTTAATCACCTACTGAAGGTTGACAGTGTTAGTACCTATTGAGATCTGAAAGTGTTAATCACCTACTGAAGCTTAAGGTTGGCAGTGTTAGTACCTACTGGGCTCTGAAAGTGTTACTCACCTACTGAAGGTTGACAGTGTTAATACCTGTTGAGAGCTGGTATGGAGAAAGAGCCAGTTGTAAATAACCAGAAAGGCCAGACACATGGAGCTAAATGGGTTCAGGAGTAAGCATAATTTTACTCCTTTTTCAACAATACTCCATCAATATAATAGACAGTGGGGTAGCTACATGACAACCCACATGCATACCTACAGGAACCCGAAACAGGGTTGAGAATGTGACGTTAGTACGTACAAGGGCGTTTCAGATATATTTCCTACAGGGCAAGTGACATCGTGGTCATGTGTTAGCAATAGCTTACAAAAGCCACGAGTCACTTACAGGTCTGTGTTTAGCTCAAATGACCGATCGTCTTTGGGGGTTTGACGTCAGTGAGTTCCAATAAACCAACCATTGAGGTGTATACGAAATGATATATAGCATCTTGAACCCAAATAACGAAACTCCAACACTGAGAACTGTATGCATTCCGTAAACTAATACAAGACCTGTGTTTGTTTGTTGTTTAACGTCGCACTCATCAATATTCCAGCTGTGTGTCGGTGGCCTGAAAATACTCGCCGCTGGACCAAACATGCCAGTGATCAACAGCACATGCATCGATCCACAATTGGGATACAGTGACGTGTGTCAACCAAGTCAGCGAGTCTGACCACCGGACACGTTTGTCGCCTTTTACGACAATCATGGGTCAGTGAAGACTAGCTCTAACCCGGATCTTCACGGGAACACGATCGGCGAAGTGGTAGTGTTTTCCCGCGGGGATTGGTGTGTTCTTCCGCAATGTTCGTTTACCATCACCCTAATTCACCAGCAGTAACTCTCCACATAAAACTATACGTCAATGGTTTCTTTCTCAGTGTAGATAATATATTCACGAGATCTCATTCTTACATCTCAAGACCCGTGAAGGTCCCGGGGTAGAATAGGCCAGCCCTTTAGCAACCCATGTTTGCCATGAAAGGCGACTATGCTGTCGTAAGAGGCGACTAACGGGATCAGGTGGTCAGGCTCGCTGACTTGGTTGACACATGTCATCGGTTCCCAGTTGCGCAGATCGATGCTCATGTTGTTGATCACTGGATTGTCTGGTCCGGACTCGATTATTTACAGACCGCCGCCATATAGCTGGAATATTGCTGAGTGCGGCGTAAAGCTAAACTCACTCACTCACTTACATCACAGCACAAAATTGTAATTCACATAGGTTACGTATAGCACGTGCTTGGATATGCAAATGCACAGCACGTGATCACATGGCGATGTTCATTGGACAAGAACTTTTAGCTGTGCCTCAAGCAGTGCGATATAAGTGTTTATCGCAATCACATTACACATGCAAATGCATTACGATACAGACATTATGAATGTGTACCTTGAGATCCAATCTAAGTACCTTTAAGTCCTTATCCAAGACAACTACCTGTATATCCTTCTCAAGAAAACTCTCGCATTCTGCCTCGTCAACACGGTCTCCATATCCGTTTGAAGACGCTGTGTTTGTCAGAGCAGTGGCTGGCTTGGGCCCGAGTGTGTATTTAGAGCCCCTACTCAGCATTGTTGATTGCTGTTGGTTTTGTTGTTCTTTTGCGCCAGAACTGGACTTAATCACAAGGTAGCACTGTAAAAAACATAAAATGTGAATATTATAAAATATATTTGTTAGAGACACAACGCTTTGCTGAACACATTGTATCGTGATTTGATATATATAACGAATTTCTGTGGCGCTTCGACCCTTATTCTGGAAACTTTTGTTGCCCTAACAATTCTTTATTTTGATCGTAGCGTGTGTTAAGAATGGGATTAAGAAGTTCGTAGGGCTACGAATGTTTTGAGAATAGCTAGTCTGGTGTGGGAGATAATTTGAACCTTTTTCTATCACAAAATTTGATGTACGATATTATCGATAACACAATTTTCATATCGATATTATTTTTTCTTGTAGTGGAATGAATACGTGAGTAAGGTTTTATGCCGCTTTTTACAATATTCTAGCAATATCACGGAAGCCATGTCGACGATATTTCTGATTATCGATTATCGATTATTTCCCTCAGTAAAGCAAGAATCACAGTCAAGGTGAACCTCAAGGGAGGCCACTACACACAGCAAATAGCAGAGCTTTAAATAGCAGGTCATTAGAGTTTGGTGCTAACACATCAGACAACCAAATCATAGCAAATCGTATCTGGGGCTCTTCGATTATGTCGTTTCTGGGAGACCGGAGGGCGTTGGACACCTACCTTGCTACCAAAGAGGAATGCCAATGTGACCGTTGTCGTCAGCTGGGTATGAATAAACAGCACTAAATACAATAGATCTGGGTTGGTTGGGAAGGGATCTTTCAAAAATATCCTGAAATAGAAACAAATACCACGTATCATATTAATAATTAGTAAATTTTAAAACCGTTGATGTAAAATGATCACAATAACCTTGCTAGTACGAAAATATGTTGCAATATGAAAAAAGAATGAAAAGAAAACCCCCAAAAATATGTATATTAAAAAGCCCCAAACCCCACCACACACACAGACACACACAAAAACAAAAACAAAAACAAAACCCAAACAAAAAAGAAAACCAACAAAAAAGCAAAACAACCAACAACAACAAAACCAAAACCTCCAAAAACATATGCAGAAGAATGTTCGGCTATGATGAAGCTGGCATCGTGATGACAACGATGCTTCACGTGTATGCCTAGCATCCCTTGATGCCTACAACCCGTGGAGTTCGGGTTACAACTGATCTTCAGTAATCCCCGCTTGTTGTAGGAGGCGACTGACGGAATCGGGTGGTTAGACTCGCTGACTTGGTGGATTTATGTCGTATCTGAATGATTCGATGAATGTATCGTGTCAAAGGTTGATGCTAACCACTGTATTGTCTGGTCCAGACTCGATGATTTTCAAACTTCTGTCATATAGTTGTTTTCTTTTTGAAAGCTTTAAAGAATAAAAAAACTAGGCTTTGTGTTACAATGCTCGGAACTCGACCTTAAGTGTAGGAATTCGCTATGATCACTTTATGAAATGGAACGTGGCTTTTTAAGGTAAGATTACTGTCTTCCAACTTACAGCCTTAATTTGTTTCTACCATTACATTTGAACGGAACTTGGATGTTTGGATTGTTGTTTAAGACCGCTCTAAGTAATAGTCCAACTGTATGGCGGGGTCTGCGAATAATCTAGTCTGGACCAGACAATCCAGTGATCAACATCATGAAGCGAGCCTGACCCCCCGATCCTGTCAGTTGACTGTTCGACAAGCCCAGGCTGCTGAAAACAATGGTAACAGGCACCATCACGGATCAATCTTTGAAAAACGGATCTAGCACAATGAAATGTCAGCTGTAATCCTGAAGGACCACAGATGTTCCCTGAAATCTCAGAGGACCGGCAAATGTTTCGTGATTTGCAATGGCCTGCAGGTGACATAGGGAAACCTAACCCCCTCTTGGTTTAAGAGCTTCAATGACCTTAAGGGTGCTATCTTAAGCACAGGGACTCATACAGCACAACCGTCTTCTGCCCGATTGCAGATGGTAATGATATGTTTAAGCAACTCGATACAAAAAGAGCATTAGGATTTGAAAACTGATACTGCAAAAGGAGACACTCATGTATGGAACAATCGATTATTTTGCCATATTAAAGGTATTAATTTCTCCCTGATTTGGAGCAAAACTGATGCTAGATTATGCTTAAATTATCTCAGATTTAGGTTTTATTTTCAAATTTCCGTCACATTTCCTGTCGCTGAAGTGCATCACGCCACAAGGAGAAGCACATTGTCAGAAAGATTTGCTTCTCATCTTGGGCTTGGCGTTCACCTTTAAGGTAAATTCATTCATGGGGTTGTTTAAGATCATTTGTAGCCGAAACATGTCAAGTGAGTGTGTTTGATATACCAAGATACCGTACTCTAATATTCGTCTATGAATCAATTTGAACTTCGAAATGTTTCTGACAAAAATATTCGTTGAAGAAAAATGCCACCGCAAATTTGGAAAAGATCCCACAGCCATTTCAGCTAACAATAGTCATTGGCAGCCTTATTTATTTATTTATTTTCTGAAATAGATCGATTAATACTTTTGCGTAAAAGTAGTTGAAGTGGTTTTGGTACGAAGATTTTTCCCACTGTGTCGTGACAACATATTGCGAGTCCCATTAAAACAAGAGAACAGTCGAACATGGACATATTGCAATCAATTTGAAATTCAATCTCCGAGTCCAGTGTTACGTGACAGGAAAGGGACACTACTCTGTTTTTTGTGACGTTGCGCCTTAAAACACTGACTAAGTCACAGATAAACCGAGGACGTCACTACTGGTCTTGCTACCTTTGTTTGAGGGTATATGGACATCGACTTCTACGGCTACAGCGTCAGAAATATATTACATATTTAATCAGAATGTTAGAGACGTATTAAAGGTTGAACTTACATTGACACATTGAGAAATAAAGAAAGTAGAAATTCGTTGTATATTGCCCAGCTTATAAAACGGCTCTCGTTGAACTCTGATGGCGCCTTCCGTACGACTATACAGAGCCTCACGCCCCACAGTAAAAACAACAGCTCCGCTGAAACAAAACAAAAAAGAGCATGAGTGAATTCAGTTTCACGCCGCTCTTAGCTATATTCCAGCGATATCGCGGCGGGAACCCACTAAATCGGCTTCACACATTGCACCCATGTGGGGAATCTAACCAAGGTCTTCGGTGTGACGAGGGAACGCTTTAACCACTGGGCTATCCTTCCGAACCTTAGACGTATGTAAAAAATATGGGTATCATTGTTAAGTGTATAAAAGATGTGGTAAAGAGGAAAGAGTGAGTGGGTTTAACTCCGCTCTTGGCAACCTTTAGCACTATGTCAGCAATATCACGGGGGACACCAGAAATGGGCGTGACTCAGTGTACCCATGTGGGAAATCGAACCAGCGTATTTGGCGTGACGAGCGAACGCTTTGACAACTATGCTACACCATTGCCCCCAAAAGAGAAAAAAAGTTATTATACATCGTACTGATATTTAACTCGTTACCTACCTCCCCCTACACCGTGTTATCGATATCCTAACCTCCGAAGAATTTACTAATCACATGTTGTTTCAGATGTGACATTTACTTCTTTTTAATCGCGTTATTAGTAAACCGATTTTCAATGATCCATATACTAGATCTTCCAAGGATCTCATTTTCCAAGGATTTAATTGCGCGGGACATGCAAGCATAGCGCCCTGTTGACACTCACCAATTACCGCGGAGTGATCCCACCAATCGGAAGAACACTGGTACGCCTTGAGGCCGCTTACATCTTTACCTAAAACATAAAAAGCGAATCGAGGATTAAATTATTATCAAATCACTTGTTCATATGGGAGTTACTCCTAATTCCACTAATGACAGCTGAGGTTTTCTGGCTCTGCAGCAAAACAAAGACGATTGAAGCTGTGTGCTCTTGATTCTCTTGGTTCGAGATCAAACACGATGGGGTCGTCATGACACAAAGTACTGACCCCAGATGTCAGTCCTCCTCTTAGAGAATACTTGTCCATTTACGTGATGTCGGACATAAAAATAAGACTTCATAGCAGAGACAAATCGATGTACTGTAAGAAACGAATTACTCTTATATGCAGACTAACGCAGAACTTAACCTGAAACGGAAATTATTCGAGATGTCAAAGGCAAAACAGATTACTGCGTGTCAGTGAGTGAGTGAGTATCGTTTTATGCCGCTTTTAAGACTACCCGAACAATAGCAGGACGGGAGACACCAGAAATGGGCTTCACACATCGTACCCACGTGGGGAATCGAACCCGGTTTCCAGGCGTGACGAGCAAACGCTTTGACCATTGTGCTCACCCACCTCCCCCGTGTGATTCAGGAGAATCACATAGTGAGAAGCAGCTTTGACCTTCAACAAAGAATCGTTCGTACGCTGCTACGAGAGATATTACGCCCTTTCACTTTGTCGTGAAGCTGTTTTCTTGACAAAATGAGCTAAGCATTCTATCCGCACCGATCAGCTGAACAATAATACATTTTCTCTCACTTTTCGACTAAATATGGTGTAGATGTTACAAAATTGTATTTTATTACTTCTGAGGAAGACCGTATTGTTCACATACTGGGTTCAAGTTGGTTCGTTTTTGTTTAAAGACGCGCACCCGATCCTCTTAGTCAACTCATGTGACAATCCTGGGTTGCTGAAGACCAGTTCTAACCGGTCTGGATCCCTCTGGATCCACCTATATTACCCAGAAAAGATACACCGCCTAATTAGTTTGGCATATCATGTTTACATACGATCTACTGTGCGAAGCGGTAGTAAAATGCCTTCTCGCGACGGTCACGGCCAACGCTGGCAGTAGTCTTTGCAAATTGCTCGAACACAACACAACCATTCATGATCAACAAAACAGCATCACATCGTGAAAAATGTCAAAAGATTAGGTAAAATGATGTATACTGCTGAGAAATGGATTTTGCATCATAAACGTTTAAAAAGTTTTCAAATAGTCGCGGAATCACTACAAGCTGCAGATCTAAATCCACATTCCCACGCTTATGCGAGCACCCATCTTCCACTAAAACCAACCACCCAACAAACAACTCATTTCCAAAATGGCAAACAAAAACAACAAATGAACAAAAACATCAGAATTACGAAAAACAAAATAAATCCGAATCCAGTCAAACGAAACAACACCATTTTCTATTTTCCATTAAGCCTAGAACTATCCAAACCAGAAATCAAGTTTTATCATGAGACATCATGTCAGAATTTTACAATAATCACTAACGCGGTTTTATGTTGCATAGCCACTTCCCTTTAGCCTGCCCGAAAGCCTATTATAATATGTAGTATGTTCACGTGTTTGAATATCTGTTCGGTCGAAATATGCAGGGGCGGATGCTTCAAAAGGCTTGAAACTAATTCACCACCACCTTCGTGATATGTCAATAGCGTATGTCAAAATTGTTTTACAGAAATGTTGCAATAAAAGAACACAGAGGATCCAATTGGTGAATATTTGGAAAACCAGAGAACAACGGTTTGAACTAAGGGTCATAATTTGTGAATATTCGGATCCTGACGCGGCAAAGGGGCACAGTCCAGCGACACCTTTTACCTTAAGGCCAACGATATCACGCTTAACTATTTCGAAATGAATGAGCTACTGGGTTATAAATCGCTTTGAACATATTCAGTATGTCTTAAAGTATTTTTACATATCTTTGTGACATGCTTGGTATAGACCATTTACTGTAAACCCCACAGCCTTGGTCAAAGTTCATTGTCAGCTAGTAGGTAACACGTGTGGCTGGTACTACTTAGATTTGCTATGTCGCACTCGGAAATTGGTATACCATTGACCCGTGAAGATCCGGGTTGGAACTGATCTTCAATAACCCATGTTTGTCGTAAGAGGCGACTGACGGGATCAGTTGGTCAGACTCAATGATTTGGTTGACACACGTCATCGTATCCCATTTATGTAGATCGATGCTCATGCTGTTGATCACTGGATGTTTTGGTCCAGATTCGATTATTTCCGGGATGCCGCCATATATGTCTGGAATATTGCCTGGTGCGACATATAACTGAACTCACTCGCTAAGTATTTCATAAATTTCCGTGTGTACTTCATCTACCGTGACACAATCAAACGTGAACTTCATACAAGAGAAATGAACTGATGATCTAGAAAATACATGTACAGTCAGTGAGGAGCCAATGTTACCACCACGCCGTAGGGGCGTGACATCCAGTTATACACAGTCAGCTAGTATCTGCATCTTATGTCCAGTCTCGCACACAAACACTATGGGTAGCATAACACATCAGTCCCCAACGGGGCATCGGGGTGGAAATGATGAGATTACTGTGTCGACAAAACCCCCTCCCCATTGTTTGTAACGTTTCCTCATACCCCGACCACACATACCGTGTTTTTGTAAAAATAAAACCAAACCATACCCCAACCTTTACAACAAATGGCCATTCCCTTGTGTTTGACAAATTGGAAGGTGTAATACTCTATACGTGTGTTAGTACCACGCGCTAATTCTTATCTGCCCACTTCAATCTTCAGTTTAAATTAGACTGTGGCACTAACACCCTGACTTTCGCTGTGCCATTTTCTCATGATTCCACCTTAATCTCAGCCCAATACCGATCACAAATAACTGACCAGTCCCTAAGTATTTTAAAGGCAATTCCCTCCGTATTTTTAAGGCAATTCCCTCCGAGTGCCAAACAATTCTGCCAACAACTGTGAGTGTCTTGATCTCACTCTGTATCCTCAAGGTGGCGTAGAAAGTCTCCATTGGAGACACAATTTCAACCCATGCTTGAAATTCCTTTGAACCTTGCTCGCCGAAACCTGTGTCATTCTCTGTTGATTCATTAGAATTTTCTCGAATTTCTTATGAGAAATGCCTGTATTTCCTCAATGGTGATATTCGGCAATCTCCGTTGTCTTGGATCATCTTCTGAACTGAACCGCCCACCTTCTACCAGGATGAAAGGGAGATCCTTCGTGTAGTAACGACGGCATGGATGGCGAGTGTCCAATTAGCTGAATATACATATTGACAAGGGGTAGAAGCAATTTCCATTTTCAACAACAGAATACCAACGGATTTCTGCCAAAATAACCTGCCTTATTCTGTATTAGTTTCAGATGCAGTTTGTAAGTATGGAGGGTTTGGTTGTTAATTTATGCCGAACTCCTACTTCAAACTATATGCCGGAGACTCTTACGTAGTCTAGTCTGGACCAGAAAATCCAGTGATCAAAAACATGATCATCGATCTACGTAACTGGGACACGATGACATGTCGCAACCATGTCAGCGAGTCTGACCACCCTATTCCGTCTTTTACGACAAGTATGGTTTGCAAAGGAACAATCCTAACCTGGATCTTCACGGGTTGCAACTATGAAAGGTCTTGTACTCATAAGCAGTCTGTTACTGAAGTACTACAAATCGCAGAGACTAAGAACGTGTCAGCCTCCTCTGACTGATATCCTTTGTCTTTGTCTTTGTTTAGTTGTTGTTTAACGTCACATTCAATATTCTAGTTACATTATGACATTTTGAAAACAATCTGGTATGGGTCAGGCAACCCAGTGAGTGACATCAGGAACATATATCTACGCAAGTGGTATATGATTACATGTATCAACCCAGTCAGAGCCTACAATCCAATCCTGATAGTTTTACGACAAGGCTGGTTTGCCAAAGACCTGTTATAATAACACGGATCATCACAGATCTTGCTCGTTGAAACCGAACAAATATAAAACACTTCGAAATGAAAGCAAGAAAACCTGAGCTTTACTCGACTCTACCTTTCGAAGAAAAACGTCAAATCATGATTCCTGATAGATGAAAAAAAGTACAATTGTACTGTTTTCCTTCTCCAAATTCCTGCAACACGCAGTTCTTGAGACAAACCGTTAATGGAATAAGGCCGTGTTTATGTCTGATCAGTCATCTGTTAGAACCTGCACGTACACATCTACGTCTTCGTGAGAGCTGGGACTTGTTTTTCTCACGGATACCTGCCGACTCTGCATATATCGCAACTCAGACGGCGTCTGTGCTTTGATTGGACAATTTCCTCAGGAGGAAATGAAGAATGTACACGAAACTGACTTCTTCCAGTTCAGGATTCCCATGCGAGTCTGTGAATTATTGCCAAGTACTTACACATATGGAGATGCTGCAGAAAATAATCATAGTTTGGAAAGTAAGCACCTGAGTTTTAGAAATTGGTGAATATTCACATGTCACTTGAGCTCGGTGATGATTTACGGCAAGTTAGGTCTCACAATATTGTTTGTAACATTTGGGTAGCAACAACAATAATAAATCTAATGCTGCAGCTTCTGTTGCAGCTCATGATGACGACGATTATGACGTTGTAGGTGTTGTTGTTGATGATGATGATGCATCCCGTTTACGTCGCTTTAAACTAAGTTTCAGCAAGATCACGATCAAGATACATTGTGCCCATATGAGGAATCGAACCCGGGTCTTTAGCGTGATGAGCGAACGCTTTAACCACTTACCTACCTCATCGAAGCTGAATCAGGCAATGATTTCGTGTGCTCAGTAATATTTAATATCTCCGGCTTGGCAATAAACTAAAATATCCAAGTTTCTAGATCAAAGATGAGCTGTATATATATAACAGAACACGACCAGGTCTGGATCATGTAGAGTCAACTGACATTCCCTTAACAACAAAGACCACAATCAGTTTCAAACATGTGGGTTGGTACATCTAGAATATTGACACTGGACTATTAACAGCGACTGATGAAACTAGATGCCAAACAATCTCATCCTGCACCTCCTACCCCGGGGAAATCAGGGGAACCTGCATACGTTCATCATCAGCAACAAACCCACGTTTGAAAGTTGATATGGAATTGTTAAATGTGCAATTTTATTCTTGCCCAGCCGAAAGGCTATGCATTATATTTGATGAAAAGTACACGGTATTCCAAGGGCTTGGAACGAGAGAATTTAGCGCTCGGAGACATCCCAATGTTTATCTCGATGAATATTGGCTCACATTGTGGAGAGAATGTGGGGATGCATTAACGAGATTTAGGGGACAGCCAGTGAGTAAGGGAGTTTAGTTTTATGCCGCACTCATCAATATTATAACTATATGGCGGCGGTCTGTAAATAATCGAGTCTGCATCAGACAATCCAGTGATCAACAACATGAGCATCGATCTTCGCAATTGACATGTGTCAACCAAGTCAGCGAGCCTGAGCACTCTGCCTCGTTAGTCGCCTCTTACGACAAGCATAGTCGCTTTTCATGGCAAGCATGGGTTGCTGAAGGCCTGTTCTACCCGGGGACCTTCACAGGTCGGACAGCCGGTGAAGCTGCACAGCTCTGCTTACCTGATGAACAGTGAACAACAAAACAGGGGCACTGGGGGGCAAGATCAAGTCCAAGAGGTGCAAAGTTCCCCTTGTGGTAGGAACCCATGACCCGTGTTCGTGGTCTCGATGTTTATGGACGGTAAACGTCTAGAAACTGCATTAGAAACCATTTAAAATTGACAAATGCCGATATTACTTTAATAAACAACACCACATATTACGGAAACGGCGTCAACCACATAACCGCCTACATCGGGTTGAGTGAGGGAGTGAGGGAGGATGGGCTGGGGTTGATTATTGACTGATTGATTGACACCGAAGAGATCCCGGAGACGTCAAATGTGGATCAGACAAAGAGTGTTCGAAAGCTCAAAAGAAGTTCGAGAGCTCAGACTGAAACACGGTCACTGGATCCTGATGTCCGTCAGACTATAAGGAATCGCCCTTAATGACCAGACAATCACCAAAACAGTTTCTAAACTAAAACATTTCTTTCTTTGAAAGAGCCACATGATCTTAGATTTGGAAGCGTCCAATGTTCGTTACTCACAGCTAACTACCAGACAAATACAAAACATACGTTACGTTAAATACAAAACTAACGTCAAAATCATGATTCATACTTACCACACAACTGTCAACAGAGAGGACGAACGACGTAATTGAAATGATTCGGTTTGTTGACAAGCGCTTACGTCTTGTGACCCCCCGTACCATTAACAAAGCGACACTCCTTCTACTTAACTGAAATCGCTGGATAATTTTCGAAACGCGAGACAGGGCAAATTGTGTTGATCCTCCTGGTCACTGTCTAGACCTTGAGATCATAGAAAGCGTCCCTCGTTTGGTCTACGTGTACGTTTTCAGATATCAACAGTGGTGGGCGGAATACATGGTTTTAGGAAATATATGAAGGTTCCAGAAGTGACGTCTTCTCGGGTCAAGAGAATTTACAGTCTGTGAAGTCCTAGTGCCCACATTTGCCGAGTTAGGGAAGAATGGCGACGTCATATTTTGCCTCCACTAACGAGCCTAAGTATAGTCCGAAACGAAATTGACATCAATATGGCGACTGCCGCAGATTTCGGTCGATTGAAAGATTTACATTGCATGTGTACCGTCAACTCGACGTCGAGAGATATTTTTCAAATCGTTTCATGTTTTCAATGAAAGTGCTCAAGTGATTTGATGCGGTCTGTGAGGTAAGGCAGGTTTTATTACAATATAGATCTTGATTATCAATCGGATCGCTTTGACTGGGCGCCGTGAGTTAATTTAAAGCATCTGCTGGTGATATGAGGTGGAACCTGATTGGTGAATAAGAGAGACGTCAAAGGGACATAACTCATGTTATTCACACGTGGCGTTACCATCGATCCAGACTTGTTTGGTAAAGATGGAAACGGGACTTCTGAAGTCATTTGACTCCCTTTTTCACGCCAAAATGAACTGATAATTTACGAAAGAAGGGATAAATGAGGTTGATTATCGTGATGACTGTCTAGACAGTGAAATAGAACGCGTTCATCGCACAATGCCATTCAGAAAGTGATCAAATGAAACATAGGATATAGCTGGGATAACGCTTTCTCAATAAAGTATAGATTCTTGAACTTTTTTTATTGAGTCCCACCCGGGATTCGAACCCACACTCTCAGAGTCATGCGCTTAATTGCCAGTACACAAAGTTACCCAGCTGCTCTACTCAGACACCATAGGTTCAACGACAAATTCAATGTAAACTGGCACGGCTCCCACGGCCGAAAGCTATAAATGCACAGTGTCATTTAGACAGGGGACAAGTGTAATATATATGTGGGCTATATTTGAGACTCTACGTTCCCAATAAAGTACAAAATAGAGTACTTTTGAAGGGGTTGTGTCCCATCCCTCACTCCGAGAATTAGTCCCTTAATGACCAGCAGAAATGTAGTCAGACAGTTTTCGGACTAACATGAGGTCTGTATAAGTGGATGACTATGGTTTATATATAGTCAATGACTATGGTACTCCAGTTTTTTACGACGGCGATGTAGAAACAAGAGCCACGTATAACTTCCTTCTCTACTAGTCTTAGAAGGGAGCCGATATCAGCGTTGATACATTATCAGCAAAATAGCAACAAAGTAACTAACATCGACTCTTCGCAAAACAAATGAATGATCGATAGCATGAGCAGCGATCTATAACTTTGCATCGCGATGACTTAAGCTCACATCTGTTAACAATTCAGACATTGTTCATGATCAAGAGGGTAAACTCCAATAAAATAATTCAACTGAATTATTTTCAAAGATCCTAGATATATTCAGGTATAAGAGGGTGGTTGATAGCCCTGTGGTGAAAGCGTTGGCCGTGATAGGCCTCGCAGCGAGTTCTAACATGGACATTGTACAAGGAGATTACATCTAGTATTCCAATAATATAGCTAACACCGGTGGAAAAACAACACCCACTTTAGGCTCATCGCAGACATGGTTACTTAGGAAAGATGCCAAATTGGTTCCGACTTCAACCCGGTATTTCTGCGAATCAAACTGACCATCGGCTGACCCGCCGCCAGCGATGAAGCCCCAGGGGTGAAGCACCTTCAGCACCATGTCACATGACCCTCTTCTGAGATCGACGTTACATCGTCCGACATTACTCCTAAGTGAAATTGTCCGGCTTGGCCAAGTCCGGTCTAGCCAAGTCCGGCGAAGGACTCCGGCCAGGCTGCATTGTCAATACCACGTGGAATTACCCAAAGTAAAGGTCACTTTGTCCCACATTGATAGAATATCTTGGAGGATTAAGTAAAGAATCTTAAAGCTTTATGCATTGATTATAGGCAATCAATAAGTGTCTAAGTCGCTTGCTGCTATTTCGGTAAGTCATCTTTGGCCGATGTCTGGAATTTGTTTATTTTTGTAGTGGGAGGTGAAAGAAACAGCTAATGACAAAGTCACGTGTGGGCAACGAGAGAGATCATTGTTGGGGAGGAACTGTATAGCCGGGAAGAGCCAACATGAGACGTGGCTATTGCTCTAATGTAGGGGCAATGGTCAGTGTTGACCAAACACACTTTGATAACCTGCTTCGGCCGCTGAGTGATTTCGAATCATTACTTATGGGTGAGGGCCATGTCCGCGAGCTTGTGATTCCGAGTGTTTGGAGTCAGACAGAGGAGTCTTGAAGAGAAGGAATGGTAAATTAATACTCTGTGTGTCTTACTGTTCCTCCACATGAGAGCGAGTGAGTGAAGGGAGAGGAACGGAGTGAAAATAGCGTGTGAGTGAGTGAGTGAGTGTATTTCATCACTGTCATCAATAATCGAACTAAATCTTTTTGAATATTTGGACAAAGAAAGCGAGTTTCTATTATTTAATTTAACTCTTCTCCTGAAAATGGACATAACTGACAATAAGTTTTCACTTTCTACTCTAACAAGAACAAGATAGACATTTCTGAGACAAGTGTCACTTGGACAAGTATACAATCCCATTCTCGTATGACACTGACATCAGCACGCGAATGCGAATTATGTCTTCAGCCTATAGTAATGACTTCGGTGTTTCCTGTTTACATCCTAGTAATGTTTAATAGTGTTTTAATTCTTCTCTGAAAATATGTCGATGATTCTTCTTTGTTAGTTAGGTCGTGTGTATGTGCGTGCGTGTGTGCGTGCGAGTGTGTAATTTTGTCTTCACGTATCTTTCCACAGTTTAAAAAGATATGGAAATATATTTGAAATGGGAAAACATTCTCTTGTCTTTCTCGACCAGATTGGAAATGTACATCATGGCAAAACAAACCTGCATTTCTTACCAATCTAATTTCAGTTTTACACATCACAGTGACCATAAAATCTAATACATTCCTAACAATATTAGTAACACAATATTTCTTCACTGTTCAGACAAAGGTTATATTGACATGAACAAGTGACAGACCCAAGATTAAATAACCCTCCAAATTGACAACCGGGCGTGCTGAATCTATCATTACGCCGTGTCGATCTCTCAAGGGAGACGGCTGATGATGTGGGGGCGAGATGGGGAGATTTTCCGTGACAGCAATAACATCTGGGAAAAACAAAACTTCGTTGCTCCGGAAACGTCATGATGGAAAGGTTCCTACTAGACTGTCTGCGAATAATTGGCTTTGCGTTATTGCTGAACACTGTTCTAAAATATTCCAGCGATCTGGAACAGTCGTGTTTGAACCAGACAAGCCAGTGATGACATCATAAGCATCGACCTACGCAACTTGGAACCGATGATATGTGTCAACCAAGTCAGCTAGTCTCACCACCCGTGACCGTTAGTCGTCTATTACACGTAGTACTGGTGATGGTTAATTACTTTAGTCCGGATCTGCAAAGGGTGTCTATGAATGAATGAAACATCAGATAATTCCATCCAAAAAAACCCCAATAAACTTCTCCTTTAACAGCGGTGAGCAAATTGTTCTGTCTAAAATACAAACCCAGTAAGGAAATTAAGAAAAATAATTTCGTCTTAAAATTTGTGAACAATGTATTGTTCCTGATATCAATCTCCTACCCGTTGTTAGGACTTCCAAATCCCCGTGCAACCGCAGAGACTGGTTGGTCGGAGTTCAATGTCAATTCTATAGCGATTATAGATAACCACACACCCCGACACCCCGTTAAGCTGAATGTTTGCCTAAAATACTCAGCACAGAGGTCCACTCCCCTGTTACAAATACGCGTGAGGAATTTCAGAAGACAAGATGGTAGACAAACAGCTTGTGATCTTGCATTTTTAAATAGACTTTTATACGATGATCGAATTCAGACCAAGTCAACTTGTATAGATAATGCATTATGAATGACTAAATATTGCTTTATGCCTCGTCAGCGATTTTCCAGCTATTCGCGGCGAGAATACTGTATTCATCTGACGCTAAATTTCGCCTAGTGTTAATTAGACATATGTGCCACTTTTGTGAGATCACGTGACACTCCTGGGACAGCCTACGACTGCATTCAAAACAGATGTCACCCGACACAGTATTTTAGCAGAATCATGATACGGCTCGTCAAGTCATTTGTATTGACATAAAATACTCATGGGATGACTGATCTGATTAGTTATTGTTTTATGCCGTACCAGCAATATTCCAGGTAAATAACTCCAGTCTCTAAATAATCAAGACCGTACCAAACGAACCAGTGATCAACAGCATGAACATAACCAGGGAAAGGGTCTAACTGAGTGAGTAAGTGAGTATGGTTTTACGCCGTTCCTAGCAATATTCCAGCGGTATCACAGCGGGGGAGACCAGTGGTGGGTTTGACAGGTTTTAGCCCTGTGGGAAATCGAACCGGGTGTTCTGCGTGACGAACGAACGCTTGAAGCACGAGGCTACCCCACAGCCCCGACATGAAGGAGTAACCATACACTGAATTCACACATGATAAAAATCAGTAACTAGTGCCAGTGATAACCTACAATAGGTCTCCTCCATTTTGTGTCGGCGATTGATCTCACATAACGGTAAAGGACAATGCACTACAATTGTACATCGCATGTTTCAGTTTGCTATCAATCATTGAATGTGACACCTGTCAGATTTACTCGTGTACCGCCGTCTGTGAATAGCTCGATAACTGTTCATCATTAGTGCAAGATGTGCAATATATGTGTAACTTCAGACCACGTCGTTGATAATAATATACAAAGATGTTGGACTTTAATGTGGTTTTATAAGTATAATTACGAAGGCATATCAAATGTTTCATAACCAAGTGCACTGAGGTCAGGGAGATACAGTTAACGTTACGTAATGTTAGTTTTTCGGCACGAATGAGGCACTGGATGTGCTGGTTGTGCTGTTTAAAGAATTCTTGATGTTTCTTGAATAACATTCTGCAATAAGTGTGTCGTAATAATTCCTTTCATTGGGAGTTTGCATAATTTTTCTTTAGGTAGTTCTCTTTCCAACACGACCCTTGAAGATCCGGGTTAGAATTGATTTTCAGTAACCCATGCTTGTCATAAGAGGCGACTAACGGGATCGAGTGGACAGGCTCGCTGACTTGGCTGACACATGTCATCGGTCCGATGAACATGCTGTTGATCACCGTATTGCCTGGTCCAGACTGGATTATTTACAGATAGCCGCTATATAGCTGGAACTAACTTCACGCACTCACTCTTTCCAATACTCTGAATGAGTGAGTGAGTGAGTGAATGATGAAGTTGTGTGAACGGGTCTGAGTTTGAAGAAGCAAGTGTGCGAGTGATAGAGTGGACGAATGTGTGAGGTTCGGTGAGTGAGCAAGTGAAAGAACGAGTCAATGAGGTTGGTGATTGGGATGGGATGGGATGGGAAAGTGAGTGAGGAAGGGAGGGAGATTGTGTGTGTGAATGCAGGTGTCCTGTATGCGAGCCATTGAGGTATATACGATGGGTGATCAGGTCATTAGCGCCTTTACGTTTTAAATAACTCATATTCCAACAATGGTCCACAGGGTTTGTGAAAAGCTTCCCGACGTTTTCCAACTACATAAGTATGAAAAGTTTAATTTTTCTTCGTGTTGATAACATGCCGATGCCAAGTAAAGACAATGTCAAGTGAAAGCTGCATCAGATACAGGCATGTATGTACCGACAACTATTCACGGACCAAAATCGAAATAAGAAACACAAAAATGTTGGCCAAGTTATTGATGAGATTAGTTTTCTCTCCAGAAGATTGTCAGATTGTACAAACCAGTTTGTCAGATTGTACAAACCAGTTTGTCAAACCAACAGAAACATTTGGAAATGTTATTCGCAAACTCTGTATGTCGCGTGAAGCCATGTTTCCTGTCAGTGGGTGTGAATTGTCCACTCTTGTAAAGTCAACTATCCCTCCGCCTCCACAGCATTGTCTGGACTCAAGGCACCAGCTGTTGAAGTGTTCCCATGGTGCCCGAGAGATTGCAGAGCCATAAGCGACATATATACCGTTATGCGAGCATACTACTAGCCAGTGCCAATGCATATGAGAAAAAGTAATATTCATCCATACAGATGAAACATTTCCGAAGGAATGGAATATAGTGTCACATTCCCATATTTCTGTTCATCATCTGTTTCCTCATTGGGCTTCCTTGGGCTTCGCCATTTGCATCTGATAAATCCAGTATCATACCTCTTTGAATAGAATAATAGTATGTTTGTACTGAGTTGAAGTAGACAATGTCGACCAACATCTGTATGAGAGGTGGAGTGTATATGAGGAGGGTGTGTGTATATGTGGGGTTAAAGTTTGTGGTTTTTTGGGTTTGGGTTTGGGTTTTAGGAGGTGAGGGCAGGAGAAATCTTCCTGCGTCCAGTTCATGCAGGTTAACCATCTCGTGAGTTTCACGATAAGGGTCTTGCATTACTCCAGGCTTCACGCCCTCAGGGACCAGACACATCGGGATAAAACAATTACACTGTCCTTAAATCCAACTCATTAAATCACATGAAAGGTGGCGCAGTCCTTTAAAGTACCGCAGTTCGCGTCCCTGAGATACGATTCCCCAGTTCCTCCATTGCGTGTGTAGGTCTGTCTACACCACACTTGTGCCTGGCGGTTTTACCAAAGTTGCTAACGTCCAACCCACTTAAGGGCTACGACATGGATAATTACAGGCCTAAGTTAGGGTTGTGATATTCCAAAAGATTCGCAGTGGTATTGTTGTAATATTGCTAAAAGCGGCTTAAAACCACACTCGTTCACTCCAAACCCAAACCAGTCTACCATTTACCTGCGACGCATCTCACGGAAACTAACGAAGACCGCCGACTACCTGTATCTCCCCATTCGTATATTTACATAAATCCACCAACAAAATGCATTGTAACATCACGCACCCTGTATGTCACGAGCAGGTATTACACTGTCTCACACCCCCATACCATCTCCAACAACCCAAACCAAATTTCCTTTCGTAATTGCGTAAACTGCTATTATCTCTAAATTCTTTGACATAACACGCCGAGCTGCGGTCTAAATACCTCTGCGTCCAGAAGCTTGTTGTGACAGATAAGCTAAGATTCTCAGCGGAGTCAGTGCGATAATGTTAAAAGCTTTGTGAACTATGTGTTTTACATGGCAATAATGGGTAAATGGGAATCACGCGAGGAAGTGGGTAAGTCTAGTCGTCCAAATGACTTGTATTGGAGAGGCTCCTTTCCGTCAGCATCTGATGATCCCTCGTCTCAGAAGTGTAGTCTTGTGTTTTCCTAACCCGGTGTAGAAAGGAACTCATCAGCGTTCCACCATTCATATCCGACTCATCAGACACATTTGTCCCTCCCGAACCTCGCTAATACGATGATGAAGGCTTTACTTAGTTAGCTTTTAGCGGAGGTAGGTTTGTTTGGCGCTGAATCGAAGGCTGATTTGTAACAAGTTAATGATGTTTTGATGTTTCATGAAGAAGTTCAAAAGTTCGCCCGAAGCTTGTGTCCATTGTCCATTTCAGTAAATCCAACACAGCTTGACACACCAGGAGCATGGCGGATATTATGAAACCATTTGAGGACTCAAAATCTTTGGTATGACTACAACCAGTGGTATAACGTCCACTGTGCCAAATTAAAAGGCCACTGCCTCAGCGTTTGTACAGCTTGGATACAGTGAGTCAGTGGGTAGGCAGGGGATACGAGAAATGGACTTCACACACAATGTTTGATCTTAACCGTAACGGACCCGTGAAGGTCCCGGGGTAGAATAGGCCTTCAGCAACCAATGCTTGCCATAAAAGGCGAATATGCTTGTAGTAAGAGGTGACTAACGGGATCGGGTGGTCAGGCTTGCTGACTTGGTTGACACATGTCATCGGTTCCCAAATGTGCAGATTGATGCTCATATTGTTGATCTCTGGATTGTCTGGTCCAGACTCGATTATTTACAGACCGCCGCCATATAGCTGGAATATTGCTGAGTGCGGCGTAAAACTAAACTCACTCACTCTTAACCCTGACAACCCAGAACCTCAACAAGTTGGGTACATTGTGTCAGATTTGTGATATTGTGATGAAACTTGACATGCACCTAACAGAACTCATTCACTACTTTGCAGCTTTGAAGATCCGAGATAGAATTGATCTTCTGTAACCCATACTTGTCGTAAAAGGCGACTAACGGGTTTTGTCAGAACTACAGGCTCACAGACTTGGCTGATACGTTATCGTCTGCTCCAGCCTCAATTATTTACAGGCCGCCGCCATACAGCTGGAATATTACTGAGTGCGGCGTAAAACTGAACTCAGCCTGGTCTCTCATTGTCAGCAGTAGGTATTCAAAACGAGCAGACAAAACACAACTCGCATACAAAAACACAACTTCCTGTAATGGACTGATGATCCACACACACAATCCTCCAAAAATGAGAAGACGTGAAACTGTGATCACTCAAAACTTCAAAGTAATTCCATTTTAAGACGCAAATCCCCCAAATGCTACATACTGGCGTCAACCTGATTGCTTAGTGAGCTTCAATGATTGCTCGACGAAAACATATGACTTGATGTCATCCACGTCAGAGGATCAAAGAAGATGGAGCACGTTATGAATTGGTTTCATCAGCAGTGGATATGTCACTGAGAAAAAAGATCGACAGCCAACCGTCCCAAAATAATCACAGCCAATAAAGGTATGCGTTATTCATACACAGTATTATTAAAACCAGGCCACACAACTCACCAGCTGAGCAACTATAATCAAACAAATCCAGTAATGTTAGTTCCACTGACATAACGTCAGACCATTATCTCGTGGTAATGGAGATTTCAGTGCCGATGAGTATTAACGTTCTATGACAAATGAATACTCGATGTCGGTGGTTGACCTTGAACTGTAGCGTTATTTCGATAACGTAAAATTGACGTCTTGAACTGAGTATTTTCTGAACCACACTCGGTGACACGAGAATAACAAATGAATATCCGATGCTGATGGTTGACCTTGAACTGTGGCGTTATTTCGATAATGTAAAATTGACGTCGGTAACTGAGTATTCACACTTGGTGACACGAGAGAAACGCATTTACATCTAAAATGAATACGAATTTGGTAATATTGAACAGGTCATTAAACAAAGTAATGGTCATAATCACCAGTTGCTGTAACAAATATTGGCAATACGATTATGGAATTATGAAAAATCTTCTCGGTGGTCAGATGAAAGGTCGGCGGTGACCTGGTGATATAAAATGATGATAAAGCGTGGTATTTGTTGTTGCCCTGCCTGGCGCTCGGCACCCAGTGATACAACTCGGGTTGTCTGACGCAGAGACAATAAAACGTATATGAATGGAGTATCCATGTTAAGTGGCGCGAGGTGACGAACAAACCACCGCCAAACTAACATAATCTTTAATAGCTGATACAGGTGAAGTGCCATGGGCCCATTTCTGGTGTATCCAGGCGTGATATTGCTGGAACATTGCTAAAATATATATTGTTTTTGTTGTGTCTGAGAATGCATTCGGGCTGCGTAGAGTGCGCTGGTTTTAGCCCGGACTAGTGCACACATACGCACGAACGCACTATGCAGGTCATTACATTATGCAAGTTTCAACGCCATGGCAAACCCCACATCGCCTCACCAATGTTCTTAAGGACAACTCAAACCAATGTTTTGCTAATTTCACCTTTAGCAGCAACGCTCTGCGTTCATGATAAAAAATTAAAAACAAAACACGGCCACATGGATCACGCAGCAACTCCTTTCAACAGCAGAGCGCACACTTTGCATATTTTTAAATATCGCCTCTTCTTATGTTCGTGAAACATATTATATTACTTTTAAACTTCGATAATCCGCCATTGTCCAACCGAGCGAAGAAGTGAGTGAACATGGTTTTACGCCGCCTGTTCTATATTCCAAGTATAACAAGACGAGGACGAATTAAATTGGTTTCATTCATTGCACTAAGCACAAGGCCACCCCAAAATATCTGATGGGAAATATTGTCTGGCGATCTTACAATTTACAAATTTCAGCCATAATGATTTCACGCTCACTAAGGTTCACTTTACATCATTCGACGAATAGTAGAAAAAACATGAATATATTCCAAAGCAATTTACGCCACCATAACATTGAATCTGTTAAAGACAACACACACCAGAGAACAGCTGACCTGAAGAATTTGATCTATGACGCATTAACCAGAATCAAGCGGCAGTGGTGAACGCTGGTGGATCTTGTACGCTGCTGTGAAAAGTTGCGTCCCTTACACGTTTCCGGAAACTATAATCGTGGCTTTGAATCCTAGTTCGCCTTTATTAGTAGTCTATGTTTCACCAGTTCAATACACAACATACCTGAATAATATATACCTCTCAAACCTTTATCAATTCAGACGCTCGCCATCATCGAAGTGGCAAATCGTGTTATAAACAAAATACTGCGGCAAGAAACCAGATTCACTCACTATCACGTTTTGTATCCCATACTGTATTAGGAGTTGAATGGATACAGTCTACAGAATGTATCAGTGAAGTATGGGCACAAAACAACCAAGTAGTGTCTCAGAAGTATTTGTAGTAACGCCTTTATCTACAGAAACACATAGTCAGCGTTCGTATTTGTCACAAAATCAAACAACGACCACCAGGTTTATCCAATCAAAGTTATTGTCATTGGATTCGGAATTGAAGATAGGATTTTAAGTTCAAATACCCCACTAACCTGAAATGGCATGACCCTACAATGAAATCAAGAACATTGTTTTGCTTCTCTCAGTGAAATACGAATTTATTTACGAATTTACTTTACTTCACTTTAGTAACAAAAGTTAAATTCCCCAAGTAGACAAAATGTTTCAATTCGATGTATATCTGCCGTGAAATTAAAGGGAAAAAAAATCCACTAACTTAATCAGGCGACACCCAAAGGAAATCAAAGACCCGCCAATCAATGCTGCTTGAAGTCACAGAAAGCTTAATTCTGTATAAAAAAACTGGGATTAACTCACCACAAGATTGAAAAAAACAAACACTTTTCAATCAGCAGGTTTAACCAGGGCTGGTTTCTAGTTTTTTTTAAATAGGACAGTTTGAAAGTGACAGCTCCGTGATCTTACCAAGTCATGGCGTCTCTCGTCGTTCGAATCACTCACGTGATTGGCAGCCTCGTTCTCGCACCTAAGGTCACGGTCGTGTCAAGACACGACCAATCAAATGATTGGATACGATAAGCTGGGCCGTCATAGGGTTGCCAACCATCTCAGCCCGTGTCGCGCTGAATGTTTTTTTCGCACTGAGACGAAGCTTTAATCATGTGAATTACTGCTGTCACCTTTTGATAGAGGGAAGAAGCAAAATCGAAGATCTCATTGAAAAGAAGTACTCGTTTAGATCTTCCTTGATAATGCGAAATCACAGAGGGCATACATCCTGATGGCCTAGATACTGCTAATGGACTGAAAAGTCCATACGAGTACAACTACACTTATGTATTGATGGGCTATGATATATCAAACTTGCCCCACTTGTCAGGGAATGACAGACTTTAGTTTTGCACACATTTTAGCAGTATTTCAGCAAATATACGTCGAAGAACGCCAGGACGTCATACACTGTAACCCATGTGGGGAATTGTACCCGGGTCTTCGGTGTCACGAGCGAACGAATTAACCACCGGGCTACTCCACCGCCCCGACTGATGAAAGCCCATATTTGCTTGATATGTTTAACAGCAGATCCTGTTAGTAATACGAACTGCGACTGAAGACAGGATATTGGAATATCTTATACCACTGGCAATATGATATGGACCTAATGCATATGACTAATGTTCCCACAGCAAGGGAGATAACTGACGATAAAAGTCTTTCACAATCAGTTAACTCCCTTGCCTCGTGAAGAAGGCTAACTTCCATCGTTAATAATTCAATGGTCTGTAGACACTGAGCATAGGTATGATATCTTAAGTGACTGGTAGAGTTTCTTTTGCTCTTCAGTATTCACAATTTACACAGATACATCAGAAATTGTCCCTACCTATTCATAAGCTACACAAATCCAAAGAAGTGAAAGAACAACGAATTCTGCATTAGAGACAGCTTTCCAAATGAGGGTGGTCTTCCCCCGTGAAGGTCGCTGGGTAGAATAGGCCTTCAGCAATCCATGCCTGCCATAAAAGGCGAATATGCTTGTCGTAGGAGGCGACTAACGGGATCAGGTGGTCAGGCTTGCTGACTTGGTTGACACATGTCATCGGTTCCCAATTGCGCAGATCGATGCTCATGCTGTTGATCTCTGGATTGTCTGGTCCAGACTCGATTATTTACAGAGCGCCGCCATGTAGCTGGAATATTGCTGAGTGATGTGTAAAACTAAACTCACTCACTCACTCACTCACTCATAAACACTTCGTTTATAACGAACATGCTTATAACGAGCTCTGTTTAATCCGGCCACTTATTGAACTTTTTAGTCTAAATGCTTCTGACGAATGACAGTCACAAGGAACATAAATTCGATAGCGTATGATAGCCATGGTGAGCGAGTGCGGGAGTATCTTTACGTCGCTTTTGGCAATATGCCAACAATATCACGACGGTGGACACTAAAAATGGGCTTCACTCATTGTACCCATGAGGGGAATGAACCCGAGTCTTCCGCGTGACGAGCGAACGCTTTAACCACTAGGCTACCCCACAGCCTATTATCGTTATAACTGAAGCTAATTGCTCGGTATATATAGTTGGTATATATAACAGCATGCTAAAAGTCAATGTAGTGCGAGTGAGAGAGATGGTTATAAAGAAAATCTGAGAATCGCAGTCTCCAGTGGCAACGCCCTTGCTCCTTCGCCTGCCTGAACAGCCCGCGTGGTCCAGCTAAACATAATAACACCGTTAAACCACGTAATAATCCAAAGTGTGGCCTTTT
Source organism: Haliotis asinina (assembly GCF_037392515.1). Classification (NCBI taxonomy): domain Eukaryota; kingdom Metazoa; phylum Mollusca; class Gastropoda; order Lepetellida; family Haliotidae; genus Haliotis; species Haliotis asinina. Next base: position 32,003,063 of record NC_090291.1, read on the forward strand.
TGCATGTTCTAATTTCATGAAAAATGTAATATTTCATATGAATATCCATAGGTTTTTAAAATATTGATATAAAATGCCCAATCTTTCGTGTACATCTTACCATATCACACTAGGAAGTCTTATAAGGTGAATATTTGACTTTAAAAAGATGGAAGGAGAGCGTCTCTGAATCTCGAAATTAAGGAAATTCAATTACTGACACATGGGTTTAGAACCTTTACGTGACGTTTTCAAATACAGTAATGTCTACTGGGTTTGCTCTCGCTCTTTCTGTCTTTGAATTTAATCAAGCCGTGTGTTATTCGGGCCAGGTTTTAATGTTTGTTGTCCTAGAAAGCCTAGTTACATGTTTTACAAATATGCACAACCAGTCGAAAGTGCATTCTTGTGTATTCTCCCAGGAAGCTCAAAAAAGGAACTCTTGTGAAAATTGATCCATATATTCATGGCAATAATGGGCGGATCGTGGTGCATATCATCATCATCATCATCATCTTCTTCTTCTTCTTCTTCTTCATCATCATCATCATCATCATCATCATCATCATCATCGTCATCCGCATGCAAGTTCGTGATGCATTCTTGTTCCACATGTTACGTACACAATGCACAAATTCTCGATACCAACCCTCCGCACCTTTCCAAATCCTCTGTGCAACTGCTACCATCCAAATGAAAAATAATAAACGATCGATCTCTAAGCTTTTGGATGTCAAGCGTCATGGAATTCAAAATTAACACATTTTAGTTTTAAGAGCTTTAATGACCCGGAGGGCGGAATATTACGCACAAGGAGATCCCACAGCGCTGCATTCTTTCGCCCTTTTACGGGAAATTATTATCGCAACGTTCCAGTTGAAGAATAATGAAAGGTGTTTAACAGGGTTTTAAAAATTTGAAACGGCGAAAAGAGGCATGCGTTTATCGATTAATTGATCCTTGTGCAATATTTGAGATATTACGAAAACCTCTGGTCTAATTTGATAAAAACTGACCCTAATTTAGTCTATTTATCTTAAGTTTGCTTATTTGCCCATTACTGTCTCATTCCATGTGCAAGACATCATGCCACCTCGTGAGTAGGTTCTGTTAGACGCCTGTTTTAGCAATATTCCAGTATTTACGGTATATTACGGAGTGTCAGTTTTGATGTGGATAAAGCTAGTAGTGAAGCATGCATTGGAAACCCGCGTGGTGGCCTGTGTTAAAGGTTCATGCCGAAGAGTAAATGAGTGAATTTGGCTTTACGTTGCTTCTAGCAATATATCAGCAATATCACGGCGAGGGACACCCGAAATGGGCTTCTAATGGGCTTCGCATATTATACAATACACACACTCCATTGTATATGAATACTCACTCACACACAGACACACACACACACACACACACACACACACACACACTCTCTCTCTCTCTCTCTCTCTCTCTCTCTCACCCACACCTATTCACTCACTCACCAACTCATTCTGATGCGGACCATTATATACGAATACTCACTCACTCACACATACACACACACACACTCTCTCTCTCTCACACACACACACTCACTAACACATTCTGTAATCCAAATTCAACTATAATCCGAGTAAGTTCGGGATTCGAACCAACTGTGATTAGCAATGTCTTACACGACTAAGCCACCCTTCTCATGTGAGAGTGACTGTACTCTTAATACATGTGATTTTTACAGGGGAGCTGAGGTAGGCTAGTGACGAAGCATTCGCTCGTCACGCCAAATACCCGGCTTCGATTCCCCACACGAAGTACAATGTGTGAAGTCCATTTTCGCTGTCCCCACGCCACGATAGTGCTGGAATATTTCGGTGACTGTTTTTTCACAAAGATGTAAACCCTGTACCTGTCTGTGAAAACTCCCTCGGGACAACTTTTAATAGCAATAATCAAGGTACGAAAATAGGTCACCCTGAAAATGGAACTTAGATTTGGTACGTGTCAAACCGAGCGGAAACCACAAAGCCACCTCCGGTTTCTTGGAGAGCTCCAGAAGTTTCAGCCACCTCGGTCACTATAACGGGCACACCGTTTAAGCAGCTGCAGTGGATGTCAGAATGTTTTACCAGCGGAAGTTCACATTTAACAGTTTCACTTTAAAGACACAATGTCACACATTTTCCACAATATTTGACTTGTTTAAATACTCTGGGGCATATGCACGCATTTTAGGTTCCTAGTGGTGCAATGAAAGACTTATTATCCCTTACGACGTGCCTGAAATCGATAAACGAAACTTCGATGCGAACAGTTTCCAAGCTGAATTCGAAAGATTGTCAGTTGTCCGTTGGATATTCGTGACCAGCGCTCCAAGGGACACAACTCTTTCTGGTTCGCTTGATGTAATGTTCGGCCGGTAGAGGGCGTGAGAATCAATCTAATGCAACGTTGCTTTTATTCATTTGGACTTTTTAATTTAATAGTGTAATCTAAATACGCATTTTTATATTAAACAGTATTTTCCCTGGCGGCTGATAGTTGGTATTATACAGTGCCTTTAAAACGATGTCATCCTTATGCGGCCGCCTAAACATTTCTGCAAATTAAATCTTACTTATAACAAACTGAAAGAAAAACAGACGTTTCACCAAAGTTTCATGTTTGGTGCAAGAAGCAGTCTGAATCCAGATTGATATAATTCTTGCTACTTATATGGCACACGGAAGATATCCAGCTATCGACCTCATTGAGCTTGTACATAGCGTAGCTGGGATGACACTTCGTGTATTTGGCAATTATAACGTAAGGAAAGCCACCGGCAATCAGTTTGTATGCAGTCGTCATTTGCGATGAAAATAGGAAACGATTTGCAGCAATAATGCTAGTTGCCGTTTTTCCGGAGGAATTACAGTATAGTTGCATGAACACGCCAAGCCCAAAGCTTCGGATAATAGAAAAATACATACAATAAAGATCAATAATCTTTTCCAGATACGTCATTATTTTGTCAGAGTTTTTTTCTGAGCATACTTCCGAGTACCTGGTGTTAATGAGCAAGTAATGCCATTAGAAGGTCTCCTCAATCATTCAGGAAATATTCATTATCCTTCTAGGCAAAACTCCAATAAACCGAATGGAGAGAGAGAGAGAGGGACGGACGGACAGACCTACAGATAGAGAGAAACAGACCGAGAGAGAGAGAGAGAGAGATGGCGGAGGGAAGGAAGCATTGTACATTGTTTTATACCAGCGAGTACTTGGCTTGATATTTATGATAGAACGCGTTATTATTGTATCATTTTTCACTATCATATGTAATAACTATCAAATCATACGTATAATGAATAACTGCTATTAAATATTATCGCAAAACGCAAAACTGAGGCTAATAATTAATACCCATGATCATATAATGGCAGGAGCGAGGCTGAGAATTTATTTTAAAGGACAGTAACCAGAGCTTACTGTTTGTCTTTCAGTCTGTCTCAGATTATCAGGATTGGTGAAAGCACGTGTATCAGGCTAAAAGTTAACACCTACAGACATAGGAAGGACAGAAACTGATATATGTTTTTAGCGTACCCAACCGACTGAGTTCAACACAGCGAATTCCGGTACATTGGACGGGCCTTGAACCATGGACCATGGACCTCAGCTGAACCCAGAGTACGCCATTCGAGTTCGTGCTGCATCCGGTTCTAATTCTTCAGCGAGCTCCGAGCTTTACAGCCAGTTATTCTCCTCCTGAACTCCTCACCCTTGTTTTGTTTAAAGTTCCATTCCATGTCAACTGGCATCGACTCATTGAAGTGAGAATATAAAGGGAAAGGTGAGAATACGAGTGCTTTTCTGTTTCCAATCTTGAACCAGTGTGATTAAACACGTAAACGAAGAAAACTGTGATTTGGGTTGAAAGAAAATATTCAAGATGGATGTTTCCCTGACAGTGACACTGCAGGTGTTACAGAGATGTCAAGTCCTGGAAAGAAGTATAAAACTGCATGTCGGCATGACAACGCGTCAAACCATCCTCGTATTTCATTGTTTTTCAACGTTTTTAAATACGTTTGAAAAGTGTCATTATATTAACGGCGTTTCTCGTGGTATAGAATGTCTCAATGTATAACCCAGCTTCTCAGACCATAGAACACGCGCCTCAATGAGTAGCCCATCCTCTCAGTGTATAGAACACAGGTCTCAATGTATAACCCAGCTTCTCAGACCATAGAACACGCGCCTCAATGAGTAGCCCATCCTCTCAGTGCATAGAACACAGGTCTCAATGTGCAACCCTGCTTCTCAGTGTATAGAACACGCATCTCAATGCATAACCCGGCTTCTCAGACCATAGAACACGCGCCTCAATGAGTAGCCCATCCTCTCAGTGCATAGAACACAGGTCTCAATGTGCAACCCTGCTTCTCAGTGTATGGAACACGCATCTCAATGCATAACCCGGCTTCGCATAGTATTGAACATGTCTCAATGCATGGAACTCGCTTCTCTATGTATAGAACATGCTTCACATTGTATCTACCACGTCTCAGTGTATAAACATCGCTTCTCATTGAATTAAACATTTCTCAGGATGTCAACCACACATCTCATTGTATCGAGCTCCTGTCAATGTATGAATGACACATGTAATTGCATTGAACATGCGTCTCAAAGAGTAAAACATTTTTCTGTTGTATCGACCACATGATTCAGAGTATAAACCGGAGCTGTCTGCTTTGTATAAAACATATCTCAATACTTAAACCACGCGTCTCACTGTATTATACACGTCTCGGAGTGTGAACTGCGTACCCCAAAGCGTAATCTTCGTGTGTTCAATATGTTTTCAAACTATAACCGCCATATAGTTGGAATATTGCTGAGTGCGACGTAAAACTAAACTCACTCAAACTATAAACCAGTTGTACTGAAAGTGTTCCATTGTGTAAAGACCTTGTGTCGTGTTGAGTCAATACAGATCTTGATTCAATGTTTTGAACACATCATTTCTGAAATATATTTAGACATGCCTGCGACAGTCAATAGGACATTCGGGCAACCTGCACCAAGTAGCTCTACCCACCTTGCACCACTAGACGTGACAGAGAATGTCAGCGTCATTGACAGACAATAGGTATAATACTATTCCACTACTGTTTCCGCAATACCTACCTTGCACAACTCTTGGCATGCCTGCCACAGTTCTGGCTGTTAGGTAAGCGGCGAACACCAGCACGATGACAATGAGGCGCTTGATGAGATCACCGTCGGAGATCTTGATGCGCGCCGCTGACCTCACTCGGAACACAACTGATATCCTGAAAAAGTGAGTGAGTGAGTGTGTTGGGTTTAAGGCTGGTTTGAACAGCATTTCAATTAGATCACGTCGAGTCAGATTGACGTGGGAGAAGGCCGTAAGTAATTCTCGACCCCACAAAGCGATCTTAGCGTCAGTTCTCTAATATGGACATACGTCAGTCGTACCGCTGAGAAAGACTTGTGGAATGAATCGGTGAATATGTTGTCCTCCCCACTTGAAACAGAATCACAAAATATCTCGAACAAGTCCAATAATCCTTTTAAAAAGTACAATAACTACATGTGCATTTAAATGAAACGAATTGGAAACCATCCTGAAATGGTGCAGTTTCAGTTGCATGGAAACCACAAGGAAACTATAGGAAACTCCCTGGATAGCAACTGGAAATGTTGGTTTCCGTGACGTTTCTTCTCAGTTTCAGTGTTCCGAAAACCAGCTTACTTTTGCAGTGTTAATATCTCTGAATTCGAATTCACACTGGTAATGTACCTACGTACGTACATGCGTACGCACGTGCATACGCTGGGCAGTTTGCTAAATGTTCCCTCACTGTCAACCACCGGCTCAGCGAACCAGGATCTAGATTTTCGAACTTCTAAAAGCGCTAAGTCAGAAGTGCAACGTCGTAACTTTAACTTACGACTATATTAGCGCTAAGATAGCTTCGAAAATCTAGGCCTCGGGTCATTTGCACAAAGCGTAACGTTACTTTAAGTCTCTGTTGGACTGTGAGAGCTGCGGTCATAGTTGCACTCCGATGATCATTGAGCTCAAATTTGAGACTAATTTAACATCACATTGATCTTACTTAAATATATGATGGTAAATCACGTTGAGACAGTTTCATGTGAGAGAAAGACCCAAACTGACTCGCGTTGGTAAAAGGCTTGAGAATGGGCATGGAAGCTGCTGAGGCTATGTTGGGGAGTTTCTGTTCCAGTCGTTCAACTAATCACTGCTCGCTAAAAACTTAAGGAGTTACTGAGAGGTTATTCCGGTCCCTAACCACACATCGGAAGATTTCCGGAATAGGATATTTATTGAACGCAACAATGACGGTAAACAAATGCAAAACCTTTAATTCAATAAAGGGACACAACTCGTCCAACAAGAACTCGGACCACTAGAAATAATGAACGAAAGGGCTGCGACTACGAGCCTAATTGCGTCCGCTTAATGGCTTTCAACCTGGTTGATGAAACAAACGGAATAAAGCTATATCTATGAATAAAAGAACTAATACTGCTATAATACGTATGCATGAATTCCTATTTATACATGTTCGCGTGGACGCTGACCAATCAGAGGTCAAGCGTTTGCCCTGAATGAGCGCTGACCCGATTTCATCTTCTGCTGCGTCAATCACCACTGGAGACTCTTCAACGCGAATATATTACCAAGAAACAAGAGTCCCAGTACACTATGTGTATTTAGTACGATGGGAACAACTCCAACCGAAATCACCAAAGCTATTATAATAATTACATCTATTTCATGAAGGTCGCTGTTCCCTTGTTTTAAGAGCACTTGGCATCGCTCTGGAAATAGACGAATGAGATGGAAATTAAATATGCGAGATGGTTATCATTGTTGAAAAAACTCTTGGAAAACATTTTAAGGTTGAAGGGGTCGATTTACTTAAGAATAATCGTTACAGAACAGGTTGGATCATTTCCCAATGTAGTTTTACTGTCTTCTCTCTGAAACGCAAGCTGCAAGCAATTATTGTTATTTTTCAGCATGTCGCAACGAGTCAGTAACGAAAATTCACGCAGATTGCAAAAACGCGTGTTTTCGCGCCATGAAATTGGAAAACGGAATTGGGAAAAGAATTTTTACGACTGGATTACGCAAAATAGGGAAGTTCCCTATTGGTCACGTTTAACAATTGTCAGCCTACAGTCGCCAGAAATAATGAAAAGAAAACATGCTTATCGATGTTTATCCCAGACGGCCATGTTGCGTTTATGATACTACACGACTTGATCTCTATAAGGAACAGGGTACGTGTAGATTTGGATTTGGGAGATTTCACTTCAGTTTTATCGTCAGCGCTTCCTGAGCCCAGGTGGCGCATGACGTGCAATTACCGCCCTTTCGGCATTTGTTTGAAAGTCATGTATTGATAAAGCTTTGTGGGAATCGAAGTCATAAGGCTGTAAAGTTGTATCTGATTTAATCCAATTAATTGTCAGGGTTGTTTTTGATTTAACGTTTTCTTTCAACTTCACGTTGTGTTGTAACGGTTTCATGGCGAACAAGCATTGATTACAGTGTTCATCGTAAAGGGTTTATCTTCGTAACAGTTGGCAAATTCTGATCCTTGAGTTTTTAGCTTGTTTATTATATAACGCCGCACTCAGCAAATTTCTAGTCATATAATCGTATGATAAAAATTTAGGCAACGCCACACAATCCCGTGACTCACATCATGAACGTAGGATACGATCACATTCGCCGTACGAGCCTGACAACCCAATCCAGTAATCGCTATTTACAAGCATAGGTTGCTAAAATGCAGTTTGATACGGACCCTGGAGCTATTTAAAACTACATCCAGGGACCAAAAGTTCTCCCCAAGAGGTGAACTGTAATCGAGTTTCGTAGAGCTTTGCGTTTTCAGAGTGAAAGTGAAGGTAGAATATTGTAAAAAATAATTGAACTTTTATTGCATGGGTAACTTTTTTGGTTACGCATGCGCACTGTACATTTGTGTCACAGGATGTTTTAGAATTACGTCACCTTGATATTATTTGTCGTCTGCTTGAACATGACACCGAGAGGGAAAGAATTGAGTGACAACGTGAAAAATGTAAGAATGGAGAATCTCTGACAAATATCTCTGACAATTCATACCTGTTGTACAGAAAGCCAAAGAAGATCCACCGAGATGTGAGCGATGTGCTCGTTTTTAGGGTTAGAGAAACAAGACGCACTGTTAAGCGTGGTCTATTTAGCATGGCTTGTGGTCTATTTGGGATTTGGAGAACTGGCACAGAGGCTGTTACAGTGATCGATGCTAGTACAAAAGGACGAAAAGGACGAATTACACCACCTACATTTTGGTAACCAATCCACGTTTATCAATCGTGTATGTTGCTCTTTCGAAAAGAACTGTTTCACCTATGGCTCTCCTTTCTTACAGCCAAGATTATCTTATTTTCTTTTCTAATAAAAAACGCCCGCCCACTAAACTAAAAGACTAAAAAATAATGGAACGGATATTTCACTCCATTTACAACACAGCTGTGGATATGAATGTCTCGATTTGACACGGAATGCTAACTCGTGTATTCCTCTTTCAAAAACGACCCGTGAAGATCGGGGTTAGAATACTGGCCTTCAGGAACCCATAGTTTTCGTAAGGGGCGATTAACGGGATCGGATGGTTAGACTCGCAGACTTGGTGGACACATGTCATTGCATCCCAGTTCTCATGCTCATGATGTTGATCACTGGATTGTCTGTTTCAGTCTCGATTATTTACTGACCGCCGCCATATAGCTGGAATATTGCTGAGTTCGAAATTGAACAACAAAATACCCAAATCCTGAGGCAAACCATTATGAACGCGGTGCTTCCCTAAAGCATTAGTTTCCTTCCTGAACTGTAACTGTCTGTGTGTCTGTGTGAATATAAGACATTCAGCTGCCTGGCAGTCACCCCTTAATCAGTGATAAATGCACTTTGCTTGTTCACGCAAAGGTCCAACTTTCAAGTAGACCCTATGATGCTCATAACAGGAGTATTTTTTATTTTCATTACTCTCTTCATGGGGCCACTTGCACGACCTTTACTTTTTACAACGTCAAAGATAAAAGAAGGAATACAGAAATAACACCCCACAACGATACGTCTTCGTTATCAAGTAAAACATTTATATCTTGTAAGCATTGCAGGAAAAAACGTCTTCAAAGATCTCAATTTACCCAAACTACGTGGAAAAACCCGTTAGTGTTTCTTATCAGCAAAACGTCGCTTTCAGAGAGGAATGTCAGGGTCCATTAAACGACTCCAGATATTTCTAGAACGAGAGGTTTTAACATGTCTTCTGTTTTTGTGGTTCCGAATTGACAGTTTCGGCAGATGCACTTATTCTGAGCGGATGGTTTATGCCACAGGACCACCATAACTGATCTCTGGCTGGGGGATGGACGAGAAGAAGCTGGGGAGGCGGACGATTTCCTGATGAGGTTAAGGCAGTTGCTAACACCCCGGAATAGCTGTATATAGACTTCAAACGTCTCTGGTTCAGATCAGGGTGCCGATTGGTCAATGTGACATAGCAGCGGATGATATTGATGGAAGTAAGTGTTTAATGGTGCAAATAACTTTCCTGGCTTATATCAAGTTTGGAGGATTTACTTAGAGTAGTTTTACGTCTCTGTCGTAACTTGACACAGTGACCGGACATAACTGAGAAAGTTCTGTTGAATTTTGTCCATAATGTAACTCGATGCGAAACAATAATATTTTTCTATTGAACCTAAACTAAACAATTTCTTTTGAGACTCATTTTAGAAGTTGCATTTGTGAAGGAAAATCAAGTTCAATGGATTGTCAACTTCTGCATGAAGAAGCTGACTATCCATAGAACTTTGTTTTCCTTAAACTAAACAAACTTACACCGTAAATACAGTATCATCGTGTTATCGTATGTTTGCATGCCATCAAATCATGTGAGAGCATTTGCATCCCAAATCCTCCCTCAAAACGACCATCAAAACAGGGTTCCCATTTCCATTTTGCACAAAAGGCAGAAACGTATTCACAGTTTCGTTACCACAATAGCGGCATGTTTGATGCAAAGAAAGACAACTCTCTAAAATGCGGGCAACGCATTTGTGTATGGAAAGAATATAAAACCCGGATTTATTCACAGACAAAGACCTTGAAGTATTGATCGTCCTACCTTGGTTCACTGCTTGTTTGAATTGTCCCAGATGAAAGCATTCTAAATAATGTTCACACGAGTTGGCAAGAAAAACAACGTACTAGTCTGAAGAAAACAAGACGTGGAAAATGTTTCTCATTTATGTCCTAATGTGTGTGAAACAGTTCCATTATCCGATTTTAAAGGATCCTATTTGATGACAAATAAACCGAGTGAATTTCAACCTCTCACAGCCTCAAGCATACATTGATAACATCGTTTCCATTTTCTGTCTGTTTTCTTGAGTGTTAATGGTACCTCGGGTAAAATTATCGCATACGCTCAGTGAAGTGAAAAATATTTATTTGAATTACACACTTCAGGTTAATAACAAGCTAAGTGACTTTTCCATTTAATCGATAAAGTCGCACATAGATTCCTAATGGGTTAAAAGGTATCCCATCAGAAGTCCCGCAAGTTAATTTCATCTGTGCAACTCATCCAGCATCACAATATGACAATACAACATAAGATGGTCATTGCATCAATAAGGCGAGTCGAGTTGTTTGACCTCAGTTTTCACATAAATAGGGCACATAAGTAGGTCACGGCACTTTGCGAGATCTCAGAACTTCCAGTGACAAACGCAGTACATTTCGTCCGGTCTAGTACGTTCAGATATTGTGGTCTCGCACGTTGGAACCAGAACTGGTTCGTGAATATACGCGTGTCACCGGAAACTTTGTACCGGAAGTAAGCTGGGTCCCGTTTCGCACATCGCAAGTAGACGCACGCAAAGGGAACCAGCTTAGTACTGGGAGTAGCGCCTCGTGAGACTTACAGGACCAACAGAATTGATTACTGACAAACATTGGTATATTGGACTGGCGCAGAGAACGTGTTTACGGAAAGTAGAAGGTGCACGACGATAAGCAAACCCATTAGGTTTGTGAAAGGGAGAACAGATGTAGACTAGTGCGCGTGCAATGCATAACGATAAAATTTATTCTGCGAGTAGCTGCATGTACCATGCTCATAAGACCCTCACGGGCTTCACCCATCTCACTACATTTGATGCCAGGTAACCTGGGATCGTTTCGGTCACAATCACAAGCGCCAGTGAGCGGCACTCATACATGCTAATAGTCAGGTCGGTGCTCAACTTGTCCTTGTTTGCCAGTAGTTCATGTTAATGTCATAACTACAACCACTACAACCATAACTACTCTAACCACGGATAAGCGTCACCTTTCTTTAAACTCACCAAGAAGAGGCTCCCCTTTCATGAAACTATGAGTACTTATTTGTTAAAAAAAACTACACATTTGCAAGGGCAGTTTAAATGCGATACAAATGTCCAAACAATTATTCTTAAAGGAGGACTTCTCTAAAACGACTGTATCACAGTTTGTTGATAAAAACTAGACAACCCTAGCTTATCTCTTCGTTTATTTTTAACATGATAATATAAATATTATTAGAGAAACACATGTTTATCTTTCCAGCCTTAAGAGTCCGATAGGAAGCATCTTGGCATTTTTCAGGTTTGATCGAAAAAGAATTACTTTGTAAGCACGTCCTATATGAAACGACATTAATGGAATAATTAAATTTTCAAACACAACACGTAACAACAGAGAACGCCAATTACTCACCTCCACGTTTTTAATAATAATGCTCCGTATGATATCGAAAATCCAATTTCACGAAACCAGAATCGCAAACAGCACGTCACAACACTAGCTTCGAAATAACCAACGACCAGCTGTAACAAAGAGAACACAAATAAGATCCTGTAACAGATGTAACGATAGGAGTAACTGCAAATTGTATCGTTTGATAATGTATTTTAATCTGATCAAACGACACTGTCGGGTTTGAAGTCTCATATATCTGTACATGTTGAGGTGACATAGGAGGCCGTGTTTACAAACTGTGAGTTGTAGATTAGTTTACATAACCACAATATTGACAATATCTACCGATCAAATATATATTGATTGTTTGTTGTACCTTCCCATTGGGTATCCAATACAGACATTAGGTATTGGATGAATTAATTTAAGGTCGCTTTGAAAAGTGATTCCGTTATATCACGACTGTCCGCTTAACAAGGAGGAAAGCCAGAGGTGAATCAGGTATTACATGTATACATATATGCTGAAACCTTATAACAAGTGTAGTGTGTATACACCCTAGAATATGGGATTCTAACTAACTAGAATAGGTTCCTGGCAGGCCAAAGGGACGCAACTATCCACAACAAATTGCGACTGGGCCATTGTGTTCCGAAATCCAATTCTGAGGGAATATGTCCTCTGGCTGTAGCGGGACCTTCACAGAGAGGCCACCACAATATCCTCCTTAGGGTCCTGTGGGGAATCGAACTCGGAAAAGCGGACTTGACTGATATTACCATTACTTCCTTGCTCTTGGTTATTTTCCATCTTGATTATGTTGTACAAAGTACTCTGGCCGCTTTTGAATTCTCATCATTTATGAAGTTTAAATCATATCATTAAGTACAGACAGTTCAAAATTTCAGTATTAAAAATTAACTTCCTTCAGTGAATGAAATGCATTCATATTCCCCTAAATAATTCATGTAATTCTATTACTTAATTAGAAAAACCGCTTTAATCATATATTAGGTTTCACTAACGTTAACACAGACGTATCAATTTTCGCGTGTTTGTAAAGTTAATTTGCATAAATGTAATCCCTCGGGGAATTCAAATCACCCGCGATGATATGTTTGAATGCTTCCGGTTTCAAATTCCACAACCTAATTTGATTACCAAAGCAGCCTCTGTGGACTAATCATGTCCGCTTCCAGATGCTTAATGTAAATCTCTCAAATAAATATACTTAGGCAGCTGTTAAACACAGTGGGGATTCAATAATTAGCTCTACATTACTGAATTTGTCTTGGAAGAAATCATGAGTTGGTGCGTGAATTATTTTGACTTGAAAAACATTGAACAAAATTTCAATTATATTACGATGTGAAAGCTAAATGAGGTATTAAAGGCTTTAGGACATAAATAATGGCACTGTTTTCTGTATATTTATACAGAACAAGAAACCCTGGGATTCGAGCCCATAAGCCGACAGTTTGTTTGTTGGCTGTTGTTTTACGCCGCTATCACCTGGATTGCAGCTATGTGGCAGCGTCCTGTAAATAATCGAGTCTGGACCAGACAATGTAGTGATCAACAGCATGTGGATAGGTTTACGCAAATGGAACACGATCATACGAGTCTACCACGTCAGCGAGCCTGACCACCCGATCCAATAAACTCAGCAGATTGTTTTGGTCCCACTGAATATGTAAAACGAGCATACGTACCGGACAGTACAGAAAAAATGCACCCAGCAGAATAATCCGCAACAGCACGGGGCTAGCTGCCTTTAATACCTGCAATGACAGAAAGAGGATTACGTTTAAATCTGAACTAAATTTTAAATAGAAAGCGGATGAACTTAAAAACAGCCTTGGCTTTGAAAATTTAATTTCGTATAAAATGGTATCAATCAAACGGTAACCAAAGCTTTGAAGGGTGGCATTTCAAATCAGGCCATCAGAGTTGTCTCCCTTGAGGAAGAACAGAAAGATGGCGGTTACTAAACAGATGTGTTTTTTTCCGCTCTCGCTTAGAACATCTCAAATAGACTGAGAGCCACAAAAACAACAATGAACGATTTGCTGGAGAACAAATGGGTTTGTGTGGGGGTAATGGGGCTGGGGATGAATAGGCCGCTTGAAATCGAATGGGGCTTTCGGTGTGACAATCGAGGGCTTTAACCATCACGTCACATCACGCCTTCGACCTCATATGTAATTTGTTGGTTGGTTTGTTTACTGCTGCACTCAGCAATATTCCAGCTTAATGGCAGCAGTCTGAAAATCAACATCCAGACAATCCAGTGATTAACAGTATGAACGTCAATCTACAAAAAATGGATCCATCCGATGGCATGTGTGAACCACGTCAGCGAGCCGTTAGTCCAATCCGACTTGTCGCCTCTGATATTACAAGCACTCACTTTGTTGCTGAAGACCGACTCTAACCCGGATCTTTACGGTTTTGTAATTCGTAGACACAGTTATCAATATATGTATAATGACAGTTGGAAAATGAAAGGAACGAAAATGTAATAGTAATAATAAGGGTCTCATATTTGATAGGATACCGGTTGTACATATGTTACAGTCATTTCGTGAACTGACTAAACATATCAGTCATTTTCGTGCATTGACTAAGAGGGTCAGCCATTTCGCGTCATTTTGTATAACAACAATCAATATACTTCACAGATTTCATGCAATTTCATTTTATCAATATCTGGTCGACAGGGTATTGTGACGCTTCAAACCCAATTAGTGATGTTGAAACTATGATCCTCTTTTGTAGATCATGTTAAGTGAAATTGTATCAACTCAATGAAGTACAGGGATTGTTGTTACACAAATTGACGCGAAATGGCTGACTCCAAATAATCATTTCATGATTTTACAATCAGACTGTAACATATAGACCAAAGGTTATTTTCGATCTTGATATTCGAAACAAGACAACTATGTTCTATAGCATTTATGCACAGAATGTCATGAAATAGTATTAATATAACTTCCCACAAACTGACAATGTGAGATCATTTTTGGTTTTTTGTTATGCAATATCCCAGCCATATGCTATATGTAAATAATAAGACGGATAAGACGACCAAGTGATTGATATCAAGAGCATCGATCTAAGCAATAGGATACGATGACATGCATTAACCAAGCAAGAAAACATAAACACCTGATACCGTTAGTCTCTCACAACAAGTGGGGGTTGCCGAGGACCAATTCTAACCCGATTCTTTACCGGCCAGATCATTAGCGCACTGTGAGGACCGTGTGAAGGGTAGCGCTTTCGGCAGCATGAGACAACGGTCAAGGTCACGTTCTGACAACATGTCTTCACAGGGAGTCCATTCTTCAAAGGTTTATCCCAAAGCCAATCCTCATCACAAATTTAACTACCTATTATTGCAAGCATGGGGTGATTGGGATCTGTCCTGTGTCGGAATTGCCACAGGGATATCTACAGGAAAGTGTTGGAACACAGAAAAGCACGTTGTGTTAATTAGACCAATCTGACGTTGGCATCACACAATGAGAATCACAGTGATTAAGTTACCACAGGTTAAAACGCCTTTGGGTTTAAATGTCAATTCTTATGAGAAAAACAAAAAAAACCTTCCATTTCATATTTTCTGAAAAATATATACTGTGCATTTTACTGATACTGCTTTTGATTCATGTTTACTAAACTTCCTTTCAAGCATGCCATTGCAAACAGCTGGAAGTCACACATGCTAGCAGAAAACGTTATGGATCAGGCGGTTCTGTTGTTTGTTTGCTGATTAAAGCTCTACTCAGTACTACTCCAGTTGTATGGCGGCTGAAAACAATCGCATCTGGACCAAATGGCCCAGTGACTAACGTCATGAACGTCAAAGTCATAAGATACGATGATACGGTTTAACCAAGTCAGCGAGCCTGCCTGTCCATCCGATTCCGCCAGTCTGTTTTACCTTAATCGGGAACAAAACAGTTTAAGTGCACAATTTGTTGATGTGATATGTTACACCTTAAATTTGACGTATTCCCCGCCAATACATTTGCATTATTCGAGATGCTTTACCTTTAACCGGACATATTACACTCAGTTCGTAAATTCGTTCACATGGCGTTCTTTACCTACAGTCTGAAGTGTTACATTCAGTCAAATTAACCATTCCTTAATCTATCATATTATACTACACTCTGACGCACTATGCCCCTAATCGAAGAATTATGCAACAACCTGCCAAATTATTGGCCAGTCTGAAACACTGTTATCCCAATGTAATGTATTATGTACCATTCTGATGTATTACAGGGCCAATCCTCAAAACGCCAACCATTCTCTTGCCGATAACAAAACCAATGACGTCAGTGGACGAGGGGAATCATGGGCATCTGAGTCAACTACCTGTCACGTGACCAAGCTTGATTAAAGTGCCGCAAATGTAATGACGTAGTCTGATGTCCACGAGACCCAATGGAGATTTTATTGGTGGTTGCTTCTTGCATTAACTTTATGTGAGACCGACAGAGGATGAATATACCGTCATTAGGAGATAGTAGTGCGTGTTTTCATTGCAGAGCTATATTACGAGTATATTTGACGGTGTTAAACAGGATATGGGATTGGACGCGCGAGGGTTTTCAGTTGATAAAGTTACCAATGCCGGATAATATGAAAATCACAAAACAGAGATCAATTCACAGAGCCAGTCAGACGACGATGAAATCGCTGAATTCACTCACAGTATATTCACAATAACAGAATGAGCAGATTCGGCGCGCGTTGTGTTATTATTTGACATCCTCTTTGTCTTATTTCAGCTATATGGTAAAAAGACGAAGTTTTACGTAACATCAACGACAACTTCATAAATATACGAAGTTACATTTATTAACATCTTTACCAGGGAAATTTTAACATACCAATTTCATTAGGACTTTTCAATGTTGTAGGCCACCGACAATCAAATACAGGACACCATCCAAAATCGAACCTGGGTTCGAACCAACGTTAAAAGATGTTTGTTACTAAGGGAGGTAATGTACACATACAGTCGAGGCGCCTTGCGCGACTGGGTGATCCGTATCGCCATTCCTTCTGTCTCCGTTATCATTGCTTACAATAGGACATGTTCCTCTAGAATTTCAGAATTTCTCCTTTATTAGAATACTGATGGGTTTGCAATTGTAATGTTAAAACAATCCGGATCGAACGCCTTCGGAAGCCAACGCACTCGCATTTGGCAGCTGATTTCTAATCTTAAACATCGTCCTCATGTCAAGATAATCATATTCCCTAAGGGACAACGAACGAAAAATCGATACATGTAAAATCTAGCTGTAGCGCTTGTCTTCGATAGCATGTTTGCGTTCCTGGACTATGGCGTTATGTATACTGAACACAAAATATGAAGCAACGGCTCCAGAATTCCTACCCCTTCAATATTTATTTAGTACAAAACTCTTCTTGTTTATTGATGGCTATTTTAGAATTTGAATCTGGTTAAATTTTTGTTAGGGAAAAATCTTTCACGAAATCCATAATGCCAGGCATGCAATTATTTTACTTTCGTGAAATATGTGGCATTTTTTTAAGGAAAAGAATGTATCGAACAAACGATTCACATAAAACACAATCTTAAGTCTCATCCCTGGATCGCAGGTCTCTTCATAGTATCGCCATGAACTGACTCAAAAGTGAGTATCCGGGTTAGAATATTGATCTTCAGCAACCCTGCTTGTAAGATGTGACTAACGGGATCGGAAGGTCATTCTCGCTGCCATAGTATCCCAATTAGATAAAAGAGGAGTAAAGTTCGTTACGTGTAGGGCTAATTGTTATTGTTGTTGTTGTTGTTACTACTGCACCAGTATTTCGAGGCAATACTTTGATTTTTAACCACAAGCAATTTTGAACCAATCTAACATCGTTTTGCTGCAGACCAGTGTTTGTGGTGGTCTTTTTTGGTTTTGTTGTATATTTTACCAACTATATGTCCACATTTCAAAGTTACTTATTTTAATGATTTATAAAATCATTTTATCCTTAAACATGCGGCCTTTTAAATGACGTTTATTTGTATAACTCTCATGTTACCATTTTAGATTCGAGGAAACAGTTTATTTGTAGACTGAAATGTACTTTTGCGTTTGATCTTTGTACTTTCATGTTTTACCGTGTTTGATCATGGCCTTATGCCACATTCTGGAGGGATAAATCTGTTTTCTGTCAGGTGTGACAATTCAGATTCTTAAGTATATTTACCCTGAACATTTCCACAAGGACCCTTTATACCGATTCAACAGTGAGGGTTAATCGGCAGCCCAGAATGATTTTGACGATCAGTGTTAAACTAACATTTAAATAGACGTGGAAATTGTTCAAAAGAGCGTATGTGACACGCTTAAAATTTACCTTTCAATACCTCAGTGAGATTAAGCACTGGTACCAGATTGAATTCCAATAACTGATTGTTTGCACCGGAATTGTTGCGCGAAATTGTCAATCTGCTGAAAATGGTCAACGCTTTGAAAGGATGAGCATTTACTGGAAGTGTGATCAAATTAAGGTCATTGTACATGATGTGTTTGGCCAGCATTTTACAAAGAGTCGTGTCAGAGTTGGCTTACAAGGTTCTGGTTTAAGGCGGTTGTCTTGCTCACTCGCTGAGGTCGTCTTGGTTACAAGACAACAGTTGGAACCTTGTGGATTAGCTGCAACTCTAAAATTGATCATGTTTTTTTTCTGTTTTTGTTGTTTTACGAAATATTCCACAACATGGCTTGTAAATAATTTGTCTGGAGCAGACCATCTAGTAAGAGCATTGATGTGCGTACACGGAACAGGGAACCGATGACATGCCAACCAAGTATGCGAGCCTTGACCACCCGATCCCGTTAATCGCCGTTGTGACAAGTGTTGGTTACTGAAAATCATTTCTAACCCGGATCTTCACGGGTTCTCTTAGTCAGGAAGAGTCAGCTTGGCTCAAATTAGAGTGGGAATTTCCTTGTGTTCACACTGACGTGTCACCAGTGATAACTGATAAAGTCTCTTTTGCGGATGAGGCAGCATTTCGGACCAATTCGCGTTTCACATCAGTAATGAAGAAACTAAACTCACGCTGAGTCGAATCTAAATCCATCGAAATTCATGTATCAAACTTAAGCTCATCGAATTGCACTTGCATTTAAAGGGTAAATACAGCCGCTAGCACTGACCCCTAAGAATACTATGGAAGATTAATTTCAGAAAATTGATTTTGTTATCAAAAGTCATACAGTGCACGCGTTCTTAGCCATAGATAAAATAGGAACAAATCACGCCTTAATGTTATGCCATAAAAGCATACTAATACAATACTACAGAATGTGTGTAAGGGATATTCTGAGTAGTTGTCTGAACTTCGCGAACAGCTGGTGATGTATGTATGTATGTATGTATGTATGTATGTATGTATGTATGTATGTATGTATGTATGTATGTATGTATGTATGTATGTAGGTAGGTAGGTAGGTAGGTAGGTAGGTAGGTAGGTAGGTAGGTAGGTAGGCCTGCCTGCCTGCCTGCCTGTATGTATGTATGTATGTATGTATGTATGTATGTAGGTAGGTAGGTAGGTAGGTAGGTAGGTAGGTAGGTAGGTAGGCCTGCCTGCCTGCCTGTATGTATGTCTGTATGTATGTCTGTATGTCTTTGTATGTAGTTCTTGTATTCATGCTTTTTCAATGTTACCCTTCCCGCTTGACCCACAGCTGCTTTGCCACCATTGAAACTATATTCTACTACAAAAAGGCATTTACATTATCGTTAACCACAGCACATCACTAAACAAACCGTTAACGAGTTTCTTGCTAGGCAACACAAGACAACAAGTGTCACAGCTTCACAATAGCACGAACAAACCATAAGAGATTGTTTCCAAACATGTTCGCAGTTCCTGAATCAATGAGTTAAATCATTATGAAAGACAATTCCTCACTGGCTCTAAGGTCGTGACGCTGAGACAGACTGGCTGAAAACTCGGTATGGAACCCGGACATGACAGCGCAGGACAAAGAGATATACAAATATACTGTCTGGGGAAAAGGTATACACATTCTCAACTCCCGAACAGCAAACGTTGTCAAAAGACTTTGCTGAAAACAATCGCCTTATGACAATCACATTTGTGATATCCGTACTGAAACACTACAGACCATTTCCTGTTTCACTTTAGCCATCAACAAACAAGCGTGCATATTTTGTCCAACTTTGTGTTTGGTACCTGTTAATGCAGGGCTTGTAGTTTGAAGTGATTTTTCGCAACAGCTATAGCAGCATGGACATGTCGCACCGCTAAGATCGTCTTCATATCACGTAACGGATGAATTTAGTTTTCAACAATCTTAGAATATCACGGCGGAGGACACTGGAAATCACACATTGTACCCATGTGGAGGATTAAACCTGAGCCTTGGGCGTGACGAGCGGGCACTTAAACCACTAGGCTACCCCATGACATCGCATAAATAATAATATTACTTTAATAACTTTACCGAACTCTCCCTTGAATTTTCCAAGGTGGTGTTGTAGCCTAGTGGTTAAAGCATTCGCTTTTCATACCGCCGTGCTATTGCTGGAAGAATGTTAACCCGGCATAAAACTAACCTCACTCACTCGTGTAAGTTTCGCGGTTGACGTTTCGTGGATCTTGAATCATTTGTAAGCTGATCCGGACGCGCGTCAAGATTTCCATTCCAGCATGATGAGAAAACTACCGTTTATGAAAATCCAAACAAACATTGCCAAGCATTGTTGGACTTCTGAACAAAAAGGTCAAGACATTCCGCTACTAACATAATCGTTGGTGATGCAAATACCGTTACCTGCAGACATGCTGCATCAATGAAGTGGACAAGCTTTCATTCTGGTGCCCAGTGATGGGCTCATATGTATAATTTATGTCACTTGTTTGAAGTTAGTTTTTGCCGATCACAGACCTCGATCAAAGAGTTACGAAACAACAATCTTGCAGTTCCATTTAGGAAAGTCATCATTATTTGCCAAACTACATGCATGGACGGAGTCGATCAAACTGGGCACTTAAATTATACATGTCTGAAAGGAGAATACTATCATTATAAAATATGGCGTTCTTCAAATTATGTGTATCAAGGGTTTGGCTCCGAGAATCAACTACTTGATTTGTGCCCGTCCTAATATGAACGTCCAAACTAGTTGCATCGTCATTGCCGCGTTGCTCCTGCAAAAATACCATTCCTGCTGCTGCCAATGCCGAGACAGCTTTGGTTAGAGGTACATAAAGTAGTTTTATGACCACTTTAGTGTTTATTGAACCAACATGTCTTTGATAGAGGCCGCTGCCAATTTTCATGCCCTTACAAACATAACAGTGATAATAATGTAATTGTTTTCTTTCCGAAGCACCAGACAAATAAGAATATTGAAGCGCCAATCGGAGCTACGGGAGTGAGCGAGCGAACACAAACGATGCGTGCCGATAGACATGACCACCCGCGAAAGAAACCATCTGAAACTGTTCCGCTGCTCGGCATTCCGCGCTGTTGTTTACCAGAGTCGCCTTCAGATCAGCTCTTATCCCCAGTAGCTTTTACTCCGTCAATAAAGACACTTCTCGAGAGAGGAAACCTTCCGTCAGAACGTACCGATAAGGAAAAATGCTTATTTGACATCCACTGCTGAGTTTAGGGCTCCAAAGGGAGGCTATCGCTTTTGAACATGTATTTGAGAGAACCAGATGAGTGGAATTTTGTAATCACAGAAGCCAGCATCCGGTTGTAACCGCAAAGTAGCTTCCTTTGATTTCTATGACATTTAACACGGGTCTGTTTTCTCCGGCTTAATACCCCATCAGTCATGGGCTGGCCTGGCTCTAATGCCGACCTTTGTTAAAGGGTCACTTATCTGAGCAAGCAATTACCTTGTATTTTAGAAATCTTTTTTATTGAGTCTAGTTCGCCCGCGAGGTTTGTCAGTGTCCGTTTATTGTAACCCAGCTCCTGCTAACTTCTGTCACCACAGGTCGACGAAGATCTTTGATCTACCCCAGCACTCTTACGTTTGATCCATCAAACTTTTGGATCCCATATCAAATAAAGTTTTCCCACAGAAACTTCGCAGTAATATTACATTTTTTTTAAATTTCAAAACAGACAAGCTTCCTGTCCATCCAGAAAACCGCACGTCCATTAGCATATTTCAAAGTGTAATTGCGTTTGAAATAACTGATTTTAACCTCTTTTTCTTCTTGCCAGTAAATCTGCTTTATTTGTCAATTTTCCCTCTAGACGTCTTCGGTCTTTAATCATCAACTGAACATGGCGGCAGAGAAAATATCGAGTATTTTGATAAGAAATGCATGATGCATACTGGAAAGAAAATATGGTTTACATATATGTTCTAAAATTAGCCCTTCAGAAAGAAAACGCATGAAAGCTTCGACTTTGAAGCAGTGAATTTTGGATAGACATTTAAAAGTTCCGATAAAAAGCCCATTAATGATACGGCAAATTCCAATCCAGTGAATTCTTATGCGTCATATTATTCTCATCTAGGCTAGTGGATCCTGCAATGCAACAACCTCACCACCACCCCACCCCCCTCGCCCCCCCCCCCCCCAACACACACATATACACACACACACGCAGGCACGCACGCACACGCACACACACGCACACACACCACCAACAACAACAACAACCCCCGTCTCGTTTACACCAAAAAACCCGAAGTGTACACCATGTATTATTTTATTGTGAACTTGTTGTCTATGCGCGTTAGGGTAGTCTAGTTGTTAAGGAGTTCTCCCGTCACCCGCAGGGCCAAGTTCGATCCCCACATGGGTACAATGTGTAAAGCCCATTGCTGGTGTTTACCGCCGTGATATCACTGAAGTAGTGCGAAAGAGGCGTAAAACTAAACTCACTCGCTGTTTAGTTTACGATTGTGCTTATGATTATACCAAGTTGGCTGGGCCATTGGTTGGGTAGTCTAGTGGTTAAAGGGCCCTCTCGTCACGCAAAAGACTCAGGTTTGATTCCCCACATTGGTACAATATGTGAAGCCCATTTTTAGCCCCCCCCCCCCCCCCCTGCGCTGATATTGATGGAATATTGCATGAAAGCGGCGTAGAAGCATACGCACGGACGTGCATGCATGCATGCGTGCATCCATCCATCCATCCATCCATCCATCCATACATACATACATACATACATACATACATACATACATACATACATACATACATACATACATACATACATACATACATACATACATAGACATGTCCAGACTACCTCCACCGCCTCATATTTTAAATGTCACAAAATATGCAACTGCTACAACAATCCCACGAGCACCTCAATGTGTAGAAAAGTTTAAAATATTCAAATTACTTTTCCAATAAGTCAGGAAACTGTATTAGTTACATCTGAGGAGTTCCTTTAAGCCTTTTAAAAACCATGATTGTTGCTTGGCTAAGCGTAAGTAAATTTAGACTTGGGCTATTTGTGGAGTATCAATCACTCTCTGAAAAATGAATTTTGCTGAAGAGAAATCGATAGAGCGTCGGTAACATTTTAATCAACATAAGAACGTATGGCCTCCCCTGCAACATACACATGTAGTCAATCATTGGCACCATGACACCATGGAGTGGTAGGTCCGAACCGTGTTTTACCGGTTGTAAGGAGAGAGTGTGAATCGGTGTGTCCTGGACTGGGTAATGACTTATCGCATCCAGATACTTGACTTTAAAAGGGATCTGAGACGCACATCTCCGGGCCTTACATCGCGATATCATTGACAATACTTTTCAAGAAACCCTTACCGAGATTCAAGGTTCTTGCTAGGCAACACATGAATACAACTGCCAGCTTCACAATATTACTAACAGCTCATAAGAGGTTTTCTAAACAAGTTGGCATTTCCTGAATCAATGACGAAAATGGCCGTTACAACGAGTGAATGAGTTTAGTTTTATGCCGTACTCAACAATCTTCTGTCAAAAAGGTGACGGTCAGTAAATAATCGAGTCTGGACCAGACAATCCAGAGATCAACATCATGAGCATCGATCTACTTACCTCGGATACGATGACATGAGTCAGTCAAGTCAGCGGGTCTGACCGGCAAACCCTGTTAGTCGCCTCCTACAAGCATGAGCTACTGAAGATCAGTTCTAAACTGGATCTTCATTGGTATATCTAAGGAATAGATCAGTAAGCCGGGTTGGCTGAAAAGTCGATATGGAGGTTCGAACCTTGTCTGAGTTGACAAGGGAGTGGGTCGATGGGTCTTCGACATTGCGAGGTAAGTAATATGTGCATTTATATTGCGTTAAACTGCATTCTTTAGGTGAATGCCCATAGCGCTAACATGCAAAGCATGGTACATTATTACCCCAAGCTGCATGTTACGCACAAGAAGGATAATAGTCACATGACTTATCCCACCGGGTACCTTTTTTTCGCTGGGTGTACCGGGGGACCTTTGAACAAACTCACTCACCTAAGGTGGGACTACATGTATCATCAGGAAACTCAAAACCCCAGGCCGAAATGCATACAACAAAATGAACATTATTACCCCACAAAACCCAAGTCATATGACTTATGACACCTGGTACCCATTTTCTGCTGGGTTATTAGTGACAATTTTGCGCTCATTTGCCTAAGGTGAGACCACAAGTGTCTCTGAAGTCCAAGAAGAACCAGCGTAAAACCATTCAAACTCACTGTTACCAATCGAAAATAAAAGAATTGTTTTGCCTTGCTGCAGACGAAAATGCAATAAAGCATTAGGAGTTATTCCCATTGAGAGATATCATGTTCCCATTTCTGGTGTTCCCCGCTTTGATATTGCTGAAATATTACTAAAAGCCTCGAAAAACTCACTCACTACTGAAACATCGGTTCTTTAAGGACTATCCCACTCGTATGAAACATATTATTGCTTGCGGGAGATTTACAACCAGAAATAACAAATGTGTATTTCATGAATCTGTTGACCTGGAAGTCGTCCATCGGAGGATTAAAGCCATTATTTGCGAGTTAGCAAAACATAACGACTGACTGCCACATGTTAGTGATCAGAATCTCATTACGACAGATAACAGCCTGGTTAGGGGTGAGAACAGATGATGCGTCCTACAAATGAAACATTATGGTTCAGAAGCATTAAACACCCAAGACGGAATTGTGTCACCATCGGGAGTTTGTCGTGGCAACCAGAGAATCGGAAAAATGGCACTGTCGTGTAACTCTTTTTACTTTTTTCTTTGTAACAGAATAACTGTCCATTGTTGTTAAAGCGACGCTAATGGAAACCTTCGGGTTACCGATGGTGAAAAAGAAAATAACGACCATGTATCATATTTCAATGTGAATGTTGGTTTTATTGTGTTGCATTTCTTCAAACAGTCATGCGATAAGGGTTAATTACACTCTCCCGGAATACAGATAAACAGAGTTGACGAACCTATGCTTTTGGCAGAATTGCGTGGAAGACGTTCTAGGTTTTTAATAAAATATTGTTCATTGGATACATACTGTTTGTAAAATAGAGCCTTCATCAGAGTTAGGTTTGTCAGAGGTAGTTAGAGCTAGTTAAGTCAACAGGAGATAATCGGGTAATGAGTTGCATCAGATATGAAACACGATTAGTCATGATGCGTGTTTAGGAACGTGCATTATTGTGTACTTTAAAGTGACGCCAGGCTAGTCTTGGAAGAAATATTAACACGAAACGGTGTTATTGCAAGAAGATGCTTAAAGAGTATTCAGATCATTCTTTCTTTCAATATTTCTCTTAAGATTCGCAGTGGATGATTAAACTGTCTCCATTAAAACCGTTCCAACTTCGCAAACGTCAGTTCAGGAAAACTGAGATGGCTGAGATTAAATCCTGTTGGCTCTTTTACTTAAGGCAAATTTGTATAATGGCAGCTGAATTAACAGAAATCAGTAAACAAAAGTCGATTATCAAAAAATGATAATCTCAAACCCGTGAACATCCGGGTGGAAACTGGCATTTTTGCAAGGGCGGCTAACGGGATCGGGGATCAGGTTCGCTGATTTCGTTGACGTCATCGTATCCTGAGACTCACAGATCCCACGGGTACAGACATATTGCTGACTATGGTATTAAAGAGCAAACGAGCACGTATGGGAGTGAGTGGCCTGTCTATAATGTGCTGCTTGATCTCATTGATGAGGATCGTGATCTATGCAACTGCAGGTACTGACTCGTGGCCTTGACCTTTCGTGACCTAATGGGTTTCATACATAGTACCCATGTTAGGAATCGAACCCGAGTTTTGTACGTTGCGAGCGAAGGGTTTAACCACTAGACTAGCCCATTGCCCCTTGACCGATTTAAGAACCCTGACCGCTATGCACCATTTCAATCGTGTCATTGTTAGTTTCTGACATCTTTCGAAACGCAAAAAGGAAATCTCTGACACTGACTGCCAGGTCATGGATTCGTTCACAGAATTGCGCTGCTTAGTCATGACAGGATCCGATGACCATTATAATTAAGCACGAGTCTCTGATTACCCCGTGGAGAAATAGTTTCCATTCAATAGCAACATACTGCGTAACTTGGACAGCTCTATCGAACAGTACAGATGTACACATATCTATTATATACTAAACAGGAAAAGAAACGCAATTTTCGAAAATAAATGAAATCTCATAATAGTAAGCGCTCGCGTTCATGCCTTCTATTTGAAAACTCGACATAAAACCAGAGTTGCCCTTCTTTTGCTATTCAGTATAGTTAAATGCAACAATGGGCAGACTAAAAGACAACCGTGGACTGACGAAGAGACAAGAAAAGACAGATAAAGAGACAATAGAATTGCCTTGGACTTATTGGTATGAAGGCAAGCCGTGATATAATCGGAACGATCACAGAAAACCTGGAATACGACTCACCCATTCACACTCTCCATATAGTTTTATATTAAAAAAATCCCCATCCTTTCCCTTTCATATTTGCAGCTAGTCGGGTCGAGGTTCTAAAGAACGAGGGATCGTGGGGTAGTCTAGTGGTCAAAGAGTTGGGCGGTCAAGCTGAAGACCCGAGTTCGATTCCCCACATGCGTACAATATGATAAGCCCATTTCTGTTGTCCCCAGAGATGATATTGCTGAAATATCGATATAATCGGCGTAAAAACACACTCATTCACTCTGAAGAAAGCTAAATATTGTTGTACGTTCAGATTGCCTCAATCATGAAATTGAGGCATCAGACACCTTTCAGCCACTTCCGCTTCTTCATCTGACCATAAATACGTACATTCTGCTCAGACACATTCCAGATAGAGTGTCGAAGATGCACCTCCTTTTGGGCTCGCCTTACAGGGGGCATGTACCATTAGACAGTTCAGCTTCAACACAACTTGACGGGGCGTGACATGCATTTAAACCCAGAGACACTTGTCGATCTTACTGCGAGCGAGTCTGCGTCTATATCGTGGCTATCACACACCTCATTGCAGTCCACTTGTCACAAGTCTGAAGATTCTTTCAGACACGACAACCAATAACCGATAGGCGGCGCACATGATCGTCGGTGTCAGACTCTCAGCACACACTGAGGGTAAGCAATAGAAGTGTCATTTGGGCAGCTCATAATATTGACGCTCACACACCCGCTAGGCTTGTAGAATTCGTTAAGGGAACAGGCTGTTGGCAATCGTGATCACTTGTATCATCCATCAATGGCGTCTTCTCGTTCCATTTTATCAACTTGGTTCTGTCTTCGAGCGCACCGCACACGAAACAGTCAAATTTGGATGGGATATATTTTTAAATCTAACACAGCCATATAGACAGTTATTTTTATCCAACATCGTAAAACAGTTGTATAGGATAGGTATATATGATTAGATACAAACTATTTCTTTGAAAATATTACGGAGGATTGTTCAACGAGGCAACATCAAATACCGTCATTCTCGCACTCTGATTGGCGTGCAGAAAACTGACAGAAAAGGGTTGGATTATGGAAAGACGCGTGACGAACAGTACTGCTGTAGTATTATCGCAATTTAGTCAGTACAATTCGGGCGCAAAGAGGTGAACAATTTGTACAGCTGTTACGAATATATTGTGATAAACTTTTCGGGGATAACAATTAAGTTATATTTCGATACAAGAGGCAGTTGATATATTCAAGTGATGACGTGTCGGTTTACTGTTATACTAATGTTTGTTTGCTTATTGTTTGCACCCGGCCATATTCCAGCTATGTAGCGACAGCCTAAAAATAATCGAGTCTGAACAAGACAATCCAGTGATCAATAGCATGGTCATCAATCTATGTCCGAGGTCAGAGGACGTTTAACACCATCGTAAACGGATTAGACCTCAAGACGTAGCCATAATGAACTGGGATTCAAACACGAAATTATCGGATCCTTTACATGGCTAATGGATATCACTCTGATCAACGAATCCATATAATGACCGTCAGTAATTTCGTGTTTATTCGTAAGAGGCGACTAACGGGATCGGGTGGTCAGGCTTGCTGACTTGGTTGACACATGTCATAGGTTCCCAGTTGCGCAGATCGATGCTCATGTTCTTGGTCACTGGATTGTCTGGTCTAGACTCGATTATTTACTGGCTCGCCATATAGCTGGAATATTGCTGAGTGCGTCGTAAAAGTAAACTCACTCACTCACTCGTTTTTATTTGCTATGAACTGCTTAATTTGTTCGAGAAAAGATGTTTAACCTTCACCTTCAACCTTTAAACGTACAGAGAAATCTAGACACACAAAAACGTCAAATATGTGAATTACTTTGCGTACCATCGGCAATTAGGGAACAATATCCAACTGGTCTCTCAATTAATGCTGCTAAATTTGATCAGTCTAAATCTGAGGCTTAATTATAACACGAATAACATCTCCAGACACCTGGGAGCGCATCATCTGGGACAGATGTAGGTCAATACAGTCTTACACAAGTCAAGGTTGGAGAACATATACTAATGTCCTGACAACATGGTGACACTCCGGCTGTTACACCAGAGGATATGTTTGTTGGAGTGATGATGCAAAGTGTATTTTAGTGTCTAATTTAGCTATTTAAAAATATATTGCATTACTACGTAACTTGGGTAAAAATGTGTGCGGCAAAGAGCATGAAATTGATCTCCAAAGGTAACACCTTTAAACAAGTTAGATTTCCTTCAGGAAATTAATTCTAATTCAACGAGAAGGCGGGACATAATGTGCTGAAATGAATTCGTGAATACTATCGAATCTTTGGATAGAAATAGTATTGGGTGAGATTTAAAATGTCATCAAGGTTGATGACTCAAGTGGGGTACTGGGGTTATGGTCAGGTTTGACGAGTCAAATGGGATATTGTTGACACAGTCGGGTTTGACGACTCAAGTGGGGTTATAGTCAGGTTTGATGACTCTGGTCATGTTTGATGAATCAAGTGGGGTACTGGGGTTATGGTCAGGTTTGATGAGTCAGGTGGGGTAATGGGGACACAGTCGGGTTTGACGACTCAAGTGGGGTTATGGTCAGGTTTGATGAATCAAGTAGGGTACTGGGGTTATTGTCAGTTTTGATGACTCACGTGGGGCACTGGGGTTATGGTCAGGTTTGATGACTCACGTGGGGTACTAGGGTTATGGTCAGGTTTGATGACTCTGGTCAGGTTTGATGAATCAAATAGGGTACTGGGGTTATTGTCAGGTTTGATGACTCAAGTGGGGTACTGGTTTATAATCAGGTTTGATTGTGTGCTAAAATATATTAAGATCAGAGCCCTGACACCCTGAACCTGGATCCCAACTCCTGTTTTTGACCAGATTATCCCCGTAGGCTTTTACAGAATAGTTAAGCTCTGGCTCCTTCACTCCGGACATAACCTCTGAGTAAACTTCGACTTCAAGTTGACGTACCGTTCAAACGAGTGTTTAATCAACTCACCCAAATGATCAATGTTGAATGAAGAGTTCAAACTACATCTGAAACTTGTAAACTAATACAGACTCCAGACACACGATCACACCGCATATTCCATTCACACTAAGTGGTTCATCACCAATAACATTCCATCCACATTTCCGGACAATTCTTCTCTGCTATTCATCATACCAACGAGAAACCTTATACTTAATCTTCAATTCACCTAGTGCACATCACTCTACATCCATAGAGTATAAAATGAAGTTGCCATCAACGGGGGGACACATGTGCTACAGGATCAATCAGATAGGGCACAGCAGGCCCGTGTTACTAAAGAACTGACCTGGTTGCTATTGCCTATAATGTCGGAGATGCCATGGCTATGTATATGACCTAACTAGGTATAGAACAAAACACAATACCGACCTCTTGTGCGCATCAGTAACGACAATAGACGACATCGTCGCAGTGTCTCGTCAAATCACCGTTACACAACCGCGGCTCTGCGCCTCGATAGCAGATGTATTAAGTGGCGTCTACGTGAGATATACTGTATACCTTAACTCAATTATTTAGCGAGTTACCCGATAAAGCGCCTAAGAAATATCTGAAGCTGCCACACCTAATTACATCGTATCAAACTGGCCTAAATAAGGCTTAATGGGATCGTCAGACGCTCGCAAATCGTCCACACAGTACCATTTTCTGTTCATTCCAATGGTCATCTGGCCTTTATAACTTATTTTGACGATCCCAGAAGACGGCATAGCCGTCTCCATGACGGCTCACGACTGACACTCCAACAAGGTCGAGTCCGAAGGCGGACACATTATCTTCTCCAGATGTTTCGTTTGAACAATCCTACGTAAAAAGTTCAGATGTTCAGCTCCGATATGTCTCTCCACAAGTGATTACGTCTTTAAATATGATATGGTATATCAAGCCTTTGTCAATGTCAATGTCCACGGTTTAATTTTGAGCAAACTTTCAAAGAAGACGCCCCCCACCCCACCTCTTCCCACTTTTTTGTGTGCGTCTTTTAAATAGTATTACGTTCACGAAAAGGCTGGAGAATAATTCGTGTCAGGTTTCACTCAAAACCAATAACTCCATCCGTGTTGCATGTATGTTGAAGGTCAACACATCCTGTTGACCCTTAAATATGGGCAAAATATCTATCTAAAATGATGCTACCATATCTTAACAGATAGCTAGACACGAAGAATAGATAATTGATTTTTTACATTATCTACCAAGAAACAAGAAACCCAGCCCGAAAACGGAAACAAAACAATATAAAAAAAGAAAAAAAACTATTACAATCTAAGACTCCGGATACCCGAACCTCAAATAACCGGAAACCTCGCCTTCCCGTCAATTTTCATGAAAACCCAATCTCTTACGTAATACAATTGACCTTCTGTAACGGATATAACGTAAACGTTTCTGGACTGTAAATGTTACAAACAAACCGGCCAAAAAACACAAAATTGACTTATCCATAAAACTGTAATTAAAAAAATTAACGAAGACAAAATGCTTTCAAATTTAGCTGAAGCAAATCATAATAAAAAAAAACTCCCCTGAAAATAATGCTCAATTTCTGTAGGTTCGCTAGGGGGTAACAGTTCGTATGAAGACAGCTAACGGAAACGCCTGAGCTCCTGCAATGTTGCGTTTTTGGAAGATGTCGTTAACGTAGGTCCATTTCATCCCAGACATTTTCGATTGGAGACAGATCAAGGCATCTTACAAGACTGAGTACACATAAATACTATTCCCACCCATACACATCTATATATATATGAACGTGCGCTGCTTTATGGCGATACGACGTCACTCCAAGGTCATCCCGTCGCTGTAACATTATCGCATCCGTTTTCAAGTTTCGGGATGGTTTCTCGAAACATTCACCGTCGAAATCCAGAATGCATATTAATGTTCTACCTGTTCTACTGATTATAACAACATCACCTTTGAATACGATCAGGAAAACGTTGCTGCGCAAGGACACATGGTGTGACGTTAGATGCCTCGACGCTTTGAGGCACGTGTCCTGCTATATTGTGCTTGAAGACTTAAACTTTACTCCACAATGAAGATAGCTGTTGCAAGTGTTGTCTATGCCGAAGGTAACGTTGCAGCTGATGCTGTACTGTCATAATTGCCGTTCCGCCTCATACGGATACCAAGGCGCCCGGCCACCGTCGATCCGACCTCTGAAATAAGCATCTGGTGCCATAGATGTGGACAGTTACTGGGTGGGAGCATTTGCAGAAGTGTGCTTCAGTTTGCATGTCTTGGTGAGTGGTTGTCACCAGTGGGCGACCACTGCGAAGGTGGTCTCTCTCGTTGATTATAACGTTGCTATTACTCCCATGAAATGTGGACGTTGAACTGACGTGCGACGTCACGTTGCGAAGTATCGGATTTAAGCATTGATACGGTTCACCATCTGTCATTTTCACTTAGGCGTGGCACCGTGAAATCACATTTAAGTGATCAAGAGTGGTGTTTTTCGAACGTATCCACGTCCAAAGATTCTTTATAGTGGTGCAGATGTGGGTTATATCCCTCCTTTTATGGAAATCGTTTGAAGCAATTCCTTCCGATTTTGTGTTATTTCTTCCCATATTTCTTCCATTTAATCCGATTAAGTATCACCGCTACTTGTTTGCGTTTCTTGTGTTTTTTCATTACGTTTTTCGTTGGTTCAGTTTCAGAAATCATAATATGACTTTGAAGGGAAAAAGATCCACTTCACAATAACGTTAGTGTTTGAGAGAATTTTAAGAGTATAAATATTGGCGCTTTTTTGCTTCCATCTAATTTTTTTTTCTTCGCGACTGAGTGAATGGAATAATATGGTACACCACATAAAGTTACAATTTCTATTTGTCAGACTGATGCATGCAGTCGTATACAAACGCACCGGAGCGACATTCGGCAAAATATCCAATTAATATCATAGGAAAAAGTCAGGCTTTGGTAGGAGGTTTTATTATTTCTCGTTCTTTCTTTCTACAACATGGGAACGAGTCTGGAGTTAACACGACACTACCACCGCCAACAACAGCAGGGATTTTCATCGACAACGACAACAACGACAACAACACCAACAGGGATTTTCATCGACGTCTACCGTATCCCATAAAACGAAATACATGTCTGTAGAGAATGACTTGGGCGTAAACTGATGAACCCAGTCGTTGATTGACCGTCATCGTACGACTGGGTGTAGATCGCTGACCATCTTATCGATCAGTGACTGCGCATCATCGTACGCCTGGACCGTTCGTTATCACATCAATCACTGGTCCCGACTGCCTTCACATTGACGAAAACATTTAAAGACGGTGTAACTAAACAATTACAAAAACGAAAAGAAACGGTTGCTCTTCACACTTACCTTTACTTCCTTATACTGATAGGTAAACCACACGAGAAAGGCAATAAAACACATGATCAGTCCAGATACACCCAGCTCTATTGATCTCTGAATCCAGTTCAACGTCAAAACGCACGGACTTGAATCAATGCATGTATCACAGCCGGGTGCGCATTTTAAACACTTGAACGTGTCATAAGTGTTGGGCTTGTTCTGTAGATAGAAAAAAAGACAAGTTTCATGATTATAGTTTTAGATCAAGAAGGACCCAAGTGTATTGGGGTTTTGTTCAAGGATAAACACCACAACGGGGACGATTCTACGGGCTCCGAATTTATGACCTATAACCAAGGGAACCATAACCTATAACAACCGCTCGTTACCAGCCACCTTCTGTCAGGGACATGTACAGTCGAACATGGTCTGCCGAACCGGGATACTTCGAAGTTATGATTGTCTTCAAAAAACTTATAATCCCCGAAATGTATCGAAATTATTATTTTATTTTCCAAACTCTGCACAAGGTATGTATTGCACTGTGAGTGGAAAATCTGTATATACATAAAGAAACACTTGTACTTTCATGTGTTCCCTTATTTGTTTCCATGTGTATATAATCAATATGCGGTTGTGTCTAACCTAGGCTAACTCGAAGATTCCACAAGGTGGTCCTAATTCGACACAGCAATTTGTTTCTGCCTGTTTTGTCAAGCCAATGTTATGGTATATTACGACAGCTGTAACATAACAATTGCATACAAACGTAACCTCTGTCTGACCCTCCAATGTGACAAGCACACATTGCTGAACACCCATTCTGATCCGTTTCTTCACGGACACGGTATATATTTCAAAATACCCGAACATGAAATGCACAATAAATGCACTTACTTTCCGTTTTCTTGCAAACTGTTCCTCCACGTCCTGTCCTCTATAGAACTTGTCGTCGGCTGTCATGTCGGGGAAGTAGTAACCGTCTTTGCAGACGCAAGAGTAAGAACCACGGCGGAAACCACGTCCAGGTAAATGTTCGCACTGAAACACAAGTACCTGTGTCACAAGGGCAGGTGAGGTAGTCTAGTGGTTAAAGCATTCGCTCGTCACGCCGAAGACCCATGGCTAGAATGTGTGAAGCCCGTTTCTTGAGTCCCTCGCATTGATATTGCTAAAAAACACACAGTGACTGTAGGTCACAAAGGAATGGGCAGAAATTCTGCAGGAGTAGAAGCCGATTCGAACAAAACGCCACATCACTCACAGCAGACAGATAATCTGCCATTACAAAGCCGTTATTTTAGGGAATGGTTAGACCATACCAGTACTCCTTTATTTTACCAAGAAGTAAACGTCAACTGTAAAATATATACATCACTCCGGCTCTTTCCCCCACAATTAACAGGCACGTCGTGATATCACTAGACTAGAAAAAGGTAAGTTAAAAACTCTGTGGATACCAACGCACATTTTAGTGATTTGTTTTACTTTGCAAACTTCACAAAGTTTAGAATTTAACCGCTTTTGCTTTGTTATAAGTTTCACACCAGTATTTATTTTTGTAATTTTTTTCTTTGGCTTGAGCTTAAGTTTCAAGTTGGGAATATAATAGTAACGATGTCTAGACTCTCAAACAGGGTTCATAAAATCATATATCCCAAATGACCAACCAGTACCAATCATGTATAACTTAAGTACCTATGACCGATTTGTCTGAAATGTCTTCTTTAGAATGCCAACGGCCATTTCAGTGACATCTTAACAGCTAGTATACGACAGAGAGTTCTTACATTACAACTGTATATTCTTGGTTACATCCAGCAGGTGCTCAGATTCAAGATAATGTAGACATATTACAAATATATGAACAGCAAAAGAAGTGTTTCAAAAGATTAAAATCTCATACAAGTAATCATTCACGTTTATGTCTTCTGTAAAAGAAAACCTGACAAAAGCAGAGTTGCGTTTCTTTTGCTGTTCATTATATGTCAGTTGCACTGACAAGACGGCCCAATACTTCCAGGGATATATGAATATTCTACCTTATCTACCAATGGGAAACATGGGTAAATGCAATTCAATTACCAATCAGAAACGATGATCTTAATGGAAGGTAAGTTTAAGCAAATATCACTATGAAGTACACGCCCTTCCTTTTAAAAAACCTAGTACATGTTTTAGACAGTTACAAAGTTGAACCAGCATCAAAGTGAGTTTCGTGACGTCTCATGATATCCAGGACATATGGTGCCATTAAACCCAATTCAGATACTTAAAGGAACCTTCATTTATTCAACCCCAACCCATTGAGAATAATCGCTTATTGAGCGAAGTCAACGATCCAATGATTTAATGACCGCGTCCCTATAGGAAAACCTCCCCCAAATTAGTTCCGTACTCACCAAAGTTAGTTCAAATTACCATATATCATGTGACATGACCATACCATACGTCACCTTGTCACGAAAGCGTTATGTCTAGTCACGTCACTGGAACACACCAAGGGTGGATTTGAAAGGGGGCCGTAACTCAATTTCTTTGACAACCCAGTGCCATTTTTATGAATTAACCTTCTGAAGTGATCTTTAACATATTTAACAAGGGACAGTAGACTACTCATTGTTCGAGTCCCACGTATAATACACTCGACGTAAACGAATAAAGTGTAAATCAACGGTACACAGGGGAGATAACCGCGTTGAAACTTCTTTTGTGCGAAGCATCATGGGTACTGTCCAGAGTTCCTAGAAAGCATAATTTGATTTTTTAGGTTTGTCGTCTGAGTACTTTTGGACAGTAAAAGTGCTATGTTGATTCGGGAGCAGAATTTCTGTCTCGACAATCATATATCTTAGGTTGACGTCAGAAAGAAAGAAACGGATGGTCTTGAATAGTGCGTTAGTGTTTGCCAATTAACAGCAGAATGTTTAATAATGTGTTACATTTATATAACTTATCAGTATATTGCAGTACATGATGGTCTCCGATAATGACAAAGGTTTCAAATCTATGACGTCTGTGCTCGCAAGGGCTGCCATCATACTTTCATTGGTGTTACACAGAAATACAGTCAAACAGTTGTATTGAACTTCGATTTGCTGGACCTATAGTTGTCGCAAAGAGAAAGTAGCATTTGCGTCTATTCATCTATTCAACTCTGACCTAAAGACGACGTCAACCCAGTTAAAGTATGAATACACAATCACATGTACAAAGTGGCTGAATGTAACTTATCTTACGTCACACATAAGTGTCGTTTTCTGACTGACTGAGCGCTCTTCTATTACTTTCAATGTACACCACTTGCAAGCGAGGTACATTGTAATATTCCCCCGGTACCAGTGGCAGTTCATTCGGTAATTCGCGTTAGTACTTCTTTATCTCGAATAATATTGAATCACGCATGATGCACGACAATCACCGATGCTTTGCGAATGCAAATCGATTGAGGGGAGATAATTCTCAATTTGTTGTCTTGTGTCGTTTGCAATATCTAGCGATTTTTAGATTTGCCTCCTATTCCAATAAATATATTTTGACAAAACGTTTAAATGTAGTTCCTGTTAATAATAAGAACGGGAATTAACACGCGGCGATATCACTACGACAATACCTGCGGGAAAAAAACCAAGATGCAAGATCCGAATCTTTTTACTCAGACACGTCGGCTGAAGTGTACGATCCGATACCCAGGCTTCAAACAGTTCAAAATTAACATTCGGGTGTTCCGTAGGATAAATGCGTTGTGCACTGGTCCCTCGGGGCCCACAGATTGATATACCCTCGATGTTTGTTTATGTAAACAAACATCGAGGGTACATCAACCCGTGGGCCCCTCGTGACCAGTGAACAACTTATAATATGTCATTTACTTGGGATTACACTCAGTAAAGTGCCGATTTAAGCACCGCGGTGGCTGAGTGGGTTAGGTGGCTACCTTTGTGTGCTGGCAATTGGATGCCTCACACAGACGGTGTGGGTTCGAATCCCGGATGGAACGTAACCTAATAAATGTATTAGAACCTGTACTTTACTGGGAATGTGTAATCCAAGAAATAACATACATTAAAAGTGGCAACGATGGAATATACAAGGCATAACATTCGGTGTTCATGTGTTTGGTACGGTTTCCAAAGATTAGTTCAGAACCTTCCCTGAAAGTATGGAACAATCAGCACAGCTGGTGCTGTTCTTTGAAATGGACTTCCACTGGATATCAGAAGATCGGAAAATATCAAAGCGTCCGTGAAAAAACTGACTACAAGACCATTTTCTTCAGAACTGAATATGAATCAGCGTTCTGGAGTAGGGAATATCTGGATAAGAAGCGCGACGATTTGTTTTTCTATTTTTTTAGTTTTTCTTACAGTTTTAGACGACGGGTTTCAAACTTTTTAACAACATTTGTAACTGTGTTTTTGTCGAATCCAATTTTCAAATGTATACAGTGGAAACCTGATAAGTAAACTTTCTTTTGTTTGTTAGTTTCGCTTTGAAACCATCTGTGACATGGATGTCAATATACCAAAAGCCAGTTATCATAGTGGTAATGTCAGGCATCGGTTTCCCACAAGAAACATATCCGTCACGCTCATCGGGGATGAAAAACACTAACCGAAACTGAGAAATGTAATCATGGATCTGTCGACTCATGCGATGAAAACACATTTCGTTCAGTAGCAAACCCATACTGTAACTTCAGCAGATATTGATAAAAACCCTTTGATCTAAACAGGACTCTCAAAGACGCGTTGGTTGTAGTTTTCTCTGTTTGTTGCCTGGTATAGTTAAGGGTAAACCTTTTTGCATCGAGGCATGCACGGAAAAATGAAAGTACCTATAAAATGCCTCACTAACTCGGGGATTCATAAAAAATAATAATCTTTAATTTCAAACAACGAAATGGTCGTAAGTTTTTTAGGATTAGTTAACGTTTGACTAACTGTTGTTGGACGAGTGCTTCGACCTCATTCTGTTTGATGATGTTTGTTTGTTTATTTGCACTCATCAATATCCAGCTGTATGCATGACACAGGTATGTAATCGAGTCTGAACTGGTTGAAATCACAGCGTATTTTGGCGTGATCAGAGAACGATATGTATTGAAAATCCTGAAAACAATTTGTCGTTTGGAACCGTTCAATTATTTATTTTTGTTAAAAAACCAACACATTTCCATATTCCTAGCTAAACATCAAATGGTTCCTGACCCATGAAGAGCCGGGTTAGAATTCTGCATCACATGCTAGTCGTAAGAGGTGACCAACGGAATCGAGTGGTCAAGCTCGCTGACTTGGTTGACACATGTCATGGGCTCGCAGTTGCGTAGATCGATGATGATGCTGTTGATCGCTGGATTGTCTGGTCGGTCCAGACTTGATTATTTACAGACCGCCGCCATGTATCTAAATATTGCTGACTGCGGGGTAAAAGTAACCTCACTCACTCAAATGGTTCTCCCATAACGATGACAGGCATCCAGAAAATCATAATCAAGAAGCACTAATTCACAATTCGGCATTAAACTATCTGAAACAAATTCAGTTTAAGTGACACTCATTTGAATTGCCAATTCCACTGGAAGGCTGGAGCTAAAAATAAACACGGGAGCTGCCGCCAGGAACCTATGTTACGCTTGAATGGTTCTGATGCAGATGGGTTTGAAAAGCAGGAGAAACATTACGTCTTCTGGGAATCGGACACAAGGTGAGCTTTACACATCCGCCATGCGTGTCTCATTAAACACATTCCCAAGTGGCGTACCGTTTTATGCCTCGTCCCTTTGGACATTTGAATATTGCGTGCGAACCTTATCGTACACTTCCGCCGATGAGACCATGCGCCACTTTAACAGCTTTTTAACGTAAAAGTGCATGCCATTCCAAACAAGTGTTAACGTTTAAGCGATTTTAGAATCTCATTTGGCTGATAGAAATGAAATCCGTGTTTTGCTCATCTCACAGAAAGCGAAAGTACAAGCTCTGATTATTACAAATATTAACAATCCTTTTAGGACCCTGCTTTCAAATATGACGTATTTCTGTAATTAAATGGCATTTTCTAAACGCAGAAAACGTTTCTTCGGAGACAAAATGTTCGCACTAATATTTGCACTAATGGAGACCCGACTGGGAAGGAATCGTTTCACTGGGTTTTTTGAGCTTTGCAATTCCGGGAAGATTATTGGAAAAAAGACGTGGCCTGTCACAGAATGATTGACAGCTCGAAAGGTGCAATAGAATAGATCTATTTCACCCTACCCTTGCATTTCAGTAGGGACACATTATACAATGTAGAAAATTGAAGCGGGAACATTTCTAATTTCCTTGAAATCAAATCTTTTAAGCTTCGAATTGCTCGTGCGCAATCACCCTAAGCGATGTAAACCAAGCAGAGTGCCAATTTCAGTGTATGCTTGATGGTAGTTGGTTTGACGCGCAAATAAAAGAAAGTCTCCCCATCTTTTCAGCGACTTGGTTGGTACGAAATTTCAGTTTTAAGAAAACCACATAAGCTTCCCTATTTCCACGATTTTTTTCAAACTTCCGTTTACTGGCCTTTTATTCAAACATCTCCGACTTTGGGTTACCCCAGAAACATAATACTTTAGCCGGGTTCGGGGAAAAACTGTAGACTTTTAATTACTCTGTGATTCAGCGCCATTGCAGAAAACTTAAACGCTCCACTTAATACCGCATTTGCTACTGGAATCAATAAACTGGTAGTTGAAGTGACACACACGAGAATGGCTATGGTCGCTGTTTGAAAGAGCGAATCTATAAGCCCATGCTATTACAACGAAGGTTGGTGTCATTCAAGGAACGTTAAAGACATTTGTAATTCTCCAATGGAAGCGGGGAGGACAATTTCGTTCTGTGTGGAACCCATACAACCATTGAGGTTGTAGCCTGAAACTTCAACTTTAATATCCCCCTTCGTCTTTTGTGAATAAAATCGGACGCTGTTTGATGAGGGACCAATTCCAAAGCCCAGCGATCCGTTATAACCGGACATGTAAGTTCGATATCGGAGGATGTTTATGTATACCGCGGACCGAAGAGCGAGCGTAAATTTTACATCACATTTTTTCCATTGCTGTTGCTTTTGCGAGTTTAATCGGGATGAGCCTCGAAAGTCAATGGCACTGAAAAGGTTATACATTCATGCATTTGTATGAGGAATTATAAGTCTTTAATGTTTTCTGTTTGCACAAATTGAAGTTCTGTGACTTGAATTTTAATTGTCAAACTGGACCTTAAACGCTTCGCTGTGGAAATATGGTTTGTCGTCACCCAAGCCATATTTAAACGATCATATGATCACAGGGTTATCTCAGGGCCGCTATGTGTCAATGTTAAAGGTGCGTTGTGTTGTTTGCATTTTAAGGCCGGAAAAGACAATAAAAGCGACAATCTTGTCTATAATAATAAAAAGACTTTGTTGACGGTTTCAACTATATCTTAAGCTGCCAAACACCTGGTGTTATTGCCGAGTTTCAGTGATTCATTCATACTATGATCACCACTACTTTGCAGAAAGGACCCGTGAAGGTTCAGGTTAGAATAGGCCTTCAGCAACCCATGCTTGCCACACCTTCAGCAACCCATGCTTGCCACAAAAGGCGACTGTTCTTGTCGTAAGAAGCGACTAACGGGATCGGGTGGTCAGGCTCGCCGACACATGTCATCGGTTCCCAAATGTACAGATCAATGCTCCAGTTGTTGATCACAGGATTGTCTGGTCCAGACTCGATTATATAAAGACCTCCCCCATATAGGTGGAATATTGCTGAGTACGGCGTATAAGTAAACTCACTCACTTTGCAGAATGGGATGAGGTGTGTAATCGAGATGGTCAGAGCCAGAGTTTGAGTATTTATTACATAACTGTATATAGAGAGGTGAGTGAGTCAGGGAGTTTAGTTTTACGCCGACTTTAGAAATATTCCAGCAATATCACGGCTGGGGACACCAGAAAATTGGCTTCTCACATTGTACCCATATGGGGATCGAACACGGGTTCTCGGCGTGACAAGTGAACGCTTTAACCACTAAGCTACCCCACCATCCCTGTATAGAGGTGATGTTTGAATAATGTAGGTCATTTTGAGTAGAGGTGTAAGTGTTGAAGACTAATGTCGTGTTCAAGATTACTGTATATGGCTACGTGCATCGCGTGTTTGACCACTTTACTAGTCTGCACCAATGCCCAGTGTATGGTACTAACCAACTGAGATACCATGCGACACTTAAAAACACTCAAACTCCATTACTCCACTCAAACACATTATACAGACTCCGAGAAAACCGGCGATGTATACCCTAGTCGAGCTTTAGCCAGAGCAATAACAAATACCATATTTACTGTACGCTCAAGAGAAGGTGCTCTACCCATCCCACAACAAAGGCGGATTGTATGTCATGGAATCTTGTTGTTGTGGGGCACTGAAGGAATAGTGGAGATGTGTTTACCTTGTGCTAGCCAGATTCATCCTTCACTGTGCAGTGGACGCGTTACTCAACGGGGCGGTGGGGTAGCCTCGTGGTTAAAGCGTTCGCTCGTCACGCCGATGACTAGGGTTCGATTCCCCTCATG
Organism: Haliotis asinina; assembly: GCF_037392515.1. Taxonomy (NCBI): domain Eukaryota; kingdom Metazoa; phylum Mollusca; class Gastropoda; order Lepetellida; family Haliotidae; genus Haliotis; species Haliotis asinina. The sequence goes on from NC_090291.1 coordinate 32,044,775, forward strand.
GGTGCAATGTGTGAAGTCCATTTCTGGTGTCACCCGTCGTGATAATGCTGGAATACTGCTAAAAGCGGCATAAAGCCATACCCACACATTTTTGCCAACGAAAGGCTCGAGTATTGTCGATGATGGTGTCCAATGGTGACATGCATGTAATTCGGTGGTACCAGAAAGAAGGTTTCGATTCCAATACACATTAGCATTACGATAAAATCATTCTTTTACATCTAGTATTTTTATACTAAATAAGTGTACATGCGTTACTTAAAGAATGGTCACATGTAATGGTCACGTGTGCAAACAGTAAGCATTAGACCATTAGGAATATTATTGCACATCGGGACTGAATTTAATTCTCAACAGACATTAATATCCCTTTCAAAACAACTTCGCATTCTCTCATTCCTTAATGTTCGAATTCCATTTAGAAGCTTTACACATCCTTCGTGTGATAGTTAATTATAAACTTCAAAACACCCAGAATTATTTTCCCCTTAAAACTTTTTAATGTCCCTAGACCTTCTGCAAATCTCTAGATGAAACAGGGCAAGCATAATCGCTATTATCCGAACAACTAATCTATAAGTAGAGTCCATCTCAATGTAAACCATCACATCAAACAAATGTACCCTGTCTACAAGACTTAATCGTTGCACCACTCAAACCAACTATCTCCAAAACAGTATTTGGCACTGCTGTTTAAACAAACAGCCTGACAAGGAGGGCTATGCGTCAGAGCGAGAGAAAGCAGATCGCCATACTGTCTTCATAATGACTTATTGGCTTTTCCAAAAGTTTTATTGATCCTGAGGTTAGTTGACCGATGTGGTGATGGGACTGTAAATCGTGATCCATTGGTACAGTTTGCACAGTCTTTCGTGAACTCTGTCAGGATCGTTGACGAACTGATGGCATACATTGGCAATCCGAGTTCATCCAGTCTTAAGTGAAAAAATCGGGTGATATTTCCGCGTTTGGTTTCTTTGAAGACTAAATTGGGTGGTCAAGAGGATCTGACTATTGGCCGAGGAAGTTTTACGTGCTGAATGGTGCCTAAATTGGTCATCCATTTTCAATTTAAGCAGAGAGTATTTTAAAGGGGTTCGGTCTTGGTCCAAACTTTGATGCTGTAATTAGTGCTTGTATCTTTGACAATGTGTGATTGGGGAATGCATCAGTTTTAGATTGAAATGGTTGTCGGTACTTCCTTGGTTTATGTACTCAACGTTCACTCATCATTTGTGAATACATGCGACAGAATCAAGCCACGGCCCCTTCCAGAGATGTTGAGACTTTTGGGTGCATTGACCAATAAGAGCTCAGGTGACATCGTACAAAGCTTTTCACAGACCATATCTCGCGACACCAGTACCACAGCCACGTTGCCCCCACATGGATTTGATGTAAAGCAATAACAGGGCTCGCACAAAAACCATGTATGGAGTTTTGACCAACTGACCTCCAATTTCATTTGATGACTCATGTCGGCACTCATGTAGGTCTCGGGACTTCGCGAAACTTTAGTACTTCCGGTGACAAGCGTATTTCTTCGAATGGCCTCTTGGTTGCCAATTGAGAGTAAGGCACCGATAATCCTTGCAATTTAGCAAATTTCTGATGTAACCATCCCCAAATAAGCCAACTATTACGACTGTCAACAGTTGCCACAGACAAACTTGGCTGTACACTTGATCCGGCCTAATAATGGCATATTTGTCGGTCCCGTCTCGCATGTAATAATTTAGGAACTGGGAACCAACTTCGTACCGAAAGTAACGCCTCATGAGACTTACAGGTCTTATCACACACGGGCGTACTCACTCAGTGTATGCAATACATAAAGAGTTGACGGTCATTGATTATCATAAGCTATCAATTATTTATACATAATTACCGACAAACAAAATGGTTTCTCACATAACAATACCACAATGTGCGTACTTCCAGTTAAAGATGTTTTTCCTGATGAAACTAAATAATATGTCTCTGATTTCTTTAGAATTGAAAAAGAAAAAAAATGATAAATTTCGCAAGGTAAATAACAATTAACAACCTGTAAAGGATCACCTATGTCAGTCGCAAATCACCTATACTTTTTGTTTAGTTCCGCACTGTTATATCACCCCTCGGTTGTTTCCGTTAGTCACGTCGGAGTTAGTCGGAACAACAAAAGTGATCGACGTCGTTCTTTCTGGCATTTCGTTTTTATACATATACGTCAATTATTTATTGTTGACTATTATCTCGGCGTGTGTAGCCTCTGGCTCAGTGAAAAGGGGACAGCTAGTCATGCGGTTCTCTCCTCAGTGACACTTAATAAAGCAATGATTTATCTTACCAATATAGGAAGCTCGAGTCGCATCCCTCATATTGATTTAGTGTGAATGCAATTGTTTTTCAGGGGACAATAATACTTCTCGTTGCAAAGTGACTGATATATGGATGGCAGTGTCCGACGAATCCAATTTTTCTGCCTACAGTTTGGTCGGAAAAACTTTAAGTGGCCAATAAAAATTGGGATTTCGTATGTAATATATCAAGTCCAGTAAAGTGAGTGAGTAAGTGAGCTGCGATTATCGACGTTTGTAGCAGCATGTCAGTTGCCTCACGCTTGATAAAGGGGGAAAGTTAATGATGCAGGTCTACGAGTGAATGAGTTATCCAGTGAGTGAATTTAGTTTTACGCCGCACTCAGCAGTATGCAAGCTATATGACGGCTGTCTGTAAATAATCAGATCTGGACCAGACAATCCAGGGATCAACACACCAATCTACGAAATTGGGATACGATGACGCGTGTCAACCCAGTCAGTTAGCCTCGCCACCAGTCCCGTTAGTCTCCTTTTACTTCTGGTCAACGACATTGGTCAAGAGACAGTAGAGCAGCCTGCTGGTTAAAGCGTTCAGTCGTATCACCGAGGCATCGGGTTCGATTCCCCACACTGGTGCAAAGGTTTGTTTGTTGCTTAACGCCGCACACAGCAGTATTTCAGCTGTATTTCGGTGGTCTGTAAATACTGGAGTCTGGACCAGACGATCCAGTTATCAACAGCATGAGCACCCATCTACGCAACTGGGATACAATGGCTTATGCCAACCAAGTCAGTGAGCCTTACCACCCGATCCTGTTAGTCGCCTCTTACGACAAGCATGGGTTACTGAAGATCAATATTTGTAGCCCTGATCATATAGGGTCGTCCATATCAAGATGGCACTCAGTGATATAACTGAAATGCTGCTTCATTAAACCGGATGCACACGCAGTACGCGCAAGGGAGGATTCCGGATAAACGGAGTCCCGTTTTAAGGGGTTTCTCGTCATTGCAGCATAGAGAAGTATGAGGTGCAGACTGCAGACACATGTCGTTATTTTTCAAAATTCTTCTGTACATACCCTCGTCGTCTCGGGAGTACATCGCGACGATCCCGCAAACACGTTGTCCTCACTTGACTTCCCGTCAAGTGGACACTGGTCAATATCCACTTTCTGTAGATCGATATCTATTCCACTAGTTCCTCTGAAATAGAAAAGAAAATATATATATCTTTGTTTGATTACAACAAAGACCTGATACTAAAACGTTCTTATTGACTTGACCGACCGTCTAGTGTGGACGCTGGTCAATGTTCACTTCTGTAAATCGATATCTGTTCGACTAGTATCTCTGAAATACGAAATAACATTTAGGTTTAATAAAAACAACGACCTGACATTTAAGTGTTCTTCATGATCTGACCACCCGTCTAGTGGACACTGATCAATATTCAATATCTGGATATCAGTGTCTACTCCATCCGTTCCTCTGATATGCAAAGTAAAATTTAGGCTTATAGTTTAATGAGAACAAAGAACTGATAACAAAACGTTCTTAATCACGCAGACAACGGATAACCTTAACAATCTACGGGCGTCGATGGAAAACGTCAAAACTGCTTGGATAATGAGTTGCAAACACATTTGTTACCAAAAGCGATATAAAGAAGTAGGTCGTTACAAGGGAAATGCAAGGGTATGATAAGTATGGCGTATTTTCATGATTGCATAGTCTTTGAACTGTATCTATTCCTGGTAATTCGTAGACAAATTTGCTTCCGGCATCGATGTCGGAGTCATTAATCCTAATTGATTCATACCAATGTCAACATCGGGAACAAACGGACTAATTGTTTAGCAGGGTTTGTTCGATTTCTTACATTCACAATAGCACATCCTTCAACTTGGACAATTTTCAAGGCTCATTAATCACGCGTACATGTCCCTAAATGTAATGGTCGTATTTGGAAAGCAGACATCAAACCTTGCTGCATTCATATATCGACCTGATATGTTGAGGGAAATATGAGCAAGACTGCACACTCAAAGCTGGATCCACCCTCATTCCCATCAAGTACACAACTCCAAACTCCAAAGAAGTTAATGACAACAAGACTATGTCATGGCATGACGACCCGTGAAGGTCCCGGGGTAGAATAAGTCTTCAGCAACCCATACCTGCCATAAAAGGCGACTATGCTTGCCGTAAGAGGCGACTAACGGGATGGTCAGGCTCGCCGACTTGGTTGACACATGCCATCGGTTCCCAATTGTGCAGAACGATGCTCATGTTGTTGATCACTGGATTGTCCGGTCCAGACTCGATTATTTACAGACCTCCGCCATATAGGTGGAATATTGCCGAGTGCGGTGTAAAACTAAACTCACTCACTCATGGCATGGCAGATTAACTATCGGATAATGAAAGAATCGGGTCAAAGCATGACAGATTAACTATTGAAATATGAAAGAATCGGGTCGTGACATGACTGGTTAACATTAGAAGTAAGTAATCATGAACCTTAATTTATACTTAGTAGCATAAAACCATGATGAACACAAAACTTTGGCAAAATGGGACACGCATACCCAAGTCACCTTAGACATCATACGCGTTCCCTAGTCATACAAAAGTTTTATTATGGGTTCGAATACAGCGTTCTGATTATGCTTGTCGTCATATAAGCAGAACAACGGTGTTGAATCTTAAAACGCCCATTGCTTGCATCATGGTAAGCTATTCTTGCTGATGAACTAGAATTCTGCGTTGAAAACGACTTGCGTTCAAACGGGCGCTAAGCCCTACTCAAGATGTGGCAGGAGAAAAAAACTGTGACCTGTCCGTTGACTTGAAGGAATAGGGTTGAGAGAATTGACTGGATTAAATGTCTCTTTTTAAACGTATTCAATCATATCATGTAAGGTTCGCAGAAACTCCTATATAACCCGGTCAGATCCTCACTTGTATCTTTGGTAAAGCCCAAGCGTGAGCGCTGTTTATAAAGATTCCCCTGTAACGCAAACCTCTCATTCGATTTTGTTATTTTAAGTGAATTTGGTTTAACGCTTCTTCGAACAATATTTCATTTATGTCACAATGTGTCGGTGAGATGTTGTTAGAAAGTCGAATTGATGCAGTTCTTATATGATGCAAGGCCATGAACGACTCGAGCACTTTTATGGTGGTGTTACCAAGGATCATACGCTGGAAGAATCTTGGACTGACATTCTCAGACCTGATGACCCACGAGACGAAATTCTTAAAAGCTTCGATCGTTATCAGCTGCATCCATGTGATACGGGTCAAAAAATAACAAAATATACCCTCACATAATTTTTACACCTTTGACGCTTTTAAGACTCCAGAAATGTCCGATATATTCGTTAGACAAATTGCTATAGAAATAATACGTTTTCTATCAAAGATAAGATGCATATGCATCAAGGGACTGACGAAGTCATGTTTGTGGGCACATGTGCCCCAAAAATGGTGAAATATTGGAAATCTAATAACAGGCAAATATACAAGTGCAATTCCTGCAACAAATGATGTTATTTTATCGTTTTTAAATCTGCATATTCCGACGAAGGTTATGTCATTGCAGGCTGTCTGGGACTCGAGGGTGCATCAATCTAGGTCCTAATATCTTTGCAAATCGTGAAATGATATATTTTTGCTTTCCTCTTCTCAGAAAGTGAGTATTACGTTTATTGGTCTGGGCGTGAGGCATTGCGATAATCCCTATATTTCATATCATTGTCAATATATTCCTAAAAATGTACTCCTAAATTGCACAGATCGACGCCGCGATTAATCACGGTGTTAACTTGAAACCAATCATCGTGTTTTTCCGTCACCTCAACGGCATCGCGAGCACAGCAAGCGCGCGGACGTCGGAGAGAGCAAACAGGAAATCCCATTCGGGCGATAAACACGACACACACATGGCCTTAGAACGATTTATTCTCTACTATCTTATGCGCTGGCATGAATTGGGGATGGGGTGGTCAAGAAACCGGAATAGTTCACATATCTTTGAGAATTATGAGTTTTTTTCTTGGGGAATTTAATAACAAATTCCATCCTGGTCACTGCATGAGATGTAATTTCCTGTACGTGAGCGCTGTTTGAGATTCTGTTGTTTCATGCGATGCAAAGATGCGATCATTTCAATAACCAATAGTATAAAGAAAATTAGAAATGACAGCGCATATTGAAATCAGAAGGTTATCCTATGCCATCCATGGTTTCATTGTGACGTTAAAGGGAACCCACCGAGCATTGTGCAGTACAAGTCAGCGACCCTACGGAACTGTTTGTAATCCATAACAATCTTGACAGTTTTTCGCTCCTTCGTTTCAGACAAACAAACAAATTAATTCAGCTGTAGTTGTACATGTCAGCTGATGAGTTTGACTGAACTGAGAACAATTCACTTACATGCATCGAGGGCCGAGTGTTTGCACGTGCATTTGTGTCCGCGTGTATTATTTCTGACTACTGTAGTGCAACTATAGTGTTGGGTGAATTAGCCTAGAGGTGTAAACGTTCCCCCGTCACTTTGAAGGCCTGGGGTCGATTCCCCACATGGGTATATCGCTCCGAGTACAGCCCTTTTCTCGTGCTCATCGTTGCGATATAGCTGGCATTGCTCAAAGCAGAGTGAAACCAAATTCACTCACCTGTCGACAACCATCTGCCATACCAAACTTGTAATTTACACTCTATCTGTGTATGGACCCTGTAAAGAGTCCCATGTGTGAAACAGGACATTGATACTGAGCACCCCTGTGACTTCTGCATTGGTATAAGCGGTGTCTGGAAGGAAGAAGTTCTTGAGAACGAGAGCCAACATCAGTATCTTTGTTTCGGAACAGATACAACAAACCATACAATCAAAAGTACAATTGTGCAGTCAATTATGTGGAGTACCTTCTCGACATGGCAGCTGATACGATGATCCGAGTTTCCTGCCCAGATGCAGTGAGGGAGGGAGCACTACCAGTGCTCGCGATCTTCTGAGCACACGCAGTCTGATTTCCAAACAACTAAAGTTCCGATTCAACTAAAGCACCCATTTTTCTGCTTTACATTTTGCGCTTCAACCAACGACTATGTGACATGTATATCACAACTGTATGTGCGGATTAATACGACATATTGCGTGGATAAAAATGAATATTGTATTGATTTAACCTATTAGAAGTGTAAAGGTTGGTAAACAATAGGCTGACTGACACGAAAGTCCTGCCATCGATTATAATTGTCACGAACCTGAAGTGAATTAATAATACCTTCGCTTTACATAAATATAAAGACAAATTTCTCTCTCTCTCTCTCTAAATATATATATATATATATATATATATATATATATATATATATATATATATATTGTAATAACAATAAAATATATCGATCACCGAGATGATTTAGCTGAATGGTTAAATGTCACTGAACCCTGAGTGAGTGAGTGAGTGAGTGAGTTAGTTTAGTTTTTACACCGAAATAGAAATATTCCAGGAATATTACGGCGGTCATAAACCATGTAAATGATTTTCACAATGTCATATCAATATTTGTTTTCATAGACAATCAAATTCGCTGGGACTGGCAATTTGCCCACACGTTCTTCCCCTTTAAGTGTTCTCACACACGTAGGAGCTCCCCATCCTGTTTAGCTTCGAGTTGTTAAGAAATTCTTCTTTTTAAACCAAAACCTATTTTCGGACTGAATTTGTGTTTTCGAATCTTTTTTCAATATGCATAAAACATTTTTCCTCGGGTAATCCATCACGTTGATGTTTCTTCAGCAACCTAACGCCCTTCGAACACGCTTATCAGATAGATTGAAATAACGGGTGTGAAGTCGAGAACCCGACTCTATCAAACAACGTTCTAACGTGATTAGAAGCACATTTGGCAACAAATATAAAAACAACCCTAGTTACCAAGAAATTCAGCAAATTTTCCCAACAGCTTCTTTATGGACAAGAGGTTATTTTTTTCAACTCTGTCACCCTGGTTTCCCGTTATGGTGTCCCTCATATTTCATTTTTTGGGGGGTACAATATTTTGTGTTGCAATAAAAAAATATTAAACTCAACACCACGGATATAAATCTAACAATTAAAATGGTAACTAGACTCTAGGTTTTAAATCTAAAAAACTATTTAATCAGCGTTATATACGATCCTCGTTATACCACCCGATCAAGGTCACACTCACTGAGCGAGAACCTTGCTGTGTTGACAACGAAATCTCCCTGTTGTGCATGGTGCTTTTTCAGTGTCATTGCACATAATTCAGCTAGTTTCTCAACACGGTGCGTGTCACGAATGCCAAGAATGCGCGCTCGTTTGAAGGATGCACAGGACGCGTGCAATGGATACGGTCTCTTAACTGACTTCATTCGTTATTTGCCAGGCACCTGTTAATGCTGCTGGTGGCGTCGATGGAGGGTTGAGACGTTCAGATGACATCCAGCACAGAACGGACTGATTCCAAAATATATTTTTTGCGCTCATTCGAAATATAGTTCACCAAAATTTAACCATACATTTACATTTTGGGAGGACAGATTTTGTCAGTTATACCTTGTAGAAACTATTCATCTTCTCCAGTTTATATTTGGCCTTCAGCAACCCATGCTTGTCGCAATTGGATCGGGAGGTCATAGCCATTTGCGTGGCAGTGGTTGACATATGCCATTGTTTCAATTTGCGTAGTTCCATGCTCATGAGATCAATAATCGTTAACTAAATATCAATTATCGATAAATATCGGAGGAATATCTTTGAATAAAAATTCCCCAAAGAGCTGGACAGAAATTAATGTATATCACATGACCGATGAGCGGTGAAATGTGTATATGTGGATTGCGTACATAACAACGCCCTGGGCCTAGATTATCAAAGCTCTTAACGTTAAGATAGTCGAAAGCGCTATACATTAACATTAAGTTATGACTTGCTATACATTAACATCAACTTACGACTATTCTAGCGCTAAGAGAGCTTCGAAAATCTTGGCCCCGAACATTTAGAAACAGACCCGATAAAGACCTTTGTATATTGTGTGAATAATTTAAAACCCTTTTCCGATCACAAATTAAGTGTACGAAAGTATCGATAACACAATTTTCATATCGATAATCATGACGATATTTCCAGTTATCGGTCAATTTAGCCAGTCTAGGGGTCAAACCGAAATCAGTCAGGACTAGTACAATTAGACAGACAGAGACAGACACCTATAAAAGTGCAATACTCTTGAACGCGGTGTTAACCCCCCTTTCACCTCAATTCACCTCACCACAAAGCAACCTTTCATTATGTATGAGAACTAGCGCATGCGCATGGTAATGACAGTGCCAGTCTGTATTTCTGACAAAGGAGTATTTTTGTTCCATCATGCCATTACAGTACTCAACGAGAGGAGTGCACCGCGAGGATGGTGGTACGGATCGATACAATAAAACCATCGAATAAGCAACTAAGGATAAGACTGATCATGTTCAGGTCGATGAGACTGGATTATGGCATCAGACGGATCTGATTTGTGCCACGATGTTTCTGACTTAGTTACAGATGCCGACAAAACGCGGATGAATGATCGTTTCTTTTTATCTCTGGTTTATCATTGGTATTGACAAAATTGTCTTTGTAGACACTGGGTCTATACTTTCACACACAGTGACAAAACAGAACGGGGCATTAGTGACCCAATTGTCGCCGCGATGCGCTATACAGAATTGAGTCGCTTTGGCATGTCAGAATCAAATGGATTCGAAATCCGTTTTGCATGGTTTGTCCGTCCCAAGCCCCTTCGTTTTACAGGTAAAAGTGTGTGTGGTCTCCCTCACGGGTTGTCCTCCGCCATTTAGCTGAGACGCTGTGACCTGAACAGTGAGTTTTAAGTTCTGGAAACCGGTGGAGAAAGAAACTTTGCTCTGCAGTTTCATCTGTCTGTTGTCAGTGCGTGAGTTACTGGGTTAGGTTTTCAGTCGCTTGTATCAACAACCATCACGACTGGGTCAGGAAAACTAGGTGCCTTTGTACAAAACAAGTGTAGTGTTAAGACTAGAGCCTGTATTGAGGTCTATTTGTGTACGGAGTAACGGTCGCTTCAGAGCTTTGTAGAACGAGCTTTGTCTCCAGAGCTTATGAATAAGCGTGTTGAGCTTTACGCTGCACTTAGCTAAATGGCGGCGATCTATGAATATTCTAGTCTGGACCTGACAATCCAGTGATCAACACCATGGGATTCGAACTGCGCAATTAAGAACCGATGACATGTGTAAACCAAGTCAGCGAGCCTGACCACCGTATCCAGTTTCTGGCAAACATGGATTGCTCAAGGTCTATTCTACCCCGGACCTTGACGGGTCTCTAGGGCTTGTGTGAGTACGTGAATCGAATGCGGGCTTCCGTTATCAACGGCAAACATTTGTACCACTGGGCTGAATCATTGTGTGGCATTAACAAAACAATGGTACTCACTCACACTGACAGTTAGGCATATTAAGCGGAGAGTTGGTCTTCAAAGGATATCAAATCAAGCGACATTGTCACTGGACATCTGTTATGTCAAAACTATTGTCGACAATAGTAAGGAACAAAGTTTCTACCCTATCCGTAAGTGACACAAATGTTATATGTATATTACAGGATAAGCATAGTTTTACCCAGTATTATTCACGCAATATGATCAACGTGGCCGTCATATACAGTCGCAACCCGATAAAGGAACATTAATCAGTCAGGGACGGTGAGGTAGACAAGTGGTTAAAGTATTCGCTTGTCACGCTGAAGGCCCGGGTTCAATTCCCTACATGAATGCAATCTGCCCATTTCTGGTGTCTCCTTCCGGAATAAAATTAACCTCACTTGCTCACTCACTCACTCACTCACTCACTCACTCACTCACTCATCCACCCACCGCCCCACCCACTCACTCACACAAGTAAACCACGGCGCATGGTATTTATCTGGACAATAACACAAATCAAAATTTGCTTTTAAACACCAAATTTCACATCCGCCATTTAAAAGGTGGTGAAGTAGATCATGGGAATTTTGATTACTGGAGCGCTGGACCTGGAACGCTGGACCTGGAGCGTTACCTCACGAACAAACATAACCATGCTGTAGCAAAAACACTAACTCCTTTCACATGACACTATTACTATCATGGCTGCAATTCTGCCGATGTGACGATAAATATGAACTCACTCACTCACTCACTTACTGCACATGATACCGATATCGATTTTAAACACCGATGCACTATTGTAGTCATTCTAAAGGCTTTCTAAACAGAACTGATTCTATTATACCATACTGGAGAATAGAGCGATTGGAACAGGATGCGATTTAGTTATCTTAAATATAATCTGTTCGCAAAAATGATGGGTAGTGATGATGATGATGATGATGATGACGATGATGATGATCGTGATGATGATGTTTTTCATGGACATACTAGATGTTCTGAACATGTTGGTAATAGTACTAGTGATGGTGGTGGTGGTAGTGACGGTAGTGATGGTGGTTGTGGTGGTAGTAGTGTTGGTGATGGTGGTGGTGGTAGAGATGTTAGTGATGGTGGTGATGGTAGAAATGGTAGTGATGGTGGTGGTGGTAGTGATGGTAGTGATGGTGGTGATAGAAATGGTAGTGATGGTGGTGGTGACGGTAGTGATGGTGGTGGTGGTGGTAGTGGTGGTAGTGATGGTGGTAGTGATGGCTGTGGTGGTAGTGATGGTAGTGATGGTGGTGGTGGTAGAGATGGTAGTGATGGCGGCGGTGGTGGTGGTGGTAGTGATGGTAGTGATGGTGGTGATGGTGGTGGTAGTGATGGTAGTGATGATGGTAGTGATGGTGGGGGTGGTGGTAATGACGATGGTGTTAGATTGTCATGGGCATATTGCATGGTCTCAAAATGATGATGATGATGATGATGATGATGATGATGATAGTTTGTCATGTTTGAACTCAATGTTCTGAATATAACATGTCCTGGGAAATCAATGATTATATCAGTGTGTCCAAACAAAAATCCCAGGTCGCTCCCTGAACTTTGCAAGACAGGTAGTCAGACAGAGTGTATTCATATACAACGCCCGGAGGCCCGCAGAACAATGTAAATATATTGTAACGTACACAATGACATTTTCTCCCTCCATCATACAAAATTGACTGTCCCAAACAGTTAAACCTGTCTTCCTTCAATTACTCATTTGTCGACCTCAGTCTTAAATTATTTCTCCAGGTCAATCAGTGTCGGAATACTCGTGTCAAACGCTTTCTCGCTAAAACGCGGGTCGCCGAGTCTACATCATCCGTGACTTAGTTACCTTTAGTTCAATGGCTCTATTGAAAAGCTATTGTTGTAGTTTTATTGGCAAAATCCTCCTCTTCACTGAGTGTGTACATGCAGTCTCTCCCAAGGGTCTGTCTCAATGACGTCCAACTTTGTTTCCAGCTCAACATAATCCTCCAGCTTCGGCAGTCTCTTTTGTTTAGAAGGTCGTATTTATTTCTCGGTTAGTCGTTAGGGAATATCTATTTAATCAGGCTTTGCTACATGGTAATGAGAAAATAATAACGGGGAGATCTGATAATAGGTTATGTAAATCAATTAATTACAGTTGCCAATATCAGTAATTGGTCGTTCCGATACGTGTTATATCCGGTTCCTAGTTTCATCTTGTATTTTCCCAAATCTAGGATTGTTTATAATACGGGTCAACGAGTCTGCACGGAGACTGCATTAAGACTGCATTGGTAATGGCAGTAGGACAACTGTTTCCGACTAAAACATGCAGCACAAAACCTGAAACGGCTTGACTAGAAATATCACATATCAGCTTTGGAACCCTAGGTACCCCTCAACCTCAACTACTTTTAAAAAAATCACACAATAGAAAATGTAATTAGGGGTTTTTTTTGCATTGAAAAAAATCAAGCATTTTTGTTCATGATATCTCCCGTAACATCATTGTGTATTCGCTTTGTCTACGGCCTCTTCGGAGAATAAATAATTAATTGTCTTTGATCAGTAAATTAGGCGTATATCTCTTGCTCGACATGCGGCTATAGTTTGAGAGCTTCGGGCACAGTTAGCTCGTGCAGCACGCACAAATACCATGGTGAACAACGAGGCTGCAATGTGATCGGAGAATCGGGCCAGGAATCCTTGCTGCACTGGCAAATCGTGTATCGGGTTATTGGGTTCGAGTGATAGGGGGTCTCATGCATATTTCATTGTATACGTAAGATATACGATGGAAATACGACACTGGTTTTATTACATTGAGCCACTCCTTAACAGTCCCACCTAAAAGACCAGTACCGATCTTGGAACGCAATAAGGGGATGGTTTGTATGTATCAGTTTTCTGTTAATGATCTTCTCTGTGTGAGATCATTGAAACGGTGCCGATGTGAAGTAGGTGTTCCTTGCAATGATGAGGCAGATTTAACTGCAGCTTGTAACTGGCATTGAGGAAGAGTACATAGTGGAGTGAGTGAGTGAGTGAGTGTTTTGTTGTTGCTAAACGCCCCACATGAATGGGGTATGGGGTAGACAATCCCGTGGTCAACAGCATGAGCATCGATAGACTCAAATGGGATACGATAACGTATCAATTCACCGAGTCTGAACACCAGATCCCGTTAGTCGCCCCTTACGACAAGCATGGGCCGCTAAAGGCCATGTAATTCGGGTCTGAAAGGGTGGGGTGAGTAAGTTTTTGCAGTACACAGGAGTAGATTCCAATCTCTGCACCTTCATTGACGATTTAGCAAATATACCAGCGAACTCGTCTATTCCTGCCATAACCCATCTTCATCTCGTCGGTTGGTTGTTGGATATTCCAGTTATATGAAGGCAGTCAGTAAATAATCCTCTGCACCAGACAATCCAGTGATCAAGAGGATGAGCAATGATCTTCGCAACTGGGATACGATGACTTGTCAACAAAGTCAGCGAGCCTGACCGCCCGATCCTGTTAGTCGCCCTTTATGGCAAGCATGTGTTGCTGATGGCCTATTCTACCCTGGACCTTCACAAGATCTTCAGTAGGAACTGGATATTACAGCTCTGAAACGGTATTGAAATCGTGAAGAAGAATTCTAACCCAGATCTTCACAGGTCACATTTGATTTAACCAGAACGCTGTACTGGTACTGAAATCACTAGTCGTTGACTCGAAGTTGTGCGCATATTGTACAAACAGTGACTTAAACATCACTCTCAAAGTATTGTCTGAACGACGGAGTGCTCCAAATATGTGCGTAAGTGTGTGAGTGAGTGAGTTTAGTTTTGCGCCGCTTTTACCAATATTTCAGAAATATCACAACTTCAAACCTTGAACCCATGTGGGGAATCGAACCAGGGTTTAGGCGTCATGAGAGAACGCTTTAACCACTAAGCTACTCCACCGCCCCAGTGAGTGTATTAATATAAACCAGGGAGGGTGTTGTGTCAAGTGATCGCGTTGTAAGGACGCAACTGCATTAGCAAAACGTTGCTTTCATTTCGAATTTTTGTTCAGATGTGTGACATCTAATTTCATTTAATCTAAAATACATCAGTGAAATGCAAGGTTCATTTGGTGAAATCCTGTTTCGAATTAAATGACAAATTACACTTTTTGGATTCCCCGCAAAGAATGAAATTTTATGATTGGGCAATTTGTCGACAAGTGTGATTAAATCTCAGTCAGTTCACGTTTATTTCCATCCGTGACCACTCCTGTCATTAGGGACGAGAATAAATCAGGTGTGTGAGTGAGTTATTTTTACAGAGAGTTCTTTTTCAAACTAAATGTCAGGTTGCTGCAAGACCAAACTGTGAGTAAGTTTGTGCATGATCAAACTAAACATAAGATTACACATTTCAAAACTAAGTGCTCTTCCCTGCATTTCCAAACCTAGTTTTCAAACTGTCCATTGTATTAACAGTTACTTCAAACAAGTCAGAAATACCTTACAATTCTTTTACACTAACGCGTCGAAATGTGTGCATGTTTTGCATAGATCCAAAGAATTATGATCAGCTCTCTTGCCAAAGTTTGCGTTTATAAAGGCGAAACAGGTCTTCACGAAGCCACCTCACACAATGCATTGTTATGCATTACAATTGCAAAGGTCATCATCGTCCACAGAAAAGAACCTGTAAAACTGACACTGCATTCTGGAAACTGTTTAAGGCGCTATCAACGCTTAACAAACGGAAATTGAGAATAACCAAAAACACAAAATAGCACTGTCCGTTTCGATTTGGCTTATCAACTCAAAAGCTATTGAACATACCCTAAAACGAAATCTCTCATGCGAACTGCCAAACCAATTTTATTCTGATGCCGGGTTTAGCACGACAATTAAGGGTTCGGATGACGTTGGCATTTAAATATGGTATCCTTTGATCGGTGAACGCCAACCAGACGGGTTAACGCCAACATAAAGACATGTTTAGGAAATAATGTTCGTGAGGTAGAATTTCAAGCTGGATGGCCAGACTTTGTTCGTCTTCATTTCATGCTCACCGATTTGGCGACCTGCACGACTAAATGATCGGGAAAGGTCTCCTGCTATTTGCCCTATCAGTACCAAATAGCTTCGCTACTGTTTATGACAAAAGAACCAGGTAAAAAATGACGTCTTTGCTTGAATCGCAGTAAATTTTCCCCCAGGATAAAGAGCGCTGTTGTTTCATTTCCGAAATGATTTTTCGCTATAGGGAAAATGTGAAGAGATAATTCCACATAAAAGTCGTGTTACGGTAAAACAAATGAAGTGTACAGATCGAAAGCCATGGTACTTTAATTATTTTTTTCTCAAACGAAAAATTCATTATTTAATCCTGATAAATTCTTTGAGTTTAGGGAGTAAGAGGAAGTGCCCAGATTCTAAATAAGTATTAAATGAGTAATTGTTCCGGTTCATTTTTACGGTAATGCAGTATAAAGAACTAAATGAATTCGTTTACTTTTGCGCAAAGGTCAGACAGCACGTGTATATGTGAGACTTGAAGGCATGTCATGAAGTTCGTCATGAAGTTCTTTTTCTCATGTTTTTTTATTATATCAAGGATTTTTTGATCGATAAAGCTATCAAATATGTAAGAGTAATGCACCTCTTTTTCTGGATAAGCGTTTGATTAGATGGTCAATCTGAAAAATGGGTGTATTTACCAAGTCAGCTGCTTTCTTCATTACCCGAAAAAGGGAAGAATTTAATGATGATGATGATGATGATGATAATGACGACGTTGACATTCAACTGGCGTTTACACAGAACTCCAGTGCGCACTATCTCAATCAGTGTAAGGCCTCTAATTTGAACTTCACCGTTTCAGAGTTAATGAATTTGCAGACCAACGAATTAATGTTACGAAATAGTGTCAATGAATATGTGTAGACATGCCCATGACTAAACACGTCTGCAAATCTGGCTGTATATCGAGAAATGTGCAGGCACCAACAACGTTTAAGATGACACACATTTGGGGGAAAACGGTAGCTGCTAACCATCCAGTTCACAGATTAGTCGGCTTTTACACATCACAGGGCGCTTAGAACATAATGGTTCCTCATGTTTGTGAAGTACCGGAGAGAAGTGCCGTTCTTATAAATGTTCCTCTCCATAACGCAGATCGTGGAGTTCACAAACACCAGCGTCAGCCTGGAAAATATGGCCTGTAAGTGGGTCACGGTACTTCGCGAGATCTTGGTACTTCCGGTGATAATGAAGGTCTCGTGGTAGTCAGATGACGGTAAGGAAACGACAATCCTTGCAGGAATCGCAAAGTCCTGATCTAACCACACTCAAATAAATAAGCCGACTGCCACGACTGTCACCAGCTGTGACGGTCAGGCATGGCTGTACACTTGGTCCAGTCTGGTAGACCAGAACTGGTTCTTGAATATACGTTTGTCACCGGAAATCTGGTACCGGAAGTAAGCTGGGTCCTGTCTCGCACATCGCAAATGGGAGAGCGCAAAGGGAGCCGAAAGTAGCGACTGGCGGAAGTTGCAAGCCCTTTAGTAGTTCAACAGCCTCAGACAATATATTATGTTTCGTTGTCACGTTGTCAAATAATGCAGAACACATGTTTGCCAACATATTCCAAGACCAAACGAGAATATGTTATCTTTGAACATTGTAGTTAATTAATTAATTAATGGTATGAACTCTGGGCCATCATGAATTATCATGTGCCCTTGGGATTATATTGGAGGATAACTGGATTACCGTAACTCGTTTGGCATTTTATGGGCATCATATGTGGTCAAATTCTGATGATAAAGGTCTCAAATTGCGGTACGTCATTACGAGCTGAAACGACATGCCCCTGATTATCTGATATAGAATGTCATCTATGTCATCCTCCCAGAGGACAAATATGTGGATCTGTTACCTTAATCTCAGTGCAGGTGCAACTCCCGCCTCCTCCCTAGAAAATTTCCCCCTGAGGAAAAGTCCACCCCACCCCTACCCCCATCGCACCCAGTAACATTTGGACTTCATGATTTGTGTATGCAACCCCTACCATTTCATAAACCTAGATCCGCCGCTGGCTAGCTTTTCTCGAAATGTTCGTAGCTCCAGGAACTTATTAAGCCCATTCTTAACACACTGGTTATGATCCAGAATCTTTAGGGCTACGAACGTATCGAGAATATGGGCCCGGGTCATGTGTTTATTTGTTGCGAATCTGGGCGTGTTTTATAAAATGCACGGCAGCATGGTTCGTTTTCGTCGAGGAAGTATCTTAAAAAGTGAAAAACTATTTCCAGTTGTGTTGTTAGCCTGTCTTTGTTTAGTATGCTCTTACGATCCCGTATGCTGTCATGCAAACCCTTTGAAACAAACACGTTCATGTTTGAAAACAATATATTGTCACGTGGCCCACTATCGCAGTCGTAAGTGAGTTTAGCTTTGCGCCGCACTCAGCAATATTCAAGCTATATGGCGGCAGTCTGTAAATAACTGAGTCTGCACTGTCTGTCTGTCTGTCTGTCTGTATTTAGTAAAAATGAAAATGACTAAACACCTAGTTGAAGTTCATGTTTTACACTGGCGGAGTCGAAAGGAGCAGAGTGTATGTGTGCGTGTGTGAATGTGTGCGTGCGTGTAAACCCCTTTGAAAATTCCCGGATCCCCCTAAGAACAGTGACGTCATCAGAGCTGAATATGCGGAATTGCTGACATTGTGTGTATTCTTCGATAAGCTGAAAACACGTAAAATTAACACAAAATCTCAAACTCTTAACAAACACAGTTGTCGTACGAAATATGATCCATCGGATTAATAAAAGTACGAAGGATGTGGACAAATTCTGTATCTGACGTCGAGGGTTCTGTTCATAATGTAATTAGCATCTCCCGTTCATTACACACAAATCCTACGCAGATCCTATGCCGTACGAAGCCACATTTCAATCAGTGTGACACTTATTGGTTCATAAATATACCACAAAACCCACACGAATAATCACAGCTATGGATGCGGAAACAGTATCATGTACATTCCCGGACAATGGCTGTGATTGACATTCGCGTACAAAGATAATGACAGGCTCTGAATGCCGACCATTTGTCTCGGAACAGTTGTTCGTGAAACGTGATGTGATACCATGGACAGGTTGTATGTCCGGTGAATACTCGAGTGGACGTAGCATGTATTTACGGTATTATTTTACAGTCTGTTCCTACTCACGGCATGTGTTTCGTTCAGACGCGTGTTTGGGTTGTATTAGGGCGTGTGTTTATCATCCAGGAGTAGTTGCGTGGTAAATGGTATGTGCGTCCCAGACTTCGGTGTCTCTGTGCCGTCAACTTTGCAAATGATGCCGTGTGGAAATGTAGCAGCGTTTGTGTCGTGGGTGTGTAGATGGCATGTGATGTCTGACTTGATGATGATGATTATAATGGTCAATACGCATGCATATCATCATCATCATCATCATCATCATCATCATCATCACCCCCACCACCATCACCATCATCATCATCATAATCAACATCATCAGTCCTGTTCCACTGCCGCTTATTACATATCACAGTAATCCCAATACATTCTGTCACTTGTAATTGACAAAGATCAAGATCTGTCTTTTTTTTCAGCTGAATTACTTCGGATAACACTGGTGGTCAAATCACATTTTCTGGAATAGCAGATTTTCAACCCTTATCGATTAAACACGATCCAAGACATTGCCTTGTAATACAAATATCATCATTGACGTCAAACAAACACTACAATTGCCGGAACATTCAGTGATGTTGCAATAACAATGTCACGACAGTCATGGCATCTCATTGCTGGCGTCGAAGCAGCTTCTTGGTTCCAGGTCTTTAGACTCCTGTTTAACAACAGTTAATTGCGAAGACGCTAAGGAGTATCCCATTTCTATGCGTGTATCCAAATGAATTGAACCAAAGCGGCTCGTGTCCGGAAAACACAAAACACCAATTTAAGGACTTCTGTTTGGTAAAAGCGGAACAAAAATATCTCCATATTCATAAGAAGTCCATGGTTACGATTTCGACTCGCGTAAATGACGATGCCTCGCGGACTGGGGCCCGTGGAGATACGGGTAGAATTAGTTTTCACTAACCCATGCTTGTCGTTAGGGCAACTAACGGGATCGAGTGGTCAAGTTCACTGACTTGGTTGACATGTCATCGTATCCCAACAACATAGATCGATGCTCATGCTGGTGATCACTGAATTATCTGGCCCAGACTCGATTATTTACACTCCGCCGCTATATAGCTGGAATATTGCAGAGCGCGGCGTAAAACAACAAAACAACCGAATCACTGTCGTCGCTATTTACTGTATATGAGAAAGACGTGGCTGTTTCTCTGATCCCATCAATTGCTGAACCAAGTGCCAAAAGAAGTGATAATGAGTGAGTGGGTGAGTTTAGCTTTACGCCGCACTCAGCAATATTCCAACTATATGGCGACGGTTTGAAATAATCGTGCCTGGACCAGACAATCCAGTGATCAACAACATGAGCATTGATCAGCACAACTGGGAACCGATGACATGTGTCAACCAAGTCGGCGAGCCTGACCACCCGATTCCGTTAGTCGCCCCTTACGGCAAGCACAGTCGCTTTTAATGGCAAACATGGGTTGCTGAAGGTCATTCTACCCTGGATCTTCACGGGACCTTCATGAACTGGCTAGTACAGCTTTGAAACGATATTCAAATCCTCGATATACTTGCACGTTATGTAAAAGGTCTTGTTCAAATTACTTTCGTAAGAGTTCTCGAACCCTCGCAACTCTTCCGAATCAACATACAGAAACTGGTCAGATGGACAGTTGGTACTATTGGGATGCCTTCTGTTGGCGTCGATGATGGCCCGTCTCGAAGCCACTATCATGAAAATTACACGTGAACTAACGAGTGAGTGAGTTCCACGCGATTTTAAGCAATATTCCAGCAATATCACGACAGGGGACAACAGAAATGGGCTTACATTGGTTATATTGCAACCATGTGGACAATCGAACCAGGGGAAGCACTTTAACCACTACCACACGTCTCCGTAAGATGTTACGAATTAATTATTGTTATTATTTTACTAATACCATGGTGTGAAATGGAGGTAAACATGGCTATGTACTGACAAAGGATCAGGGTATCCGAATTTGGTATTTGCACTCTTCTTTAATTATCATTTCACAGAGTACCACACACAGAGATCTACTTCGCCCTGAAATTCCATTTAATGAAAAACAACCCAATATGCTATTTCAGCTCCAGGTTTAAAATGTCTGTAAATGAGAACGGAAGTAAGGAGTTTTCGCTTCGTTTCCATTAGACCAAACAGAAAAAAATCCAACCCGATTCTGCGCATGCGCGCCACGTAGTAGATCAATCTGCTGTCCTCACCGTCAAAGCGCTGTCATTGTGGATATTAGTTATATAGCGTCGATGTTCGAGATACAACGGAAAAAACATTATTAAATGCATGTTCACGTCCAAACGAGCAGTTTCCCTTTAACAAGGAGATACCTCGCTCCTTGTTCAATTTTGAAATTGCCATTCAGTGTAATATAAAACCAGACACAAGTAGGAATTATTTTAACTGGACTTCATTTTCACTTAACAATCGATTGCCATGTTCTCGGAATGGACTTTAAGTGTTAGGCCTTTTTTCGTCATAAAATCGCTCTTTCACAAAAAGAATACTAAATGATTTTAAAGTATTGCATGACACAGAGAAACAGCCGGGACGCCGAAATGAGCTTCTCTTGCAACTAATGAGGCCTGCCCTACAGTGCATCTGATGTTTATATGAACGGCGCATTTTATCACAAAGACAAGAATTTCTAATTGTAGGCTGTACGGCGCACAGTAAGAAATCACATTACCCATGCTGAAGCACCCTTTCAGCCTTTTGCCAATCGTAAAATAAAACTATAAGCTGGTTGTTCTTTCTTTTATGATGCATCGATGTGAGAAGATTTTGTACACAAGTTCCTCATTTTTAATACTGAGTTATTTAAAGGGAGTCGGACTGACAAAAAATGCCTGTGAATATTTGCCAATAATGAGCGAGTGACTTTATATCGCAGGGGTGGATTAGAGAACGAGCGTCTATGTGGCTGTTTAAGTTGAATGCAGTAATTCCGAGAGGCAAGGTAACATCAAGTTCCACCAATAACGTCGTTTAAGGGAGATGTAGTAGCCTAGTCGTTAAAGTGTTAGTCGTCACGACGAAGTTCCAGGTTCGATGCCCCACATGGGTGAACTGTGTGAAGCCCATTTCTGGAGTCATTGTCTTGATATTGATAGAATATTACTAAACCGGCGTAAAACTAACTCACTCACTCACTCTAACGGTGTTTGGGTTGGATGTTACGCTGAATCGAACGCTAACTATACGCTCCAACTACTGGCGGATGCTCTTCTGTTTCTCACACTGTTTGTTAAATTGTTTCACGTAACTTGAAACCATGTACCTGTGTAATGTATCGAGCGCAAAATTAGCATCCCCTTATTAACAGACTTCAAGATGATAACGTCTAAACAAGCTTAAATAGCAACGAGATTATGGACAGAATTTCACATACGAAAGGTTAACTTTGGAGCAATATGGGAATGCCACATTAGTGCCCTTTTCTCATTAATGTCTGTTAATGTCTGTTAAACTACACACATACAATAAGACCCAGGAGTGAGTAAGTGAGTTTAGTTTTACGTCGCCTTGAGTAACATTCAAGTAATATCACGGCCGGGCCATCAGAAACAGAAATGGGCTTCACACACTATACCCATATGGGGAATCGAACCCGAATCTTCGGCCTGACGAGCCAACGCTGTAACCACTATGCTACCCACCCTCTCCGACACAGGCACCACTATGAACAAAAGACCAGTTCTATCACGCTGTAGGTTTATGGGGGAAAATAAAAAGCGGTGCCGTGATCTCTTATCACAATAAGAGGCGGTGGGATAGTCTAGTGGTTAAAGCGCTCGCTCGTCACTCACAGTGAGACTGATGGAGTATTGGCAAAAGTGGCATAAAACCATACTCACTTCACTTACCGTTGTGAAACGGGGCCCTGGCCTAAGACCTCGTAACATTTCTCGTAGTGTTCGTACCATACTGTAACAGGAAGTATGAATACTGCGAGAAAAGTTACGAGATCTCGGGCTTACGAGAGTTTTGTGAAACGGTTGGTATGTTGCAGGTACGTACTGCGATGCATTGGGAGCTCAAGTGTTTGTCAGTGAGTGACATTAACGGTAGAGGCAGATCCTATTTTCCACATGTCCCAATACACTGCCCTCGTTGTCACTTTAGAAAATTTAGCCATTGTAATGCTTCATACTTTGATCGAACGTAAAATGTGTCTGTCTCGCGTGTCTGAAGAAATGACTCTGAGTGGGCTGTACACGTGACACATAACTATGTTTGACATTTCAATCACACACAAGCCCAAAAAAATCAAACATGAAGTTTACATCCACCGAGGATACGGTTTGGCCATACGACACTCCTGAAATAGCAGTGGCGACACAGAGACTTGTGTGATGGCTTTTGCTCCTGAATCGGGTATGACTTTACATGCGCCTTAGCATGCTTAGACTTTATCTGCAATTAACTTTGATTGCAATTTTGTAAATGCTAGGTATGGCGCAGCAATCAAACCACGGACCTTTCACCCCCAGGTAGGTGCTATACGTACGGAGTGGAGGAATGTGTGAATGATACAGTGATTTGTGTTTTGAGGCAATTCGTTGTCGCCTTAGTTGACGGGCGGAAATGTTTAAGCTCCACTGCATTACATCCATCAAAAATCAATATTAATGTACATTAAGCGACGCCGTTTCGCTGTAAGGAGCTTGAATTGCAGAAATCATTTGGATCGGACAGGTGAGAAAAATATCACTTGCCTTGACGGAAGTATTTTTAGTTATGCCCCGCTCCAACAGGCCACATGCACTTTTATTGAAATTTAAGTGAAATTGAAGAACTACACGAGTGACGTGAAAATAGATCGTCTACTGCATATAATTGCCTGTGTCGGACAGATTATTGTTATTGTATCACAGGGCGTGAAAGATAAAATATCTGCGATAATTAAATGAATAGATCTGTCACAATCAGTGCCAATTCAAATCATCGCAAAAAGTGTCAGCATGTAATGCCCGAGGCATAACACATCTACTCATGTAATTTCCCGGAAGGTTATCGTCTGCCGCATGGTACCGCATTCATTGTTGATAACATAATTGTTTATTTTCCCAAAAGGTTACTGTTTGTCGACTGATGCCACATTTATTGTTGACAACAAAATTGCCAAGAAAAACGATAAATGCCTAATAGGCAGTTGTTTGTTTGTGATTCATCACCGCACTCAGCTGTCCAGCTATAAGGCGGCGGTATGTAAATAAAGACGTCAGGACCAGACAATCCAGTGACTGACGTCATGAATGATCTACGTAAGTGGGATACAATGACATGCAACCAAGTAAGCGCTTGACCACCCAGTACCCCCAGGAATCCTTCGAGTGAATTAGTCAGTGAATGAGTTTGGTTTTCGCCGCTTTTGGCAATATATTCAGCGATAGCACGGCAGGTGACACCAGAAATGGGCTTCACACATTGTACCCATATCGGGACTCGAACCCGGGTCGTGCCAAACGAACGCTTTAACCACTAGGCTATCCCACCGCCCAAGGTGTTTTCTTGATACAGGCACTGGATCTAATAAAGTAAGTGTATATACAACAAATAGCTCTACTCACTTGAAATGAAAACTTCCATTTTTGTATCCAAAAAAAGGCACAGTATACGTCATCATCCAAATATCCCCACCGCCACAGTCGAAGTATGGGAGACTCCAATGACCGTCCCCGTACGTCACGGTGATGACGCTGTCGTTCAGGAAGGGCCCGTGAGTTGTTTGGTTGTAACGCCATTGCTCAGTGCCTGAAACAGCCAAAATAGATCTTCAAGAAACAAGTTGCACGAAGTCTTAATAAACGTCCAAGGCACCGCTATTATCTCTGGATTGACCCCTTGCTCAGAAACGGGTTCGATTCCGCACTCTGATAAGACTTTTTAATGTTTCCAGCAATGCACCTGTTCTACCAAAGGTGGTGAATGTTTAAAATCGGCATAACTCCGGGCTCTTTTACAAACGCCGTAGTATAGGTCGAATCGGCTTTAAACCGGCTCACTCACTTGCTGTAAAATTATTTTACGGTTCATCCTTCATTAAGACCCAAACGCGTCAGTAATATGTAGCAAGGAGTGCGCTTTAACTTGAGTTTATGATCCACACACATTTTTTGTTTAAACAAACCAAATACCATTCGATGAATCAGTTAGTTGAGCACAGACCCCAGCCACCTGTACCAAGGTTTGAAACAGTGTAAAAAATAAATATCTCTAAACTAAAGATGCGAAGACAAATATAAGGCACTCTAAACGTGTTCATGTGAGGAGCCTGGACATTTACAGGAATCAAACGAACCAACATACGATGAAGATGGATATTAAAAATGAAATAAAAATAAAAGAGAAATTTCAACGTTGAAGGAAAAGAAAGATCTCACATTGGACAAAAAGCTGTTATAGAGGATGAGACGCCACAAATAGGATACATTTGGAATCAATATGGCAACGTATCACAGGAGCGATCCATCGTGAAGACAGAACGAATCAACTGAACGAAGGTGATTACATTTGCCATCATTACCAGATAGTGTATCGCCAAAGGTTCAACATCTTTATAATACTCGTTATATCATATTGATATAAGGCCTTGAAAATGTTGAAACTGTGTCTTGTTCAAGTGCGGTTTGTGTCAGTATTAACACCAACGACTAGCAATGGCCAGACTCGATTATTCGGACATAAATAACGGTGAAAATTATGTGTCATCTGTGATGACACCTGGTCCACGTGTAAACGAAACACGTACGTGGCACGTTTTGAGTGAAGAATCTTTCTGTTGTGTGAAACTGCATAGCAGTCTTGCTACCACATACAGTGTTCCCAGAAATTATTGAGAAAATCTTTGTTTTTTTTCTTATGATGCTAAGGTTGGAAAAAGGGCTTTCACTATGCACTAAGCATACTAAATAAGGGAGACAACTCTTGAAGGCTTAGAAGGCAGCTCATTACGTCAAGAGTTATCTCCCTTGTCTGAGCAGACGGCTTCCTGTGTTGACATGGCAGAATTTACAGCAAGAGAGAAAAGAAAGCTCATTCTAGATGATTTTGAAAGGGGTGAGGCTGATGCTAAAGTGTTAGCTTGTAGACATGGTATTCCTCTGTCTACAGTATACAGAACTTTGAAGAATATTCAAACAGGAACCGGGATAGAGCACAAAGCAGGGGCAGGTCGGCCTAGGAAATTCAGTGTTGTGGATCGCCGAAGACTTGGGCAGATTGTGAGTAGGGGCAAATTGAAAAGTGTTGAGAACATCAGAAATGAAATGATTAGCAGAGGAAGTCCTCAGGTATGCAATGAAACAGTTTGGCAGGAATTACAGAGACTTAATTGGGTGAAAAAACGTGGAATTCCCTCGCCGTTGATGAAAGATGCACAAAAGGAAAAACGTTTAAACTGGTGTCGGGCTCATGAAAATCAAGAGTGGGATACTGTTTTCTTTTCGGATGAAAGTTCTGTTTGGCTTTTCCCTAATTGTGTGAAAATTTGGACCAAAGATACTGTCAAACCTATCTACCAGCGACCAAAACATAGCCCGAAGTTTCACATGTGGGGTGGCATATCGGCTCGCGGAGTGACGCCATTGTGTGTTTTCACGGGAAACTTGACAAAAGAAAGATACGTTGACATTCTAAATGGTCACCTTCTTCCGACAGCACAAACATTGTATGAAGATGATTGGATTTTCCAGCATGATAATGACCCAAAACACACTGCGCGCTACACAAAACAGTGGTTGTCGGGCGAAAATGTTCAAGTTTTAGACTGGCCCAGTTACAGCCCAGACCTAAACCCAACTGAGAATGAGTGGGGAGTCATGAAGGACAGAATAAACCAAAAGGGACTGAGAAATATTGAAGATATGAAGGCCGAGGTGGTCCAATATTGGGATACCCTGTCACACGATTACCTACAAACGTTGATGGGTAGTGTGCCTAGGCGTATTCAGGCATGCACTGCTGAGCGAGGAGGTCTAACAAAGTACTAAAACAAGACTGAGACTGTAAAAGGATGATGTTTTAACATGTTTATGTAAGTAAAACGCCAGAAGTTAATAAACGTAATGAGTTACATGACGCAACATGATTCTCAATAATTTCTGGGAATACTATACATCCATTAATGGAACAGTCAACGAGATTGGTTTTATTCTGTAAAACATCCGGTTTTGTCATGTTATTTGTGATCGTCCTTGTTGCCTGGGTTTTAGCGGATGTGTTATATGAACTACATAAGCCCCAATGTCTGTTAACGTTTTTGAATTGTATGTCCACTGTATTAACTAAAAACAAAATATGACACATTGTTTTTAACATTGTGCTCTGGCGATGGCCTTCCCCACTGCACTGAAAATAATACAATGTACAGACGCCACAACAGACACGTCCAATGACACTCTGAATAATGCAACGACTCTGTATGTTGTAAAGAAACAAGATCAACCCCACAGATTATTAACTCTCACATTCACTGACTGCCAAACAATAGATTAAAGTCAGTGGTAAAGGATGGAAATTGAACTTATGACTTCTGCATTTGTAACTACTCGTCTCTTTCCGGATTGCCGGAATGACACGAGTAGTTACGAATGATGGCATCTGGTGTTGGCACTTCAAAAGGGACGTAACTCTTAACTGGAAATGAGGATCGGCATCGCTAAACGAACGTACGAAATAATGATAACATCCTAAACAAAGATGATTCGGCCACTGAATTAGTATAGGCTCATCATCAAAAATTTACACCCCATTCTATATTTTCATGGCAGACTATCATTTTGTTTCAATTGCAGCTGCAAAACCATAATATGTTTTCACAATAGAAACTATGCTCCTAAATATGAATTGACGTGAAAGAGCCTGTCACAATGCTCTCGGCAGACAATATCACGTTTGTTTGGTTTCTTTAAGCTCAGTTATTAAGGCAGTTAATTATTTCTAGGACAATACTTATTATTAACTATGTTCGAAAAAATCTCAGTATGCAAAGGTCGGTAACAAGTGACGTGTTTCATTACTGTAATCTTGAAAAAGAAATACGAGGCAATATCCAAATTTCATTAATGTACATCGCTCGAGACAACATTCTTACATATATAAACTCAGCATAGGAGTCACGGGCATCGATATTACCAATTCATATTAATGTATGCAATTATTCCGAAAAAATGTATCGTCGAAAAATAATGATAAAAAATATTTCTGGAGAATTCGCAACAAATTGCTTCTTGTAATGAATGCTTCAAGTCGTTCTATGAATTTTTCAAGACAGTCTTGCATTGATGCTTCAGGAAGGGGTTGCAATGGAGGTCCAGTTGTGACTTCTTTAGACCGACATTCAATGAAATCGATGGGGGTTTCCATAAAGAATATCCCATCTCTCGAAGCCTCGAAATGAAATGATATGAGGTGATCCTTAGGGTATATGGTTAGATCTTCAAGCCCAGAGACTGAGCAACCGTATCAATCTTAATCAATTAGTCGAATGCACAGAGGTACTTTATCTTGCTACTGTGGAAAGTGTCATAATACGCAGAGGTTGATCCCATCATCCTGAAAACGGGTTATCTCGTATATCATAGCTCTGGAGATCGAGTTCGACGCGCTCTGTCGTCTGCAGTGCTTGTCGAATTAAACACTGATTATCTATGTATATGTTTCATTGGTTCATAAATCTTTTCTTCCTCAGGCATTGTGGAATCGAAATTAAGAATCATGTGACTTGTCAGACGAAAATGATATCACATTATTCAAAAATCGTTTGAAATATAATTCAGACTGAAAAATAATTGAGAGCCCTTAAATTGTATTTCACTTTTATCGTTTGGGAGGGATGCTCGAAGACAAATCGGGATCCGAACCCGTCACTCTAGATGTTACACACATCAAAGGGACGCAACTCTCAACGGAAATTTAGAAAACTCTTTTACCCGTTAAAAACTCAAAACACTTTGATTGTAGCTGTATCATGCACTTCTTTTCCATTTGTATTAAAATAAATAATTGTGTTATTTCAGCGTTAAATCACGTAAAAGCCAGAAAATTGTGTTTAACAAATATTTTTATTTACAAATTAACATTCACAGAACGCTCACCTATTTTACAAAAGGCAGGTGAGATGTCTAATTAACTCAAAAACCTTAGTAATAAATATCTTATACATGTATATGAAATATATACACCCTTGCTGCTTCGTTACACAACGTTTCAGGCAAAGGAAATATAAACAACAACGACGTTTTGTCGTCTTTTAAGAAAGAATGCAAAGTATAGCCACAGACATGATTACTTAAAATAACACAAGGCACAAATGTTAACCTTGCAATGCGTTTTTCAAACGTGATATGATTTGGTGATAATTTCCTAAGCTAAAATTTATATATAAAAATAGTCCAGAGCTATTTTCGCCTGTCATCAATTATGCAGGTTTTCTGGCCTCTTTGATTGTCTACGTATCTATGTAATCGTCGACTGCTTGACATAGGATGACGTTTCGCTAGACGCATTGCCGTTGCAGCATGTTCCCCTGGGACACGCTGGCTCCGTGAGTCTGTCACCGCGTCTCTACGACGTCTCTGATGGTGCTGCGAGCGGTTCACACAGCTTTGCAGAGTAAGTTTAAAATTATCATCACGATTTTTAATATACCAAGAGAGAGAATGTCGACTGGATCTGTCTATTTTATGCGAGACTATTCTCGTGCGTTAAAACGATGGCCGTGAGAAATCGATTGGTTTATACTATATTTGATTTTCTGGAAAACAAGCAGAGAATACTGACTTGCAGTTTGTACTGGTACATGATGAAGCTGAACGAGGGATTGGGGCAGTTAAGGATGTCACGCAGACTGGAAGTAGTCGAACATGGACGAGTGAAATTAGTGGTCAATAGCGAGAGCATCGCCATGATGACAGAAACGCGCTGTCTGAGGCTGGAGCAAGTGATGATTCCGATATTGCAGTAAACTTAAGAATTAAGGGCTTTAAATAATCGCAACTGTTTGAGGGAAACAAATGGTGGCTCTTGAGGTTCGAGGACAGCGCTAAATTAGTGAGTGAGTGAGTTGAGTTTTATGCCACTTACAACAATATTCCAGCAATATCACGGTGGCGACACCGGAAATTGGCTTCACACGTTATCCATGTGGGGAATCGAACCCGGGTCTTCGGCGTGACGAGCGAACACTTTAACCACATGGCTACCCGCCTGCCCACAGCTGGATAAATCCTCTGACACCAATCCACAATCAATCCATAGGCCATGTCCTGGTTAAATGGGCATGACATTCTGAAGGCTTCTGTTCTTCAAAAACTAAAACCCACTCAAACACAGCAGCCATTTAAACCACCAAACCAATACCTAGGCGACTTGCAACGCCAACTGTGGAGTTGCCTACTGGTTCAAGCGTTCGTCCGTCATCGAAGGAACCAGTTCGATTCCAATATGGGTGCAACGTTTGAGAAAACACAACTGGTGTCACCCCCAGGGCCAAGAGTTGGCAGGGATATTGCTAAGATGGCGGGAGATGGGGAAACAAATAAAAATACAGACAGACATAAAAACTGTATGATCTCCTTTAAGTGTTAGTTCGGCAATGTTTCTTTGCCTTCACCTTAGAGTCCCTGACCTAATACCCACCGGGAACAAGTGGAGTGGGTTTCAAGACTCATGCTACCAATATGTAACAAATGATTCTCAGCTATTTCCTAGTGGATCTGTCTATTTTATACGAGGCAATTCCCGTGCGTTACAGTGATGGCCGTTCAAATAAAACGATGGCCACTAAAATAATATCCTTTACTCTGAAAACAGATTCTTGCCGATATCGGAGTTAACGTCTTTGTATATACCAAGAATAAAACAAAGTTAAGCGCCAGCCTATTTTAAAACTTTGGGGCGCTTAACTTTTCTATTCACGGTATATATTCACCGTTCTTCCGCCTGTGAGGTCCAAACGAATCTGTTTCTAGACTGAAATGTTGGTTGAAATGTCTCACGAAAGTTCAGTATCTTTAACTATGATTTTCTTTGCATATTGTGAGACGAATGTATGAATTGATTTGCTTACATACGTAGACGGTAATATGAAATTGTGTCCTTTTCTTCTGACAAATATTGTCAGGGATATTCTGACCAGGTTTTGCTCTTCGTCAAACGTCAGCTTTGATATGTCAGAGATGAAGAGGCCGGCGATGATGTACAGATGATAGTTACTTTATGCGGGGTCTCTTAGTCCGCACTTTCTGACACGACGTTATGTACATAAAGAGTGACAGCAATTGGGTCAGCGTTATATAAGAGAGGCAACGCCTGGACACATCGGTCAAGGGCGGGGGACACTAGAAATAGGCTTCATACCACCCATGAGTAGAATCAAACCTGGGCCTTCGACTTGACGAGTGAATGCTATAACCACTGGGCTACCAACTGCCCATAGTCTTGAACGAGACCAATATCGTATAATTAGGATAAAATCGACCTAACAGAATGGTAAATAACTATGAATAACGAGTGTTTGATTATGTTGTGGAGTTCTTTCCCCTGAATAGTGTGTGAATGAGTTAGATGTGTTTACGTCGCTGTATTACCGGGGTTTGTTAGTCTAACATTTTAGTAAAGTCTAGGTTACAAAGGTCGTTTATATTAATCACGGTGGTAAAACCCATGAGTTGAGAAAACTGATAATCTAGTATTTTGTGACAAGGCGCAAGGGACGCAACCTTGCATATCGAAGTGCGACGCCATGTTGTCGTGAATACAAAAAGTGGGCTAATACGCCCATACCTAATGTTGGTATACCACGGCTGTTGCTGCTACTGCTTCTACCACTCCTACTGCTGGAGTTGTTGTTGTTGTTGTTGTTGTTGCTGTTGCTACTTCTAATATAGCTACGACTATTGCTGCTACTGCGAGTACGTTTCGTGCTACCACGTCTACTATTGTCACAAATACGATTGCTATCACAGCTTTTGCTACTACCGTCTAGCGACCAGTTATCGCCGCGTACCAGTTATCTCCAACACCTGGCTGTAGCGCCTGGGAAGACAGCTTGATTTGTACTTCGTATTATTTCACACACTGACTCATCACGAAAGAGATAGGCAACGAGAGCGCTTCAAGCACTGCAGCCACCTTCTTACACTTCTAAATGTTCTACTACTCCTGCTGCTACTACTATTACTATCACAACTGCGGCAATGGCATTACATGACTCTCATTTTTTTTTACTTTTTATGTAAAACACATACGAATATACATATACATATTTAATGCTAAGAGACCCGTGAAGGTCCAGAGTAGAGTAAGCCTTTAGCAACCCATGCTTGCCATGAAAGGCAACTATGCTTGTCGTAAGAGGCGACTAACAGTGGGTGGTCAGGCTCTCTGACTTGGTTGACACATGTCATCGGTTCCCAATTGCGCAGATCGATGCTCATGTTGTTGATCACTGGATGGTCTGGTCCAGACTCGACTATTTGCAGACCGCCGCCATATAGGTGGAATATTGCTGAGTGCGGCGTAAAACTCAACTCACTCACTCATAATGTTAAGATAACAGAGGGGCGCTTTGAATGACCCCGTCACTGTCCAACCCCAACGCACGTTGTAACTATTTGCAATCGTAGATACAACATCAAATTCCCTATCAAATGTGTGACAGTTTGTCATCAATTGTCATTAATATTCGTTCGCCTCTGAAGGAACACGCTGACTTCCGAAAGACCTAACTCTGTATCACATGTCAGACAAGAGAACTGCATAAATAACATGAGGACACATGGCTTACTTTACCTTCACTAATTGACGCTGATATAGTGCTTCGCTGGGAAGATTTAAATTTGAATCCATTGCTGAGCTGGCAACTTGGCTTGATTAAGGAAACGATCGAATCAATTCAAACAGGGTCACAATCAATAAGAGCGGTTCGGAAGAATGTATTGTGTACTTTATACATTACACAATGCATGTGGCGGCATACATTAAAAGAAACTCAAAGCTCTAATCAGAAGAAAAGACAGGGGCATGTTACAGCGACCTCGATCTTGCATATTTTATTCATGGGTTCCTGGTCTGTTCGTTAATGACACCTGAGACTATATCAATGACTTTCTACGATGACATGAAGATGAAAACGGTCACTGGAGTTGAAATTATCTCGTCATTAAGTTGTTTACAAGGGTGCTTTTAAACAGGTTGTGACTTGCGCACGTTAAAAATGTATCTCAATAGATAATTGGTGATTGTGTTTTCTGTGTGGACATGTTTTCGATTCCATTTGGGTCTTGTATGGAGTATGCGTGGGTTTGTCGGAGTGAGTTTGCCTATTACAGGTTCTTGAATGGAATAAGGATCCGATCATTAAAATGTGTGCGTGGGTTGATTGGGGTGAGTTTGCTGTCTGTTGTCGACATGTTTTCGCTTCCGATACATGTTCTTGTATGGAATGAGGATCTGATCATGGGTATGTTGGGGTGAGTTTGCTTCCTGCTGTCGACACGTGTTCGACCCTTTCATAGGTTCTTGAATGGAATAAGGATCCGATCATTAAAATGTGTGCGTGGGTTGGTTGGGGTGAGTTTGCTGTCTGTTGTCCACATG
Organism: Haliotis asinina; assembly: GCF_037392515.1. Lineage (NCBI taxonomy): Eukaryota > Metazoa > Mollusca > Gastropoda > Lepetellida > Haliotidae > Haliotis > Haliotis asinina. Next base: position 32,078,401 of record NC_090291.1, read on the forward strand.
TTTTCGCTTCCGATACATGTTCTTGTATGGAATGAGGATCTGATCATGGGTATGTTGGGGTGAGTTTGCTTCCTGCTGTCGACACGTGTTCGACCCTTTCATAGGTTCTTGAATGGAATAAGGATCCGATCATTAAAATGTGTGCGTGGGTTGATTGGGGTGAGTTTGCTGTCTGTTGTCGACATGTTTTCGCTTCCGATACATGTTCTTGTATGGAATGAGGATCTGATCATGGGTATGTTGGGGTGAGTTTGCTTCCTGCTGTCGACACGTGTTCGACCCTTTCATAGGTTCTTGAATGGAATAAGGATCCGATCATTAAAATGTGTGCGTGGGTTGGTTGGGGTGAGTTTGCTGTCTGTTGTCGACATGTTTTCGCTTTCGACACATGTTCTTGTACGGAATAAGGATCTGATCATTTAAATGTGTCTGTAGGTTCGTTGAGGTGAGTTTTCTTCCTGCTGTGAGCATGTTTTCGGATTTGACACACGTTCCTGTATGAAGTAATGACCCGATCATTTAAATGTGTGCGTGGGATGATTGGAGTGAGTTTGTTTAGACAACATATTTTCGGTCACAACTTCAAAACGTACTTGTATTCCCTCTTACCGGTTGAGTAAAATGATTATCTACAGCAAAATATTGGGAGAGTAAACCAGACAGGCCAGATCTAACATCATCCTACCCACAAAATAAACCCCTTTATTCAATAACGTCACTTCGACTTAGCTTACCAGTATATCCCTTTATAAAACATCACACCAGTTTACCTCAGAACTAAACCTTATTCCGAAACCCATATCAGCTCAAGCCCTCAACTAAATCCCCTTACGCAACATCAAAACAGTCCATCCTCAATTAAACCTCTTCATAACTGCCATCAACAAAAACCCAATGCCTTCCCTTAACCAATCTTCCTCCTATATCATAATGGAACGGTCCCCCTTAAGCTAATCCGCCATCTCCTGTAGCTACAAAGACTGCCCTCTGCTAAACATACATGCGCCAAAGGTTGTAATCACGTGATCAGATCTAAGAACACTATCTCGAGATAAGTGTGAGGCAAGTGCAGTTTTATTCACACGAAGCATTTATTGCAGCACATGCTATTACTTTTAATGGGCAGTTCCGTCTCGCAATTTTGTGCTATAGTGTGGTTTATGTAATAACTGGTATATTTATCCATTTACGTGTTTCAGAGAACACCATTACCTCTATAACACCCTATCTATAAAGTAAGGGCGGTACTGAATTTCTGCAGTTAAACTGTAGAATTTGGTGTATGAAGAGGGCCGTGAGGTTCCGGGGTCACATGGTATCGTTTGGTGTGGTGATACGATGTGGTGTGATTGTGTGATGGGGTGTGATTGTGTGGTGTGGTTTAATGTAAGGTTTGGTGACGTGTGTGTGATATCGCGTGGCGTGGCAGGGCGTGTGGTGTAGCGTAGCGTGGGAGCGTCGAGGCGTGGTGTGTAGCGCAGCAGTGGCGAGGTGTGGTGTGGCGTGGAGTGGAGTGGAATGGTGTAAAGTGTGGGGTTGTCTGGTATAAGGCGTGGCGTGGCGTGGCGTGGCGTGGCGTGGCGTGGCGTGGCGTGGCGTTATAGTAGAGTAATTAATCAAACGGAGCAATCAATTCTCTCGGCTCTCCGTTTTGTGACAAGGTCAAGTCATAAGGTCGAGAACATGTTCTGCCCTTGTTACATTGGTCCGACACGACGAAAGCAATTCTACAAGCCGAATGCAAATCAGTTTATACAATGATTCATCCTAAATTGCAACCCAGCAATAAACTGATTATTTACGAGTAAACCATTTCTCTAATACTTATTAGACGACACAAAGGACCACCATGTCCTTGCACCAATAATCACAGATTATGGAAAAATGATGAAGATGAAGCGAGTCCCCGTTGTAAGAATCGCACGTTGACAGCACTTGTCGACAAAGAACAGATGTCCATTCATTCTCATTTCCGTTATAGTCCCAGCTGACCACAGCTGACCAACTCCCCGTCCAGTCCTGATGAGTCGAGAACCTTTGGTGTCCCGCGTGACCTTTTATCAAGCAAATAGCGCTGGACATTAATTTTAATCATTATGAACCATTAATTATAAGCTCGGCGCCATGTTCTTGATGTCCCTTAGATAGCTGATTGGTCACATCGCTGACTGCTTGAGCAGATAAAACAGCTTGGCACAATTAGGTCGTTCGCGACGGCCATTGCCAATGATGGATTTGTGACTCTGAGGCAGGGGTTCAGACATGACGGAGCCAGGTGATGAGTGATGGTTAAGGAACAGACTTATCGATATGGAATCACTACAAGAGTCACACCGGGACACTGGCGTTAATAACTCGACTGTATGTCAAGTTCTGCGTCATAATTGTTGCAGCTTTTACATTCTGGGGGAAATGTGGTTGTTGAAACGATCATGTACAGCGCCCTGTTTACTTCTTTCTTTCAAACGAATAACGACGTAATTTGGTCTCCCAAAAGCCGTAAAACGATGTTATACCAAGAAATATAATCATTTCTTCAATAATATCTGTTTTCAAAATTGGTCTCTATCCAGATGCTGAGGCAGGGATACTTCCGTAAATTATGAACAAAATAAAATGTGCTGTAAAATGTTAATAAATATAAAAAAAGCAATGCAAACAAAAACACTACAATTATTTTTTTTCAGGATTCGTAAAGAATATATGCCGAACTATATTTGCATGATCTAATTTAGATTTGTTTATATAAGTTTGCGTAAAGTCAATTCTCCAGCGGCTTTGATTAGATTTTGAATTATGAATGATGAATGTTGAATAACAATATAAAATATATTGTTGAGAAATGTGCAGATGAGAGTTATTTTCGAATGATTTACCCTCAGCTGGTGTTTAATGAATTGCGGTGAAAATGTCAAGATTTCTTATTTCTCGAAACTCATATTTTGGCCTCTCAAACGAAAACTTGATTTGTTTGTCTAATCTAAATTTCATTTCAAGTGTTTGAAATGACTTTGTCTGGTGACGTGAAGCACTATTGATTTATTAGAGAAACGACGTCGGACAGGGTGGCGACCGTTTAATAGCGTTAAAGATTAGTGCTCTTGTAATGCGTGCGTGCGTGTGTGTAAATGCGAGTGTGTAAGTGAGTGTGTGTGTGTGAGAGAGAGAGAGAGACTGTGAGTGTATCGATAGCAGAGATGCCTGATGCAGTCTCAGGCAGATTGTGAGTTGTTTACTAGTCCCTAAGGGCGCATGGGTTGATGCACCCTTGATGTTTGTTTTTATTCACTGTGCTCGAAGGGGAACATAAAAAGACATCGATCCATGATCTCAGAGGGACCACTGAACAGCCTATTTATCTTACCGAACACGCCAATGTTTAGTTTGAACTGTTTGAACCACGGGTACAAAACTTTTTGCAGCCATCGCAAGATTTTGCAAACGATAAGATTTAGAGTTAAGTTCCCATCTTCCATCGCTTTGCATTCGCATATCATACGTGATTTAATATTATTCGACACATAGAATTACTGCCACGAAGTACTAAATGAGCTCGGCATATCAGCGGGGTACATAACAAACATTACTCGCGTTGCAAGCGTGGTTCAAGAGCTCCCAATCAATCACAAATTTACTAGTATGTGTGAGGTAAGATAAAAATGATGTTACTAATATCGTTTATTTCATGACACTCAGACTCTCTGCCTCATCTCAGTGGAACGGGGGCGCGGTGTAGCCTCGGCGGTCAAGGCGTCCCCTGTCCACACCATAGTCGGGTTCGAGTCCACCTTGGCACAATGTGTGAAACCCATTTGTGGTGCCCTTTTGTCGTGATATTGCTGGAACATTGCTAAAATCGGCCTAAAGCTAAACTCAGTCACATACTCTCCCTCATCTCGGCATCATGGTGGACGGAATGTCATTTAGGATATTAAACATAACATCTAGAATCATTAATATACATCTTCTGTTGCCTCGTATACATGATGTACATGACGTGGAATCGATGCATCAAACACTTTTACTTTTGACAGGTACCCATGACTTGTCGATGATTACAATGGATCAGCATTAGATCAGCAATGCTGTCAGTTTCTTAAATCCAGAGGGCTACCTTTTTTCATAATTAGTACTGACTCATCAATTACATAAGACTACGTAGGACCAGACAAGAGAGGGGATCCGACAGGATGGTAATGCTGTCACATTCTTAACTGCCAACATGTACCTTTTGACGGGCAGTATCCAATTCACATGTTAACATCGTCATCAACAAAAAGGTCATATTTCAAAACTACATGTTTACGTGTATCCTTTTCAAAGCCGGTTGAACACTTTAGTGGTGATGATGTAAAGTATTGTACTAGTAACCATTTAATTAAATACATCATATATGAACAAATATATTTTTAAATGTCTAAAGGTGAGCATTACTGAACCTGCGATTCTGAAGCCCATTACATCATCGTTTCTTCTACCACACACATTGCACATGATCCAAACAGAAATCAAAGCAATAGGTTTGCGCCCCAAAGCTGCCTGATTCCGTGATTCCATTACGTACCAAGACAGTTAAGAACTCTCCAAGACAGCGAGCTATTCACTACTTCAAACTCTTTGATCTTTTTCTAGGGAAGAACGAAATCTAACCCATTTGACGTGACAAGGTATAAAAATGACTGGTAACAAAACCCCAGCGTTATTAGTACGTAAAACATATACCCAGACCCATCCAGCTCATCCCGACATTGGCAGCTGAGCTTAAATTAACGTCTAAGCATCCATTCACCCAATCTATTATTTTATGGCCACGCCATCCTAAAAACTATTCTTTGCTTGACAAAAAGAAGCACTGATTGAGCACACGCGCTATATCGCGTGACCGTTGTTAGAGATGTGCAAGTCGTGCACTGAAGAACATCCGGAAGGCAGGTTATCAAGTGTTCATTTATGAGGCCGATACATTAGGTTCAGGCCTACACGGCGCTTGGTTTTAACGCGCAGCTTTGGGGTCACTTTGTCTCTACTGAAAAGAGCTTGTTTGGACTTGCAGCTTCGTACAATGTAAGGACCACACAAAACAACTCAACCATTTCCCCGCTCTCCCTCCATCCCCAGTCCATCATAGAGTCTTCACGGATGGACATTTTACAGACAGATGATTAAGAGAATGGTGCTCCTTCCAACCAGTGACGGCGAGTGTACGCCAAATACTATCCCTACAGAGACGATAGAGGTCAGTATACGGACAGTTTGGTCATTTATGTCAGTGATGATGATGGTCAGTACATGACCATTAAGTGCAGTGAATCCGGAGGTCAGTACTTGGCCATTTAATCTGTCCTTCAATAGCTGTAGAAGAATGATACCATAAACGTTCTTTTACAGGAACACGAAGGGCAGTTCCTAACCATCAAATTCCTTCCCTACGACGCCGATGGGTGGTCCCCATATTATCTCTCGCAAAAATGACCACCAGAGCCTACTACTCACTAGAAACATAAATTGATCGATACTTTCTCCAGTCATGCTTAAGACAATGATTATCTGCGTCCCTCATAAAGTCATGATATCTGTGTATTGTTCTTGCCACAAACGACAAACAAACAGTGACATTTGTCCACAGCGAATACAGTAATCTACCTCCTGTCTTGGTACTGAGACGTAGACTAGCATGTTGCCATCCAATTCGTGATTACTGAATCCCAAAAGACAAACACAGATTTAAGATGCATTGCGCAATGACAGAGACCATGAATTAGGTGTGGATTCACTTTACGACTCCACCTTGGATACGATTGTGTCATCAATCGTTTATCCCCCCCCCCCCTCCCCCCGACATTCGGTGTTGGCAGCACACAGGAATACCACAAAATGAATAAATGATTAATGTATGGAAGGTATGTGTTGTAGATGTTTTGACGTTACCATGGTGATTTATTTCTGGCTGACGTGATGACATATTTCTGTATAAAGATAAAAACTAATTTCAGAAACGTTCCATCTCTCATTAAAGCAGACATTTCTAATCTCCATTCACGAGGCACACTTAGTCATACCCGCCCCAGACAGACAAAATTAGAAAAAATTAAGCATATTTTAGAGTCATTACTATAGCCAAGTTACATTAATTTGACGTCAGGATCCGCTGTTCGAGAGTTTGAATCTTACATTCGTTCTGACATAATTGGTTTATCAACAGGTCACGTTGGTAGCACAATTCGCTTTGACTGAAGGATTGATGGTAGGCAATATTCAGCAATATCACGACCTAGGATACAGAAATTGGGTTTTGTGGGGTCAAACTTTACCCATGTGGAAAAATGAACCCTGACTTCAGGAAGAGCAAACCCTATAACAACTGACCTACCCTGACTTAAACCTGACTGCTAGGAGCACATGTAGTAAGTAATACATTCATTTAGTTAGACATAACTGACACAAATGCGCTGTCAGGAAGCATCTTTCATCTATGAACCGGAAGTTTAATAATCGGTTCTCAAGAGAAGTTAGATGCTGTATGCATAATTCATAGCATGTGCAATAACAGTTCATGTTCGCATGAAAACTCATGAATAATCTATACAGAACTTATGTCAGCCTCCAGAATGACGTTTCACAATAGGACGCCCTAATACATAGTGTCCATTGCAGCAGATTCTTTAGGGCACAGTGATCGGAATATATTGATCCCTGATGGATATTTAACACCCTAATCCCTGTTCCATATCGCGGTTCTATAAGTTTGTCCTGAGTGAAATTACCAGTACTCGAGGCGGAACGTCTAAAAACATGTGTCTGGGTTTATTTAAATTTAGGAACGGAACTGGTCTTTGCGGACCCAAAAATGTCTGATTGGAAATGGCAATCGATGGCAACAACACGGGTACGGCGGTATTAGATAAACATTAATCGTTTGAAACAGCACATAAGAGCCTTATCTAAAAGGGAAAATCTTTATTTCGTCCACTTTGAAGAAAAAATAATCTTCAGAACGTGTTCAAAACGAATTATTGAGGAATTGGAAAGACTCCCTTCGATTTCGGATCAAACAAGAATATCTGCCATGATAGAACGTATAGGCTGTTATAGCAGGTGTCCTCGGCACTTTATACATGACAAGAAAGGTTTCAACTAGTTACAAAGCTCATTAACGGCTCAACGCATAATAACATGAGCTTTTAGGTAAAACGACATTTCTCGACGGACTGAAAAAAGATGACATTTAATAAATAACGTCGGAATGGGAAAAGAACATTGAACTTCGGCAAGATGTCCCAGATTGCCAGCATCAAACCAATAAGTGATACAATCAGTTATGATTGATATTTACCCAATCAGTCGGATTCGTCTGTAGATGAAAAGAGTGTTCTGTGAATCGCTGGATGTTACGTCACCATGGTCCCGTACCCGTTACAACGATTGTCACGTTCAGGTATCCACTTTTTAACAGCTCTGACATTTCATTAACAAGTGGCCCAGGGGGAAAAGCCGAAATTCGTCTTACAGGATCGATATGGGTGACCTTAACTCTTTATCCTACCTCTCTTTGTCACTGATGCAGGGTGGCCTGGAGGTTGAAGTGTTCGCTTGTCACACTGCAGCACCGGGTTTTACTCTTGATATGGATGTAACGGTTAGAGCGCATATCTGCTATCTATTGATGCAATATTGCTGGAATGACTCTTAAAAAATCTTACTCACTCATATGTGCTTACAATCAAAAGATTTGGTGGTCGTTTTTGTTGAAAGCCTGCCTTAGCAACACTGCAGCTATATGACGGAGATCTATGAATAATCGCGTCTAGACAAGACAATCCAGTGATCAACAACATGAGCATCGACCGACGATTGGGATAAGAGGACATGCATGAACTAGGCCAGCGGGCCTCTTACGAGCCTCTTACGACTGGCATGTCTGATGGTCTGACTTGCGGATGTGCTGGATTGCTTGCCATCGTATCCCGATGGCGCACACCTTCCCGTGCATGATGTGTTGTTCCGACGTCCGTATCGACAAAACGCCGTAACGTTGATAAGACGTTTCGTCCATCGACGTCATTCGCTGACTTAAAAAGCATCTGAGATATTCAATAAACATAATACAATCTTGATAAATTTTACTTTATGTGCGACGTAGCGTCCATTAAAGAGTTGATAAACCACAAAACAAATTCATTGTTTACATTCACAACGATCTTCCAGTTGATTGCTACACAACGTAATTCTGATCAGAAGCAAACGTCAGTGTTGAATAATGACAGGTTTCTCGTTGGCCTTGCCGACGTTTCCAACAAATCAGCCTGTTTACGACCATTTGATTATAATCGCAACCCCTGTGTCATTAACACCACCGTTCATCTTTCCAGAGATGGACAAGTTAGCGGTAATTGAAAACTCGTTACACGTCAAAGGGCATCGGCACGACCATGAGACGTAATCGAGCAGCCATGTTAGAAGTTCACTCTTGCGTTACATGTATACGCAGTCCAAAGTGTCATGGACCGTGGGTCGATTCGTTTGCACGGACGCGATCATTTATCCGCGACGAGGATGCAGAATGAAAGCAATTCTCCTGCTTTATCCCCCATTAACACGAACTAGCGAACACAGGCTGTACCGAACGGCTGATATATATCGAGATATAGTCGATCAATTCTCCATCTGCCTCGAGCTTTTGTCAATATATACTCAATCAGTGCGATCACTGGATCTGTAGCCTGAAGTAGGGATACATTGCAGTTTTGTAGGAAGATACCATATAACAAGAATAAAAATGCTGATATATTACTAAGATGTCTTCCACTTCGACACAACCACTGAAATGAAACAATGTACAACATGAAATATGGTAAAATGCCTGCCTGCTCATTGAAGCGTGGGGCAGTGGAGTGGTCTTGTGGTTAAAGCACTCGTTCGTCACGCCTAAGAACCCAGTTCAATTCCCCACATGAGTACAATCTGTGAAGCCTATTTCAGGTGTCCCCGTCGGAATATTTCTGGAATATTGCTAGAATGCTAAATTCACAAACTTATTGATTCATTGAAACAGGTATAGCTATATTCATAAGAAATTAATGTGTAGGTGAACAAATAGTTCATCACTGTCCCCCTCTTTGATTTGTGTACTAGTATTCAATTATTTGAAGAAAAAAATGGCACTTTGGGAGGCTCTATTCAATCGTAGAAATGTACGCAACTTAAGTATGCGTAGACCAAGAAACGCCGATGAGAAAGCAAATACACCGATAACCTAAAACGTCTACTTTGTCTTTAATGATGGCTGTTTGTGACTTCAGATATTTTCAAGCACTCACCGGTGTGTTCAGAATGTTGTATGTACTTGTCCGGTTTTCGATATACCCATCCATCTAGTTCTTGTGAAATTCATTTACATTCACGAGGAGGGTTCGTTATATTAATAGCCCAAGATCACGGCAACAACAGCGCTGTTTGAATATATTTTAATAATATAAGTGAAAGGTTTAATCCATTTCAGATTCAGAGACAAAATTGTGCCCTAAGAAGTTTAAAACGCCTGCAAGAATGATTTCCCCTGCGGATTTCACTTGCTGATCTGGAGCACGTTGAGAGAAAATTCTACCTTTGTTTCCGAATGATTTAGTGTGTTTTCACACCAGGCCGCGAGAGGTTATTGTGGGAGGGAAAATAAAGGGTTAGACTGACAGAATGATTGATAGAAAGACACAGAGGTGAGAGAATCGTTCCGTGCGTTGGATAACGCCGTCGCTGCTGTACAATCACGTGATGACGTGTACAGACGTTAACGCTACTCCTCAGTCGGGTATCTACGTTCGGTCTGAGTCCAGACGTTGTGATTAACGCCATGTGTGGCACAGACACAGGGGATCTGTTCCATTCGGGTAATTGGTATCTGTCAGACTGCTGCCATACCGTGCAGACTCTGTTAAGAATGAGCATCAGGAATTCCGGTTAGTTATACCCACCTCGCACTTGAGACGGAATATGCCGGAATGCTGTTAGAGTGAACATTCCTGAACATTCCTGGATATTCGAACTGCATTCAAAAACCTCATACTGTATTACGAATGCATTACCACTTTTCGGGTCAATTCTTGCAACATGCCCGAATGTTTTGAAGAGAGGCACATTCGAAGTGGAAAAGTATCCAACAGCATTTGAAGTGAATTCTGTTTTAGGCATTCCTGCTGCTTTCTAAGTGCATTCTAAGTGTTTGTACTGTACTCTAAGTAGTTCACCGACAGTCTTGTGCCGCTTGAACCATACGTTTTTCTTCACATTGTATGAATGATAGGACATTTTGGACGGTGCACATATTTGCTTGGCGGAAGAGTACCCAGATTGTTAGTAAAGTTACAGACCGTTTGGCTCAAAAACTCGAAAAATGCTAAACTGCAAACGCACAACCAAACAAACCCCTTCTCTATCTCTTCACTCTATTCCGCTTTCCTCAAAATCTCTTTCCACTACCCCAATGATTTTCCCTCCCACTTTACCCAAATCTCCTGACACATTTTACTATTCTCTTAAGCTTCCCACTGTGTCCTTGTACGACCCGTTCGCTATCTATTCACTCTCTTCCCACTATCCAACTTTTCTCACGCTTTTCAAATCCCCTCTCACATTCTTCATTCATTATCCATTCATTATCCTCTTCATCACCTCCTAGTGTCCTCTTGTTCTGTTCTCACCCTCATCCCGCTTCCCCGGCCCCCTTCCTCCTAGTCTCACATCCACCCGGCTCTTATCTCAACTCCCTTCCATATCCCTCTCATTGCCTGCATTTTAAGAACACCCTAAACACGTCCTTCTGATTCCGTGTCACACTTTAAGAGTGCTGGTTCGAATCCCGGTTGGATGTCAGTCTTTTGAGAGTAAGCGTTTGAATTAGACTTAGGATAGGTGCAGTAAAATGAGGAAAATTAAAATCACATATGTCATGCCATTACTCGCTGAGCTCAGAGAGTGGCCATTCTGTAAAAAAACACAACGACCATGAACTCGGCTATCTTATTTGCGAATGACACTAATATGGAACTCACGGACAGCGTCATGATTTTTGTTAAAACTGATAGCTATATACAAAACAATCTCCAAGACGACATTACCATTCGTTTTGTTCCTTCCAAATTTATCCTGTTTTTCATGACGATTGGGGGTCTGTGTCCAGGGTCGGTTCGAATCCTGACTCAGTTAGGAAAAGCACAAAAGTTTGTTCTTCATTGAGAAAGTGTAATACTAAATGTAACATATGTTACATTTGAGCACTTTCTAAAATGCAATGTGTATTCTTATACTCTTTTCGTTTTCAAAGACGAGGAAAATTCCAGTATGACACTACAACAGTGCCGTGACGTCACGCTGCAATGTTACGAAATCGCGACATCAACCATTAAGAATGGCTTCCGGTAAACACTAATCGATTGCTGTAAAAAGTTGAATCAACCTTTTCATTGCATATCTTGCTTTTCAATTTATGCCTGAAGGATACCAGGCAAACTGACATGCTATTTCCTATAAAGAAACGGAAGTGTGTAGATTTCTGGCATTTATGTCTAAGTTAAAAAAAACAACACATAAATAAAATTTTCTGAAAAACTTTGTAGATGAATTAAACTGAACACCTTACACGTTTTGCTACATATTTCACAAGACCTATTTATTACTTTTGACATTTCAATATACAGCCTGCAAAAAGGCATATGGAATGCTAATTATATACACGTGCAACCCACATACAAGTATTTGGTTTCAAATACACAAGAAAAGATGATTTCATTTCAACGGTTTTTCATCCAGATCAGAGAGTAGGCGACAGATATTTCATAATGATGATTCTATTTTGTTTGTATTCATTCCGACCCACAAGCTCATGTAAGACGAGACAACGCTATGCAATAGCTGTTTCAAAAGGCTGTGTTTATTGTGAGCGGGGGAGTGGAGGTCTCACTAATTTTGTGCCTTGGTATATATATATTTGTCACCATTGTGAGTGAATTGTGTTCAGATTTAGAACGTAAGGTGTTGTTGCTTCTGAACAACTTCTTAAATGTGTTTCTACTCAGTGCAACTCTGCGTGTGTCAGGAGGGTGAAGGGTGTGTGGGGGGTGGGGTGGTGGGGTGGTGGGGGTGGTAGTGAGGTTAGGAGTGGTAGGGATGGGGGTGGGATGTGCGTTTGGGATGTTTGTGTACGTTAGATTGGCATTTGGTAATGTGAACTATAGATGTGTCCAATGGTTGGACGTTGGTGACTGTATTGTGCCTGACCTTCACTTTCAGTGTTTGGGTGACCTTTGACGTCATTGTTATGATCGCCATATTGGGATTTCCTAGACGGACTAATCCCGGTCACAGCTTCACAGACAGCAAATTCTGCCAAGACTTAACAATGGTCTAAGAAAAAGAAAATTCTTCTTACTGGTTCTCTGAAGAGAACTAGCCAAAAAAAAACATGGGAGATTTTTCTTCTTAATTATATTGCATATTATTTATCGATGTTCGGTTAACATGACACTATATTTAGAAAGAAATTAATCTCGTATCAGATACGCGGCTGGATTTAATTTCAGAACGACCCTTGACCTTCACCGCTGATGGATTAGTCTGAGTGACGGGGCAGGTTTATTTTTACCTACGCCCTTTCGATTACGAATATTCACTCGATTTATGAATTACTTCTAACTACATTGCTCGGCAGATAGTGATTTTACGGAAATATAGTTTCGTATTATTAGTCAACAGGGAATTTGGAATGTAATCTTGGTGTTGTTTATGCAGGGTAGTAGTGATCCGAGTAATATTAGGTGTAATGAGTCTTGATTTGATTAAATTTGTTTAAGGAGACAACCGTTTCTTCCTGCCTTTTTAGAACTGCCTCTATTTCAACACTGAAATTAAAAGACGCTTCAGTGCATACAGAGACGTTTCAAGTCGTAATGATTTCATACTTGGTATTGCCATATCATAGTGAATGTCTACATCAGGTCTTGTCTGGTCCTACTTTCGGTACAAGAAAATCAGTTGATGCTCGCACTATATCGTTTCTTATTTGACTCCTGCATGAGACCACAGACTGATTATGTGTGTGAATGATTTTGTTTAAACCCGCATTAAGAGCGATTCCAGCAATATTACTGCGGGGTCTTACGAAGTAGGCACCAAACGTATTACCCACGTGGGGAATCGAAACTGTGTCCTCTGAGAGACGAGAGAACGTCCACTGGGCTACCCTACTGTCCCTTTACAAATGTGGCAATCGTCTTGACCTGCCTAACTTTGAACTTTATTCATACATCAAGTTTAGACTTAGTTTGTGAGAAAGCTACAATTTAATTTACCCTTTAGAAATTGTTACAAGGAGTGAATCTTTTAACGTTTAACACACTGCTTCTAGGGGTATTGTGTAGAAAGGATTTCGTCGTTTTTATGTAGTTCTGCAGTTTGTTGTCGTGTTTGTTCTCCCTTTGTAAACGAATTCAGGCAATCATGACTTGGTCATGGGGCTCATAACTCTACTAAAACTCACGAGCATTGATATGGCGCTGACAAATCGAGAACCATAATCTGGAGTACAAACTAAGAAAATCGGATACTTTTACTACCAAGGGGCGCAACTCTGCATAGTTCAAGCTATATGCGTCAACTCTTTCACCGCAAGATCACTTACTTACAATGCTTAATGCTTTATACCAAAATATTCTCCCTCAAGTTTTCTCAAACAACATCCCGAAAATGACAAAAAAGTACTCATTACCCCAGTGAATGAGTGAGTGAGTATGGTTTTATGCCGCTTTGAGCACAGATTGTACCCATGTGAGGAATCGTACCCGGGCCTTTGGCGTGACGAAGACTAAAAAGTCATCTATCACTGCAGATCATGAGATCAATGTAGCATGGCCAATTCCCAAAGCAAGAAGTCCCTTTGGGTCATCAGTATTCTTAAAATCGCATTCCTGCATTCTACACGCACAACGAAAACCAGAGTCACAAACTTCTTTCCCCGTAGCAAGCAAACCGCAATCCCCTCCTCTATAATACACAGTAATGACCGATAAGAATTCGGAGAGGAACTCTGCAGGGTTTGAGATGAACACACACTCCCGTCTAATCCGATTTGGTCCCTTTTGAAGTGAGTCTTCCTTGCACAGCTCGCCTTACTATTCCGGCACTTGTTTCCGCATCAAACAGTCATTGAACATCAACTTGCACCAAGATACCATCATTTGATCACGAACGGTGTGAACCATCAGGAGGAATCTCTTGGAACATATAAATCATTTCGGAAAAAATATTACATTTTTCGCGCATGAAACAGATTTAGATCGTAGGGTGAGATAAAAAGTTGACTTCCAACGCGAGATTGTTTTCTGAAAACCATCTTGCTGTGTTTTCCTTTGTTGGGAAGGTTTCTGTGCATCTTGTAAATGAAATTGCAAATAGGATCACGGATATGAATACACATGCACGTATTTACGCGAGCGTCAAGTGGTTTCAGTGCCTGAAGGCTTAAACTGCCTGGTTTCCTGACCACTGTTATCCCATATAACATTATATAACATTAATCATTCACGGATGAAGAGTAAAGTTTCGCCATTCTTCTGTGTTATGGCATATATTCGTTACAATATCAACAAGTCTGTTGAAGGGTTAGTTCTGTATGGAAGACTTGTTAAAATTTACCAAACACTATACTTGTCGGAAAAAAAGCAACCATGTTTTATGGAGGCTAAATTAAAAATCAGCTGGGATTTCACAGTATTATTCTGTTCACCTGTTTCAGTAAAACCAACTTGACAAGGTAATTCGATGGCGATGAATTCCATAGGATTTCACAGTATTGTTCTGTGCACCGTTGCTGTGTTTCAGTTACTGTTTTGAGCCAAGGAACGTTTTCATAAAATTTGTAATTATACCGGTATTAGTCAAATTCAGTTTCCAGGATATACTTTCTTATTCCCGGCAGTTTTATTTAGTGGACACAATAATGAGCTTCCGCGAAAATCGAAATCGGACAGCTGGTAGTCTGATCCATGGAGTTTGTGTACCCTTTTAATAAGTGTAAACTGGCCTGGTTCCCTGGAAGCAACGGTGGGTGAACAGGTTAATCGGCTGACTTTGTGTGCTGGCGATTAGGTGACTAACACTGAGGGTGTGGGTTCACATCTCGGATGGGACTTACCCCAACAAAAGTAATAGAATCTGTACTTTACTAAGTAAATTTAAAGGGAATAAAACATGTTACACTTGGTGCATACAAACAACGCAAAATGCCCTCCCCAAAACATGAAAAGTGCAACCCAAAACAACGCAAATGACAACCAAACAAGCATTCACATGCAACCGACGCAATATTTATGGAAAAGGATTTCTCCGTGTAAAAATGTAAAAATCAACGGTAGGACTTCCTATCAAAACAAAGCAAAAACGTTCACTCCCGTTTGCATGTGAGTTTTACGTCACTTTTAGCAATATTTACGCAAAATCACTGCGGAGAACACCAGAAATGGGCTTCACACAGTCTGCCTAATTTGGGAATCGAACCCGCAAACGCTTTAACCACTAGGCTACCCTCAAGGGGTGTATGCATAACCCACAGAGAAACAACAGCTAGCAGTGAAGATCGACGTTTGCGATACTCTTCAGATATAAGCTTGCAAACACCTCCCATCAGGAGTTCCACGTACTGCGATAGTGACACTTGAAGGTCTGAGTGAATCACTCTTCTCGATGTCATGATAACATGCAACATGGAATTCGGTAAGTGACACGTAAATGAATCGCTCTCCTTTCCAACACTTATCACGATTTCAAGACCCAGTTCAATTCCATTCTTCCCAAATTTAATCAATGATTTCCGTCTGAATATCCGTGCTTCTACCGACAGAAAATTTAATTTGAAAGCGAAAATCACTTGGAATCGGGTTTCGAATGTGTATGATCCGTAACAGAAAGACCAGCCTCCAAAGGGACTTACACCGACCATAATATCTAGCACCATTACCGATGTCTCTGACTATCTGTGCGGGAACGTCTTACCGCAATGGAATTCGATACGGAATATGTAATTCATGGTCAGGAATGGAATACATGTTACCAAGTCTGTTGATATGGAAATGTAAGACAGTAAATGATTCTGGTTACGAAATTCCTGAATAAGCTGAATTTCCAATTGCTTCATAAGCACGCGAATGGCGTTATCTAATATAAAGAGAGACCATTTCAGATATGCGCTAGCTCTTCTGCATTGTAATAGGACATTGTACAGACACTGTAAGACTTGTATACAGACAGGCTAAGACTCGTGTATAAAAGTCTCTCCATAACCTTAGCTCTAGCAGAGAAGCATGTTATCGCATTCAGTAACTCGATTGACTCCAAAACGGCCATCATCATAAGGTGAAACGATATGACTGAAAAAAAATTGATGTTCTACTGAATATATATACTCACTATGTGTATCTGATTGTAGGAACGAGAAAACTTCATATGTTCGCGAACGGCGTTTGGATGGGAATGTAAATATTTAAACTTCCAGATTCATGAGGTGGAATAAACATGGCGTTTGGAAAGAAAGTGGGAATAATCCATCAGTTGTATATCTTTCAGTTATTATGCGATGGGAAACTGTTGGTTTAGCGGATTTGTTTCGGAATATTCTCAAGCTAATTGCTTGTTGCCCATGGCAACACATGGCATCAATTGCTCGATGGCGTCATTGCTGTTGAACGCATCGTCATCTCTGGTCGTTATCGAGAATATCATCTGCATCAGTGCAATACGTTATCTCACCTCACTACGTGCATTTAAGCGCAAAACCATCATGGACTGGTGCCAAAACGAAAGTAAACAAAACCATTTGCTATCGAACGTATCGTAACCGGTTATTGCAACGTCAATTTTATTTCTCGCGAAGTTATTTCGAAAGTTTTACAAATGTGGATATTGAAATTAGGTTAAATCTCCCAGATGTTGCTATGAGTTCTATCAAGTGCGTTTGTTTTACGGCGCTTGTATTTTTCTCAATATCGCTAGAGGGACATTAAGATTAGGATTCACGTTTTATGACTGAGTGATTGAGTATAGTTTTACGCAGCACTTTGCTGTATTCCAACTATACGGCAGCGGTCTGTAAGTAAAGGGATCTGGATCAGACAAGTAGGTGATCGATAGAATGATCATCGATCTACGCAATTGGGATATGATGACATGTGTCAAACAAGTCAGCGAGCCTGACCACCCGATCCCGTTCGTCGCCTCTTACGACAAGGGTGGGTTTGCTGAAGATCAGTTCTAACCCGGATCTTCATGTGTCTCACTAGGAATCAAACCACTAGGCTGACTAGTCTCCACTAGAACCTAGTACAACATGCTCATAAGTTTATACCGTGTCTAATTTAATCGATCTGTATCGCCGAAACGTCAGTAGGATTGATCCTGATCTTTCGGGAAACGATGATGTCGAATCGAACTGGTCATACATTGTCAAGAGGTAATACATAGCATTAGTATTGTTTTGGTACTGCAATCCCCCCAAAAATCAGGGATCAAGTCTTTCAAATAAATAATAAAAGGTTACATCGTGTTTTCTTGATACTACAGATTGTGTCTCCTATTTTGTGTCACGTGATTGTACCCTGATTACAAGAGAGAGTTTCATTTTACTTGATATTTTCGGTTGACAGCATATGTATGGTGGCCAAGAATAAACTTTTGGCTTCGTGTCATCGCTTTCTGACCTCGTAACATGGCTTTCCCATATCGTGCCATCGCTTTCTGACCTCGTAACATGGCTTTCCCATATCGTGCCATCGCTTTCTGACCTCGTAACATGGCTTTCCCATATCGTGCCATCACTTTCTGACCTCGTAACATGGCTTTCCCATATCGTGCCATCGCTTTCTCATCTCATGTCATCGCTTTCTCATCTCGTGTCATCACTTTCTCGCCTCTTGCCATCGCCTTTTCACCTCGTGCCATCACTTTCTGGCCGCGTGTTATCGTTTTCTCGAGTCGTGTTATCACTTTCTCATCTCGTGTTATCGCTTTCTGTCTTCGTGTCATTGCTTTCTCGCACATGATATACACACAAAATATTCCCATACTCAAATTAATTGAAAGTAATCAAGTAATATTCTACATTTTAAAGTGATAGTTAAACAAGTAGTTGATACATCTTAAGCACATTACTAATTCATGACATGTTGTCAAGAACATGTCAAGTCGTATTGGGCTCCAAAGATTATATCAAAATATTTTCAACCTCAAACGATGGGAACCGACACAAAACTATACATGTGATTTTTAGTTAGCTTCAAGTTGATGTTCTTTACAACTGCCTACAATGTTATAATCAGACCAACTTGGTCATAGGACAAATCACTTATGTAGTGGATATTGTGCTCGACTGATATCGTTAAAGATGGTCGTGGGCTAACCACTGTGCATGCGCATTTCAGCCAAAGTACCAGCTTTTCGTTGCAAGAGCAAAGCAAAATGCTTTAACTATCCCTCTTGCAATGCGTTTTTAATTTGTCTGACGTCGTCTCTGAGATGAAGAGTTACTTGAACAGATCTCAAGATCCCTTGCATCTGTAATGGTTTCCTTTAATCTTATCCGCTGCATCCCTCAGCGGTATTGACTCAATCTACAGTACAGAAAAACGCACAAGTGACCACGGCAAAGGACTCAGTCACTGTTTTAAGTGCAGTGTACTTGAGTAAGTAGAAATGTCAAAACGTCTAGCCTGTAGTGAAATTCTGGTAGCATCTGATGTCAGTATCGGCTTGAGATTCATCACCACAAAGTTCATGATTTTGAAGATCTTTTTACGAGTTTCAAATATTTTCACAACAAACTTAATCGTTAACGTTCTTACTTCATACCCGGGTTTATGAAAACTGGTCAATGAGTGATGCTTTTTTCAAAGGTATGCCATCATCATGATCATCATCATCATCATCATCATCAAACAAACAACAACCAATGCTTTAATATCCGTATTTCGAACTTATTTTCAGGTGTTAAGACTTGAAGAAGAAGAAGACTTTGAAGACCTTTGAAAAACAAAAACAGAAATAAATTTTGTTTATATGCTAAACATTATTTTGAACTCATAATATCGGTTATTGGAGCCATAATACTTTGTTATTTTTGCTCTGTTTACGGTAGATTGCAGACTAAACTGTTGGTTTAGTTCCAATGAATCGATTCCAGAGTCATGTTTCGTCAAACCAAGTATGTAGGTACATGATACATGATTTCTTGCGAGGGCAGTAACGCGATGTATCGCAGACAATTAAACTAAAGAGAGGCAATAAACGTGGAGCAGAAACGTAGAAGAAACGCTCCGAAACAGTAAGATAATTTATGATGTAAAGTCATCTCTTAATGATGCTATTGTTACACACTGTGTAAAATATATAGGATTATAGTTTTCGAGCTAACAACTCGGGTAAATTGCGCAGGACGGAAATCAATTTATTCCTCCGCAACTCGTTACACACGGTGTGAATTAACGCTGCGCAATAAATCACATCTAAAATTCACGCCCTGTCAAGAATTCCATCCGACGTAAGATAGCACTAACGGAATGACGAATAGAGACTGACGTCGACTGTAAACTGTGATGCTTACAGATCTCGGAAGGAAATATTATGCGAACAGTTTACTCATTTCTTGGCACGCAGCTTGCTTGGTGTCTCGTTATTTAGCTTACGGTTGTTCTTCTAGGCGGTACACGCTTTAATCGATACAATTTATCGCTGACTGGAGGACATTTTTGGAGACGATTAATTCGAAAAATGAAGTCAAAATTCAAAAGTCAAAAGGAATATATGTGTTCTGGTATTTGTATTTCGCATCTTCTTGAGCTGACTGGTAAACTAGACAAGTACAAATCAGTTTTGTTGAGGAAGATAACAATGGTTTAATTACGACTGTATGAGACGATACTTTATTAAGGAATGAGAATAAAGTGCGAATACATGCAGTGAATTAATACGGGTTAACGTCACAAGTCCATACATATGATGAGTGGTTAGATAATACTGCTAGTGATAACAGTATTTTCATTAAAGGTGTACGAAACGGTACTTTTACCAAGGAAAGAGAAATAGAGCTGAAAATATGAAGTGAGCTGGTAAGGTGTAACGTTACTAGTCCATGGGAAATGATAATATATATTTTATACATAAAAAAACTTCCAAACTCCTTTTCGAAGCTTCTTTTCCGAAGTATACAAATATTTCTTCTCTCAATTTATCTCCTGTGTAAAAATACTCTTGCCCACGAATTCTAAAAAATGTATAAGATCAGCGTAATAATTCTTCGACTAGTATTTACATTTTTTTCCGAAGCAACGTGTCTCTATCCACATATGTCTCATCTAATTGACTTTGACCTAATGAAAAGGACAGGGCTTTTTTTGTTTTTGTTTTTAATATCGTCTAGTTGAGGTGGACATGACACAAATACTGATGGCCTTAACGATATAAACTGAGGCATGTTCATCATGAAGCAGCCTCCGAACTGAGGAGATACTTATGTATGTGATCAGAAACTAGTATTGATGAGGTACCAATTACGACCCTGTTCTCTCAGTTAAAAGCGATCTATTGTGTGCAAGGCGGTCGGGCGATAACCAGACTTAACCAGCTACTGATTCATTAGTCGGGAAAAGATGTGTTGGACGTTTGTGCGATGTTTCTAACAAATTGAAATTAATTATGTTGTTTCAGAAAACATGCGCAGGTTGTACATTTACAGTGCAAACGAGGTGTTGTGGATTCGTGTTAAGTAACAGAAACGCACTTCATTAGTGTTGGGTCGATTCTGGAAGACTGGTTTGACGAAACGAATTGTGATTATGTCTTTGGAGCCAGTACAGTGCAGTTTGGGTCAATAAAGGAACATTGAAGATACATGAAATATTCTGTATTGAATAAAGCAAGCCCGGGGCAATGCGTTGTCCTTTATATTGTTTATTATGTATTGGTTTTTTTTATTGCTTAACACCGCACTCGGGGATATTCCAGCAATATGGCGACAGTATGAAAATATTTTCCGGACAATCTAATTCAACACCATGAGCTTCGATCTACGCAATTTCGATACAATGACCAAGATCACCCGATCCTGTTAGTCGCCTCTTACGACAAGCATAGGTTCCTGAAGATCAGTTCTAGCTCGGGTCATCACTTGTAGGTCATTTAGGTAAGACGAAACTGACGAAGAGGCAAGCCATGACATGTGGTCCATAACACGTGAAGAAAATATTGATCACAAGAGATGTTCCTTAAGTTAGCGAATCTGGTTTTACGCCGCATACAACAACCCGGGACAACAATATACCACGGCGGGGGACACCAGAAAATGGGTTTCACACAGTCTACCCATGTGGGGAATCGAACCCGGGCCTTCGGCGTACCGAACGAACGCTTTAACCACTAGGCTACCTCACTGCCCTTCTGTTCTTTAAAATTTCTGACAGTTCGCTGGGGCTTTATGTCAGGAAGTAGTCCAGATGTCAGATGATTCAGAATCTCATGGGGGCGGTGGGGTAGCCTAGTGCTTAAAGCGTTCGCTCGTCACGCCGAAGGCCCGGGTTCGATTCCCCACATGGGTAGACTGTGTGAAGCCCATTTTCTGGTGTCCCCCGCCGTGATAATGCTGGAATATTGCTAAAAAGTGGCGTAAAACTAAACTCACCCACTCAGAATCTCATGTTGTTTTCTCTGTTCCTGATTATTTACAGACCGACCGACGTCATACACCTTAAACACAGAAGCAACAATCGTGGCCTTCGAATAAGTATTTCTTTGTTTGGTTCTGTTTAGTTACCTTTCGGCGTGGGTGAATACCTTTTGGCACCTGACAAGATGAATATATTTTGTCATTTGACAAGATGAGAAGGAAAGAAGGTTGGAGGTTAACACAGTGTGAAAGATATTTCAGATAGTCACAACATTGCAGTTTCATGTTGATCAAAGTTGATCAAAAGTGATGAAGGTCTTAGAACGTCATTACTTTGGGCAACCACAAGAAGAGGAGTCTAGATCTGGAAAACCGAGAAAGAAATCGGGACGACTCGAGATCCACAGTATTGATGCTCGTGAAGATCCGGGTTAGAATTGGTCTTCAGCAACCCATGCTTCTCATAAGAGATGACTAACGGGATCGGGTGGTCAAGCTCGCTGGCTTGGTTGACGCACGTCATCGTATTACAGTTCCGTAGATCGATGTTCGTGGTTGATCACTGGATTGTCTGGTCCAGACCCGATTATTTGACGACAGCCGCCATATAGCTGCAATATTAATGAGTGCGGCGTAAAACTAAAGTCACTCTCTCACGCTTGGGCAGCTAAAGGACCCAACGCAGCACAGCTAACTGCGGACTTAACTCGACCTGGCCTTTTGTGTCCCCTTGAAAAGATTGTAAGTTGTGAAATTCATAAACAGCGTATTGCTACAATGCAAGACCGCTTCAATGGCCACTTCAAAAAATGTCCATTATCGCAGACTGTTTGATGCTGGAGTCAGTTTTATGTAAGAACTGCAAATTCATTTCCGTTTATAAAACGCGAACGAGACATTTACCACAACCCTGAAAATCTAATCATATTGAAAAATACATTCTTATAGCGGCTTGGGGCGATTCGCTTGTGATTCTCAAACCACTTTCTGTTTCTGATTGGTTTTTAAGAAATGTTTTGCTTTCAGCAAACTTATAGGCTTGTGTTGAACAAGATTTGAAATTACTAAAAAAGTTGAAAACTTTTAAATTTATTTGATATTCTTCTGCGTTATTCAATAAAACATGAAAAAGGTTCATTTTCAGAATAAAGTTAAACGTTAAATGATTGACTGTTTGAGTGAGTGAGTGAGTGAGTGAGTGATAAGGGGTCAACGACGCTGTTTATAGCATTTCAGTCACAGAGCGCAATAGCGACGTCATACAGAGGAAAGTCTCAGATATTTACCGCTTAAGCGAAATGCGCAATGCTCGGGTACAGTTGTGACACACTCAAAGGCATGATCGGGTCAACAGCAAAGGCATAGACTGCAATTGCATAGACACCAGGGTTACCATTTTCAAGGAGCGATGGGACTGCCTCGTTGTTATGAAAAACACGGTCACGCTAAAAGCCGGTTCGATTCCTCACATGGATAGTATGTGTGAACTAATTTCTGATGTTCCTTGACTTTTGCTGGAATATTGAAAAGTGGCATAAAACCATTATCTCAAACACACATTTTTCATTTGTTTTCTTTGTGGATGGGTTGTTGAATTAACGCAAATTTGAACATTTGAAGTTTTAAGGTGGAAAGTAATACTGCATCAGCAAATCTTGCAGCTGCCATTCAACGAAGTGTTACATGCAGGTGTGTGCATTACTTTGACACCAATAAACACGGTTTGGTTGAATTGTCATTGTAAATTTTGGAAAAGAATCCGTTGCTCTTTTGACCACTGCGCCATGTGTGGTATGAGTCAAGTCCATGGGGGTTCCCACTACAAATTTCAATGCCCGACGCAATACCACATTCTAAGTAATACAATACGTTACTTCGTTTTTTCTTTCTTCATTACGTTCTGATGCAGCGTTTTGGGACAACGTTATAACAACCTATTAGAGAACCATTATAAATACTGAAAAAAGTTTCAGTGATGAAATATCATGCCTTTGTTATCATTTTTGAACTTTTAAAATGCCAGTCAAACTGGGTAACAATACTGGTCTTCATTAACCCATGCGTGTTGTAAAGTGGCTAACGGGATCGAGTGGTCAGGCACGCTGACAAATGTCAAGGGTTCCCAGTTGTCCAGATCGATGCTCATGCTGTCGAACACTGGGTTGTCCGATCCAGACTCGAATCTTTTACACATCGATGCCTTGGCTGGAATAGTGCTGAGAGTGGCGTAAAACTAAACCCCGTCACTCGTACGCATTCTTTATTCATCAGTATTCTGGATGTGTCGAACCTCGGTTAATCCCGTATTTACTTCGACACAGCGGTGTTTGTGTGCATATATACATATGCACATACACACGCATACATGCACATACATGACAGCGTATCATTATTTGAGCTTCGTTAATAATTCATTCCGTCATAATTATCGATATATCACTGTTCATCAAGACACTGTCTTACATTTGAAAACAAACCATCGACACATCCCCATGCATCCCTGTGCTGAAGTGTAATGCATCTGAATCGTATACTCATCAAACCGAATACATAATACATCTGTGCCATTTCATTCCCAGAGGAAGATGCTTACCTGATTCAAAGTACAATATTTCATTCACAAAGGTTGATAGTTTTTAACTCCTTGTGGAAGGGTAA
The DNA here is from genome assembly GCF_037392515.1 of Haliotis asinina. NCBI lineage: Eukaryota > Metazoa > Mollusca > Gastropoda > Lepetellida > Haliotidae > Haliotis > Haliotis asinina. Next base: position 32,102,753 of record NC_090291.1, read on the forward strand.
TTAAGTGTCAGCCACAAAGGTTGTTGTGTAAAAACGAGGGACTTCTGCATGATGAAGTCTGTTGTTAATGTGTCAAAGTCACGGTCTGTACACGTCAGTGAAGGAAAACTGATTGGTTTCAAGTCTCATGTGAGACTGGCGAAGGAATGGCAATATGCCGAAAACGATACCATACCTCTGAGAAAACCCTGGTGGTATCCTTCGACTTAGTAATAGGAGAGGGACATCAGCTGTGTTTTGATATACCATGGGCAATCTTCGTACTGTCTCGATATCTTACCTCGGAGACAATTGATATCGTGCGGTTCCATACTCGTGATATCTTGAATCACGTATACTCCGTTCTACCGAAGTAATAATATTATCAGCATCACTACGTCCTAGGTTGTCAATATCACATTATTGTGAATGCTTCGTCCTATCCTGGTGATATCAAGCTGTTGAAAATATTTCATCTTATCCCGGTGATAATACTTCGTATTGGCCCTTAAATGCAACATCGGTGAGGATACTTGATCCTATTCTGGTGATATCCTGCCATGGAGAATACTTCGTCATATCGGGTGGTATCCTTCTGTGGAGACTACTTCGTCCTCTGCAGATGATATCACCCTCTGGAGAATACTTCGTCACAGACGAGTGATATCCTGCTATGGAGAATACTGTTAATTGCACGGTGTTTTGAAAGGGAGTACGGAATGTGCAAGGGTCGTACAGGCCCGTACACCCTTTCAAAACACCACGTTTTATTACCCTTAGGATCTTTAAATAAGCTTATCTTTAAACAACAACACTAAGGAGTGAGACACAAAATGTTTCGCAATGATATTTCCAGAACGGTTATAAAGGGAGATCACTCGGGATAGCTTAATTTATGATAAAAATGATCAAATTTGAGGTTTTGTTCAACAAGAAGTGAAATATACAAACGTTTCAATTTTTGGGTACATTTATTGATACTAACAAACAAGATATTATGGAAACCATTTCATCGTTCTGTTTATACTCATAATTGTAAACGACAACTCAAACCCTTTGAATCGATCAGCCGTTTGGCAGCCACATTCCATCTAAGGTCAAGGTCGTTCGTACATCCCGTGTAATGTGTCATGTGAAGGATTTGACTGGGTGTATGGTTTGTACATGACTTCGTATGCTTTGGCTATATACCAAATCAGAATTTGACAAGTATATCTTAACAGAAATAATTCGTCATATCCAGATGATATCCTGCTATGGAGGTTACTTCGTCATGTCTGGGTGATGTCCTGTTATGGAGAATACTTCGTCCTAACATGTAAATGCAATACCACTGAGAAAATGTGGTCATATCCTATTTATATCCTGCTATGGAGACTAATTCGTCTCTTATTTTCATAACATAGATAATTGCTGTCTTATCTCGCTCAAATATATCCTCCATAAATTGAAAACATTTCGTTCCTTGAGGGGGATGTTATACCGCGGAGGATGAAATTTGACTTATTCCCTGATATTCTAATAACAGAATATCGGTTATTGATCTTCCGAAGAGGTTATTCATTGGGCGACCACTTGCTGCAGCAATGAATCACATATAAGCGTCTGGAGAACCGTTAACACATACACATGTGTCCATCAAGCTACTATTTTCCTCTGGGATCCGGGCTTAGAATTATGGTCAGCGTATGCCAGTCCAAAGAGTGACCAGATGGATGAGGAGATCAGGCACCCTGACTGTCTGGCTGTCTAAATATCGATACTCACAATATAAATCATCAGTTTGTCTGGCCTTGTTTAAATCATTTACAGGGTATATCCACATTGCTCAGAAATTGGTGTAAATGTTAACCATCATACGAGTCTCTATGTTCCAGTTCCAGATCCCTTGTGAACATTTCAAAAGATCAAGGTGTACTCCAACCTCAAGACAACCGTTATTCCAAGCTGTAATAATTCTATGAACGTAAAACGAAAATGTAGGCTTCCTATCACTGTACACCACGTGCTCTTAGATAATATGGCATTTGAACTGAATAATACTTTCGACACAGACAACGGCGAAGGAAGCTTAAGGACGAACCAAAGGGTCGGGGTTTTTTTGCAGCAAAACATTACATGGCTGTACATTCCAATGCTTAATGCTGTTTTCCTGACAACAGCATTTTTCGACTTGGTCCACGTTGACAGGAGACAATGGAGCAGTCTGGGTTATCTAAGTGACACAAAATTCCAGCTACAACATTAGCACGCACATGGAAAACCTTCAAATATAAATCATCAACTGAGGCTCATGTCCCTCAGACTCACGACAGTGCCATTTAGGACTTAGTGCAGTGGAAGGTTTGCACGGCGGCGTTTCTTGCCATTAGACGTTACTCAGGCAATACCGTAATTAGCGTCTTGGCTCACGTCAACATACGCGCATTCATGGTTTCTACTTTTAAGAAAGATGGATTTGTAACCGTGGACGCACGGCTTTGCCAAAGACTAATGCACACCTCAGAGTGGCGAAGAACCATCTCTTGTACGGTATGCCTGGCGTCGGGCTGGTCATGTGGATTAAACGTTCGTTTCCAAAGACTTCCAACGTTGGTGTACTTCATGAATTGCATTACTGGTGTCCCAGTCTCGATGTCACTGGAATATTTCTTAAGCCGGTTAAAAACCACCATCCCCTTCCCCGCTCACTAGATACCATTGCATCGTCTTGTTTATTTGTAATTATTAAACCATGCAGTACTGAGTCTATGTTTTGGCAGGGGCGGTGGGGTAGTCTTGTGGTTAAAGTGTTCGAGTGTTCGATCGTCAGGGGTTCCATTCCCAACATGACTACGGTATGCGAAGCCCATTCCCCCTCCCGTTATATTGCTGGAATATTGCTAAACGCGGCGAAAACCCAAACTCACTCACCATGTTCCTTCAACTGTAATCTAAAAACTAAGGCAAGACATTCATACTAAAACATCGCTTGGACGGTAGCATAGCCTAATTATTAAGCGTTCGTTAGAATCCACACATGGACTTCACACGTGAAGCCGAAATTTGGTGTAACCTGACGAAACATTCTTGCAACACCAACGAGAGCGACAAACAACACACAGTACATTAGAGTCCATGAAATTCTATCCTGACTAGGAACATCGTGGTGCCACAACATCTACCCGCTTTCGACTGATTACAAGAAATCATTGCATGTCGAGATGAATCAATCCCTGAATCATCCCGCTAGAGGGCGCTAAGACGTCTTCACTTAATGGTAAGCTAACACACCAACAAGGCTAGGATAAAACATGCCCATTATGGAAGCTTAAAGTCAGTTGGACATTTTGAAAATATGACACCCTGGAGTTTTTGCCAGCTTCAGCTTGTGTAATAGGGCAACTAAGAGAAGGAGTTTAGCTGTGACATTTGCATCGCTGGTGAGTGATCATCTCAGGATTAGGAGCTATGTATTGAAGAGGTTAGTGAGTGAGATCTGGTTTTAACGCTGCATGGCTGCTACTCTAGGTACTTGTGTAGGGGTCACGTGACTAAACAGAATCAAATCACTCTGGACTGATTTCATCCTGGGAACAAGTCTTTTTACTCAAGGTCAAAACATTCCAGGACAAGAAGTCTATCCTCAAAATTCACTTTCGATAAGAAACTAGCCATTTAACGCGGAGTTTCATGTTATGCATTGAAAAACACTGACTGAATATATTAAATCGCCAAGTTTCTGGAACGGTATAGGCCAGACAAACAGAGCATGGATTCTGGAAGCTTTAAATAGTTACTAGAGGTATCGACTGACCCCAACAGGTCATTACACACAGACCAGTAGCCGCGTTATTTTCGCACCCCTGAATATCCGGTTAGACGTTGTCTTCAGCAACCCGGGCTTGTTGTAAGAGGCGATCGGGTGGTCAGGCTCGCTGACTTGGTTGACTCATCCCATTTGCGGAGATCGATTGCCATGGTGTTGATCACATGATTGTCTGGCCCCGACTCGATTATTTCCTGACAAACGCCATATCGCTAGAACATTGCAGAATGTGGCGTAGAACAATCAACCAGCGTTATTTTTAGTCTGGATCCAACCTTCAGGTCGCTGTTGAGTGCATACCAGGGCCTCCATTCACAAAGCACTAAGGTGATCGTAAGTCACTAAGGTAACCTTAGGACAATGTTAAAGAATGGGTTGCTTCGTGAAAGAAGCGAAGCACGACAGGTAATACTTGCAAGCTTCTCTGGAGTTCCAGCATGGCGCTGTATTTTGTCGTTGAACGGAATGGAACAGAATGTTTTCTAACGTAAATATTGTTTCTTATTACCACACGACCTAAAAATTCGACGCGACCGTAAAAATGTACTGTTTCTACACCAGGGAAAATGCAACTTTAATTCTCAGAATGTGCATGAATGTTTCACACTATGTGTTTATTTTCTATCGGAGAAAAGGTGTAAATTTCCACAGAAATCAAGGGATTTCGGGCAGAAAATCAAATAAAATCTAAAAATAGAATCCACCCACCCCTCTCATATTTTTGTGTGTAAAAAGTGACGAGAAACGAAGAAAGAATTTTAAGTGGCCACGCCTCTATCATATTTGTGTGTGTAAAAAGTGATGAGAAACAAGGAAAAAACGTCTGTTATTAGCCATACCTGGACAACTATCATGCAAACCGGGAATTCAGTAAGACCACCCTTTGCGTTATGGTTTCCACTCGCGCTCCCATCAATTGTAAAGTGCGCCTCCATTTTATCACGGACACACCAGTCGTGTATTGCAGACATTGAATACTGACATGTATGAAGGTGATTTCGACATTCAAAGAGAGTAATAGATTGGATGAGTTAAAAATTCTTTACATCGTAATAATGAGGACATATGGCGAATCAGTTGGTTTTTACCCTGCTTTTAGCAATATTCCAGTAATATCGTGGCGGGGGACATCAGAAATGGACTGTGCTGCGATTGCATACTCTTCAAAAAAAGTAGGGGATCTTCATTTTTTTTATTTACGATTAAAAATATTTAGGAGATTTATCGGAGTCAATCAATGTTGATATGATATTATTGAATGTTTTGAGAGTGCATCACCACTTGCACTTCCTTACAACCACAGTTACTTGGAATGTTTTTGAAAGATGCCTGGTGTATGGCATGTAATTTGCATGTATACGATTTTCACTTAAAAACAAACGACTAGAAACAGACACTAACAAATGTGTGATGCAAGATAAGTGTCAAAATTAATATCCTAAGTGACTTCTCGACCTTCTTGACAAAACGTCAAAATCAAGAAAGGCTCCCCATGCACGTGTATGGGGGCTACTGCGTTGTGCTCGTTCATGTCATGTGTTGTGTTTAGGGGAGGTAATAGAGAAAATGGTGGTGCGTTCATAAGAGGTCTGTCCCTATCCAAATTGAAAGTTCATTATACCCTACTTGTTTTGAAGAGTATGTTAAATGTCGACATTTCTGAAACGGTCTGGAATACAGACGTATGGAACATGGACACTCTTGGAAGCGTTTTAATAAATAACAATGGACATCTCACAGCAGTCAAGGCCTTGATGAAACTTTATCCCAGACATTTTCAAATTTGACACAACAGTGACCAAAACGATGTTAAATGCAAATACCCATTTGGAAATTTGACTTGCCCTAGCATGTGTTTGTGACGTATGCAACAGGGGTACGTAGAGCATTTTGAAAACAACAGGCCTCGTCAGTATTCTACATTGATTAATAGACATAATGATGTTGTTAGGACTATACTTTCAGCAGATGTTTCTGTAGATCATGGAAAGGGATATGTCGATTTTACTTACACATACTCAACATAATCTCGTTCTGGAAACGTAAATTGAACAGGGCTCTAGTCTGACGCGCCATCAAAGCTTTTTGTCGGACTGCTGGGCCAGTCGTAATATGATCATTTGCTTAAGCGCATTAATACCGCTTTTATGTTTTTCTACCACTACAAATGGATGCAATGCATTTACTGTTCCTAAGGTTGCATTATATAATTTCCTTTACAGATGACGTCATTTGGATGAAGCTCTCTTTTGATTAAATCGTTTAGCACACAGGGAACATAGTTGCACCATTGACTGTTATGAGGTAACAGATGTGTGGTATTACTTATAGATCGTCATATGTGTTCATCAGATGGTTAACGTAACGAGGTAAAGTGCAGGACAGATATCCACGTTTATGACGAACTGTATTTTGGTCACGGCAACTTGCGGTATATTGTAGTCAAGATGTATATAATCCGAACTACGCTTGTGACGAAGGGCATTTTGGTCCCGGGCACTTGCGGTATATTGTAGTCAAGATGTATATAATCCGAACTACGCTTGTGACGAAGGGCATTTTTGTCACGGCAACTTGCGGTATATTAATTGTAGTCAAGATGTATATAATCCGAACTACGCTTGTGACGAAGGGCATTTTTGTCATGGCCACTTGCGGTATATTGTAGTCAAGATGTATATAATCCGAACTACGCTTGTGACGAAGGGCATTTTTGTCACGGCAACTTGCGGTATATTGTAGTCAAGATGTATATAATCCGAACTACGCTTGTGACGAAGGGCATTTTGGTCCCGGGAACTTGCGGTATATTGTAGCCAAGATGTATATAATCCGAATTACGCTTGTGACGAAGGGCATTACACTACGATTTCCTATCTATTTTGCCCCTATGCGACAAATGGAATCTTTTTCGTCGGATAATCAAGACGAGCTATCCTCCTCCGTTGCCGATATATATTCCTATCGTCTTAATGGTGCGAGACGCGTACGTAATGAATACTGATATAGACGTCCTGATGATATTATCGCACTATGGAGAACATGTGGGTTAGCACCTCTCGGAATCTCCATGCTAACTGACAAGGTTAATAAGCTATTAGCCCCGTTTCCACTATACTGTTAATTGTATGTGGAATCAAGCTGACAATGACTGGTAAAGACAGCTCGGAGCGATCGCTCGGCTTCTAAACGTTAAAGAATCAACACGTTGGAGTAGAAGTGTGTTTCCGGTCGTTTATTCTTAAATGCAAATGCAAATTTCAACGTACCTTTGTTTATGCAAAGGTGAGAAATTAATCATGGGATTAATAATTAACAGTTTACTTCCTTACATGACTTTTGTAATGATAATATAGAGATTCAGTCAGTTACAGTGGTAACATTGGTTCCAGTACCAAGGGTTATCGAAGAGATTTCAAAGAGTGAGTCAGTGAGTCAGTGAGTGTGAGTGAGTCAGTCAGTCAGTCACTTTTGTTTTACGCCACTTTTAGCAATATTCCAGCAATATCACGGCGTGGACACCAGAAACACACATTGCACATTGTACCCATGTGGGGAATCAAACCCGGATCTATCGAATGAAGGCTTTAACCAGTAGGCTACTCTATCGTCTCAATTTCAAAGACAATCGGGAAACTCTTCTTCATGTTTACATTTGATTATACCAATGAACTGGTCTCCTAGCAACGGTTTTATAACGTCCTGTAGTAGACCTATGTCTGCGGTTTCCAAATCTGACACACCGGTTAGCACAATGTCCCTGTATTGACATATGTGCCACATGTATTTCTGTGTAAACAGACATTTAACGTCGCATTGGCATTGATTTAGCCGTATGGCGACCTCTTGGCTTGAAGGAGAGAAAGCAAGAACTAGTTGGCCTTGGTTGGTTGTTTTGTCTTACAGAAGCACGTGCGCGTTACGTAAGTAGAACAGCCTCGTTCCATAACTGAAAGACCCCATCGACACAGGCACATCAACGCTTGACCAAGTACATCAACGCATGACCTAGTACATCAACGCTAATCCTCAATCAGCTTCAATAGGAAGTGCTTGATTGACGCTGGTCCATTACAGTACTGTACCCAGTCTCATCAACCCAGTACAGAAAAGTCAATACAAAATCACAAGGAAAAGATACGTCGGATGAATAGGAACACATCACCCGAAAACCAGTCATCATAAATGCTCCCCGGGGGTAATTATCCTTGTTTCTTTCAGACGTTGTTAAATCCCCATCAGCATTACCCATAACTACACCGTCTTAACAGGTAATTGTGAAAAGAGGAACCTAAGTATCGCTTACAGACCACCATCCCTTTGCGGAAGCCGTGTGTCAAATCTGCATCCTCCATTAGGACCAAGAATGACAGACTATAATGAAAGCCTTTAATAGCCCTCGGACATTCTATTCTCTGTGGCCATATCTAATGCATTTGTACAGCCCGGAATGTCGGAATTCGGGATGGATATTGTGTGTATGTCCAATAGTTAGGTATCTCCCCAGATTAGGTAATAGCTCCCATCACACGATGTCCACAGAGGCAAAGAGACCTCTCCAGACGGTCTCGAGTTTTTGGTGGGATTAGGTTGCAATACGCACGTCAGCACTTACAGGAACAAACATTCTTTTTTTTAAGCAGTACATTGCTGCAACAGTATATGTAACTACGACCCATTCCTACGCGTCTCAATTCAGGAACGGACGGAACCCAAAATAAATTCTTTGTGCAGCTGCATTATCTTGTTAGGCCGTAGTATAACCATGTTTTCTTTGTTGGAATGACAGACATGGCTACGCCCGGAAGGCACGCATATATCTACACAATGTCCGTTATTACATGGCTTAATGTCGGGTTATTCAAATATTTCGTGATTGTGTAATTCAGTTTTAAACTAACAAGATTTGCGTTTAGGACATATTAGATCAGCAATTCAGATGCTTGCCTTTGTAACAGACAGGCAGAGATAATTGATGGTTAACGACCCTTTTTATATCATTAACGGAGCGCAGTAGACAAGGGGAAAAAAGGAAGATGCTTATCAATATGGTGATCGTGTTGTTAGCTTGACGTTCAGTGTGTTCTATAAGTATCTGGAACGTGTTCGTTTGATCTGAGCGAATGTGTATGGTTTTATGCCGCTTTTAGCAAATTTCAGGGCAATATCATGGCGGGGGCGTTATGCAATGTACTAATGTAGGGAATCAAACCCGGGTCTTCTGGTGGCAAGCGAATGCGTTAAACACTAGACTACCTCACCGCCCCTTCCCACTTGACTATTGAACTATAGACATTTGTCACAGCGGATGCACGTATATATAAATAGATAGATAATAGCTTGCAAGTCGTAAGTGTTTAAGTATGGATTTACGAGCCTTTGGGCAATAATCCAGTAATATCACAGCGGGGAACACCAGAAAATGGGTTTTACACATGTAGGGAATCGAACCCGGGTGGCCTGGTGACGAGCGAAACTTACACTCATAAAACATTCGCACATAAAAGGATCAGTTACTTCAAATTACATTTTCCCTGTATACTGCTTGTGTTCTGGAATTCATGAAACACCATTCACTGAGATAGACCTTGTGTTGCCAGGTGTACTGTGGGTGATCAAAGACGTGCACCTTTTACAAAGGGTGTGTGCTACACTGTAAGTCATTACATACATAGAAGACTGGGTTAACATCCATCTGAGTATCAACTGGGTCAAAGATATCAGCATCGAAAGGTCATCGACGTATAAAATACGGAGCATTATTACGGTGCTCACAAACCTGATTTGTGTGTGAGTATAGTTTTACGTCGCTTTTAGCAATGTCTCTCGAGGACACCAGAAACAGATTGCAAACATTGTGTTCTTGTGAAAATTGAACCAGGGTCGGTCAAGGTTCGGTCAAGGTTGAGGTTCGGTCAAGAAAAATACAAGCCCATGGGCTCCAGTCTTCATGAATTACTCAAAATCGAATTATCATATCGTTTTAAATATTGATATAATTCCAAAACAAATATTTTATGCGCTCTACAGGGTTGTCCGATCTCTGTAGTCGACTCCTGCGATAAGCATTGGTTGCTGAGGATTGTCTCGGGTGTGTGCTGAAGCGTGTTCAGCAGATGGTACTGCATACTTTTACCAAAGAAACACGCCAACATAACGGACAGTACGACAGCGGCCATTTTGGAACTACTTTTGCACACGTGACCATCACATAATAACCTGACAACCAGCTCAAAACATAGATAGCCCTTTAGAAACTCGTTTGATCGTTAGTCCAAACATTAAGGAATATTTGATATGTTAATCACGTCCTAAACTATCTTCAAAAACGATCATCACATTGGCGAACTATATACATTCGGCAAGATATGTCGTTACAAGTTTTAGACCGAGTTTAAGTCGTATCGCTACTCAATTGCCGTTCGATGTGTTATGATATCGGGATAAGACGAGAAGACCTGAGTTGGGTCAAAGGCCTGTCGCTCTCCATCATTACTAATCTCCCAAACCCAAATACATGGAAAATATTTTCAGGCCGTCTACATCCAGACCGTAAGCAAATGCGAGACGACACACGTTGGTAACTCGTAGTTACCTCATTCAACTGTCTGCTACCAACCAGGCTTGTATCGTAAATATGAGTTAAGTCAATGCTCAGTCAGTTGAAGTGGGTACAATTTCGGTTGAACGGGATGGCAGTTTCCGTCAACCAAATCTTAGACAGCAACGGGGCCAATTTAAGCCATCAGTCACATTGAGAGACGGAAATTTGTGATTACACCCCACCGTCTGATTGATTGGGTTCAGATGAGCAATACCATGGTATCCTTCAATTCTGTTTGTTCAGCCATTGGGAACGTAAGTGAGAATATTACTGCCTCAAATGTATTTTGTGTAAATCAATCTGACACCTTTGTCGATAAAATGCTATATATCACCCCAAACAGTCCGCGTTTCAGATGACCGCTTCAAGGCGTTTTAGCCCGAGCCAGCACAAAGGGAAGATTCTGCCTGAGAATTAGTCTTTCACTGAGAAGAATTACCGCTTGTTATATCCCATATGTCGAGGACAAAAGTTGCTACTTTTAGAAAGTCTTCCTGATCCCAAGCAGAATTTAGTCCTTAAGCACGCGTAGGAACAGAGCCGGAAGCTGTTATCTGGTGATGGAATACTGCACGCGGAGGGATCTCACTATCGTCCATCTCCCTTCCTACTGACCTGTGGCAAGCAGCAATGCTAATGAGCGAAAAGACGTGAAAATGTGCTACAGAGATCAAAATTGGATAAATAATTGTTTGATCTCCTTCCAACAAATTAGACAAACTGTCATTTATACTATACGCACATGGAATGTTAGGAAGCAGTACGCATGCGCAAAGGGGCTAAGGCTGACATAACGGATTATAACCACTCAATCAGTTGTCGTTCTTCGCTTCCAATTTTGTTTTATTCAACAGTGTTTATATTAGACATGGAAGTGGTGTATTTTAATCATTCTAAAATATGTTTTATGCTGAAATGTGACAGATATTTGTGTTAAGAAAATTTGATAGTCACACAATAACGATGCCTGAGAGGTTTCAGATTTGAAGTATTGGAAACTCGTGATTAAGTGATGGGGATAGACACGTGCGATTGTTGACAATGAAGAGTTCAATGTCCGCTTCCAGACACTGTGATCAAGTGAGTGAGTGAGTGAACTTTTACGAAGTCAACGCAGGGAATCGAATGCGGATCTTTGAACGCATTTATTGCACTTAACACAAATATTTAAGCACTCCCAAAAGTGTGGAAGTATGTTTTGATTGATAGGGGTTCTCTCATAAGTATCAAAGTTAAAAATTATTACTTTTCATATAAGCTTTGAGAAAACGAGAATTTGAAAAGATACGTTGATCAACCTGATGATGCATTCGTCAAAACTCATGGAATTCTTATCGCCATTTTTCGTCAAAACAGGAAATTACTTACCCCTGATCACGTAGATGATACACATGGTGGTACCTTTAACATTAGTCGGTGATTTAAGCATTTGACTTTTTTGTTTAAATTAATGATCTCAATACAAACCAATACACGCTTTGAGGCCATGCAACTGTCATTGTGTTGATGACGATGTATCGTCCTATGTGGTCTTCAAACGTTGTTTCCTTTATTCATCTAAACTCATTTGTCTCCACTGTCATTAGCTTCCTGCCACAGAGGATTGGCTAAAAATATTAGTTGTTTGACATTCCGCTGACCATTTGATCGGAAACTATCTCTCAACGTTTAGAAGGTATGTAAACCTTGGCGACGTATATACGTACGTACAATTACGACCAAGTCTCATCTTTTCACTTGAAATGGACAATGGTCTAGTGAGTGAATGAGTTTAGTTTAACGCCGCTTTAAGTAGTATTGCATCAATATCACGGCGTGGGACATCGGAAATGCGCTTCACACATTGTATCCATGCTTTTATTGAACCCAGATCTTCGGTGTGACGAGCGAAAGCTTTTGTCACCAGGCAAGTATGCAAGTATGCGAGTATGTAAATGTGTAGTGTATGTCGACAGCGGTGTTTTGAGACCTTGAGGAATATTTTTTAATATCGCACCCTGAATGTGTTTACCTTACATAGTTTGAGCACAGTGAAATGCTCTCTCAATTCCTTGATGGTATTATTCGATTCTGAAGGAACGCTTCCTACCCTATTATGAGATTGTAGGTCGATGCTCTAACTATCGATGTTTTAATTCCAATCACTTGAAAACAGACAATTAAATCAGTCAGCAGGCTATTGATCCGATGTCAGACTCTGGTTATCGTTGAAACGGCCTCTACCCAGGCACCAAGTGTTAGGGCAGCTGTCAGTGTTTACTATGAGTGTCAGATATCAACAGGGCATTCCATCGTGCTTGGGGTGCGAAATGTTGTGGAAAGAGGTCGGTTATATTCAGCCAAAGCAAGGTGGTCTTCGAAAAGGAGTGAGATGAGATGGTTAGCAAGGAAATGGGCATGTGGGGTTGAGATGGTATCCGAGGTGAGGTTGTTTTGAGATGGACTCCGACTACGAGATGGATTGGGATGAGATGGCCTTCGAAGTCGATTGGCCTGTGGTGAGATGTTCTCCGAGAATGAGTGCGGTAAGCTGTTCTGTGAGGAGTGGGGTGAAATGGTCAGAGAGAATGAGTAAGATGACCTCCTAGATGGCGAATGGTGAGGTTGTCTCCAGGAAGAGTAGGGTCAGGTCCTCTCCAAGATGGAGTTGGGTGAGGTGGACTCCAAGACGGAGTAGGGTGAGGTAGACGAGGTGAGATGGATTCCAAGATTGAATTGCGTGATGTGGTTTCCAAGATGGGGTTAAGTGAGTTGTTCTACAAGACGCAGTAGGGTCAGGTCCTCTCCAAGATGGAGATGGGTGAGGTGGTCTCCAGGAAGGCGTAGGGTCAGGTCCTCTCCAAGATGGAGATGGGTGAGGTGGTCTCCAGGAAGGCGTAGGGTCAGGTCCTCTCCAAGATGGAGATGGGTGAGGTGGTCTCCAGGAAGGCGTTGGTTGAAGTGGTCTCCAAGATGGAGTTGGATGAGGTGGTCTCCAAGATGGAATTATGTGAGGTGGTCTCTGACGGTGATGGCGAATGGTGAATCCCCGGTTAAAGTGAGGGTCTCATCGACATTATCCCTTATCCGTGTCTAAACTTGACACTTTGTCAGTGTGAGATATGCAGTTATGCAGGACCTGTTTACCTGGTGTCATCACCAATTACCTTTTACGACACATACTCCATACTGTTTGCTTCAGTCGTAGGCGTGTTTAACGCCGCACCACCCGATCCCGTTAGTCGGTTCATACGACGACAAGCGTGGGTTATTAAAAAAGACCATTTCTAACCCGTATCGCGGTGGTATGACGTGTTACATTATCTATTTTATTACATAAAATAGTGTTTTGTCGAAAATGTTGGTCACAGACGTTGATAACAGGACATTGTAGTCATTGAATCACCCAAGGACATCTCTCACCTGTATGCCGCAGCCATATTCTGTTTGCAAACATTATCATTTACTGTGGAATATCGAACTCGTCATAACTGAATAAATAAAATAACAGTACCAAATGTTACCAAAGATAAGTACACCCGTGTATTTTTATCAAACATTCACACGTTGCATTGAATTTGCAATATTATTCTTACTGCCATACAGACAATATTTCAGTTTTGTTACACATGTAGATAATTTTGTAACCTGTCACAGGTGTGCTTAAATGGCTTGAACCGATAAATTACAAAGCGTGATTAACCGGTGTCACTGCGTACAACGTTCAATAGATCTCTGTTAGTTATACATGATTGAGTTCAGTTTAAGCAATGCTTGAATACCTTCGTGCACGGCTATCCCATAAGTACGACAATGTCCGATGACAAGTGTACTGTTTGAACTCAAACAACCGATCCTTCGCCATCCCAAATCGGCGTTTTCAAGACTATCAGGTTTCTTACACTGAATATTTAATTGCACCCATGTTTATTTTAATTGCACCCGTGCATAATCAACATTAAGTAAAACAGGAATAATATGTAATTACATGCATTGTTTTAGCAACAGTTTATACATGTACATCGCATTTATAACGTCCATATCGTTGAATATACAAATATTCCAAACAATAGGCGAACAGCGTCACGGAGCAGTTGTGTTGATGTCTGGGAAAGTAAGTTAGTAATTAGGTGGAAGTAAAGGGTGTAAGAAGATGGGTAATACAACACCAACACCTTCATCCGTTTAATCATACGGGCAAGTATTTTCACAGATCATTATTTTTATTCACCACACAGGCGCACCATGTACCTAAGTGTACCCTTAAATATTTCATATACAAGGTGCGACGTCTCGCCTATTGTTAATTAGAAAGTCAATATCACTATCGAGAAATTGCGCAACACGATACACTCTTCGGGCAGCACACGAACAGAAACAAATTAAACGCCTCCTGACGCAACATTGAAGCCGAATGTATAAATATCATTTGTAATAAAGGTTTGGGCCCAAGGGCTTAAGACGTATCAATGCTCCAAAATTCACACCAGCGAATAATAACATTTGAGAAAATAGTCATGAGGTTAAGGCTGACTGATTGTTTGCCGCTGCACTCAGCATTATTCCATCTATATGGCGGGATTCTGCACATAATCAAGTTTGAACCAGACAATCATTAACAGTTTGAGCATCTATCTACGCAGTTGGGATGCGATGACATGTGACAACCTAGTCATCGAGTCTGACAATAACAGTGAGAAATACTTATGACGTGATGAATTATTAAAGGAGCTCAAATAATTACACATAGTCATGTATGTACGTGTATGTCCTTATGGACACAATCAAACACCGTTCTGTCGAAGTAAATAATGGGGTTATGCGAGGTTCGACAGATCCGGAACACTAATGAAAAAGGAATGCGTACGAGTGGGTGAGGGAGTTTAGTTTTACGCTGCACTCAGCAATATTTCAGCTGAATGGCATCGGTCTGTAAATAATCGAGTGTGGACCAGACAATCCTGAAATCAACAGTACTGATCTACGCAAGTGGGATAGAATGACATGATTAAGCGAGCCTGACCACCCGATCCCGTTTGCTGCCTCTTGCAAGCATGGGCTGTTGGAGATCAGTTCAAACTCGGATCTTCACGGTTCAGAGTGCTGTTACCGACAACGTCGACTAGAGCCTGTATAATTTGGCAAAGACCAGCCCAACCAATAGTTGCCGTGGTTCCTAAATCGTACTTGTCGTCACCTATTGGTAACCGAACATCACGTCCATCCACGTCAGTCATCCGATCCCCTTTACAGTCCAGTCCGGTGTCATAAAGAAGGGTAAACCTTCACCAGAAAACTTTTAACGATGGCCTCATACAAGAAGTTCATTGCCGACATTTGCCGTTCATCACTAAAGCTCCTTTACATGTGATCAAAGGACATCGGAGTCCTATTGAGAACAGGAGGGTTTTTTGTGCCATCATCTGTTATCCTGTGACGAGAACGCCCAACATGTACATTTACTTCTCGAGGAGGGTAATTTGAAAATAGTGTCCAATTAAACACTCCAAGGAGGGGAACAAATCAAGCCCCTTGATGAACTATTCCCTGTTGCTCTGTGGATCAGATCAGTCAATGGAATAAACGTCCTGACTAGGCGTAAACTTTGATCATCCGACAAAAGACCATGGGTGGCACAGACGTTGATATTGACTACGGTAGTTTCATGCTTTGTAATGACCCAGGTTTCATTCCAATGAGGGGACATGTTCAATTGGAACAAAGAAAAAGGGCAGGATCTCCTGCTATTATTTCACAATTAATCCCTTCACTGGCGCATTCAATAAACGAACGTTTCTTGTCAGTGTTTAACTGGACGAAGGCAGTGTGATGCAAGGATAGAGAGGAGAGAGAGAGAGAGCTGCCCCAGTAATTATGTGTTACAGAATTTAAGACCATCTCGACCACGGGAAGGATTTCCATGGGCACTAGCCCCCGTGTCAGTCAAAGGCGAGAGGTCGACCATCTATCGTTAGAATATACCATCGATTTAGTGGGGAGACAGTTCTTGGGTTGCAATGAATTCCCCAGCACGGCAGCACGGGCCACTGAGTATATGGGTAATGAAAATATAAAGGTTTTTCAGGAACTGGTCTCCGTCTTTGAGAGTGCAGGAATCAAAGGGGAGATTTACAGATGATGAACATTAACCGTTGCTGTTATCATTTCGAGGTGGCATTGTGTTGTTTACACCCCGCTATGGATTATTTTGTCACCGGCGAGAAATTTAGTTTTTCTTACGGGAGCCCATTTTCTTTGAGAAAAAATAGCTTAGACTCTCTTAAGCTGTTATTCTTCAGTGTGAGATATCTCCCACATGTTGTCATACGAGAGACTCCAGGCCTCGGTGCTGTGCGTTCAGATTTAATAGATCAAATTGTTCCTGGCAAAATTTGTTCTGCATAGCACCGAGATCTGTAATGCTCAATTTGTGAACACAAATTGCCACGGAGAATTACATTGAATCAATTCTCTGCTTTAGAATTCCGGATCCGTGCTATCCTTTTTCCATTCACGAGATAGTAGTTACTTTCAATCATCGATAAAAATCATTTTTTTCGTGAACAAACTGAGAGTGACCATCAAAGAGTGACCATTAGTGAAGGAGAACTCGGGTCAATATCAACACTCTCAGTGTCTTCTTCGTGCACCTACTTCATGTCTTGTCAATAATAACCTATTACTTCGGTGCGTTGCAAAATTACACCAAGCTTTGACTGAAATGAAAACCAATTCTAACCTGGGTATTTACGGAGAGGGTAAAACAAGGACATGGTGACCCCCGTTATTTTCGAAGGAAAACCTGTTCCATATCCCAATCAACCAACTGATCAATTCTAACTCGGAATGAGATCTTCAAGGGCAGGGTAAAACAAGGACACAGAGCAGGCCGGATGCAGCTTTTTGAGAAACAGGGTTGCACCCTGTTGATAAAGTGGGACGGGAGGGCTGGAGCTTACACTTCATTTTCACGAGATTTTCAATAATCGTTTAATAAAATTTCATGCAAAACGGACAGGGTGGGGGGATGCGCACGCCTGCACCCCTCTCTGGATCCGACCCTGTGGTGACTGCAGCTATCTTGGAAGGAAAAAATTGTTTGAATTTAAAGTTCTCAGGGGTCAGTGGAATAGCCCGGTGGTTAAAACGTTCTGTCATCACGCCGAAGACCTGGGTTCGATTCTCCACATGTGTGAAACCCATATCTGGTGTCATCTGACGTTGCTGAAATATTGCTAAAAGCAATATATACTGACATATATACACACTCAGTCACTCAAAGCGCCAAGATCTCATTAGGATAACAATTGACAATGAGCATTCATCTGTCCGCCCGACTAACAACGATATCGTAACTGCGAGAGTCGCCAAAGTGTGCCAGGAGTTGGTGGGTTCGAATCATAGATTTGTTTTGATTACGTTGCGGGGTTTGCTTGCACCAGTCGCGCATCCCTTGGAGCGATCTCTCACATTAAGCTGATTCGCAATGATATGACTGAAATACTGAAGATTTGAAATACCCTATGCTTACCACAATGCTCCTACAGCCCGCTATTGCCGCAACAATGATACACTGGCATTTGACTCTTAATTGAGTTGTGTTGACCTTTGAAAGGAAAGACTCGTTGACATTACCGAAGACGGTTACCAAACACTGCACATAAAACTTGAAGACCGGCATGGCCACAGTGTTGCAAGGATTAGTGAGTGGGTGCTTCACGCCTACGTGCAAGATCACGTCAACGTGTGGAAAGTTCAAGATCGCACAGAGACGTTGACGTGAGCTTATGAGATATGGTGTTGTCCAAGGTAATATCGTTGATCTGCAGGGGCATGTGAAACCACAAGTTTAACCTGGGAGCCAAGGAACGGAACTCTTGATTGCAAGATTACAAGCAAGGCAGTTCCATGTATGAGATGATCATTTAACATGTCAGATATTATACATCTGACCAGTATCCCAAAACAATAATTTCTGACAAGTCTGCAAATGTAACACTATTACAGAAATGTCCAAATGTCACAGAGTATAATTGTTAAACTACCGAAAACATGCGTCGATTGCTTCAACATATTTCATACTATAAAAAACCCAAACAAGTTAACTATACGATTTGTCTGCTGGGTTAAATATGATACCTCTTCCTTAATGGGATCGCTTGCGAGTTAGTCAAATAACAAAACATCTAAAGTGAGCCACACCCACAAGCCGTTTTAATCCGTTTAAGAGAAAACTCATGTTCACCTTCTTGAACCAGGAAGTTCACTTATCGTCTTCAGCATAACCTTGTTGGACGGAAGGGGACGTGATTACATGAACAAGGCTTGTAGACAGTGGACATATATGTATTGGTATTTGCCAAATGTAGATATATGCACTACCGATAACCCAACTGTGAACTATAACAACGCCATGACAGCTCCCGTCGACGGTAACTCACTCAAACGCACCACCATCCTATCCTCCAACAAGCCAAATTACTCTTCCGACAACTACCTCCAATAGTTGTCGAAATCACAAATCCAATTTCCACCGGCAAAAGGTACTAATACGTTGCCGATTCCTACCATGTGTTAGAAGCTGTTCCTGAAAGCCCGAATTCCAACGCACAACACACAACCAAATCCCTGATTCTTCTGGCAACCGACGGCAGATTTACAGTTAGGCGTTAGACCGTTAATAGACCGCAGTAACCACATTAACGCCGGCAACTTGTGCGGACTCTGGCCCCACTGCTCATTACCCTACAACCGTTGACAACAGCAGCACATTCAGACAATACCCTTATCAACTTAAACCCATTTCGCATCTTTTCAATCGTAACCCTCCCAAGGTTTCAGATAAACCGCAATCGATAGGGACCTTCTACCGGTGTTGACAAACCCCTACTTTCAAAGAAAAGTGTTTTTCTGTTATTTGGACCAAAGAAAACCATTTAGAAGAGAAGCTGAGCACAGATCGTGCTTCATCTCACTGCTTACTTATCAAACATATTATGGAGGCCTGGATTTCTGGTGAAGACGTTGTTTTTAATCCACGGGTTTAAAGCTGGTTACATGGGAACATTCTGACACGACCCAAGAAACGACAGTAGGCTTTTGTACTGCAGTCAGGTTTAAAAGTTTAAACTCGATCGGTTTTGAAGAAATCAGTGCCAACATATCCAAGACGTTCATCTAATTTTATTAAGGTAAAGGGCTTATCATACTTTGTGTCGTCGTAATCTCCACCTCATATATCATCGGACAGAATCTCTCATTTTTAAGTATTCGTCCCCCATTTTGGTGGTACTTCTAAATACTATCCTTAGACCACGTGCGAGATATTTTTGCATAGGCAGATACCCCCATCCTTGTTTTGTGACTGCCCTTTACGTGTTGTGCCATTGAGTGAAACGTTTGTTTCGTGATAAAATAGATAATCTGGATAAACAAGGATAAGCACCCAAACATACTACTCAAAACACTTTAGGAATAACCTTTTAATGTAAGTATGGATTACCACATATGCTACACATCAGAGAAGGTACACTCAATATTATCAATATTAACATAAATCATTTTGGTTAATTTTTTAAGTGTGAGCTGTTTTTCGGACAGTTTAAGTTGTGAACACCAATGGTGTCTTTATAGGAAAAGGAAAAAGGTATTTACCTAGGGAGTTACGGATATGAAACCATTCTCTTTCGTATGGCCAACGGGGAGACTACTTCCAAAACATAAGGATATATCTGCGTCATCCTCGTTCATTGTAATCACCTTTGTTCACCATTCATCCTAATAAAGATGAATAATTTATAGATAGCCAAATCAAAATCTTTTTGGACCCAATTGATGCCCTCTTTTCAAATATGATTGATAAGACATTCCAAATTAATCAGAAAGATGAGTCCCGATGGATCTATGGCTAAATTTATGTTCCTTATTGGGGATCAAAATCCAAAAGACCATCTCCCAGAGACTGATGGACTTAGAGTCCGACGTATCGGTACCGTATCACTGCTCGCGATAAAAATGACAGCGCCATTTAATTAATAGAGGTTTTGCTGGAAACGTCAGTAGGTGGACGGCATGGACCATTAGGTCTTTGCCTCGACTGAAGACGGTTGACTTGCCGATGTGTTTCACTACCGACAGCCTAATGAAGCACAGAAGCGATATGGACGAAACGTATCACGAGCGTCCTTCCACGAATCAAATCTTGCCTCAGTGTCTTTTAATACCAGGGCATATAAACCAAACGGACCACTCCATCAGTACATTTCGACATGGAAGGTCTGAGCGGGATATCTTTATGTTTCGAGTATGTGTTAATTATTACATCTGTGGTCTGGATGCTGTAGGTTATATTTAAGAACTTGTCCACAGTCGACCTTGACCCCCTCCTCAGACGCAGACATCTCAGCGCATACAATCTAGATAACTGGTTTGAGAATTTGACGATGTTGACAGCAAATCGGGTTGCGGTAATGCAGAGTTCTTTGGTCAAAACACTTGAAGCGGATAGATACAAGACTGTCCAAAGAGAACTCTTGTCACGGTTGGGTCAGTTTTATCACCTCAGCTCGTGTTCAGGACGATATGTACCGTCTGTTCTCCTGACACAGACGCGAGATGAGTTAGATTGCCAGATGTCCTCGCAACGTTTTGGGCCAGCTCGGAAATTGAGAGACTAAAAAACATTCACCGCAGCCTTACCCTCAAACGCTCTAATCTATTTTCTCTCCAGTGACTACGTCCTAATCATCAGCAGGTACAGTTTGGGCAATTCGATGTGGGAAAATGCATTTGACTGAAACATATTTAGATTCTCTAATAAATCTTGCATCACTTTCCATGGCCACTGCAGCCTGGAGGTTGGCACGTCCAAAGAGTGTGTCGTATACAATCTCGACTCCTCGGTTTCACGCGAAATTGAAGGAGTCTGCAGTAGTCGGATATGGGTGATGGGTAGGATCTATCAGTGCACAGCCCGTCGTGCCTGCAGGTGATCCCTGTTTGGAGATCGGAGACAAGGCTTAGATGTAAAGAGACGGTCATCTCGGGTTCAAACACAAGACTCTGTCTTATTTATAATCTGGCATTTGCCAGTTTTACTTTGGATTTCGCTAGCTCTTGTTATCCTCAGAAACCGATAGTGCTACATAACCGCGGGGGCGCGGGGGCGAACTGACTCAAGCGCCAGGCTAGTGGTCCAGCGAGGTTGTGGTGTAGGGATCGAGCTCACCTGTGACCGGTGTAAAAGCCTTGAAGTCAACTTTGTGTGCAGAATCTTTCCAAGTTGTCACAACCCCTAGTGTTCTGAACACAAACATGTGCAGCTAAAAGAACACAGTGCCTTGAACAAGCAATAGTTGCATGGATATGTACACGATATAAATATCCTGTGATAATAAATTATAAATAATCACTTGCTCAGTATAGAGTTGACATGAACTTGCATTAACTTGGAATATTTCTTCACACTTTAGCAGGTGCTTCATTTGGCCAGAAAAAAAATGTAGAATTGATTCACCTTTAATCTGGATTTAATGGAGTAACCATGCTTTGTGTGTATCATATTTTTCAATCCACATTTGACAGTATCAACTTGTGATGATCCGGGTTAGAATTGATCTTCCTCAACCCATGCCTGTCGTAAGAGGCGACTAACGGAGTCGGGTGGTCAGGTCCGCTGACG
This sequence comes from Haliotis asinina, assembly GCF_037392515.1. Taxonomy (NCBI): domain Eukaryota; kingdom Metazoa; phylum Mollusca; class Gastropoda; order Lepetellida; family Haliotidae; genus Haliotis; species Haliotis asinina. The sequence continues at coordinate 32,124,803 of NC_090291.1, forward strand.
TGGTTAACACATTTCATCGTATCCCTGCTGTCGATCACTGGATTGTCTGGTCAAGTCACGATTACCTTTAGACCGCCTCTGAAAAACTGGAAGTTTATCCTTTATCCCTGGTCCGGGCCTTCTGAAAATGTATACTTGTATTAAAATCAAAATACCTTCAAGTCGCCTGGGATTCAAACAAGTGAAAACTGGCTCCTAGCTGCTGAGGATGCATCTCTTCACAGCGAGCTATGGCGCCTTTAAGCCGCAGCGAATAACACGTGTAAATGATCCTTCTTGTGATGAACTATCAAAGGCATGGAAGCAGGACAACAGATTGCAGTTGTCCCCACGGTCATCCCATCATTTGGAAGCTTAAGAAACTCAATATTATATTCCACTGTCATTATCTCTGTGCCATGCTTTACGCTTCGATACGAAGGCACCAAACAGTATCCAGCAACTACGCATTCTACTCAGAGAACCAGTTTTATTGCTTAACACATCCATATCTGTGGCATACCTATGAAGTTAGATCCTGTTTCATACAAAATATTGTACATATACATTTGTAAACCTTAAACCATCTCTCTGGAAGTAATCATTCAGAATTGATAGTAAACCCTTTCAAGAGGATATGAATATATAAATGGATTTTCAGGACTCAAGTTCAAGAAATATTTGAACCTATTCAAACTTCTGAGTGACGTCGCACGTAAATAGTATTAACGTTTTCTTCAAAATCGTGACCATAATCAAATTTGCTTCGTCAATATCAACTTGTTTTGTTCATTCTGTATGGCTTCATCTGTGTCAGATGAATGTAAGAATATGGTAATGTTCATTTCTTGTCATGGAAATCGTTGTCACGCTGTCATCTTTATGACAACATTACCGTGTATTTGACAGATAGTACTTGAATACGCGTCTCGACAGTGATGCTAGTCAAATAGCTCTCTGTTCCAGTGTCACGAAGCCACGAAGCAGCGGGTTGGATTCCAGAGTTATATAACTTGTCACAAGAGACGACTTTTCGACTAAAAACGACAAATTAGTTTTGTCAATATAAGAGACATTCTGTTCAGGCTCATGGAGACAAGCTGATGCGACGAGGATCCGCGAAACATTAATATAGCGAATAATTGAAAGAAAACCATCTCCTTCAAGAGTCATCTTCTCAACAGGGATTGAGGACCCTTATTGGTTTAGACGTAATAAATGTAATTATAATGCTCCGTGTCAATTAGTATGACCATTGTGAGAAAAGTGGTGGCACCAGATTTCTATGACAGCCCAATATTGTAACAATATTAGATCGGTGAACACAATTGACTTTAATTCAAGCAACCATGAGTAAATAGTGCAATCTGACATTTCGACTCTGGTAGTTTTGTAAATACCAATGGCTGGCTAAATAGCCTTTACATAAGAAGCATTAAGACGCAGATTAATAACATGAAATGAACTTCTCGTCTACATTTCGAGGCAAATATACCTACGGATCGTGCATGTTTTTGTGTTGTTTCACGTCGCCCTCAGCACTGTATGTTCTGTGAATAAACGGGACTGTGATGTCCCGGAACAAACCAGTCGGTTTGTCTGTTAGAGAAATCCTGCGTGTCGCCTCTTAAGAAAAGCATGGGTTTGCTGAAGTTCTAACCCTGAACTGACAGGTCCCTGCTTTTACGCGCCACTGAAACATTGTAATAACACTAGATGTTCGTCACAATGTGAGCGCATACTGCAACACCGACTGCACGTGTCACCAACACATGCAAAGGCAGATCAATTTGTCGCCTGACAAACACTGGGACGTGCGTAACAAGTCAAAGTAGAAATTACATCAGACATATCTTCCCAAATTGTTTAACTATTTGCAGAAGCCTTGACTTTTGATATCCTGATAAAACACTTTTTGAGCAGGCGTCGAATGACGATCTTTAGAATCTACATGGAAAGAATGTGATCGATTGTACTTGAACAGTTATCAAATGTAGACACAAATGTCTTCAACCGTACGACATTTTAAAAAAGTTGCCTATTGGAACGTCCAATTCATCATTCTTGTCAAACAGTCGGCTGGGGAGTTTTTGTCAGTCTGAAATATTATTTCATAGACCTGATGTAAATATGAAACAGATGAAACGGATTTAGTATAAATCAGTGACAGAGAACTGGCTCTATGGCTTTGATGAGTAACCTGAGATCATCGATATACAGAGTGAAAGTTTATACTTCTTGGCATATTGCTTTTATGATCGAGTCCGACAAGACATTACTTTGTGTGAAAAAAACAGAACTGGAGTGCAACAGGTGCATATTTACAGGCAGTTTTCATGATTGTCTATTTATACTATGCCTTTGTACATACAACTATTTTTAATGACAATAATCATTTCCGTTGCCAGCTATTATACCTGCGGGGGGTCAGTATAGCTAGTATAGCTAATTCATAAATTCATCTGCTGAGGGCTATGTGATATATGCTCTGTTAGTAGCAAGCCTTACTGAAAACAATGTTGTCATTTGAACGATCTATCGAACCAATCATGAATTCAGTTATCCTAATGTGTTCTGTATTCCATTGTTAAGTATATCAGTTAGATATGATAGGACCTTGATCACGTTTTGTCAATGTCAAGTTTTGTTAATATCACGTTGTGCAGTAAATTTTGGGTGATTGTAAACCATCGTTCAGTATCCATGAAGACAAATAACTAACTGAAATTCTTCAAAGGGATAAAGAAGTTGGTGTAGTAATACAAGATTGCAAGTAATCTTATGGATAACAACTTGCCCACCTGTTTCTCACGACGTTTCTGGGCTTGTTCTTTCCACCTCTTCAGGAGGATCTCTTGATGTTTCTGAGCTATTTCTTGCCCTTTCTTTGCACAACATCACACGAAGAAGGGAAAGAACTAGAAACGTCAGAGATTCACCTGATGAAGGGCAAGAACTAGCACAGAAATGTCGAGAGATCCACCTGAAGGGCAAGAACTCGCACAGAAATGTCGAGAGATCCACCTGAAGGGCAAGAACTAGCACAGAAATGTCGAGAGATCCACCTGAAGGGCAAGAACAAGCACAGAAAAGGCTTGAGAAACAAACATAGAAAATAATAACTGTTATTAAGTATTCTGTAATATTTTATTTTCATGATATTTCCAGAGTCACACAACTGCCAAAACGACGTGCACAAACCTGACTGTCACATGAAGACTGATGTCAGTTAAATATAGCAAGAGTATCGTGTGTGTCTAGTCGTTCTTTGATTCACACGTACGCCGGTTCCGATCAGTCATCACTATCTCTTGAAGACATGATGCCAAGACTCAAAGAATGGTAAGAAATTAATATACACTGAAACGCTGATCCACAACTTAAGGAAAATACCGTTCTTTTGATAAATGTTGGATCTTTGAATAGATGTAGAATTACCCGCATTTATAAATAATCTTCTATGATTTCTGGTTACTTGCAGTAGTGATATAGTGATATCTCGATGTCCTTTTGCCTGTGATGATTTGATAATGTGGGAACGTGTTCGTCTGATAATGGCGTTTTAGGCTAAGACGAACCGAATAAGAAAGAGACAAGAATAGGAATAGGAATAGGAATAGGAATAGGAATAGGAAAATAATGCATGTTCTCCGATTTCAGATGCATGGGCATACTTTGTCACAAATACCAATTATTTTAAAATCAGCCTGAAGCGTGAATGTCCAGTGGATCAGTCTGGTCAGTATTCCATAATCAGCTATATGTCGGATACCCCATTCCCCATTTTAGATGAGTCTGAAACAAGTCAAAGAACTAGAAGCACTTACAAACGTTGCAATAAAGGAGACGAATTGAGGAAGTGCCCGAAATATTAAGGTCAATATTTCAAGCTATTTTTCCTTTAGAACCGCACCAAACCACAGATCCTCGGCCACAGAATTCGATTTGTGATCCATTGTAATGTCTCAACTCTTCACATCTGAATTCCGATTCCTAACAAAGGTAACCTTTGAGCGAGTTAAACCTATTACGACTGGTCACGTGGGAACAGATTGGCGATGAGGCACTCATGTCATTTCGTGTGTGCCTTGACAAACTTGTTGAACAATATTCGATTCTCCGTGAAACAATGCTTTCCCCGTCAGTCAATGCAAGCATTCTCTGGTATTCTCAAGGACTAACACTGCACTAACGTCAGTCAAATACATGATCGATTGCCTGTCAACATCACGGCAAACCTAGATGTACATTTGGAGATTTCTAGATTCCAGAACTGAACAGTCGTAAATAGTCTAAATGTTCTCTTCCTGTTCTTGAAAAGACTAATAATGTTATATATTGGTTGTTTAATCCAAGTCAGCCATTTGGACTGCAGCGTCTTCAGCAAGAGGAGGAAAATGCTTATCGTTCACTGGACTTATGTTTAATACCATAGGTATAACGCCGCAAAGATGTTAAGATTGCTCTGTGTCTAATTGTACTCTATTTACGGACAGACGTTCTTTTATGGCAAAATGGTTGGGAGAAGCATAAAAGATGAAAAGACTTAAGAAAAGAATATATATTTACGTCATTGTCATAACCGTCCAGAACGTGATATCGTAAATCATGTTTTTCCCTTGTAGAAACACAAAGTCTTCTTTCTCCATAACATTCGATTGACATTTCCTTATGATTAATATGCAATGGATGGAATTAAGTGATTGTTAATAGATGATGTAGTGAATATATATATAGAGAGAGAGAGTCAGTATTCTACTGAATCCTTCAGTCGATTCCGCACCTGACTTCTACCTATTGTTTAATATTTCACGCGCTTGCAATCAAATTCGTCGTTAGTAGCGACACGATGCATTTCTTGTAACGTTATACAGTGTGATGATTGAAACATTTTGTGTTGGACAACCTCATTAACCGGCATATGATAAAAACCTTTTCTAATGAATGCCATTATCTGTGTGTCATCTATGACGATACTTCGGAAGATGGGAGTTTATTTTTGCATGTGGCAATTCATGCTCACTGAACCTGTGTCTAAAAAGTAATGAATATATAAACAACCATGTTTGTTCGTATGTATCAAGTTACATTTTTAGAATATACGACTGCTACATAGAATGTAATCTTCGTCATGAAAACATACAAAGACTATTGAAGAGTGCCACACTATCAGTGCAATAAATTAGTTGTGTGTATGTTTCAAAGCACATGACGTTCAGTTGTACAGCAATGTATGCACTTGTTTCTTTTAAACGATTGTCAGGAGCTACAATGCAACATTGACTTCGCAATCCATTTTCCTGCATTGCACGTTTATTCATTTTAATATTGGCCAAGCTGTCGCGTTCTATTCACCAGACATTGACAAAGTAATATACACTATATATATGTTTTTAACGTGGTATGCCGGAGTGTACAGTGTGTACTATCCATCGGCCAAGTTGATAAACATCAGCACAAGTGTCAATATCATCGCCCTAAATGCTGGTGATTTTGATAGCAGTGATCTCAAAACTAAACCATGCAGCTGTAAAGAAACTGTTAATATCATTGTATTATTACTGTATGTACTCACCATAGGTATAATTGAAGTTCTCCACCATCCCCGCCTTCATCCTAGCGGAGTAGAACCACTCTGAACTGTTGTCTAAGTAGTCATACTCTACTGATAAGTCCTTGACGTTAATTTGCCCAATTTCGGTCCGATAAGCATATGGACAGAACAGGTGGTAGTTCTTAAACTCGAAGTTATCGTAACAACTTCCTGCAGCAAATATATCAGGATCTCCTTCAACCATGGATCTCACCTGCGTATAGAAAAGGTATTCAGATCTGGTAACAGCATCTCCTGCCTTCATCCATATTCGTGTGAGAAAGTTTGCCCTGTTTACAGCAACCATGGCTTGTGCTTTGAACCGTTTAAGTCCGTACTGTCTTATGACTCCTTTGCCCAGGTTATAATGAGTTCCTGGGGTACAGTTTTCTTTTCCAGTTTGGTATTGCTCAACAACCTCCAGAAACTGTTCCACTACATCTTGTTCGGGCTGGGTGGTTGGTTCGGGCAGTGCTGCAGAGGAAACTCCATCCACCCATCTTATGGTGGAGTTGTGGTCGTCCATGTCCGGTTGATGACTATACACAGTGTAGTTCACAATATTGCTACTCTGGGTGGCGAGAAATGAATTAAAGAATAGCATGTATCCAAAGAAAACACACAGGTTTAGGCTCCCGCGATACATCTCTCCAAACATCATAAAGACACGACAGTATCCACTTAACCACTGCGGCGATCCCTCCGAATCATTCCATCTCTAAAACAATGTCGCTGGCTCGAAGTAAACGCACGAAAAATGACATCAGAGCTTCACACAAGGAACAACAGATGGTTTAAACAGGGCAGAAGCTGAATATGACACTGAGAAAGAACCGAGCCGTCAAAGAAAAGATTTAGTCCAGACCCCCACTGCACGCGCTTCCGAAATGCTTCCAAGCCATGATTGAGAAAGTTGTGTTAGACACAGCCTCTAGATCGATGATACAGCGAAGTCCAGGTGCAACTCTCAGCGTTCATTTGGCGGGACTCGCTTGTGGATCAGCTTGCGGTGACAGCACTAGGGGCGGGCTGAAGCGATGGTCTGGAATACAAAGGAGGAAAATGAGGTTTGTATATACGGTGGACGGCAGTCACGGACATGGCACTGGTGGACGCCACTAACGACGATGTCGTAATAGGTTGATGGCCGTCTTCGGGAACATAAACCCCGCATTGACAATGAGGAATCGAACTGGAAGACATGCATTATTAACTGTCGAGCTGCGGACTAAAGAAGTGCTTACTTTCTTACTACCTATTTTTAATGACGCCCTACTAATCCGTTAAGTGTAGGTCGCCCTAGTATAAGCTAATTAACGCACGTTTATAACGGTAACGGAAGAATACTGGGGAGCGCCAGGGGGAATCTTAGTTTCTGGATTCTCATTGGGATAATATTGGTATAATTTGCTTTGGTCACACTATGGTTGGGGTTTACTGAAACGCATGAAGAGTCGTGCGTCATGGCTGTTAGTGCTTAAAGGGTGTATTCCCCGTGGATCTTTCTGGAAGGACAACGGCAAGTGTAAATCTAACAGTAGACATGTTTAGTCTGTTTAATGAGCGATAAGAGCGATCATGTTTTCAAGAAAGACATTCGTAATACAAAAATGAAAAATACCGTTATGAAATTAACCGTATCAAGTCAAAATGAGTTGAATTTTGCTCCATGATACTCATAAACATATATCCATTCTTTTGCAACCGTCTAAACATGAAAAAACCCAAGTATTTTGATATGTAATATTGACCATCGTTTAGACTTAAATGAAGAAGGCAAAACGATCATCAAATACGATTCTTTTACAGATATCAGTTATCACCAAGTGCATTTTAATGGACATATAAGAAACGTTTGTTTGTAACCATGCATGACTGGGCACTGTAGCTCACCTTGATATAATAGCGGTTTATGAGTTAGGATTTCTACCCACACTGGTAGCATTGCAGTAATATCGTCACTAGAGATGTGTTATCAATATTTTTCTAACCTCGACTTAGACATTCAGTATCCCAAGGTTGATGTCAGCGTGATGGAGATCATAAAATTTCAGAATTACTGATGAGAAATTGCACTATGTATAAAATGTTTTATTGATCTTATATTGCAAACCTTCTCCAAGAGACGAGTTTCAGTAAAGTTTGTTTGCTTGTTGTTTGATGCAAACAGTCAACAATCTTCCAGTTTTACAGCGCCTCTCAGCAAAATTGATTCACCATGTTCTGAGAAAGGAAATTACATCGTTTGTGTACCGAGGATGAACACATACCACACCTTTTGAAAAGAAGGAAAACATATTTTACAACATTGCCTGCGTCTGAAGATGTTAAAATGAAAGTCATTATCACGATGCCTTTCATCTCGTTTGCTAATAACTGACCGTTTATAAAGATGGTCTTGATAAACAAATGTTTACTTCTTCATGTACTGTAAATGTGTCATGTTTAAACTACAATTCTAACAATATATACTCTTAGTCTGTTCTTTTCAGAGGAGAAGGTTGTAAACAGCATGGTCAATGATGAAAGGAATACATCATTACTGTATGAAATCCAAATGAAACGTATTCAGTAACACAGCCAAATACAATGCTACCAGATTACTGAGTATAATGTATGTATGAATATTTTATGATGACCGCAGTTTTCGTCGGGACGATCATGCTGGATCTTTTAAACAAACTTGGATGTCATCAGTCGAAACTGTTTGGTTTCAGTTTCATATGTCAAGGTGTTTATGAGGAGATAGTGGTCCAGCAAATTCTGACAATCGAACATTTACCTTCTACGAAGGGGTTGTAGTCAAAAGAACCAAAGGACAAAAGGGTCAAATTGGAAAAGTTAAGAGGGCCAAAGGAAAGTAGAAAAGGACAACAAAAAGTCAAAAGAGCCACAGACTTCAGTCAAAAGGGCCATAGCTCATAAAAAAGAACCTTATGTCATACAAACTAATATCTACTTTATATTTTTGATTATATTAATTCTTATTATCATTGTTTATATTTGTATTCATTTGTAATTAGTAAGAAAAATAATAATTTATAGTGTGATCATCATACACTCAACAGCTGAAATGGATTTAAAATTGACGCATACATTATTTGATATGATGTTTTACTGATATGGTCATTGAATCTGAAATGTTCGTCTTATATAGCGTTCTGAGTCATAAGACCCGTCACAATTAATTAAATTGCTGACTGGTATGACTGACACCCATGACGTGTTTAAACCTCACAACAAAACATTGAAACATTAATCTTGTTTAGATTACTGACTAGTGTCTGACATCCATGATTCTGTTATGTCTTGTAGTCATTACAGAAACAGATGCATGGTTGACTATACTCATAACATATATACTTTACCACTACTGTTAATCTCTTTTACATTACTGACTACTTGTAATCATCACACACATACACATTTGTACGGTATAAAGTAAACACTTAACCACTCTGAGATGTCTTAAATAAACCAGACCAGTGAAGGTCCCGGGGTAGAATAGGCCTTCAGCAACCCATGCTTGCCATAAAGAGGCGACTATGCTTGTCGTAAGAGGCGACTATGCTTGTCGTAAAAGGCGACTAACGGGATCGGGTGGTCAGGCTCACTGACTTGGTTGACACATGTTGTTGATCACTGGATTGTCTGATCCAGACTCGGTTATTTACAGACCCCAGCCATATAGCTGGAATATTGCTGAGCACGGCGTAAACCTAGACTCACTCAATCACTCACTTAAATAAACCACACCGAGACACTCTGATATGCTTAGGAGGTGTAGGATTAGAACTAGTGCCAAAACGTGTAATACATTTCTTTTAATCTTCCTATTTTCCAAAGGTTTGGCCATTTTGACTTAAGTCTGTGGCCCTTTTGACTTTCCTTTGGCCCTTTTGACTTTCCTTTGGCCCATCTGACTTTCCAACTTTGTCCCTTTTGTCCCTTGGCTCTTTTGACTGTTCCTCTACGAAGATCTTAAAGAATTCCTCACTGATCTTGCAGTTGTTTGATCAGGGTTACGACATTCAGGTCCTTCCATTAGAGACTACTTTCTGTTACACGTCTTCCCTTGCTTTTACGGGTGCACAGCTGACTTGCCTTTACACGTGCTTGATAACAAATGTTGCAATACGCAGCGACGCAACAGAAATTGACACCACAAAGAATGTTCTGGATGTCAGAAGGTAAGTGGACAATGTCATGAACAATATCACTTAAAAGTAGTCATAAATAAGGATACTTAAAAGAGTCTAAAAGAGTTTACAGGAAAATGCTCCGGTAAATGTTTCATTTTATCGGAAACATCACGGAATATTTGTTTTTCGGCATCCCTTGTGGACATAACAATGCTAAATCTCTCTTAGCAAGCACGATGCCCAAGAGTCCAATCATCTCTGGTTTCTTGCTAAACTAACAGCCGACACATTTGACACGAAATGTTTTACTTTTATTTGAAACTGGCATGATCAACAATCAACAATTTTTCATTTCATTAAGGATACTATTATCGCTGTGAAACATCTTCTACAAATGTAAATACTCCCAAATACATGGTAAAACTAAGAACATAATCACGTTTACCAGGGCGTTTGAAACATTATATTCCCATTTCCAGCCGAACGAGAAGAAACATGGGCCTAAAACACATACTTGTATAACGCCAATATTGATTTGAAATATGTTAAAGTACAATGGCAAATGCGTTCAGATGCAATATTAACGACGTTGGAATATGTTGTTTGTAGTAAAATATATAACATTAGTTATTACATTTCGAAGGTTACCTTAAACCTGATTGTGCCTCAAGCATCTTTTCTAAAGGTTCAACCTAGAATAGAAATCGTTTGTTATTGATACATAGGAACACTCTGATCAAATTGGTTCATACCTCAAGGTCTGTATATGTAGTTATTTGATTCTTGTTAAGGAGAGTGATGACATTATCAGGCATCCTGGCTATATCTCCCGCATGATATTAATATTCAACGCTACCTTCATTCCTTGTTGACAGAGAGCCATGACCATAACTGGTCAGTTTCAACCGTACAACAGACGTTAGTTTCCCCATCCCTATCTTCATAAAAGGGTTTTGGACCTTTAATGGTGCATGATTGCATGTATGAGTATAACCCTGCAGTGTTCATTACATACACATGTAACTAACGAAGGTCCGGGATAGAACAGGCCCTCAGCAACTCATCCTTGCCATAAAAGGGAGAATATCGTTGTCGTAAAAGGCGACTTTCGGGATCGTGTTGTCAGGCTGCTGACTTGGTTGACACATGTCATCAGTTCCCAATTGCGCAGATTGATGCACATGCTGTCGGTCACCGGATTGTCTGGTCCAGACTCAATTATTTACAGACCGCCACCATATAGCCGGAATATTGCTGAGTGCACTAAAGTGAACTAATTTCACTCACTCACTCCCATGCACTTGACACATACAATTACAAAATGTTGCTTTTGAAATGATGATTCACGTGCATATACATGTTAATACATTTAATTCAACATTCTTATATATATTGCTGTGAAGCATGATATCAAATTTAATTAAATTGCAAGCAGTAATTAAAAGTGAGCCCTTCGTGAACTGTTTATAGTTGTTTCCAATGAAAGGGTCGGATATACAACTGTAACCTGTTGTATCACAACACTATTGCTTCATAAATTTGTTTCATAAATTTATCAGAGGCGGTGGGGGTAGCCAAGTGGTTTAAGCGTTCGCCCGTCACACCGATGGCCTGGCTCGATTCCCCACATGGGGAATTTCTGGGTCCATTTCTGGTGTCCCGCGGTGATATTGCTGGAATATTGCTAAAAGCGGCGTAACTCACTCGCTCACTCAAAATGCATCAACTGTTGTCATACACAAATACACGCCTCATGAAATCTTTGCCGTTGTATTTAAAAATTTGCCAATTTGATACTGTTTTGAATAATATATGGGCACTGTCTGTATTTTTTTCTGCTTTAGCGATGTGGGTCACATGGCTCCAAATGCAAGTTGTCACTTATCACTTGTCACTTATCACTTGTCACTTATTTCAATTCAGAAATTGTTTCAAGGAAATTACATTGTCTGCGTGCATGTATATTGTTTATGCGGCGCACAGCAATATTCCAACTATATTGCGGCAGTCTGTATGTAATCGAGTCTGGACCAGACAATCCAGTGATCAACATCATAAACTTCGATCTATAGAATCGGTATATCAAACCACCGGTATATGTACAACCACCTCTGTAATGTACAAAGGGAAATGTTTTAACGGAATATAATGCACCTCGCATCAAAGAACGCCTCCACGACTGCTCAACAACAGACTGCAAAGAGCATTTCTCTAGATATACTACGTGTTCGATCCCTAAACATGGACGAGGAAGTGAAACATTTCAAGCACATTGACAGTGAATATGTACATAGTCCGCATCCCAGACACCAGCCAAACATCAAACAAGTGGAAAGTATTATGAGAAAAAATACATCTTGTCACAAAGACGTTGCAGTATCAAGCCCAATCAGAAGCCGCGTGGGTTCTGTAAGATGCTTATAGCGTCGGCCGTTAGAACATAGACAAAGCCCGAGAAAAATTAATATGTAATAGACTCTTTCAAATGCCTTCCTAGAACATTGATTGGGCAATCAGTGACTCGGAACGCTAGTGGATGGATGTAATGTGGCTTTATGCTGTTATCAACTTCCCCATTGAGATAAACACACATCCTTTGAGCATGTTATAAACAAATCGATGGAATCAAACTGATTTCTCTCATAATCGATTGATGTAACAACTTCAGGCTTTTTGACCGACTGTATGGTTTAAGGGATATCACGTTGAGTAGGTCTTTGAAGCCTGGCACTCAGATGGTTGTGTGGAGCCTGGCACTCAGATGGTTGTGTGAGCACAGGTAGTGGTGGGTTTGTGTTTGTGTACTGTTTATATGTATATGTATTTATGTATTCATGTAAGTGTATTCATATGTATATGTACTGTAGAATGTTTTGAGTGTGTGTGTGTGTGTTGTATGTGTGGAGAATGTGATTTGTGTGTGTTGTATGTATAGGTGTGTGAAGAGTGTGTTTTGTGTGAGTGCTATATGTGTATGGAGAATGTATTTTGTATGTTTGCTATATCTGCATCTTTGTACAGAATGTATTTTGTGTCTGTTGTATGTGTAGGTGTAAGCAGAAAGTGTTTTGTGTTTGTGTGTGTGTGTGTGTGTGTGTGTGTGTGTGTGTATGTGCTGTATGTGTATGTAGAATTATTTTGTTAGTGTGCTGTATGTGCATGTGTGTGCACATGCATTATCCTTTTAATTTAGCTAATCGCCATCCCCGCTCTGTAATGGCACATATTACCAATCTGTAAAATGAAGAATTGTTTACAGTTCCTGTCAAAATGAAGGTGGGGATATATTATTCATTGGTCTTCGGTATCCAGTGTAATGTTTAATATGGGGAGGTTGTTTGTTACAAAAAATCACCCTTTTCAGGGTAATTATATTATCAGGAGAACACAGTGATATAATCTTCATCGGCCAAACAAACTCGGACAGAGGCATGCCTCCATTTGTGAATATTTGTAACCGGAAGTGCTACAGGCGAAGCATTCCCATTCGCCAATCTACGTCACTTTACGTAACCTGCAACATTCGGCATGTAACGGAATGGCACCAGATTGGTGCGAATTAAACTTCTCCCGACTGTCGTTTGTTGCTGGAAGCACGTATCTATGTGCTGAAGTCAGTGGAAACAGTGGAACCAGTTCAAATAACACCGTGCCGTTGTTTGTTGGACTCTTGCTGCTTCATGCCGCTGACAGCAACATGCAAACAATTAACTTTTGAAAAGTCATTGCCAATTTTTCAGCTGTGATTGATATTATGAGGATGGTCAACGATGACAAGCATTGAACCCAGGTTGAAAATCTGAAAACTGTGATTAATAACAGGAAATACCCTTTCATCATAGTACAGTCATCACGTAGGTATTATTCTATGTTCCATCTGCTCGCGAAGATTCGATATAGAATTGTTTTTCACCAACCATGTGTGTTCTGAGCAGCGACTTATGGCATCCGGTGGTCAGGCTCGCTAACTCAGCTGACACATGTCATCGTATCCCAAAGATCGATGTTCATGCTGTTGATCACAAGCTTATCTGGTCCAGTCTCGATTATTTGGGGACTGCCGCCAATTAGCTGATGTACAGCTGACTATGACGTTAAACAAAAGACAACCACCTTTTTTCCAAACAACAACAAATGAACCTCATATGGCAGCTTAAAGACAATTTTAGCCAGAAGAACTAAACATTAACTGAAATGTTACCGAATATGTTAGATGAGTACAAATATAAAATATTTCCTTTAGTTATTCGTGGGCTTACATATTTACAGCATGGGAAAACACATCATCTAATGACTGAAGCTTACTTCCAATCTCAAATTATTTACATACTATATGCAAGCGAAAATAATGTATTAAAAACCTCGTGGTCGAGGACATAATGTTAAGACATGACACATACTGCATCCTGCAAAGATTATTAAGGCGGAGCCTACCTCTAGCTCCATTTCTTCTGGAACTATAAGACCAGACTTTAGCTCGGATGGCAGCACTGCAGGACCGACCTCCATTCCCTGGTCTACACTTGTATGTGTAATACAGCATAGGGCGAAGGAAATGGGTGACAATGGCAGTCTACAATACAGACTGGATATCAGGCACCGTCGTAATTGCGTCATCAGTGGTCAGGTTGACGGGATGGTTTACGTTCCTTTCCGCTGCAATAATTGGAAAGTGGCTGCTGAAGCTCGACAGTGGCGGATTATAACGATCTGTCCTAGAAAACTCAGCAGTTGAGTCGCTCTGTTGACAAACTCGGTCTCAATATTGGTAGACGATATTCGTTTGGCATTTGAAGTTTCTTAGTTTGAGTTCCTGGTGAAGGTTATAGGGCACCTTGTTGTAATTATGAGTCGTTTGTGTTGATGCTGTGCTCATGTTGTTTGTGTTGATGGTGTCTGTGTTTATGCTGCTGCTGTCGGTTTTGATGCTGAGTTGAGATTGTCTTTGTGGGTGTTGTCTGTGTTGATGCTGTCTTTGTTGATATTGTCTGTGTCAGTGTTTGTGCTGAAGATGTATGCGTTTATGTCGTCTGTGTTCAAGTTGTTGTCTTTGTTGATGATGTGTAGATGTTGTCTGTGTTGATGCCTTTGTGGGGGCTTCTGTGTTGATGTTATCGTTGTTTATATTGTCTTTGTTGATGATGTGTTGATATTATCGTTGTGTAGATGTTGTCTGTCTTGATGCCCTTGTGGGGGCTTCCGCATTGATGTTATCTTTGTTTATATTGTCAGTGTTGATACTGTCAGCGGTATGTAGATGTTGTCTGTGTCGATGTTATTTTTGTTTATGTTGTCTTAATTATTGTCTGTGTCGGTTATGTGTTGATACTGAGTTTGTGGTGCATATGTCGGTGTTGTATGTTTGTACACTCTGTCGATGATGTGTTGATGTTGTATGTGTTGCTACTGTGTGTTTTCATAATGTTTGTATTGATATTATCTGTGCTGATGATGTGTGGATGCCGTGTATGTTGGGATGGTTGCTGAGGTTACGAGTGCTTATGTTTTCTGTGTTGATGACGTGTTGATATTGCCCGCGTTGATGTTGTCTGTGTTCATACTGTCTGCGTTGGTATTGATCGTGTTGATTTTGTCTGTGTGTACATACTGAGTCGATGGTGCATTGATGCCTTCTATCTCGATGTGTTGTTGTCTCGATGTGTTGACAATGTCTATGTCGATTATGTGTTGATGTTGTCTGCATCGACAATGTCTGTGTCGATGATGTGTTGATGTTGTCTGTGTTGACAACATCTATGTCGATGATGTGATCTTTCTGTTGATGATGATGTTCGTTGTGACTACCGGTTTGATGTCTGATTGTTTATGTCGATGCTGTATTGACATCGTCTGTGTTGATGATGCGTTGACGTTGGCTTTCTAAAGGATGTGTAGATAATGTATGTGTAGACGATGTGCTGACGTTGTCTGTACAGGTGTCTGTGCTAACGTTGTGTTTGCTGATGTTGTCATTCATAATTTGCTGACACATATCACATATCACATGACACATATTAATATCTGGAAGCTTTCCGTTTGTGTTATCTGTTTATAGTTTAGCTGGTTATATCTAGATTATAGATCAAGTAATTTGTGCATTCGGCTGTCTGTCATTTCCCTGTCTTCTGAAACGGACTGTTATATCTGACCTGAAGTGAACTATATTCACACTGAGGCAGTGTTCTGTGGCATTAGAGGTACATGTTTGCATAATTATTATATACAGCTTATATATGTTACATACATTTATGAGTGAGTGAGTATGGTTTTATGCCGCTTTGGGCAATATTCCAGCAACATCACCATTAATGGGTTTCACACATTGTACCCATGAGGGGAATCGAACCGGGGTCTTCGGCGTGACGAGCGAACGCTTTAACCATGCGGCTACCCCATGGCCCCACATACATGTGTGAAGCACAAAGTGGTCACCTATACATATCGCTGGGCTGCAAGAATATACTGTTTCATCGTACTGACTAGTTTATGACTTATGTAATGTACATGTTTGATCCGGCCCCTTCATCGCCTTCCTCGAGTAGCAATGCATGTTTTTATTTGCAAAGTACACGTGTTTCAGAACTGGTTTCCGGAAATAGACTTGACACACTGTATCCATGTGAGGAATCGAACCCGCACCTTCTGTGTGACCTTGAACAACAAGGCATGCTCACTGCCTCACTTCGGGGGTTTTGGGGGGTTTGTTTTCAACTAATACGACAAAGAACGAGGGTGAACTGGCAACCATGCACGAGTTGCACATTATCCAATGTCGCTCCATGCTTTCGGTGTAACCGTAGCATTCGCCATCACATTACAGAACTTCTTTTTCAAATTTTAATTGCATCACACTTCAATGCTCAAGCTTAGCGAGAGATTTTCTGTGATGATAGTAAAAATATCCCACAATGCCACGATCATTCCTTGGCATTTAAAGCAAGATAATTGACTCAGCAGAAAAGAAATTTTATACAACAGAACTTCAAGTGAAAGGGTCCTCTCAGAATCACTGTGGAATCACGTTAGCCTCCTCCATCCTAATACAGCAAATGCAAAACCCGAACTAAAAGGTTATTTTATCAGCGTAAACTTTTTAATACTCTTTGGGAGCCAATTGATTTCTGTAAAGTTTCCAACTCTCCACAATAAAACATCTTTCTCCCTGACTGTAACACGTAAGTGATAAAAAATCAATTTACAAACACGATCATAGACTGACAAGCCTTGAGTTATTTTATTCGAAATCTCTTCACCAAATATTCTAAAAAGCTTACCAACTACATAAATGCATGTATTTAATAACATTGCCAACATAATACCATTTGGTTGAAGTTTTAATATTCATTTAACAAAACTATAACAAAAATGTATGAATATTTAGTTATCATTTATTTTTGTGACTCAAAGTTTACCTCACGTGCCTAAGCTTGTTAAAGGTGCTGGACACTGATTGTGTGAGATTAAAGACCGCTTCTGAAAGTAATTGGCACTGCTGATTTTAAAGGACTTCAAAGTGGCACGGTATATGGTGGGGCTTATAGCAGGTTAGTTAACGGTATGTGTGATGGCCATTTTACCCCCAGGAGAAAGAAACGTGTCTGGTTTTCTGGGAATCTCAGACAATAGACGGCTTCATAATAGACACTGCCTATCCAAGAACGAGTTAACCATCAGTTATAAGACAGCGTGAATATACGTCTAATCTGCGAACAGATAATTAAGCATCTTTGAATAAAACCATTTAGTCTACTGCATGCGTGTGTAATCGGGCAACGATAATGCATTGGTTCTGTAGCTGCGACCAAGATGAGTGAATCACACGTATCGTTTCTAAAACGTCTGTTCCAATATGTATCCAAAATTAGATATTCTGTTCATGTAAATGAAATGTATCACAAAATTGTCAATTCTTGGATATATACGAAACAACAAAAGAAACGCAATGTTCGAAAACATGACATCTAATATAAATAAGCGCTCATGTTAATTCCTCCTATGTAGACGTTTGAAAAAAAAACAAAGTTGCGTTTCTTTTGATGTTAAGTATATGTTGTTAAACGATTGTGTTAATCTAATTGAAATTTGTAATAAGGTTAGTGTTCTGCGTCAGATACATCAAATCTAAAATAATATAAATATTCATAAAAATATGAATCATTATTCTCAGTACGATTAATTCTAAAATCAAATAATGTAATACAAGCAGATGGTACCACAAGAGTCAGTGAGGACTGTTATTAAGTTCACAAGGCACATGCTTGACATGCGCTGTAGCAGACTGAAGCCCCATGAGACTTACAATGTATATTTCATTGATCTGATTATGGAGTAGGGACACGCTTGTTACCGGATTTGTCTAGGATTGACAAATTGTCGAGGGAATCCTGGCTTGTGGTGGAGATATAATTGGATTATAATTGCGGGAGGTTTGAACATACTGACTGTCCAAGCTGTATGAGTTAGTGAGTGAGTTTTACGCCGTTTTTAGCAATATTCCAGCAATATCACGGTGGGGACACCAGGAAATGGGCTTCACACATTGTACCCATATGGGGAATAGAACCCGGATCTTTGGCGTGACGAGCGAACGCTTTAACCACCAGGCTACCCCACCGCCCCCAAGCAGTATGAGTAAAGACTTAAAACATAAAGAAATACTACACGTATCGATATATATCAAGGCTGATATGCATTGGAAGCAATGATTTTCATCAATCAAAAACGTATGTCACAAATGGAGTGTTTTAAAAAAAGAAATTTGCATTTTTTTGGAACATTTCACCTTTATAATCCTTCTATATTTGTAATTTGATTTTTGTGGTTGTTCTTTAACGGCAAGCTCAGCAAAATTCAAAGTATATGACTAATTCATAATATGAAATAACAAAAGTGGATTTCCATATTCGACGTTATCTTCCTTCCATAGAATAAAAATTAAAAAAGGCTAATATATTTTCGAGTTGCTTAACAGGTACCAATAAACAGCACCTTTAATGTACGTTTCAGAGGGTATTCACACAGTTGGTACATACCAAAGCATGTGTGGAATTAGCATTTCGTATTGATGAATAAGATAAAAAGTATTTATATGACAATGTAATAAATAACATGATGATGTATCGCATTCTGATGTTTTCAGAACACCTTTGCCTTAATCAGTCATCTATCAGCCACTCGTCATCAAACGATTATATAAGGCAGCAATTAACATTTATCGGACGTGCATCATCCTGTTTTTTTCTCCTTGTCCTCATGATAATATCGATCACTGTTACAAGCAGAGCATGAGAAGATTGTAAGTATTGCACCTTGGGTCTATGATGATTAATGCTTAGCTTGTTGCATCACGACAGTAATATAGAGCAACAGACTAGCCATTTACAAGGTAGGACCTTGACCAACAGACTTGCCAATATCAGATGAAGTGTTATTGACATGACATGGATTGCCTCTTTGTGTTCTCCATTGTAGCTACATGGAAAAGATTTGTTGTTCATTGTGGACATGTCTGAAATCCACATTTGTATAGGCACCTAATTGACAGCGTGCTGTGCTCAAAGAAGACATGTGCCTTGGTGGCACTGGGCGTCATGGTGTTCCTTAAGCCACTGTCTGGGCTCCGGTTTCTCTTAGAGTACGTACTCGTTCCAGATTTGGTAACTGAATGAATTAAGTGTAATTCGTTTCCTTGGGTAAAATATGCTTCGCATGTGTAGCACAAACAGCACGGTGGCTGGCAACCTATTAGTTTTCCTACTGAACCTGATGCCATACTCCGTATGGCCAGAGCGGCACATCTTAGGAACTGTACACGTGTGTCATTGGTTGTTGCCTGTAAG
Organism: Haliotis asinina; assembly: GCF_037392515.1. NCBI lineage: Eukaryota > Metazoa > Mollusca > Gastropoda > Lepetellida > Haliotidae > Haliotis > Haliotis asinina. The sequence continues at coordinate 32,144,356 of NC_090291.1, forward strand.
GATAATCAACATTTACTCTTTGTTTGCAGCCTGTAAATATACAATCAAAAGTCACTCGTTGGTGTCATTATGTAAACGTACAATAGTAGCTCTTAGGTGATGGTCAGTACAGATATAATTACTATTCAGCCTCAGATGGCTGTATGTTCCGGGGCCATCAATATATACAATCTTACATAGTAGACTGTATAGGTACAGACAGTAGTCCATCGCAAAAGGGGGCATCTTAAAGTAAATAATCAGCCACTCTTAGATCTTACTAACTGCCTGCAAAAATACAGCAGCCTTTTTGTTATTGTTATTGTTACAAATGCCGAAAATAAACGAGTTCATGTAGTCCTGGAAAATCGGAATTCAGGAACCTAGTAGAATTTCCTGCCGGAACCAATCAGTGGCCACGACCAATGCATACTCTCCTTTAATGTCCCCAATGCTGAGTGTCCCTCATCAACTACTAGCTCGTGTAGCATCTATGCTAGCCATACTATCCCTGGCGTTGCATCTACAACAGGATCCTTCCAGCAGAGCGCTGTGTACTTATAGGTACCACATGTATATATTCCCGAATGTTATGGTTGCTCATTCATGAATGATTCAGAAAGCAGCGGAAGAAGCATTAACTATCTGCTACAAATGAGGCGGTGCCTATCGAACCACGTCCTTGATTGAAATGAACTGTTTAGAGCCTGCTTCCAAATCTATACTCTACATAATGGCTTATGCTCACACTCGAGTACATATTCCTGCAAGCTTCGTTGACATTTTCAGTGTGGGTATTTTCAGCTAAGTGTTTTCATATCGAACATGGGTATTTCTGAAACGCTTATGTGAAAAACGTAAATGTTCATGTTTTGCAATGTCAAATATTGGATATTAAAATAAAGCGTTCCTACATTCTATTCACTTAGATGATTCACGTTTTGCAATGTTAAATATTGGATTAAAACCGGCCGTTCCAACCATCTATTCACTTAGATGATAAACATTCTGCTACTTCAGATGCGGGTGTTTCTGAGAATTTTATTCCTTCGAATGGCATTGGGAAATTAGAGAGTTACCAAGTCCGTGGCCGCCCACATTTGTCTAATGAGAAAATAACAAATTCTAATGAGATAAAATAGTTTCTTTTTATGCATTCTCATTTAAAGGTCTGCAAGATATCTTTCAGGGTAACCTCAAACCCCTTTAAACCGCGTTTGTCAAACAATCTGATTAGGTCTCGGAAGCATTGATTCTTAGACTTAGAGATAAAGCATTTGAAACAAAGCAGTATGACCAGATTACTGCATTTCAATAATATTTCCAAATCGTATGGCGTCTGTTTTGACAGATGCTAGATCCTGCTTGCGAGAAATGAAAAGAAAATAACTAAAATTTACCATTCGGATAAGGCTAAGATGATAAACATTTAAATCTCGAAGATTCAGAAAGTTTGCATGCAGACCGTGAGTGCCCAGTTTTTTTACAAGCATTTATTGTGAAGGTCTTGTCGTATGGCTTTTAACTGTTTCGCGAACGTTCTTTAAATTCAGGTGAACTCGTTTCCCCACAATAAATACATTTGGGAATTTATGACGTCTTCGCGTGAACAGTTTTGTATTCTGAGAGGTCATGTCGGAAACGTAATGGACTAACGGACGCTTTAAAACGTCGTTACCGACGCTGTTTGGCTCACCAACATTTCTGGATGAAGGCACTCAAATTTAAGCGTCGCATAAAGCAGGTACGAACGGTTCGATTGAATGATAAAGATCAGATTATTCCGCACTTAACGTCCATATTACAACACAAGTAAAATGGACAATGACACAACGTGTACCCATTATCCCCTCTGTAGAATTATTTACTTTCAAACTGAAATGAGAGGCAGACACTTATAAGGATCCCTTGTCTAATTGTGTTCGACGCCACTGCAAATATATGCACCATAGTCCATCCTGCTGTCGCAAAACCACATCCGTACACACGTCTTCGCCACTGTGGACGTACACGAACCCGATAGTTTTACAAATATTTGCCGACACATTTACTCCAGCCCAAGCTACAAAGATGACATAAACACCATCACACTGTGCTTCGGGTGGTACGTAGTAGAACATAACGTTGATAAATCATACATATAGATAGCATTGTAAACACGTAACAGAGAGGCAAGCCATGAAATATAGCACTTTCTGATCTCAATCATCACTCTGGTCTGAAAGTAGACAGTCGCACTTGTGATGTATGTTATATTCTCTTGATCAAACAGTCATTAAAGTACCCTTTGAGTAACCCTATGTTTCCCAATAGAAATCAAGAATATGTTCCGTGTTTTATAGGTGAAGTGGCTTTGGTACATGTTAATGGTCTTCATGAACATTTTGCAGAAGATTGAATATGTATGATATGGATCTGAGGTGAAACGTATTTAAAACAAACACTACACTAATCATCTTAATAGCTTTGTAGCATTACAAGCAGTGGCATAACTTGCACGGCTTCACATTATATCTGTGATGGGAATTAGAGTGAGTTTTTAAAGCTGTGGAGATTTAATGCTGTCGATTTTTCTGTACCTAATGATGTGGAGAGTGATATCAAGGTGAACGTGTTATATTTTATGGACTTTCCTTGCATACGCCGTGGACGAGTGAACCCTAATGGTTGAGTGTATTTAGTGCACTTTCAGATATAAAAACTATTTACGGGTGTTATGGTGATCCAGTAATGTAATGATCAAAGAATATGGCAGACCAGAATCAATATTCAGGAATGAGACGCTTTCTTGGTCAGCTATGAACATGTTCCGAGAACATTTCCTGAAACATATTACTTAGGCAGTTCCCCGTATGAGCTACGTAAAGGATTGCTCGGATAAAATGTCTGTTGATGCTGGGTGTACGTGTTTTGCAGCTGATCATCAAATTACAAATCTCCATCACAGACAAAGTAGAGGTTTGGGTCCACTTTCAGAGAATCACAAGTGATGCTAGATTAAGGTCATGAAATTTGGACGTCAACATGTTAGAACAAGACTACAATGGTTAACATTCAAGTTGGTAGTCAAACCAATTACCAAAGGATCACGGCTTGCAATGAAGATTGATGCTCTCACTATCACCCCCTGGTTTACTTACTAACAAACGACACACGAGCTTAATAACGCCAATTCCTAATTATTTTCCTTATTGAGGAAGATTTTTAACTGCGATACTTTACCCACGATAAAGTTCAAGTTTGTTTGAAATTAAGAATCGTATTAGCGTTCATACTAAGAATACATACATGTACATGTCTGTAGAGCAACTCATCCCTTAATAAAATTAACCGGTTCGTTAAAGTCAAATGGTATTTCTGGTTAAATAACTAAGTACTAAGTCTTCTTTAAGGGGTACTTACAAGTTGGAGCAGTAAGGAAGAATAACAACACATTGATGCAATAAAGAAGCTGTTCATGAGACGCTTTATGAATAGTTGAATCATATCAGAAAGTATCATCGTCTTACTGCCATACTCATCGTCCCTTTAAGACATATATCTATAACAAAATGTTACCTTTCTTTCAAGAGTTGCCTTCTCTTCTATTGTCATCACCACAGAAACCTCACCACTTGCGATATGATCCTGATATCAAAGCAAAAGTTTATCCTCAGCATTAATGACATAATACCATCATACAAATTTTCACAAACTAAGACGATATTGATTAATAAACCGGAAACCTGACATTTACAGTGATGCATCGTTTTGATGAAGAATAAAATGATCTATTGTCCCCGAGCCACGCAATGACCGCTGAAACCTGAAGAGACTTCACCATATGACGTTACTTGGTGCTCACATAGAACCAAAGCTTAATTCCCCCTAAACAACTTCTGCAGTTCAAAGCGTTTGAGCAGGCTTTCTCTTATAATCCTATTTAATGCATAGACAGCATCCGTACCATCTTAACGTCGAAAATATGTTTGAAGATATACTCAAGCGTGGCAATAAAAGAGGTTTGTTTGCTTCATCCGATGTCAATGGAAGATCCGTTTCAGGATGATGATGAAAGCATGTTTTCCCATTGTCAAATCGAAAGGATTTTAACTATAAGGTCAGCAGCCTGAAGGGTGCAGACTCGACTGAAGTGATAATCTATATGACTTCTGACTTCCTCTTAAGACCATGCTTACTCAACCCCTACATTTGATACCTACAAGAGAATTCCTTTTACAAACATCATACCGGTCCGGCTTGAGGTAATTACATAATGTTTGCCGGACCACCAATGTTAATTCCTTCCTAGGAATCTCAGACGACTTAGCAATGATATCAAAAGCAAAATCTTAAGGTTCTGTTAAGTCAGGATCTGGGCTATTGATTGGGTGTGTTCCCTGTCTAATTTCCGTTTTAAACTGGCTACATTATCCGACATAGTTCCACGGTAAACATTTGTGTAAAGTAGTGTGAAATACGCTGAAAAACCAAGGGTTGATTGTTGATAAACACCAGTTTTTGGAGTGTACTTTCAAAAATAGATGCGTCCAGGCACTGTAATTATTTGAGACGCGCGGGTGAATATTTGATCAATTCTTCATTAGATGAGGGACCCCAGATTTGATCGAACCTTTACCTCCTCAGATCGTGTCTATAGATCGAAGTGGAATCTGTTAAATGAACTCGAAGACTATAACTAAAGCTGTGGCTCTTTACTGTACGGCGTCTAACGTGTGTGCCAAAGAAACCCTCGCAAAGCATACCCAAATTCAATTTAACAGAATGGAGCAATCCCTTATCCCCAAAATAATGGAATTGAAATCCAAGTTAAAGTTATACTCCCCCTCTTGAAATTCGCCCGGGAGCACAGGTGGGGTTTATATACGCTATTGTGGTTAACTGATGCAATGATAACAGCGCGGAGCCGGTGGTTTGATGTGCCAAAATTACTCCGTCAATAGCTGCAGACGATTCTCGTTTACCAATCGCGGTTCGAATAGGAAAGAGAAATCTGACACTACTCATGCTTCCATAACATAGCTTGCCGTCAAGCGCACTATGAGATTCCTTTCAGCATTGTTAGTGTTATTTTCCGGTGTGAGCCGTCATGGGCCCCATTCGTCTTGGAGGCTGCTTCTGAGAACATGGTCCAAGAACTCCAGAAGAGCATGACTTGTAAGCATCGATGTAACTAGCATGTGCAGCAAATTATACCCAGAAGGACGTTGTTTCCACAACGGTCTAGTCTCATGTTGAATGTGGTGTGAATGAAGGATCGCGAGAGCCCTCACGAAACCAATTGCCTCGTCCACCATTTGACTTTGATAAATGGACACTGTTTAGGAAGATTGGTCAAAGAAACACTGCCTAGACTTGCGTTCCGATTGCAAGTGGAGCAAAGGCGTTGATTTTATGAGAATGAGAGCAATCTATTCAAGTTTCCTTAACAATCTTTGACAGAAACTGCTATCGTCTTGCTCACAGCTCTGCAACTTACACTGTCAGTCTTCAGCGGCTACCCCTTGGGACCAAGGAGGAGGGTGATTGACATGGCCCTTCAACCCAAGGAAATCAGATTTGTTTCACTGGTGCATCCATGACTGGAACCAGGACATGTCCCGAGCGTGCAAATAAAAATAGCTGCTACGCTATTCTGACGTCATTCCAGACGTAACTAGACGCCATTATATGCAACTGCGCGCTGTTACATGTATATTTGGACGTTATTACAAACGCCATTGTTTGCTACTGGACGCCATTGCATGTGTCTCTAGACGTCGATACATGCATAACAAGACGTTATTGCAGAGTGTTCCCTTATTAAGACGTCCTTACAGAGACGGCTTTGCATGCCACTAGACGCCATTACAGGTGGAGCTAGACGTCGTTTCATGTATAAAGAGACATTAATACATATGTGACTGAATACAACTGTAAATAGACGTCACGTAGTGAAAAGGTCATTATAATTGTTACTAAAGTAAACTGACTTCCAGCATCACAGGGCAACATCAAGTGCCTTTTTGTAGTTCCTTTGGCATGCTGACCAGTTATTGTCCACCCACCACCTCTCAGTTTTCACGCTGTGGCCACTTGACCAGACAGACGGCCGTATAGTTAGTAGACACGAATGTAATGGTGTAATAATATGTTATGCAGCATTTCCTCATTAAAGGGAACCACAAGTATAACGGGATGTGATGAGCGGTGAAACTGGCAGTGATTACATGTTAAATTGAGGTTATGACTGATGGAAGAAAGAGTTATTCCAGGTGAAACAAGAGGTGATTACACAACATAGAAGTTACATCAGATTACGTACTCGTTATTGAAAGTAACACGAGTATATCAAGAGAAAACAGATAGTATGTATGTTATTTGTAAGAAGGCGTTATTTCTGTTTAAAACAGTTAACGTTTTAAGTGTAAGCTAGAAGTTATTCATATGAAAACTAGAGGGATTTAGGCTTACGAACAGTAAAAATATACATTTGGCGCATTTTGGAAAATTTGTGAGATGTGAAAAGGTATTACTGATGAAAAGGTCATTGCATGTGATACATTCCTTCTGAGATCTTCTATCAGCTGAGGTCGAAAGTAAAAACTAACATTGCAACGGTTACGTTTTAATTGGATAATACGCTCATGGAAAGGAATAAGGGAGCACATGACGGCCCTTTATTTATTTCCAGAATTTCACTCACAGTGCAATACAAAGTTTGTGTAGAACCTTGGAACAGCATAAAGGAACACTTATGCTTTCATGTGTTCCTTTATTCCTTTCCACGAGTATATACAGCTGCTTTTATGAATAGAAGAAATCGCTTGTTTCTATGCATTTTACAACAATTATAACAATTTAAAATATTCAAGTCAATAGAAAACAATTGATTCTATTCATCTTACAAACCACTCACTGCCACCTAGCCTCACCCCATCCACAAAGTTTCCCGACCCCTAGCTTGTCAGATGTAAAGGGTGAAGGCAGTTCAACGGCCATAATATATCACTGATCATTGTTACTTGAAACGTGTTACAGAAGTGCGTGATACTTATTTGGGTTAATTGCGCCCTATTCGGTTTGGCTCCACACGAAGGCATCCTGCTATGGTATTTCGTGACCCAGCGCGTTATATACTGACAGCCCTGTGGTCATTTGAGCGAACGCGTAACGTAATCGGACAGTGGTCAATACACGCGCTTCACAACAGACACATTCACGATACCGTTGTCAGAGCTTATTGTGAGCGATTTCACTTTTCAATCGCGCCACGTGGCTCTTAATAAGCGACGGTGTGAACCTTGGCCGGCTCATCGCATGGCTGGAGACTTTTAGACGTTTGTGTCCAGCTGATGGTGTGCGCATCGTCTAGACGATGATGGTGTTTGTGTTGGTAGATGTTGGCGTGCATGTCAAATAGTAAACACAAGATTGCATTCAAAATGTCAAAACAGTCGATACCATATTATACTACATTCAATACGGTCTGAAGCAGACTTCTGGTATCTCCTGCTGTGATGTAGCTGTAATATTGCGGAGTGCGGAGTAAGACTATACTCACTTACATTCAATACGCCAATTCGGGACTTCATTCAACATTCAACAGTACCGTTATTCCGTCTGTCAGCAGTTGATGCTGCATCCGACACTTCGTTTTAAACCCGTCAAGACTACATGTGATACAAAATTACAACGACCACTGCAGTGAATACTATCACATATACTAGTCAGTACCATAGTCGAAAAGGTAGCCGATAATGCTATACAATCGATATCACATCGATAGCACATCAGTTAACACTACAAGTAACAAAATAGTCAACATCACAGGGACATCACAGGGACACTAACCACATCCATCTGCTCAGTCAACACTACAATCAACACCACATCCAATGCGTTCAACGCCGCAATGAATCAAGTCAATACTACATACAATCATCAGCACAGTCAATACTACAATTAACACCACTGTCAACAAACAGTGAATCAAGTCGACACTACATACAATCAGCAGCCCAGTCAACGTTACAATTAACATCACTGTCAAAAAATAGTGAATCAAGTCAACACTAAAAACAATCGTCAGCTCAGTCAACGCTACAATTAACACCACTGTCAACAAACAGTGAATCAAGTCGACACTACATACATCAGCAGCACAGTCAACGTTACAATTAACATCACTGTCAACGAATAGTGAATCAAGTCAACACTAAAAACAATCGTCAGCTCAGTCAACGCTACAATTAACATCACTGTCAACGGACAGGGAATCAAGTCATCACTACAAACAATCATCAACACGTTCAACACTATAATCAACACCACAGTCAACACCACTGTGATACCAGTCAACACTACAAACAATCATCAGCTAGTGTACGCTGCAATCAGCTCTCTCCACTCGAACACACTCCAATACCGGCTAAACTACTTGTTCCAAAGATACCTGCTTCATATAGCAATCCTGAACTTCTCATCTTACATTCCCTTGCCAGAGGTAGGCTTCGTCGAAAAATACCTTTCCCCACTGGCGAGTGAGTAGAATATTGAAAAAAGTCCTTGAGTCCTTGAAAGAAGTACTAGCGATGACTACACAAGAAAATTGTTTTCTAGACACTGCGCCTTCGGTAATATTGAGCTAATGCATAAAGATAACACGCCTACAAGACGTCATGACATAAGCTGTAACGATTACAGAAACACTTAAAGGTAGTTGGCACGGTTTGTACAAGAAACGCTTTGGTGTTTGACTCGAGTCACAGAGAACTATCTTTCTATGATCAAAGACACATTTCGCATCAAAGCATAAGTTCGTTCATGAAAAAGTAACAAGTGGTGCTTATGTCAAAGTGACCAAGTTTTTAACGTGATTTTCCCTAGTATGTCAGTTATAACACAGAAGTGTTGAGAAGGAAAGCCCGAATTCATGCTGATGTTTACTACTTTGGTGAAATCCATGCGTATAGAGGTGAAATACCGAAATATCTTCCTCTGAAATTCGATCCCAAGCAAAGGGAGCTGGGCTAGTGGTTGTCACAGGGCTCAATTCTCCCCATGGGCTTAATGTATGAAGTCCATTTCTGTACCCCGCCTTAATATTGCTGGAGTATAACTAAACGCGGCGTAAAAAATACTCACTCACCAAAGCTTAATCGACTTACTGGCATTTCTCAGGAACCGCATATCCAATTCCGGTTTCTTTGACGACCGGACCATGCATGATATCAGTTCGACCTTTGCATGACTTCTTATTACACACAAAGTGAAGTCACTCACTCACTTACAAAGTCAAGCGTACTTGTAATCATGCATTATAGCTATAACCAGAGACAGACTGTACTCCCATAGATTGGTGTCTAGTACCGTCATGGGAATCGAACCTGCTTCTTCAGCGGGGCGAACAAACGCTTTTCCCAGCGGTCTGCTTTACTTTACCATCTTTAATTCCTTTACTTGGATAATTAAATCTCCATGGATACAGCGATGCGCATAACGTCAAATCCCTGTCTTCATCCTCACGACTGGGAGTCGCTGCTGCGTTGTTATTCTTGCCCCAAATCCATAAATACCACAACGATCACAATGCAGGTGTCGATACCACTTCGACAATTTTCACACAAATTAGTATTATTGATGTGATCCTTGCCACTGCTGAATACATTCCAATACCTGTTCAAAATTTATCTTCCCCAAATAGAAGACTTCTGTTTACATTATCACCGGACGCTCCTTTTCACCAGAACGCCCGATGCATTGGTTCTGAACAACGCCAAGGCAAAAGGGATGCTATTAGTATCACCAATAACTCCATAGCAAATTCTGAAACTTACTAGAATCAATTAACAAAAAGATTTTAGCTATCAATAGTACGTCAACGTCTCCTGTCGCAGCCATGTAGGTTTTAGGAGCGGGAGAATCTAAAGCACACAGAACGAGACGATCACTTGATACGGGGCCTGGGGGAAGAACTTCCTGAAGCATAGGAAGGGTCGCTTAACGTGTGATGGTATTGTTGGCGGAGGCGCTAAAATTCGTAAGACCCAGTCGATATGAACGTGATGCGGAGCGCAGGTCTTGTAAATCATATTCTTAGTGTGGCGTTGAACAGATTTGCTGCCTGATTTCTCAACGCTGTGGCGTCATCCAGCGTTTCCCTTAAAGTACTACCTACCAAAATAGTTTCAAACAATGTTTTAAATAATCAGGCGATGTTAAAGCTAGAATGAATGTGTATACTGTCCTCAAGTTTCAATTACATCTTCTACGACATGTTAGATCTTTCTTTCACCGCTAAATGTAGTACATGAGGAACCATAGAGAAGGAATTATGCCATTCACTTTGAGACTGAGTTCAATTTTACGCCACCTTTAGCAATATTCTAGCAATATCACGACGGTGGACATCAGAAACGGGCTCCGCAAAGTGAACCCATTTGGAGAATCGAACCCGGTCTTTGGTGTGACGAACAAACGCTTTAAACCCGTTTGATTTTGGAAGCGTTGGAGGATTGTATCCAGGTTTCTAAAGAGGCCCATGTTTCCCCATCAGCGACTGCATTTTGTCAAGGTATATGCACCTGCTGCACACGTTTCGAACACTTGGTGTCCAAAATGGTGAAGTAACTCGCAAGTGTTTTAGTCACAGAACCGATTTATTTATTTTTTGCATCACAACATTCAACGCCACGTCAAACCACGGCCTTGAACTTCCTGTTGTAAATTAGAGTAACGTCCCTTGATAATCGTGGACAGTCGATTGAAATATCGTGTTAATGTCATCGGACGCACTCTCGCATGGTAATTCTGTTGAGCTCAGAAATAGAATAGATAGCTTAAGGATAATTAAAACCTTATTCACATCAGAACAACAATCTACTGAGTCGAATGCAATCACATAGCAAATAGGAACCCAGCCAAGTTGAACCGAGTTTGACACTGGATTTACATGCATATAAATGAACATGATCTGGGTGCTGAGCGGTATACCCTCTTAAAAGGAAGGATTGAATCGACATAGAAGGAATCAGTTAAGGAGATGTGCGAATAGGTGAATACATGATGAATAGAGTATGACAATTATTTGATTTACAAGTTGACAGAGAGGGGTCTCACGCCATTCATGCAGGAAGAATAGTCAAAAATGGCTTCAGTTAAGCAGATGCGAGAATGAGTGAATACAATAGGTGTTTAACGGACTGGCTATCAACGTCGTCAGGTTTTGATAGTATACATAGAGTTCATTTCAGTATCAAATATGTTCTCGTCACGACATGGCCGTAATACTGTCGATTTGACGTTAAATATTAAACCCCTCAATCACTCACTCTGGTTATCAATATACCACATATATGGCGGTGACCTTAAAATGATCGAATCTGGACCAGTCAAACCAAGGCAAACATTTTCATAGGACAGGGTTTCATCTTGCCAGGGTTTACTGTGTTATATATGAAACTTACACCAATCATGGAACATTTCGTTTTTATCTAGCAGGACTTAATACTCGTTCTCGCAAATACAAACGATTCGCAACGTACACTCCATTCCAGTACCTATCGAAGAGAAGGAAAGAGTGCAACCTGAATTGTTAGTAATCAACCAAAGTCTGTACTTATGCATTCCAAAACTTGGTCCACATCAAGAGATGGTTCTATGGTGTGTGGACATAATCTTTCCCGAAACCATATTCGTCAAAAAAAAGGAATATTTCTCATTATTCCAAAACTAGTAATGAAAATCATAAAGAATTCTTTAGGTGTTAAAAACTCGTCCTATTTACTGCCCAGACAATTGATTTGAGAGAATGCTGCCAGCAGGGTCTTTCTTCTTTGCGGATAAGGCAGGAAATGAACGCGGCAATGTGGCCAAGAGATGGTCATTACAGCAAGACACGGCGTTGGAAATCATTGCGCGGGGCCTACTTGTAAGAACTGCAAATGTTGGGGCATATTCACAATCAATTATCATCCGAAGATTGAACTATTATGCAACTCCAATATTATTTACGGTGGCTTGCTGTGAATTGGACCCTCATGTTATTTCGCGTATGGCTTTGAGATAGGGGATTAGACGTGAGTTGTTGAAGAAATTACCCAATTAGATCCTAGGTATTACTGTTTTTTTCTTTGCAGGTGCATGTCTGTATTGGACCATTGTCGTATTTCACTTGCGAATATCTCATTGATTGTTTTCAATCTGAGATTAAAATCACATAGAGTTCCATGTGTTATCTTCAAAGATGTTACACAATTCTGTTTGAATTACGTTAGGTCAGAACTTAGGATGACTGCGGTCTTCTCTGGGTTGCCTGTATTCGAGAAGAGGCATTCAATTAATGAATGGAAAATATAATTAAACCCCCTTTGTTGTAATAATTCACAACATTCCATCTCTGCACGACCAAATCGCTCGAAATAATGTGATAAGGAATACATTTCTCGACAGTAATTATACTTACTGCATCAAAGCACATGCATTCCAATACATATCACATATATCATACCCAATAATAGAAAATCAGGTGGCTGAAACATCAAATTGATGTAGTGACCTCTAATCATCAAGAAAAGTGACATTACCACTTATCAAATTCACGCTCACCACCCAGCATTAATCCGGTGCCCGAAATGTGAGACTTTGATAAATAGGTTTTTCCACAAATCATCAAAATTATTAGTCACACTCACCACCAAATAAAAATATGAGTCTGAATTATAATTAGAAAGACTCTGATAAATATTATGTTCTACCAATAGTTAACAGAAGTATCTATGACACTTATTAAAGTAGCATTTGCAAATAAATAATAGATGAGTGAATGTATCTTTACGCCGCAGTCATCAATATTCCAACTGCACGGCGCTGCAAATAACTGGTAAGAAAAATATCTAGTGTCTCAATTATTAGTATTTCCCACCAATCATCAACAGAATTAACAGTAATTTCTGTAAAGGTCCTACTGTGTGGGAGTGATGCTTGCAGCTCGATCAACACCCATAAACGCTCTTTTTGTATCAATGTCATTAAGAATTAGTGTCGATGTTAAAATTACCTTGATACACTGCACTCATCAAAAGGTACCCAGCGACTAAGTGAAATGTCGATGTTGAACAGGTGCAATAAACGTCGTCGTTGACTCGGAGGTCCAGTTCTGGTCAAGTTTCCAACTGATTATACATTTCTCACGACGAGGACGTTCCTCTAGCAGTGGGAGTCTTGACGTGAGTTTAGGTTTAACCTAACTAAGTGAAAGCATCAACGCACACTGCGTTGGTCATCAGTGTCGCCAGTCGACAAGCTGCAGTAGATTTACTTTTCCTGGCTCATGTATTGTTAAGGGACATTGATCCTATGTTAGAGCTCGAGGGCCCGCCGACCAAGGCGATATTGCATTTGCTGTGCATTTCTTGTTATTAACACCAGCGTGACCCTTCTAGGTTAACTATATTATCAGTGAAGAATAAATGTTTCCATTATTGTACGTGATCTCATTTGGAACATGGACGAATATGTTCATTATTTATTAGCGAGGTCAGTTGAATTATGCAATGTGTTTTCTGTTGAATGGTTGATGATTCACGTCAGTAAAGTTCATAATGACGTTGGTTTACGACGTTACGTTGAACGTTGATAATCAACATAAAGTCCCCAAAACATATGTCTATCTTCAGATGCGATTATTGCATCATCTTATCCATGTTTTAGCATGTTACACCCTGAATCTCGCGAAATCTTCTAAACGGAAATCCGACCTGTGATAGAAGAAAAGAACATGACCTTCACCCACTCAAGCATTGTATTCGACGGTGATGTCTAAACGTCCTCAGGAAATGAACATTAGTGTCAGTTATTTTAATGCCACTACACCATGCTATAAAATATTATCATATGTAACTTGAATAATTTTCCGAAGGCTGTCATAACTTCGATCCAAATATGTCATGTTTACAAGGTATGCAAACATGGTTGATATGATTTTTTTTATCTACATGGTAAAGGCTTGACAATGAATGGTCATATACCATTAACAATGACAGCATCATAATCATCATCGTCATCAACAACAACATCAAGATATTCACCACAATCATCATCATCATCATCATCATCGTTGCTGTGACAGGAGCATCTGTAATATTGTTCATCGCTGACTATACAGATTTAATGCGTTATTGACGCGCTGTATTGAACGGAAACTGCTAACAACTCGACTACAGCCTGTCAATATTCAGTGATCAATACCCAACCTTCCTACCATCCAGGTTTTACTTCACATAAAGAAAACACATTAGATTTTCTAATCTACATTCCCGTTAAATTTTCCTAGTAGTTTTACAGCATTTTGTCAGCAAATATTTGTCCCTAATGATTACAGCCAAGATGCAGAACAAAACGTGCCTCTATCCTTAAATACAAAGATGTCTATTGATTGCTGTCGAAGGGTGAATATGTTTTATCATGAGGAGCAAGAAAAAAACATTGAAAGAAATTGATATACGTGCTAGGATCCCCCGGCTCATTATGTAAAACGTAAATAGGTTTCACAAGGTTATCTAAACATCGTTAAAGTTTGTAAGAGCGGGCTTCGTGATTAAAACCACCATTTCCTGACCGGAATCCATTGCACTGGGTGTTGCTTCTTCATAATATTTTTTCACCTCCCGAGTCCCTATTTTACAAATCAAATATTGATACGTATGACGTCTTTGAATTCCCTTAAGCTTTTTAGAATTGGCTGCTGGAAAGATTTAAGAGTTAAAATAACGGGATGAGTTAGAGTAGAACTGGCATAAATTCTTCCTGAGGATGTGTGTTATTACTGGTATGGCAAATTGAAATCTGAGGTCGGATGAGGTTGAGTGAACCACGGCACTGATAGCAGGAAGGAATATTCTGCTCTGACGGCTTTCGATGACTTGTTTACGATATACCTGTTCACTTGAAATCTGGTTCAGGACCATCCCTTATCTGTTTGCCTTTACCGGAAACGGTATATTTTTGGCAATAACCATGAATGAAACTGACAGTAATCTGCGGAATGGACAAAATGCATTCATGGTGTACGAATATAGGTGAGAAGTCATTTTCTGTAGTAATCTTGTCATCACATTGGTCTTTTATAGCTAAAGGGTTAAGTGGGGTAGCCTAGTGGTTAAAGCATTCGCTTGTCACGTCGAGGGTCCGGGTTCGATTCCCCACATGGGTACAATGTGTGACGTGCATTTCTGGTTTACCTGCCATGATGATGCTGCGAGAAGATCCGCATGTCTTTGCCATGTTATGCTCATAATAATAATATCGAGCTGACTCATGGCTCTTTTTAACAGCATCCGGTATCATCACTCCATGCCAATACGTTTCACAGCCAATTTAACTTCCAATAGCATCTCTATCGAATACTAATCGAACCTGTTTAATCACTGGTATTGACATTATTTATGAATAAAAACACAAATTCTATTGCTACAATATTAACCTTTTAAATATGTTCATGTGTGTTACATACAAAATGAAATTCCAATCAAAATGCTGTTTCTATGCTAAATATTATGTCTTAAAAACTCACTAACCAAATACCTCAACATCTTATAAAAATATATGTTTTATAGAAGATCAGGCAAGTGCACTAACTCTTTTTCTCGTGTTTCACAAAGTGTTTTCTTTTTACTTAACCTAAATCTTGCTTAACCTGTTACGCTAATAACATGGAACATTTGTCGCTTTTAGATACTACTCGCCCTGGACTTGATTGGAATTGGACACCAGACTGTGGAAGATGGTCATACGTTCAGAATGACCTGTCCATGTACATTCTTACCAACTGGAAATTACCCTGTAAGTGCCTTGGAGCTGTCCCAGAGCATTTGACTAACGTTCGCCCTTAACACATTCCTCCAGACAAAGGGTTGTACGTCATTTCGCGGCCATGTCCACGCCGTCAAAGAACGTAAAACGATAGACGCTCATGTGCCGCTTTGTTCCACAGTCAACAGTTCCTCACCAAGCGAGTCGCCGTGATCGTACAGAGCCTTTAGTATATAACATGACAAGCTTGGTCGTACAGTCCAGTCAATAAAGCCATGGTTATCGTCCTGGGTTATGGCGTTGCGATACATACATCAATAAGTACACCATTAATGGGTAATTTGTTGACATTACTTCTCTCGTACAAGCCAGCTTACCTAAACCTCACCATGCCTGAAGTAAAGAAAATAGCCGTTATCTTTGGAACCGCAACTTCGCACGTATATGGGCCGAATTAATGTCTTAATGATCTGCACTAAAAAATAGCTTCATAGCTTTAGGCGACATGAACAGATCAATACATTTAAGTGGGAATGAATTGCACATGGTAGAAGCGGCATATTGAGCGGATAATGGGCGAGGAGTAAAGTTTGTTTTACATCTGCTGAAGTTATTGATTGAAGGAATTCACCAAGAGTATAAAACGATTAACAAATAATTCATCACGAACGCTGGGTAGAAGAGCATGTCGTTTAAAACCCTGTTTTTTGGAGATTAATAACCATCGGTTGATGTTTCACTATTCCAGGAACAGTATTTACTGTAGGTAAGGTTGAATTTTTAAAATGCACAAACGAATGTTTGTTAAACAAATACAATGACGATAGAAATGTTCGCCGAGAAACAAACGTGGCGTTGATGGTAAAAAGATTGATTACTTTGAATACATTCAAATGATGAAATGTCACGTTTCAAGTGTTTTATCACAAAATGTGATTATTTACTGTTCAACGCTTCATATACTCAAGACATTTTAAAAAGCGACATAAACAAATCGTCTTGTGACTTCTGTGAAAGGCGTCAGTCAACTTGTTGATAACTGCTTGAATGTCAAGGAAGGAAGGAAGGAGTGTTCCGTGATCATGAAAGTTCTTTTCATATTACGAACAATACAAGTCTTTAACGCACTATGTCTATGCGTCATGAAACAAATTTTAGGTTGCGTCAAGATTAATTAATTCAAAGTAATATGTATCTCTACGCATTGTAATTCCATGTCAGATGTTACACGGAAATGTTGAACAATGTGAATGCGAGGTGAAAAGTAGAAAGTGGACTTCATGGTAGAGCTGCAGCAAAACCTTCAAAAGTTTGTTTTTTATCACGAACAACCCACACGTTGACCATTTTGTGAGCATGACGTTGACCTTCTGTGACGTTAATTCCCCTCAAGCGATCACCGATCAAGCAACCGTATAAAAAGTGGTGCTGAATAGAATATATCGACTGAGCATTGAAAGGTTCCTTGATCACTCTTTACCATTGCAATGCTTACAGATCAGTCTAGCCATTCACTGTTGACAAAATAGCAGTCACGCCGCACATGGCGAGGTTAATCTAAAAACCAACAAAATTACTTTAAATTCAAGGAAATAGATGCACTACTTAAATTTTATTTATTCATTTATGTTTGTCAAGTGGTTGATTTCGAACTCCAGACACGGCCGTCTATTTCAATAAGAAACAATCTCATACATAGTGATTTAACACTCAGTGGGCTTGGAGCCATCTCGCTCCAATCATCAGATTATAGATAAAAACGTAATGGACATTGAGGCAATAGTGATTCATTGCTGATATAACCAGATCGCAAGAAGAAATATAACCGAAGGCACAAAAGCACTGTACATCTCTTTAATATGGTCTTCTCCGTCGTTTAGTAATTCAAGCCGTAATTTGTGTATTTCCTAGTCTTAAATTGTCCACAAATCGAAACTCCACAGCAGGCCTAAGGCCTGTTCAAGTGTTTCTTGCTCTTTTTAACAATAAATTCCAGAATCCCAACCCGTTGGGAGCTCAGAGCGAGCCGGATATGGTGTTATCACTCTTACAACTTACCTAAAGAAGTCTCCATTTCAAAGCGTGATATATCACCCAACGTTCAACAGATTGGTCCGTTTGCAGACATTTGTGAATTGGTGCAAATTGTTACTGTTTATTTCCAAAAGACGAAAAATTGACTTTGCATCGTTGTAATAAAAGCAGGAGTGATGAACGCCAACCCTGACCCCAAATGCACAAGCAGAGCGATGAATTAATACTGCTTATTGCTTTGCTCATAAGTCATGTGTGAAATTGCTTACCTAAGCGGACATTGAGGATGTGAAAGCATTATCCGAACTTAAAGCTGAGCGCACCAGTTAAAATTCAGCTTGTGATTTTACCGGGCAGAAACCGATTGGAGGTTATCAAACCTGGCTTTCGGACGATGACTCCCAACGAAGATGTGCATAGTTCTGCATGTCTTATAATTAAAGTGTTTTATGCTGTGTCCTTTAATCAAATTCCCATCAAGTCATATTCAAGAAACAGGTTTTTAGCTACCATATGCTGTACTTTACGAATCGAAAGATACAAAAACTTCTCTCGTTGAATCAAAAGACAGATTTTATTGCACGGTCTTAATCGCAAGTGTGAAATCAGAGGCCCTGCGCGTCGATGCCTATGCTTAGATTGTCTTATAATCAAACGTATTTGGCAAGCTTGTATAAATCATTGCATACTTGCTTAGGCAGAGGCTCTCCCTGCCAATAATCTAAGATCGAGGCAGAAATATTCCTGCAGCCGTAAAGCGTCACTAAGCCTGTGGCTTTGATGTAACGTATAAATCATGAAACGGACACTTCTTTCGCGAGTCACTTTTTACGCAACTGTTTTTTTTACGCATTGCATCTGTGATGCCATTACGGAGATAATTATCAAGGGAATTCTTGGTATGTTAGAGATAATTAACGGTAAACAGTAAAATGTATTAGATAGATGATATTCCATGCGAGCTTTTGCGGATTATGATGGATGCTGGTGGGAGGAATGTGTAAGGATGCTGACACAATGGGATACGCATCCACTGGTGATAATTACGCAAGTCTCCTGACACGGGTTTCAAGTCATGGGCAAAGCTTCAGTTTATGTCATGTTGCATTGATGTAATGCATGATGCTGTAGAAATGATGGGCACCAATTTTAAGATTTCATACGTCGTTTGAAAATCCTCGACGAGTTTGGTTAACGTGAGCCGATCGATATGAACGAGTGAGTGAATGATTGTATGAGTGACTAATCACGATACAGGCCAATACAGACGCACTTGGAATACAGGTGACTGACAATCTTGCAAAGTCACGAAATCTGATCACCGTTTCTAATGTGCTCCATTGCCTTGAGTCACCAATATCACGACCCAGTTTCGTTGGAGTCGCCATTGTAATTATGGGTCTCAAAATGGCATCAACACATTGTTTCAAAACATGAATACAGACATGTCTTAGGAGTTCGCTTCATGCGTGTATTTATTTCCTCCATCTGTAGAAGGATGGCGAGGTTTTCAGATTAACGTGATCCGGACATCTCTGTCATCATCATCATCATCATCATCATCATCATCATCATCACCACAACCACCACCACCATCATCATCATCATCACCACCACCACCATCATCATCATCATCATCATCATCACCACAACCACCACCACCATCATCACCACCACCACCACCATCATCATCATCATCATCATCATCATCATCATCATCATCATCATCATCGTCATCGTCATCGTCATCGATCTTCGCTTTTGGGATACGATAACATGCTCCTACTAAGTCAGAAATATAATTTCCGAGCCAATTTTGTATACACCACCACCACCACCATCATCATCATCACCACCACCACCACCATCATCATCATCATGATCACCACCACCATCATCACCACCACCACCACCACCACCATCATCATCATCATCATCATCATCATCATCATCATCACCACCACCACCACCACCACCACCACCATCATCATCATGATCACCACCACCATCACCACCACCACCACCACCATCATCATCATCATCATCATCATCACCACCACCACCACCACCATCATCATCATGATCACCACCACCATCATCACCACCACCACCACCATCATCATCATCATCATCATCATCATCATCATCATCATCATCATCATCATCACCACAACCACCACCACCATCATCATCATCATCACCACCACCATCATCACCACCACCACCACCACCATCATCATCATCATCATCATCATCATCATCATCGTCATCGATCTTCGCTTTTGGGATACGATAACATGCTTCTACTAAGTCAGAAATATAATTTCCGAGCCAATTTTGTATACAACAATAAAAAAGGTATTCGTTTCCATGTAGAGCTATGTTTACATATCCAATGAGGAAGATGTATATTTGATTGGATGTTATTGGACTAAATATCCAGGACCGAACCATTCCACAATCATTTTACAGTTCAATGCCGGATTCAATACATGTGTCACCATCATGAATCAAATGGTGACTTTGCCGTGTGTTCGCGAACACTGCCAGAGATACTACCACAGACACTGATATCAAGTATGACCTCATCACACCAGTCGATAATAATATAAATCAATAAATCCCTGTGTCATGACGAGGAAGAAAAAACTCAACTATGAAACCACGAAAAAGACGAATGCGGATTTGGAAGCAAATATGCTATACATTCTTACGCGGTTAAAAGAACCATGTCGTGATAGCAAATGCTGAAAATAACAAAATCATTTGATGGAATCCGAATCGTGTCATGCCATTTGGATTTACGTAAATGTGAGAGCTAACATCCCTTTTCACAGTAATCCCTATCTTAGCCAGTGGGCGCTTATCATTTGGCCGCCATTGAAATAATACTTAATTGTTGATAATAGAGTGGGATCGCCTACATCAAAGAAGGGCTTATCATTAAGGTGTTGTCTCCTTCTTGGTAGTTAATTGTACTTTAGAAATGCCGAGTCTAGACTCCCTGCCTCACAAGGTTTTATGAAGCCACCGAAAGACACGTTTCACCGCCTGTGGGAATTAAACACCAAAATCGAAGCGTCCTAAGTAAGTGCTGACCTTTCTGGGGTAGGGTCCAGTGCACGGACACTATACCAGGAATAATGGCGACTACCAAAATCATTGTGCGAGTAATGGTGAAATGAAAGAAGCCGTAGCATGTATCAATACCGCTTAAATGGGAAGGCGCAAGAGCCGTGCAGTGATGGTCAAGGAGAGGGACACTGTCCAGACGCCTGGGGCCATTAGTGACCGGAATGAAAGGGGATATGAATTGAGGCAGTTTTAGGGAGGTGGGTCAATATTGAACAGATCATGGCCGGATTATTGCGAGTAGCTCTATTTTGGAGATGGATGAGGTAGGTTCTGTAGCGGATTCCGGCAGAGAGGATGTGGGTTATGTGGTCAAGACAGGGTGGACAAGGGGTTGCAGAAGGAGCGGAATGTCATGGATGGGTTAGAATGACAAAGGTTGTTTTGGGTAACAGGTTAATGTGAAACAAGTGGTCAGCTTGGGGAGAAAACGACCGAGGGCTGTTTTGTCGGCACATAGTGAGTGTAATGTTTACTCCGCTCTTAGCAATATTCCAGCAATATTACCACGAGGGACAGTAGAAATTGGCTTCATGTACTGTACCTAAGTGGAGAATCGAACCCAGTTCTTCAGCGTGACGAGCGAACGTTTTAACCACTATTCTACCCACACGCCCGGTATGTATATACATACTAACTGTAGAACACGGTATTAACATGTTTTACCCACGTGGGAATCAAACGAGGTTTTCTCGGTGATGAGCGGACGCTACAACCACCAGGCCACTCATCCGCCCTGGGAGGAAATCATCCCAAATTGTCATCCGTATCAAGATTGCCACTTGAACCTAAACCACTTCAGGGTCGCTTGTATGACAAAGAGTCATATTCGGGGAGAATCAGGGATTCGGATCTCCAACCCAATCGAATGGATCCACGCAAAGCGAAGAGACAACTCTTGGCGAGACCACTCGAGCGCTCTTGGTTAGAAATGATAGAAATGGTATGTGATAGATGAATCGAGAGATAGCTAAGATTGTACCACTTATCTGGACATCAGGAGTTGGAAATGTTCAAAGGATGGGTCATTATAATCAACAGACTCAGCGGAACGTGTCTACGGACGACTAAAGAACTAGTTTTTCTTGTGATATTTAACGAGTGTAGAAGGGCACACAAACGTCTTCCACGGACGAATCGAACTCTCTGTGTGGGCTATTGACCGATTTCATTCAGAAACTATATCTACAATCTGATCTTTTGTGTTCAGATCTTTTCTTCTTCACTTAACCTACTTCCTCATCGACCAGTAAGGTGATGCTTTTACCCTCTCTGAGAAATTCCCCAGACCGTTCTCAGACTGTCCCGGGTTCGGTTTGATATTGTCTGGTCTATCTGATATTGCACATAGTTCGCTTTGACTCTTCCAAATTAGAGATTATTTACAGTTCGCTCACTGTTTCCTGTAGCCCCCGAGGTTGTTGAGACTGCCAAATAAATCGTATGAACTTGCCCAGTGTACTCCCTACCTGTACCCTCTGATGTTGTCAGCTGTACCCTCTCAGGTTGTGCACTTCACCCTCTGAGATTGCCAAGATTACCGTTTGAGCTTGCTAAGTTTATCTTCTGAAATTGTCCA
Organism: Haliotis asinina; assembly: GCF_037392515.1. NCBI lineage: Eukaryota > Metazoa > Mollusca > Gastropoda > Lepetellida > Haliotidae > Haliotis > Haliotis asinina. The sequence continues at coordinate 32,166,872 of NC_090291.1, forward strand.
CTGCAGCCTCTGCGTGAGTGAACTGTACCACCTCATATTGCCCAGTGCAGCCTTTTGAGACTGTAGCTGTAGCTTCTGGGACTGCCAGGTGTACTCCCTGATAGTGTCCAGTGTACCCTTTTAGATTGCCAAGCGTATCAGAATGTCCACTGTCCACATTGCAATTTTCCCATGTACCATCTGACTTTGTCCACTGTACCATTGCCTTGCTGGAGACATCATCATTTCCAACGATAAAGAGTGTGGGGTTTTCATACGGACGACAAGGCTGTATACGTGGTTCGAGATTACAAAAGATCAACACCAATCATGATTAATAATTTATTTTTCACGAACAATTGATAAAGATGAATCAATGTTGTGCTGATCTGATGGAGTCTTGGCGATCTGTTGTTGGTTATGAGAAATACAACGAAAAGCTGTGTCTGATTTCGATAATACATTGGCGCCACGTTTGTCTGGTTTAACATCTTTGTTGACATTTAACCAACTGAATAAGTCAATTCTACGGTCGGTGAAAGTGAAGGTTTCTCAGCAGATGACTGGGGCAAATTGATACACAAAACAGACTGTTTAATAGTTTATAAGACTAGTATAAAACTGTTTAAGTTAGTACGCCTCATACCATAATTTCCTAGCTGTCATTGAAAACTGTAAATACTCCTGACTTGAATGACATATCCCATCGTGTCCCAATTACATAAATCGATGCTCAAGCTGTTGATCACTGGATTGTCTGGTCTTCCCTCGAGTATTTACAGAGCTATATAGCAATGTTAATTGCTGAGTTCGCGAGAACCGTCGGACACCATTGCAGTAATGATATTTATTTCTGATATATGTGTACACAGGTCAACTTTGAGAAAGAGGACGTAAACCGTTATTGGAATGAAACTCAACAATATTCGCATATGCCGCTTAACTACAGTTGATAATGTTTGTTCGTGAGGACCGATGGCACCCATTATAGATGATGCCACTCAGCATGTATATTTACATCTATGTTTAAATTCCGTCCGTCATGTTTCTTTGCGAGAACCGACGACAACCACCACTGTTGACATCATTGTGCAATCTACCAGCTTTCATCCATATTTTGGTTGGTGAATCAAACTGATGCAAATAACAAACTGTTTAATAGTTTGTAAATTTGAAACTGTTCACGTTAGTACGACTCGCGCCATAATTTCCTACCTGTAACTGAAAACAGTAAACACTCCTGTCAGCAAAATGTCATCAGGTGTTCAGCTTGTGTAGGGTTTGTCCCAAAGGCAAATGTTAGGCGATGATCATCACCTTCCATATATATCTGCCTTCATGAGAACCAACATAGAGGTTGTGGATAAAGGTACCACTGCCATAAATCCACCTGTGCTGCCACCTAACGTATTATTCTTACTTAGAGACCAATGGCGATCGACGTTTTTCACAACAAAATTGATATTTAGACAAACATATTTATAGTATGTAGTGTTTGTTCATCTGAGGCACTGTTTACGCTCATTTGACTGACCTCCACCCAGATATTGATGACTGACAAATGATCACCAAACACTGCAATTCTTTGAGCAAACAACCACAACTTGGTTCGCACTGAACAACGATGGTTTTTCAACGCGAGAAGGCAAACAGGTGGAAAATACAAACAGAGCTAATGGTATCTATCTGGTGTAGCGAGAGCCAGGATTCCCTAGAGACTATCTGGCTGGACTTACGTGGCGCGTGCACGGCCATATTGATACGTCCTCTTTCCCATCAATCATTGAAGAACGCATGGGGGTGAAGCGCATCTACTTACTATCCCATTTAAGGATCTTAGAATGGTGTACTTGCGGATTCCTGTAGGTTAAAAGGACGATAATGTGGAGTATAATGTCGTATACGTCACCTAGGAAATGCCAGGTATATTTAAGAGGTATTTTGCTTTGAGATTTGTGTGCTCATCGAAATGTAAGCTCTCGATAAATGGCTTGTCTGTCTGGATATCAGATATGTAATCCCGTCAGCTATTTCACCACGCATAAAGTTAATATCTTATGACCAATGAAGACCAAGGGCAATTTAATCTTGATTTTAGTTGAAGTTATGCGCATCTGTACATCGAGATTTCGTAATGTGAGGAATCATTTGAAGAATCAGGTAAATACCAACAGATCAACGACAGTTTATGGAAGCTTATGAAATGCTAGTATATGCAATGGTACTGACATGTGATTCAGTTCCCAGTCCTGCAAAGGTCATGTGGATTTTTGTCAGATCTTTGGAAGTTTTTGTTTTGTTTGTTAGTTGTCTTTTTTGTGTTTAACCCTGTGCTCGGCAATATTCCAATCCAATCTCTATGGGAGCAGTGATCTGAAAATTATCGAGACTGGACCAGACAAAATTCAGTGAATGATAGCATGAACATTGATCTCCACAATCAGGATACGACATGTAAAACCAAGTCAGCAAGTCTTACCATCTGGTACCTTTAAGTCGCCTCCTACGACAAGCACGGATTGAAGTTCTCTGAAAGCGATCTGTAGCATGTTCACCTTCCAGTTACTCACACCGCGTCTCTCTGTGTGGTAGCGTCTTGTCTGTCTTCCTGATTTGTAACCTGGAGTGGGGCTGACAGTCCGTGATGATCCGAGGCAAACTTCATCATCAGCAACCACTGCTTGTCATGAGAGGAGACTAACGTGATCAGGCGGTCCGGCTCGCTGACTTGACCGATGCATGATGCATATCGCAGATGCATAGATAGTTGCCTATGATGTCCGTCACTAGTTTGTATGGTCCTGACCCGATTACTTAAAGACTGCGGAACAGTGGGGTAGCCTAGTGGTTAAAGAGTTCCTCCGTCACTAATTTCTGGAGGTTACGAAGAAGACGGTATGTTTCTGTATCATGGATATCTTAATGAAATTTTCCTGAAGTCTTCCAGATTCTGCACCCATCATACCATGAAGAACAGGTATGTCCCATCCAATAGTAATATATACCCTGTTTCTCAGTCATTCAATCAAAATTCACTTATGAAATTTTGTGGGAACACCCATCTACAGATGCAATTTTAAGGAATGATGTAACATAATTTAATAAAAACTAACTTGAGCTTTTTGAAAAACGTTAAGCCAAATAGACGATGTCTGTGTATCTGGCTGTGAAGACCCTGTTTAGAATTGGTCGTGAGAAACCCAGGCTTGGCGAAAGAGGCGCCTAACCTGATCAGGAGGTCAGACTCGCTGACTTCGTTGACACGTCATCGTATCCCAGCGATCCATACTCGTGATTATATTCGCTGGACTGACTGGTCTAGACGCATTCATTTACACACCGAGGTAATGTAGCTTAAATAATGCTGAGTGTGGAGGTAAACAACAAACAAACAAATAAACAATACAGTACTTGGTAATACTTGTGTTTAGTAAGAATAGTACCCTAGGGTTTTTTGTGAGAATTTCCAATCAAGTTTCAATTTCCTGTTTCCAAGTTTAACAGATCCCATTTTGCCCTTGGCGATATTGAAAACCATTTCACATTGGTTGACGTTTTCGTCTAAATTCATTCTTGACTTAGTCTTCTTTAGTTATATACTAATGCACAGACATCATAATTATATGACATTTTAGTCTTTAATTATAAGAGACTTTTTGGTCATCGATGGCATGATTCTTTGGATGGATAATAAATAGGTGATAAAGAAAGTGATTAAATAAAAATAAGTGATTAAAGAAAGATTTAAGATAACAATCACATTGCTGTGGGTGTAAAAGAGCATAGATTTAGGCTGCTTTAGAACGTTGTGCACCAGGGCAAAGGTTGGAAGAGGGTGATGAAAGTAACGAAACTCTAAGGGTTTCCAGTTTTCAATACCACACATACATGTTTGTGGGGTTGACAACACTAAACATAATCAGGGAAACATTTACCTCCATTATTCAGCAGCTATTCGCCAGCACACAAAGTCAAAAACGTAGCCCACTCAGCCACCGCGGCTCAATACAAACTCCCATTCAATGATCTCAAATATTAAACCTGAATTACCTTCTGTGTTCCTTACCCAAACTCCCAAAATTATTACAAAAATACAGCAACGCCAACAACCCCCTCTCCCCCCTCCCACACCCCCCCCCCCCCGCACACACACATTCCCTCTCCTCCCTCTCCCCTTCCCACCCCTCCCCCATCTTCTCCCTCCCCCCCCCCTTCCCCGGATGATTGAGTGAAGGAAGGAAGCAAGGTGTTAGGTTGGATAAATGAATGGTGGAAACAGGTGGAAAGTTAGTGGGATGGATGTATGGATGTATGGATTCATGTACGGATGGATGAATGGATGAACACAAGTTTGAAAAATAAGATACCGATCATCGGGGTCCTCGGAGCTTTTTACATCCAAGTACATGTTGAATAGACTACAATCTGAACACCACATACCATCCGCTTCAGAACACTTAACTAACGGCACATCAATACGACCACAGACTTCATCACCTCCACAAGTATTTACCGGAATATTTACCTAGATACTATCCTTCCTTTTGATTCCCGGGACAAACGAACTGTCATGTATTCTCATCAACGAATATAGATTTTACGTGGCTTGGAATCAGAACATTTCATTCTCAACGATCGGGAGTAGGTCAAACCGAACAACGCAGAACGTTAGGATACAATCAGCTTATAGGCTGATCAATGGTAGTGTAATTAAGTCGCATTGTTGTCAGTGCTAAGATCACGGGGCAGACCTTACATTATTCGATTTCATTAGCATTGTTTACGGATGAAAAGGAAGTCCATTTAAGCTAGTGTAACTGAGAAAGTAACAATACATGACACGGTGCAATGCTTTGTTCGGAGCATCTTTTCCTCACTGTCAACATCCTTTGATGAGCGACTGAACACAACCAGAAAATACCAATCTGTCTGACTGTGAATGTGGGACTACCATTACAGAGACTTGTTTGATATTTGTGGTAGCTAAAACAAGAGATTGGTAGAGATTGGCGAAACTGATTCCGTCTAAAGGTTTTATTAACACTGTCAATACCTTTAAAGGACACGGTGAGGAACAATGATTCCAGGAACACTATGCTGTCCTTAGATTTGAATTACACGTTGTACATCTTGGATTGTTGGATCAACAGTGGTATAGGAGGAACCACAAAAAGGTAGTTACACTATTCATTTTGTGAGTGAGTGACCTTAGCCGTACGCCACCTTTAGCAATGTTCCAGCAACACCAAGGCAGGGAACATCACAAAGGGATTCTGACATTGAACCCATATGCGGAATCGAACCCGAGTCTTGATATTGCTGGATAATTGATAAATACGACGTAAAATCTAATCCAATCACGTAGAAATTAACTTCCACACCACCACCATAAGCATTTTGCCCAGAGGTGTGATGAACCGCTGCCAAAGAAAATGCAAGTGTACACCTTAGGAAAAGCCAAGCACTGGCCTTCTTGATAGCCATATTTTCGGAACCTATGCAACATTCGGAAGCATTTAGAGATGATGAGATATATCTAAGCTCAAGGATGTCAAAGAAACCACAGACATCTGCGGTAAAGTTGATAAACGACTGCTGTTAGTAATTCTGAAAGGACGCAAGTATTGTTTCGCGTCTAAAAACGTGAAATAATCGTATGGACACTTAAAAAGTGATTTGACGAAAGGTTCTAACAAGTCGTTACCAAGATGGGAACAGTCGAAACTATACAAATGCTAAACATCAGTATCAACTGTTTCATCATACAAGAAATAGTTTCACTTCACATTAGCTCCCTTCGAACATGTTACTATGCTTTGTTCCGCCCGTATGTTCATAACACGCAGAAAATTGAAACGACACTCAAGTATTTGGAGTGATGAAGCATGGTATTGGGTAATTGATTTCAGTGTTTCAAAACGTGTATAATGCATTGAGAAAAACAAACGGTAATCTATTTTGCAGTACTGCAGCACAACCAATTTTTTAGCAATTACATTTATTAGATAAGCGTGCATCATAGTGTCAGACCCGTGAAGATCCGGGCTAGAATTGGTCTTCAGTGAACTCATTTTTTCGTAAGAGGCGACTAACGGGATCGGGAGATCAGGCTCGCTGACTTGGTTGACTCATGTCATCGTATCCCAATTGTGCTCATGCTATTGATCCCTAGATAGTCTGTTCCAGACTCGATTCTTTACAGGCAACCATGATATAGTTGGAATATTGCTACGGAGGGCGGAAAATTGAACCACTCACTCACACGTTGCGTATATGTTTATCCAAGTATAAAAAGCAAGTGAGTAGGTGTCTTGGCTTCAGAAATAAGTATCTCTGTACACTTCATATTGATATGAAAGGAAATCCAAAGCGGGTCAATAACCGTTTTAGTGTAGCTGTCAAAGGGGTAATATCGGAGTCAATCTGGTGCTGAGAACTATAACTGAGAACTATACCTGAGAACAATAACTGAGAACTATAACAGAGAACTATAACTGAGAACTATAACTGAGAACTATAACTGAGAATTATAACTGAGAACTATAACTGAGAACTATAACTGAGAACTATAACTAAATAAGGAGCACATATGACATCCATGGCTCAATATGCACACTTTCATCACATTTAATTACGGTATCAAATTCAAACATAACATCCTATTTTGCATTTAAAATAGCCTCCATTTTAGGTACTTTAATTTAGCTCCAAGAAAACAAAACCCGACTTGTGCCAGACACATTAACCTTTTCTTCGAGGCAAATGTAAATTGTCACCGCATTTGAGAACCTCCAACCATGTGATAGAAGTAGAGACCACATTGACAGTTCCTCTCTTCTTTATCTGATATATAATCAAGAACACAGGCTGGGGATATATATATGCCTGACTGGGTGTGTCTATAGACAGATACTAAGGGTGTCAGTATAAAGGCATTTAATTTATAATATCATACAGTGAGTTGATTCTGATGTTTTGAACAGTATACGTTAATGATATAAACAGCACTGATTCGTTCTTGTAATTCTCCATTACAAAGGTCACAAAAACGGTTTACAGAGGAAGTGGTCTAAACCGGCATTCACTGGGACTGAAGAAATGATCCTGTTTAGACATTGTGCTGGATTGCAGAGGTTATGGTAAATGTACAAACCACCGATGGGACTGAGATTTTGTGCCGGTGTTTACAACTTGCCGGACTGGGCAGGTGCCGGTGCACTTTTGACAGCTTCCACTGTTTTTTTTTTGTTTGTTTTTTTTTGCTTTATTTGTTTTCTTCAGTACTTGCATTAGGTATTAGGCATCACAGTTATAACTATATCACTTGAATGAAGCACAGGTGATGGTGTTCTGGTGTCGCATGGTGATTCCAGTGCAGATTCTCTCGAACAGTCTTACCAAAAGGTACGCCAACGCCGCCCGCATTAAGTGGATTGCAGATTCTGCCCCAACAGCCATCAGGTTTCAGTAGGTCTCATCAGACGTTCTTAAGATCACGTTTGAAACATGTATATATCATTGCATGTACACGAAACACTACAACCGCTGGTACATGTATCTAAGGTAAGAGATAAGTACCTTTAATCATCCATCTATTGCATGCAGAAACAGTTATGTTGGCCACCGACTGTCAAAGAGCCATCGACATGTCTAGTTGTCTTAGAGCTGAACGTTAAAAGCGGCAGGAAGCAATTCGTGTGTTACATATTCCTTGCTAATACCCCTGAACAAGATTGATCTTTCATAGCTTCAGATGATTAGTCCAAGAATATCAAGAGAACAGGTGTGAACTGCTCCACACCCAACACGTGCGTGACTGCTTTAACGCCCACTGCGCATGCGTTGACAGGTCAGTGATTAATACAATGCACAGATGCGAAAGCTGCCTCTAGAATTGGATTCTGTCTAGACTGATGACCGTGTTTCAATATATCACGTGTTTAACATTTGCTAGCTGATGTTTTTGTTCTTACAGTAATAAAGGGAGCGCGGTGTAGCCCAGTCGTTCGTTCGTCGGGTTCGCGTTCAGACTCTATAGGGGCACAGCCTGTGTGGACCATTACTTGTATCAAAACAGTCATATCAATGGAATTGTAATAAGGAAGCAACCTATTCTCACATCCTTTAATTCGATGGTTGGATGTAAGTTTACCTCGCGGGCCGAAGACAACATGACTTTAAACATTGTAGCCATTTTTTGCGATTCGTTGGTCATCGGTGTAACGAGGGACATTTGAAACCATTTGCCTAGCGTATTGATCAGAATGAAATGAATCCCATTTTGCCGAAATGGACTGCGGCTGAGCATTGTGTGTAAGGACGCTATGTCTGTAATTAAAAGTGTATGGGTAGTAAGCTGTCAGTATCAGGCTTCAGTCATGTCCCACAACAAAGCATATGTGAGTTTATAAAAAAAAATTGCATCTGTTCACCCAGGAGAAAATGGGTAACCGATGGGCCGGGTCGGTCTTGTCACTATATCCTTCCAGCGCCGAACAGGCGGGGGTAATAATGTATTATCGCCGAAAGCATGATTACGAGCGCGGACATGTTCGCATTATGAATATGCAATTTAATACAAGTACGTGCAGCGCGTTGATGGCCGATAGCCTAGCGAATGCAGTTCACGCGTAGTACGTGGAACACCACGATGACATGCGGATGCCATGCATTCCCTACTCGTCAAAGAGCAAGGCATCTACGTATCTACAGTCTACAGTCTTGTTCTGTTAACCAACTGAGCATTGATCTTTTGGGTCCATTTACACTAAACATTGCGAGACATGGTTCTACTGACTTTAAAATGTTGCAGTCTAAGTCTGCCTGGTACATAGATGACGCTCCGTTCGTGAAGCTTTGATGTCTCTTAAAGAGAGTACATATCAGGGCTGTACGTCTCCTTTAGCCTTTGCTCCAATGTACCGACGGGGACGGGACACAAAGAGTGTAGATTGCACAAATAACACGGTAGGGGAAACAAGCCACCGACTTATGACCAACAACAAAGAGGAAGACGTGTGAGTTAATAAGCCATTGTGCCTTTCGTACAATCTCACTTTGATAACGCATCCTTTCATACCCTGAACCGACTCAGATTTATTTAATCTCTTTAGACAGGTCGGCAGCGGTAAAACCCTTGCTAATTAAATATAACTGAATTTACAGTCTTAGGAAAACCTCCAAGCGACAAATGTAGCAGCATCAGGAAGTTTCGTAAGATAGGGCCTCAGATGTTTCAACTAAAGCTCTAACGCCATCATTAGATCTGGCACACAAGTCCTGTCATGTGGTACTCTAGCTTTTGGGTTATCGTTAGGTTTGGTTTGATATGGTTTGGTTGCTGTTCAGCTCCCCACTCAACAATATTCCAGATATATGGCGGCGGTCAGTAAATAATCGAATCTGCACCAGACAATCAAGGGATCAATAGCATGAACATCAATCTACACAGTTGGGATACGATGACATGAGTCAACCGAGCATGGTCAATCGCCTCTTTTGACAAGCCTGGGTTACTGAAGATCAATCGGAATGTTACACAAGATATACTTAGTCTACCATCATGGGACATTGCAACAACTGAGTAAGTGAGTTTTATTTTACGCCGCACTCAGCAATATTCCAGCTATATGGCGGCGGTCTGTAAACTATCGAGTCTGGACTAGACAATCCAGTGACCAACAACATGGGCATCGATCTGTGCAATTGGGAACCGATGACATGTGTCAACCAAGTGAACGAGCTTGACCACTCGATCCCGTTTGTCGTCTCTTACGACAAGTACATTCGCCTTTTATGGCAAACATGGGTTGTTCTACCCCGGGAGCTTTACGGGTCCATGTTGATGTATGGAATATGGAAATATCACTCAGGCATAGCACATTGAATCTGAACCAACCTTTCCTTGGTTTTATGCCGTTTTTAGCAATATTCCAGCAATATCACGACGGGGTACACCAGAAACTGGGCTTAATATTGTATCCAAGTGGGGAATCGAACCCGGGCCTTCGGAGTGACGAACGAAAGTTTCACCCACTCGGCTCTCTCATCACCCCTTGAGATCAATAACCAAAGGCAATAACATGTTATGGTTGAGCACCTTCTTTACCATCCATTTGTACCAGAGGTAACGAGGTAACTATACGGTATAGACCCAGTCAATAATAGTGGAGGAGCTAGCAAATTATACGGTCGGATACATCTCTATGAATATTATTGACAAATCGAGAAGAGGCTTTCCTTACTGATACAATCGTTCCTTACTACTACACCAAACCTCCAGTCAACGTTTTATTCTTCACCACCATGCCGGTTCCATACACACCAATCTGTCCGTATGCGCAGAGGTTCAAATATCATCATACGGTGTGACCCCATGCGATATTTCTCAAAATCAACATTGCTCTGACCCAGAGCTCTCCCAATAACCGGATCTGTTTATCCAACGAAAACAAATCCATGCTGAACCGAATCAATCTTAAGTTAACGGCCAATAGAGGGAAGGGCAAAACTGCTTTACTCGCATTTAATTGGAGTCTTCAGCACGACTGCTGGAAGATTGTTCCATTACTTGTAGCTACCAACGTCTCAATCCGACCTCCCTGTCTTATTACCCGGCTGTAATGTCTCTCCCCACTCAAAGCTAAAAACGCAGGTCTAACACCAGTTTTGTTACCGAGCGAGTATCACCAAGACTACAGTCTTGGAACAACCACGATAGGAGATAGAATCTGTGATTAGATCAGATGTTATTCCACACCACCAAAAGGATAGAGAACAAAAGCTTGTATACTATCAGTTCCAAGCATCAGTCAAAGATTGCATGCAGCGCATTGATTCTGGAGTTCTGAGGGTGGGCTGGAAACGGTTTTGCAGACTTCAACAACGATGTTATTAAATCATCTTCTTTCAGGATTACTGAAAATTGAAAAGTTGCCTCATAAAGAAGAGGGTTCATTCCCATCTTCCTAGCAATAGTTCTTTAAGCTAACGTGTGTTCCTGGATAGATTCTAGGATCGTGTTATGTTACACAGGCATGAGGCAGTCATGTAATTTATACACCGTTCTTTAAATATTTCCAACTTACACGTAGAAAGGCTCATCAATGAAAAATTGAAAAGTCAAATTGTTCTCATCTCTGAATATACAGCCGAATGTCGCCATCTGGAAAGTCTCTGGTATTGCATCTGGATGGTATCAATTGTTTGGTTACTACCATGAGTAATGATTCCTCCCCTGAACCTTTGTCTACCTACTGATCATTAATAGGTCTTGGTGAGTGATTAAGTGTTGACGCCACCTATAACAGCACTGCAACATTATCCAGTCCGTTGACACCAATAACGGGCTTCACGCATTGAACATATGTGAAGAATCAAACTCGGTGTGACAAATAAACGCTTCATCCACTTGGCTTCCCTACAAACTGCTTAGACTGTCATTGCGTTGGGAAGGTATACTTCAGGTCAACTAGTCTAAGCTGCAGTTATCGTTTTCGTTCTTGTTATATCACGAAAAATGTTTTGATTGTTTATAACCTTGTTTCACCCTACCACCTGAAGAAAACCTTGTTTCAACGTCAAGTATGCAAACTGAACCAGTGCTATCTTCAGTCAGTAAATGTCAAACAAGTATGAATTTTGTAAAATCTAATGTCATTTAAAAGACATTTGGTGTCTCATTTGCCCAATAACGTGGCGATATCTGTCGTTGAATTCTTTGACTAGAATGAACTAATATGGTTGCAGTATTGCTGACAACCAAAGAACAAACAGCTCTCGCGATAAAACTGTAATGAATCGCTCTCTCGCTGTTTCAATTACCATTTCCACTTTTTGCAGTATATTACCAGACAGCGTGTCACTACCAGAGTAATTACATCGAAGTGAACAGAAAAGGTTGTGACCTTGGTAGAGAGTAACAAGATACAACGGACGTATGTTGTAGCTCATATACTGGTATTCCTGTACTGTGTTATGCCAAGAAGAAGCAAGATTCATTTACTGTCTTCAAGTATGGGTCAATCAGAATCAAACCCACGTTCGCCGCGTCTCCTTTTGGGGGCTTGTTAACCGTTGCAAATAGGCATAGAGGCATGGAACAATAAAACATGTCCTATGAAGGACAACACTGGCTTCCTTTCTGAACGTTGAAGTGAGACTTCTTGTCGCGTCATTGCGCTGCTGACGTCATTGACGCTCGCAACGGTAAGGTCGTCGCTGTCAAAATCTATTCGGAACAAGCAAGCTCTTCAGACTGGAGAAGAGGGCGCTGTTATGTAATGGATTGGAAGAATGCCTTCCTCCTGTGTGGATTATTTTGAGAGTGAGTACACATGAAGAACGATGCACAGCTACGCGAGTCCTCTAATTAGGTTCTGTGAATGGAGGAATATTTTATTGAGCTGCAGAATTTCTGCACCAACATCCATGCTCATTACTGAAATAACGCGCTCTCTGAGTTCTTATAACGCCTAACGTAATTCAAATGGGCAGCCCTCCATGATCACTGTAAATAAAACGTTGAACCATTTAAAGTGATTGAAAAAATCTGTTGTAAGGACAAAACACACAATTAAGTCTTGCTTCTGGCCCGTCAATAACCCAACTAACCTCCGAAATCACACCTATCATACCAATTTTGGGTTAATGTAATATGGTAGCTTAAATTTGCTGAGAGTCATCGCACTTCTTAGCTAGCTTCCGGCCAGCAAGTGGCTGATAATTACATAGAAATAAATCTCCCTCTGACCTTAAGCCAAAGCAATCAAAGAGTATAACTAAAATCATTTGATAATTAGGGTAAGACCGTCCCTGGCCCTAAGTGACCAGCTATCATCTGGTCACTGGTAGCCATGGGCAAGCACTAAATCAAGGGTAATCACCATTTGCCCATGGTGTGTAAGACGCACGATATTGTTATAGCTGTATCTGGGACGGAGATTCAGCTGGGTGTGTGAGAATGCCTAGACCAGGAGGAATTAGGTTCTCAGGTTTTGTTATCGCAAATATTATGATTGTGGGAGCAATTGGAAGAATATCACGTTGTCGAATGTCCAGATTGTTGGTCGTATCACAATCGTGGTTTTCTTTTGAATTCTGGGTGAAATGCTTCTGGAAACGGATTCCTTGAAGCGTTGTATAATTATCATGTACCAGGGACAAATTGATTACAAGAATGAAAGCAGTTTAGAGAGGCTTGTATCTGAAATCCGTGTTTGCATGTCAGAGAAAGATGCCAGACAACGTCCACAGAACTCAGATGATGAGTGAGAGTCTGTTTTACGCCGCACTCAGCATTAGTCCAGCTGTATGGTGGCAGTCTGGAAATATTGGAGTCTACACCAGATAATCCAGTGATCAACAGCATGAACATCGATGTACGCAACTAGGATACGATGACATTGGTCAGCCCAGTCAGTGAGCCTGACTACCCGGTCCCCTTATACATTTTTGTAACGATTCCTGAAATTCTTTTGAGCCAACGCTGTTCTTTGGAAGCTTTAAACTTAGCTTCCCTATTTTCAGTATGTGTTACCGTGTGGGTAAAATTGACTTTCCTTTCCGTGTGTGGATGCGAGAGTGCTACCAGTGTGGTGGGAATCATTCACTGGAGTTCAACTAAAACCTGACATTTCCCATGTTTGTCGCTTTTAATTACATTGCAAGAACCACCATCAATCTTCAGAATTCGACAGCATGCCAAAGCTGTCTGTAAAGGAACTTCGTCATAATGGTGATCAATGTAATATTTTCTTTTTCCGACACGTCTATGACAATTCGTGTCATAAAACCTCTCCTTGACAAAACTATTGATTTACTGTCGGTGATACATATTTTATCGCCACAATATCACGTACCAATGGCGCCCCAACATACGCAGAGCATTGGGGTCAGACGTCAATTATCATCGTAAATCGAGACTCAATTTTAAAGTAAACCTTTCGCAAGAGCTCAGCAAACAACAACTTGTTAGCGTTTGCTGAATCATGTGCAACGAATGAAACAGACCCAGTCGCGCGTCTCTGTTTTACTTATTAACTAATGTGTTGGCTTGTTACAGAATGCAATATTTACTTTGTCAAGGATGAAGAACATCAGTTCTTCTCTTTCACGGATCATGCCCGTCTTAAGGATCAGGCAACCATGCTTGTCTGTCTACTTCTCACACATCCGCTTGCTTGTCTAGATGAAATGACTGCGTTGGCATTAAAGGTTTCGGTCTAATACGCCAGCTCGGAAACAATAGAAAGACTCTTCTCCCACGCGGTTTGTTCAAGCTTCATCAAACCCTTGATAACGCCAGTGCCGGAAAATGCTTACAAGACAAAATCCATAGTCAATGTCACATCAGCATCCTTCTTCTAATCCGGAAAACGTAAACTTATTTGTCCCCACTGCGTGAATAACCATATGTGAAACATATTCTTCCCTATAAGCAAGATCCGGGGTAGAATAGGTCTTCAGCCACCCTTGCTTGCCATAATAGTCGACTATGTCGTAAGAGGCTACTAACGGGATCGGGTGGCCTCGGTTGACACCTGCCATCGGTTCTCAGTTGCCCAGATCGACGCTCATGCTGTTGATCTCTGGTTTGTCTGGTCCAGTCACAATTATTTACCGACCGCCGGCATATTGCGGGAATATTACTGAGTACGGCGTTAAACTAAACTTACTTCCTCACTCCCTATAATCAAATTCGTCCGGAACTGATGGATTCTTTTCCAAATATATTTTCATCCAAGGTGACCCGTGAAGGTCCCGGGGTAGAATCGGCCTTCAGCAACCCATGCTTGCCATAAAAGGCAACTAGGCTTGTCGTAAGAAGTGACTAACGGGATCGGGTGGTCAGGCTCGCCGACTTGGTGACATATGTCATCGGTTCCCAATTGTGCAGATGGATGCTCGTGTTATTGACCACTGGATTGTCTGGTCCATACTCGATTATTTACAGACCGCCACAATATAGCTGGAATATTGCTAAGTGCGGCGTAAAACTAAACTAACTCACTCACTCACTTCATCCAAAGTTCACATGTAAATTTTATCTTTGCTTAAAAAGACAAGACAATGCTCATCAGATATAACGTACATTTTTCATACATAGCGCGATCTCCGTAAAATAAATAAATACATCAATGACATTTTGGCATGAAACATCCACATTTGTCATTTGAATGTTTTGTCGGCATGAGCACATGATCGCCCTTGCATAACAGAGCACTGACGTCAATATTAAATAAAGTAACTCAAGACATCCCAATAACCAGTAACATTTCTGGCGAGCATCTGTAAACATGTTCTTTCATCATCAGAATTGTCGGTCAACATAACAATATCAACCGACTAAATCAGTGTCAGTTTTTTCTGTAATTATCACAATGTGCGGGATAACTGATTCCAGTCATATAATGCCAACTAAAGATCCAATGCAGTGAGGAGACCCATTGAGTCTGAAACATTAGCATTTCCGTGAACCAACTGAACCATTTATGCCTCTATACCTGGATATCAGTGTATAGTTTATAACAGTTTGACCTTGCTACACCGGAAACCTGACATTCTGTTCGATGTTCATGATGACGTGTTTGTGGAAGAAAAGGAAAAAATTATGGATTACCTTTATTCTTTAATTACATTCTTTTAATTTGTTTATTCCGATGGTTTCATTTGTACAACATTTTTTGTACAACATCATATCAGATGGGCTACAGGAGTTTAATAAACAACAGTTATAGGTGGTGTATCCAAAGTATCTGTTATTCTATGGTTTTAAAATAGCAATTAGTCGTCTTCTACAGCGCACAATCTCGAAACACAAAGTGACTGCTCGCGGCGCGTAATTAGAATCTGATTATTTTCATTGCATTTAACACTTAACCCCCAAATCCCTGCTTCTGAGGGTGATGGATTTCACCTTCTAAAATATATGCTTTCATTCACTGAATTACAGAAACAGTTGTGTGACGTCACAGGTTTTTGAGCACAATAAGCAGCAGATCATACCTTTCGGGACGTCAACAGGCTGTCATCATCAACGGAGTTACCTCTGAATATAGTGAACTTAAGTTCGGAGTGCCCCAAGGCTCTGTCCTAGGCCCAATACTTTTCACTATATATACAATCCCCGCTGGAGACACAGAGAGGAACAATAATCTCAGTTTTCATCTTTGTGCTGATGACACCCAACTCTATCTCGGATTTAGGCCACCGATACCAACGTCAGTCGCTAATACCTTTGAAAGGGTGGAAAAGTGCATTGTTGACATCAGATGCTGGATGTCAACAAACTTTCTTAAACTTAATGATGAAAAGACTGATCTCCTGATTATCACATCAAAGCAAAGTCCAAGCTTGAAGTTCCGAAGTTACAAATTGGCGGCATCACTGTTGAGCCAAACAAACACGCTCGAAACTTGGGGGTAATCTTTGATTCAACCCTCTGCATGGACAAGCATGTCAGCAACATCTGCAAAAATGCATACCACCAACTCAGAAACATCGGACAGATCAGAAAATATGTAGACGAGGATGCCGTAAAAAGTCTTGCAGATGCATTTGTAACATCACGATTAGACTACTGCAACAGTCTGCTGTATGGCACACAGCAACAGCATCTTGACAAGCTACAGCGTGTGCAAAACATGGCTGCCAGACTCACTACCCATACTCGTATGCATGAGCACATAACACCAGTCCTGAAAGAACTACACTGGCTCCCAGTGAGACAAAGAATTATCTTTAAACTTCTAACACTTGTGTACAAGTGTGGGCTTGCTCCGATGTACCTGCATGAACTGACAACCATACATCAACCTGGACGTACACTGAGATCTGCAGACCAGAAAATGCTGACAGTTCCACCATTTCGGACCAACACATATGGTGGCAGACCCTTCAGCAGAGCAGGCGCTGCTCTGTGGAATGGGTTACCGTTGGATGTCAGGCGATCTGAAACTTTCAGCAGCTTCCGGTCCACACTGAAGACCATCCTCTTCAAAAGACCTTACGACTGAGCGCTCTTGAGCAGGAGTACTTTCTAGATAAGATGCATGGCGTTATATAAATGCATAATTTCTTATTGTGTATTATACTCTACACAGCGACAAAGCGATGCCTACCGCTGCAACAATGTCTCGGCGTGCATCAGTGGCAGAAAATACAGCCATCGTCAGTGCGTCAGTGAGTGTTAGGCATGCTCCAGCAACATAACAGAAGGGGAACACTAGAAACGGGCTTCAGTGGGCCCATGTTGGAATCGAACCCGGGTCTTCGGCATATGCATTCATAGATGGATGAACGTCGAGTGGAGTGAAGTATCGTCGATATTTCTAACATTGTGTTTGACATCTACCAATACAATGTGTATCACTACGTGACTGATTGGTTAAGTACGTGATAGCTTGTTAAGTCATGACATTATGTCGCATGATGTGATCACCAGATTGTCAGATTCAGGCTCGATTATTTACACATCGCCATCAGAAAACTAAACTATTACTGAGTGCGACTTTAAACAAGAACTCTAGTATCAAATCAGCAAGGTATTGCATCCTGACTGTGTTAATCGAGGTTCATGAAGAAAATCAGTCGACTTGATATTTAACCGCCATCACATAATTTGGTTATTGCAGTACACTGACACTGCGTCCTAAGATATTTGGTTCTGTGATTCTATGACCTTTGGCACTGTGACACGTTAGTTTCAGCTAACACAATGAACGCGTATGGCAATTATTTACACTTTCTGTTATAAATAATACACATAAGTGGGGAAAAACATAAACATTGGTTTATTAAAACCGTTGGTACAATATTTCTGTAAAGGGAGTATGCTCTATTGCAAAGGAAGCGCCTCTAGAGCGTGTCAGTCTCGTATAGTTTAGAGCGTAACATTCTAACGATCGTTATTAATCATGTTACACAGATGAATGGCGGCTCTATTTGATTAAATATTTATGTATCAGCGGAGTAAAAACGGAAACGAGATCATTACGATTTCGTATTGTTCACAGTTCTTCACCTTCGACGAAATCAATCTGCCCCGTTACAAAAAAAATCTTGCTACACATTCGTGTCATTAGACATCACTTCTTAAACGGAAACGTAAATGTCAAACGTTTCAGTTTCAATTCAAATCTCCATTGATTACCCAAATCACTACAGACGGGTTACAAGATCATGTATTCATAACAATTACAAAGCAATGAATAAAGTGATCTAGATCTCATTTGCGGTTTCCTTTTAACTTCAATTCTTATTGCATGAGATACAGTTACAGTAAAGAAATTCAGTTTGTTATCGTGGAAACATTGGATGTATACTGGAGGGACTTGTATTTAGTTTGTTATCGTAGAAACGTTGGATGTATACTAGAGGGACTTGTATTCTGTTTGTTATCGTAGAAACGTTGGATGTATACTGGAGGGACTTGTATTCAGTATGTTATCGTGGAAACATTGGATGTATACTGGAGGGACTTGTATTCTGTTTGTTATCGTGGAAACGTTGGATGTATACTGGAGGGACTTGTATTCTGTTTGTTATCGTGGAAACATTCTATGTATACTGGAGGGACTTGTATTCTGTTTGTTATCGTGGAAACATTGGATGTATACTGGAGGGACTTGTATTCTGTTTGTTATCGTGGAAACATTCTATGTATACTGGAGGGACTTGTATTCTGTTTGTTATCGTGGAAACGTTGGATGTATACTGGAGGGACTTGTATTCTGTTTGTTATCGTGGAAACATTGGATGTATACTGGAGGGACTTGTATTCTGTTTGTTATCGTGGAAACGTTGGATGTATACTGGAGGGACTTGTATTCTGTTTGTTATCGTGGAAACATTCTATGTATACTGGAGGGACTTGTATTCTGTTTGTTATCGTGGAAACATTCTATGTATACTGGAGGGACTTGTATTCTGTTTGTTATCGTGGAAACGTTGGATGTATACTGGAGGGACTTGTATTCTGTTTGTTATCGTGGAAACATTGGATGTATACTGGAGGGACTTGTATTCTGTTTGTTATCGTGGAAACGTTGGATGTATACTGGAGGGACTTGTATTCTGTTTGTTATCGTGGAAACATTCTATGTATAGTAGAGGGACTTGTATTCTGTTTGTTATCGTGGAAACATTCTATGTATACTGGAGGGACTTGTATTCTGTTTGTTATCGTGGAAACGTTGGATGTATACTGGAGGGACTTGTATTCTGTTTGTTATCGTGGAAACGTTGGATGTATACTGGAGGGACTTGTATTCTGTTTGTTATCGTGGAAACATTGGATGTATACTGGAGGGACTTGTATTCTGTTTGTTATCGTGGAAACGTTGGATGTATACTGGAGGGACTTGTATTCTGTTTGTTATCGTGGAAACGTTGGATGTATACTGGAGGGACTTGTATTCTGTTTGTTATCGTGGAAACATTCTATGTATAGTAGAGGGACTTGTATTCTGTTTGTTATCGTGGAAACATTCTATGTATACTGGAGGGACTTGTATTCTGTTTGTTATCGTGGAAACGTTGGATGTATACTGGAGGGACTTGTATTCTGTTTGTTATCGTGGAAACGTTGGATGTATACTGGAGGGACTTGTATTCTGTTTGTTATCGTGGAAACATTGGATGTATAGTAGAGGGACTTGTATTCTGTTTGTTATCGTGGAAACATTCTATGTATAGTAGAGGGACTTGTATTCTGTTTGTTATCGTGGAAACATTGGATGTATACTGGAGGGACTTGTATTCTGTTTGTTATCGTGGAAACATTCTATGTATAGTAGAGGGACTTGTATTCTGTTTGTTATCGTAGAAACGTTGGATGTATACTGGAGGGACTTGTATTCTGTTTGTTATCGTGGAAACATTGGATGTATAGTAGAGGGACTTGTATTCTGTTTGTTATCGTGGAAACATTCTATGTATAGTAGAGGGACTTGTATTCTGTTTGTTATCGTGGAAACATTGGATGTATACTGGAGGGACTTGTATTCTGTTTGTTATCGTGGAAACATTCTATGTATAGTAGAGGGACTTGTATTCTGTTTGTTATCGTGGAAACATTCTATGTATAGTAGAGGGACTTGTATTTATACAGGAAATATAGCAGCTCATGCTAAATGTGCAATGTTTTAAGATCTTGAGCTGCTACGGCGTTGCCTTTAAAGAGACATTGGGAATTATGATCGGAATTAGATAAGGAAATGGTAATGATGGACACAAGAAGGAACTTCTCTGACGAAATCCTCGAAATAGTGCGTTTATGTGTGTGTCTGTGTGCGCGTGCGCGTGCGCGTGCATGTATGTTGATGGGAGGGGGAGTGTTTGCGTGTCTGCGAAGATGTGTGTGAGAGAGAGAACGCGTTTGTGTGGATGAGAGTGCCTGTGTGGATGTGGGTTGAAGTGTGTGCGTATGCGTGAATGTGTGAGTTAACACGGTTGTTGGCTGAGGGGTGGGCGTGTGGGATCAAACATAATATATACAGACACCTCCATACGAATGTATACATCACTATAAATCACTACCATCATTGATTTTCTCCGATCCGTTCTCGCAGGTTTCATTACTTGCCGTGCATGTCCTATTGAACCTGAGATACGTGGATAAACTCGATGCCCTTCTCTGTTGGTGCCCTTATCTATAAAGAGTAATTTCTCTAATCCACACAAACTAATGTTTTGGTTTTTTTATTGTCATTTTTTATTTATTTCTTTTTAATCAGAACCACTTTAATACATCTTTGTGCACTGAGTAGCCTTGTAGTTAGAGTGTTTACTCGTCACACCGAAAACTTGGGTTCAATATCCTTTTATCCGGAAGATGACACTGCTCTTCTTCTCCTGACCCAACCAAACTGAGCGCACTGAGAGAGGCGGTTTCCTACTAGAGGCAGGTCACAGGTTGAGCGAGGACCGATAATAAAGTACAGATCATTGAAATCCACGCCAAGCTCAATCATTTTGGTAATTTCAACCACTTTAGCAGTCCTACTGTCGATGCAAAGAAGGACCACATGTTGTCATTGTAACATTTTGTCCCTCAAAACCCATGGCATTGGCATTGATTCATTACTTGGAAATATGCAACGGGCTTTCACGAACCTTCATCTGTGTTTACAGTTTCACCATTGACCATGTTTACCTCCATAGTGAATTTGATCGCTAAACAGTGAACCCAGTTGATTGCGTACATTTACATAAACTGACATTCACATTTACATAAACTGACATTTAAAATTGAAATTGGATTTGAACATTCGGTATCAAAACGTTCCTGAACGTTCAGGGCCATGATACAGGTATGATACTCATGTCCAAATTCATTACCATCAAGTTACCAGATATTGCCACAACTGTAGACACCAACAACCAACAGCACAGACACAACAGCATTAACACATTGGATGCATGTGGGTAATCGAACTCGGGCCCTTGGCGTGACGAGTGAACGCTTGAACCACTAGGCTACCCCACCGCCCCTTCTGAAAATGTGAGCAAGTAGGGGTGTAATGCCTTTTTTAAAAAACAATTGTTATATCACGTGATATCATCTTATCGCGAGAATACATTCTAAGTGGTTATGGACATCTAACACACACCAATGGTAACATTCAGTAGCGTTTGTATAATACTGAACATTTCTCTAGTATCACCACTGATATTGTCTTTGATTGTTATTTAACACCGCACTCATCAAAATTTCAGCTAAATGCTGGCGGTCTGTAAATGGAAAAGTGTCGGTAAAAGTGAAAATAGGTAACTATTGCCTCAAAGTAAGTTTAAAGCTTCCAGAAAACACGGTTGTCTTTCCAGAAAATCCAGAAACAGTTACGTAAGGCTGTTTGTGACATTGTCATGTTACCGACTGAATCATGGAAATCTTGATGTTACACCAAAATCACCAATCTTATTGTTTGTTTTTTAAAGCCGCACTTAGCATTATTCCAGCTATACAACGGCGGTCAGTAAATAATCGAGTCTGGACCGGCATGAGCGTTGATGTACGCGTTTGGGATACGATGACGTGTCAACCAAGTCAGTGAGCCTAGCCACAATGGTTCTCGTGAACTCAGCATTCCGCAACATTTCGGCTATGTAGAATCGCTCTGTAAATACTCGAGTCTGGACCTGACAATCCAGTGATCAACAGCAGGAGCATCGATTTATGTAATTGGGAAGCGATGGCATGCCATTTATCCCGTTAGTCTCCTCTTACGAAAAACATGGGTTAATGAAGGCCAATTCTAACCCGGATCTTCACGGGTCATCACTGATGTCGAATCTGCTGTATCTGATAAACGGTAAGAACAGTCACATACTAACTTGCATAAAGCTTTTCAGATTTGCGGAGCTAATTTGGATATTTGTATGCATTTAATGATCGATCTTAACTGTTAAGAATAATTAATTTAACCCACATTTTAACCGTGTTTAAAGTATGACTAATCCATGCATATTTTATGTTGCCAAACTGACGTGCGTTGGTTTTCTTTGATCAGTTTTAATTTTCAAAATGGCGACACCATGTTTGTTGTTTAGCATCTGAAGCGCAAAAATCAGACACAGGATTTGTTGCAATTATCGAGATGGCGATACGAGAACATGTGCATGACTACAATCAGCCAAATAGCATGTAGTTCCTGAAAGCCAATCTCTGAAACGTTAACGTTCTTTTCAAAGAAAGGAAAAGCTGGAAACATTTCTGATTCACTAAATGCATGTCCATGTCTGGTAAACGGATTTGCACCTACGACATCTAATATGGCACGAGAGATATTAAATATATATATTTTATGTATATGTGACTGTGCAAAGATATTACGTCACATTGGCCTCTACTATACAAATACATATTCTTGGGAGAAACGTTCAAATTACGATCAGAAAATATTATTTGGTCTGCGTGGAGTTCACACCCATCAGTTTATTTATTGTTTGACATGTTATTGTGCCAAATTAACCACATAGGTGTCTGTGACCTATTGACAACTTCTTAACGATAGGAAAGCTACATTAACTCGGTGCGCCTAGTTCGCAGCAAGAGTTGTAGGGTCCCCAGGAAGTTGAGATTGAAAATGCGATATCCCGTTGTGATGGACATCCACTGATAGAGGGAAAACAAAGCGCCTTTGTGCAGTTGAACTGAATATCGGCGAACCTGATATCGACGCTATACAAATATTAGTATAGTGATAATCATAACAATTCATTGGTATGATCAATGTGTACTTGACAGAATCAAGGATTATCTAAGCCGTCACGACTTATCACCCATGCTATAACATGCCAGCGCAAAGGGGATTGGGTGGGTACACTAGCTATTTAGAAGACCGGAAAGCATCTACAACCCGCGTTCTGTTCCCCACATGAGTATAATGTGTAGAGTCCAATTTTGTTGTCCCTGTTTTGATTTTGCAGGAAAACGCTAAAAGCGACGTACGTATCGTAAGAGACCGTGCTCAATCAGCTGATCACTGGGCGTCTCGCTAAGTATATACAAAGTACAGCTATCAACAGAGTAGGAGCGTTTCACATGACTCATGTACATATTTCGTCTATAGTGAGTGCAGATCGATGCCTTTGAAGTACATACCTCATACACCTATCAGTTGGCTAGGCCAGTTTCTTTCTACATACACACAAAGTACACCTATCAGCTGCTTTGGTTGATGCCTTTGAAATGCATTACCATATACACCTAACAGTCGGCAAGGTCAGATTCTTAGTTCATTTATAGTACACCCACAAGCTGTCTAGGTCGATGCCTTTAAATTACATACAATACACTGCTATTTGCTGGTAAGGTCAGTTTCTTTGAACATATGTTCATAGTACACCTATAAGCTGTCAAGATCAGTACCCCTCTCTGTTCATACCACGGACGCCTATCAGCTGGTTAGGTCAGTTTTCTACCTACACACACTCATGAGCTGTCAAGGTCCTTGCGTATAACAGCATATACCACGTACATCTATCATTCGGCAATGTCAATACTTCTACCCTCTGAATCATTAGATACATGCATACAAAGTCTCTTCACCTGCGTACCTTGTATCTCCCGTCGTGACGTTTTATGTCTTAATCCAATAACAGCAAAATGTACACGATTCAATCTCCTATTTATCTTTTGAAGGATCAAATCAATAGGACTGCCAGCGTGATAGAGTGGCCTGAGAGACAATTATAGACGGTGATTTGACGAAGATCTCTCATGCTAAGATGAGCAGTAGGGTCAACTGGACGTGGATGAGACCATGGAGGATGGTAGAAGCTTCTCACCGAATAAGTTCTTGAAACTAGCTGTGTAGAGGCAATTTAGACTCAGCATCACTAGCAGTTGCATAAGGTTAGGCACAATGGATATCTACACACAAGTAATGAAATTCTGATGAAAACACCATCTCCAATTGAGAACTAATGTCATGTGTCTTTCTTCCAAGTGGGAAAGTGTTCAATATCGGTATCAAAGTGTGGCCATAATCTTAATTAGGAAATGTGCTCCATCAACAGCAAGGCGGGTGTTGCCAGTCTCTTAGCCCACATAATCAATGCGTATTGCAGAAAGAGCATCAGAGATATTTTCAATATGATTCTGAATGATGTCATTTGCTGCTACAAACCCATATCTTGAGTATTGGCCTCAATCGAATATTCTGACGTAGTTTCAGCATATGGCTCCACAAGTATGGTCTTGGGACATATTGAATCAGTAAATACAACACAGAAACCATTCCTGGATGAATTTTTTATGAACCATCATTCACACTTCCAAAATTACGTTGCTGAAAATGGAATACGGTTGGTATTTATTAATCTAAAACCACGAAGAGAGTTTTCATTGAAACATCTGGTGTTATTTGCGACATCTTGGACGAAAGGTAAACTCCATGATATAGTCGGCAGTTTAATCTATTATCCTGCTGCCACGGTCGTCTTGATTAATGGGTAACGTTGTACCATTCTGTATTGGTAC
This sequence comes from Haliotis asinina, assembly GCF_037392515.1. Classification (NCBI taxonomy): domain Eukaryota; kingdom Metazoa; phylum Mollusca; class Gastropoda; order Lepetellida; family Haliotidae; genus Haliotis; species Haliotis asinina. Next base: position 32,191,836 of record NC_090291.1, read on the forward strand.
CAAATCCTGTCCTCACAGTCCCAAGCAGCGAGATTGGAAGGTCATTATCACTGACCTCGTCGATACTCATGATGTCAATCACCGATCTATAGTTGACTATTTAGAGACTGTTGTCATATAGGTAGTATACTATACTAAAGGTGGCGTTTATCAAACAAACAAACCTTATCTTGAAGGATCCTCACAATGAGATGACGGTACTTCTTCTCCAAGAATGAAATTGAGATGAATCTACGATGATATGAAGTCGGAAATATTTGTAAAATATGCCCCGTACCATATTATGTCCAGAGGAGACCATGAAACTTCGAATATTATGTCTGAATGAATAAAAGCAATCTTTTCCATACTTTCTTAAGGAGCGATTCTGTCTATATCTCAAGCACGTCTTTGGGAATATCGAAACTGAGAATTTGTACAATGTCTGTCAAAGATGGGATTCCGTACAGCGACTGTCAGTGATGAGTAGCCATGACTGTCAACGATGGGAATCTGTACAACTGTCAATGATGGGTGGCAATGACTGTGAACCATTCTCAAAGATGAATAGCAGTGGCTGTCAAAGATGGGAATCTCTACAACGAAAGTCAATGATGGGTAGCAATGACGGGCAAAGATTTCAATCTAGGCACGGGATGTCAAACATTGGAATATGTACAATGATTGTCAAAGGTTACTGTCAGAGATGGAAATCTGTAAACTGACTTCACAAATTACTGAAAAAGACGGGAATCTGTAAAAGGACACTATCAGTAATGTAAAAATGCCCAGTACCTAACACTAAATACAAACAGTATTACATGATGATAGATACATTTCGTCCACTGCATCTATGATTGCACCCTCTTGCTGTTTTAGCCGCTCATTAGTAAACTTCTCATTAGTAAGTTATTCAGTTACCGACATTGATGGTTTCAGCGCTTCACAACAAAACCAAATACTTTAAATAAACATTCGAGATACATGGGGATTCGAGAAGTGAAACGTCAACGATAGCCACAGGAAACCTCGGTTAAAGCATCACTTCGCCATGACCAAGTTGAAACGATATGATCGTTCAGCTGAATTGAATTCACAACCATAAATCGCTCCACTGCTGCGGTCGATACACCCAGTCTGACTACATGCGATATACAGAATATGTTGTCAGTTCAATATCAGATGACATCTGCACACTACAACCCCAGTCGCAGCGATGGATTGTGAACAGCGTTAACTTACTGCACTTGAATTACAAAACGCGGTATATCATGAGACAAGATTAAAAGTGAACACCATTTATGCCAAGGCATGGTGAAAAAGACGTACGTTGGAGATGTGATGTATGGCAGGCCAATTCATGCATCTGACTACAGTCAGCAAAGTGTTCCAAGAGCTCTCAATTCACCGTCTGGAAGAATGGGAGCATGCTTTTGACAGCAAATGACACAAAACATCTTCGGTTTGTCGTTCACGCACGCCATTTGGAACCAAAAATCTATAAAACCTACGTTTTTAAAACAGCCCGAAATGAGCCAGCTGTTCCGTACAGTCTGTAGCCCTTCGTCGTTTTACAATATCTAAGAGTATTATATGGACTGTGCTTTATCTGCATGTCAGAGCCCCAGAGGCATAAACCGGCACGTTATTTTTGTTATTGATTTTTTTCTCAGTTATATATAATGTAGGTTCCTTTGAGTGTACGTAGATACACCGATATCGTTAAAAATGCACTTAAAATGGGTTTTTTAATGTTTTAATTTAACTTTTCGTCGTGGGTGTTGTCACAACTTTCTCCCACAGTTCCGGCTCTATATCAGACAGACATTTATTCTGTTGATTTTTGCTTCGACCATGGGATACGCATAATTATATTATCACAGCAGTAATTGATTCGCGTTTCAACATACATCCCTTCGCGGGTACGTTATTGAGTTTAGATACGTTACAATATAAAGTCATGTTCAAATATTAATATTCAGCCGTGTGGGGATCCAGTAACCTTGACTATCACCACGTCATCGGCTCCCCGGCTCTCCGGCCAAATAGACAATTCCTCGATAGACTCTTCAGAAATTTGCCACCAGAAAATCGTTTTCCGAGGGCCGAATACCATCTTCATAATCAGTGCTATTTTTCATCCAGTCAATCAAAATTTGACAGAACAATCAATGTGCAAGAGACCTGGTGATTTTCTCGCATCTAAAACAATTAGTATTAGTCTACCGTGAGCTGTGTCGCTAGGGGTTCATACCGACAGACCTCTGCTGTGGTTGCTACAAGACAACGTTCTTAAGACTTCTTAGTTTCAACGGACTAACTCGCATCAATTTACTACAGGAGATTTTGCCAGTTTTATTGGTAGTGAAGTGCCCCTTGTGCGGATGGCGTTAAAGACGGACGTTCTAAATCATGCATATTTTCTCAACTTAAATCACTTTGTCCAAGGGATATTTTTACAAGGATGGCAAGGTTATATTTTAGCATTATGGAAATTGTGCACTTTAAAGCTTCGGAATTGTCATTGGGTCCTGAAGGCAGGTCATTTGGGCTTTCAAGATATAAACCAATTTATATGAGAATTATTATAATGTCTGAGATAAATGTCTTGAATCTGACGTTCCGGGGGTTTATGTAACGTTTCAACTTAGACGTTTTCAAGTGAGTGCATATTTGTTAAATGACATTTAGAACAGCACGTACCGGTTTCAAGAAGTGACAAATTAGTTTCTCCAAAGAATTTCAAAGTAGTAGTTGAATATCATGTAAGACATGGACATTGTGCAATTAAAGCAGAGAAACAAGAATCGACTCATTATCTTGAACAAGTGTCTGTTAAACTAATGTCAAGTATAGAACCTATTTCTGGTTTCCAAAGCGGCGATGTTGCTGGAATATTGCGGCGTAAAACTATACTCAGTCAGTTTATCTGATGTCAGCATGACATTACGTTTCCCTATTTCAACACTAAGCAACCAGTCTCCCAGCCCTTGCAACCTAATGACATATTTACTGTCTTTGTGGATCCACCGAAACGAGCAATCTACCTACTCATAACGGACAAAAGCAGACGCAGAATAGCTTTGTTGAACAGCGTAGTAGTAAGTAGCAAAAAACGGGATTCCTTTGTGATAACCATTGTCAATGATTCAAGAATACCGTTACTCAAAGCAGAGCATCCCTGGTGTTCATCCAGAGGCAAGCGCTTCATGTTGACAGAGACGAGTGTCCTTTTGTGGGACACTATCCAACTATCTGAAGATACACCTGAAGTTATAGCTGAAGTCACATGGTGACAGTGACATCAATATTGCCGTTTAACGAACACGCTGACACGTGTCTGCGTTCAGCTTAATGTCCACCTTGTGTCACCGGGACCACATCAATGAGAGCTACTGTTATCAAATATCGAATCAGTGCCAGCGTGTCCGCGGTTCCTGGAAAATTGTGCCATTGTCTCAGATTGAGTCTATATATGTCTAGCCTATATAGCGGTCTAACCACATGGAAAATTACGCATTGCTGAGGGAATATGTTCGATTTACTTTCTTTGTTCTTGTAATGAGATTTGGGTTCAGTTCTTTGTTCCTTTAATATAAACCGCTCTTCACTGGCGGTGAGGCAACGCAAAGAGGATCTGAAACAATCCTGTTGATGGTACCTGGTAGCCAGGATGTTTATTATGTTTACTCAGCATGACCTCAGCATTACTGCAGACAATGCAGCTATACACACAGTCATCGTCGTCCAGTTGTTGACAATCACAGCATTCATGGGATTTGTCGTTCCATTTCAATTCGCTCGTCGCCGTATAAGGACATGATAGAGGGCTGAACTAAGAAAAGCATATGTGATGACTGGATTTGAAAATTAAGAAGATTTTATTAACTTTAACATTCTAAAAATAGTTTTTAATTTAAATTTTAGCGTCACAATAATCAGGGCCTGGATTTGAATTCAGGTACCGGTATACCGGTACATGGCTTAAAAACACGCGTGTCTGTGTTGATGAGAATCTGTTACAGTTTTCATTTAACCTCGATTTCCTGCCTTTATGGAAAGGTTATGCCTCTCGTGTGGCAATGTTCCTCAAGATATTTCCCCCTTTTTCTGTAATTTGAATTTTTCTCGTCTACTGCTATCTTACTGTGAGTGAGTGAAAGGTTCGTACCGCTTTTAGCGATATTCCAGCAATATCACGGCGGGGGGCACCATAAATGGGCTTCACATATTGTGCCCATGTGGGGGAATCGAAAACTCGTCTTTGGCTTAACGAGCGAACGCTTCAACCACTCGGCAACTCCACCGTCCCACTTCGTGACAGGTTTTGACCAATGAGTAGCCGACATTGTTGTGCAAGTCGAGATGAGCTGTTATATCCATGTCGACATTCAGACTGGAATCTTAATACTGGATCACATAAACCACTATGCCGCTTTTTAGTGCTCTTTATACTTAAAGTAATCTCTGAATCTCCATATCCCCAAAGCAAGTCGTGGTGACCTTGCATATTATGATTCTGTGTTGTTTCTATTTTATTTGTTACATAGAGTTACATATCGTCATTATTTCAGATATAAGTCCAGAGAATCCGTTCATGATTGAATCAGGTGATTGACATCATGAGCAACAATGAATGAAACTGGAGAACAAGGACATGCAATTCACCCAATTACCATGCCAGATTGTCCAATCAATGGTGTGACCCTGGCAACATCCCAGGTTGCAGATGCCCTGTATCGTCGCCCGCAGTCCATAATGAATTCATGAACCCATGACACGTCATCAGTTCCCAAATGCGCAGATCGATGTTCATGCTTTTGATCACTGGATTGTCTGGTCCAAACTCGATCATTTACAGACCGCCCCCATACAGCGGGAAAATTGCTGAGTGCGGCGTAAAATTCAACTCACTCACTCACTGAATTCATGTATTGATATATGCGCTTCTGCGTTCGTCTCCCCATGTGATGAAGAATAACGGTAAATGGTAATCGCTTAGTCAATGCAACTAAATGATGGTGCTGTTTACATTTCAAAGTTTGAGTGAGTGAGTTTAGTTTTACGCCGCACTCAGCAATATTCCAGCTATAAGGCGGCGGTCTGTATATAATCGAGTAAGGACCAGACAATCCGGTGATCAACAACATGAGCATTGATCTGCGTAATTGGGAACCGATGACATGTGTCAACCAAGTCGGCGAGCCTGACAAGCGATCCCGTTAGTCGCCACCTACGACAAGCATAGTCTCCTTTTGTGGCAAGCATGGGTTGCTGAAGGCCTATTCTACCCCGGGACCTTCACGGATCCATGAGAACAAGGATGCAGATATATCATGATTAGAAGTGACAACATATGTTGATGAGATCTGGTAGAAACATAGACTTCCTCGCTGACTTTCATGAATTAAATAGTTTCCTCGAATAATTGAGACTGGTTGTTCTCTGGCACTCACGTTCTATATCAAGAATCTTACAAGAATAACTCTAGATCTGTCTTGCAATATATTGAAACAGACTTGATGATCTTTACTTCGAGAAAAGTTCCTACTTTCCATTTACCGCAAACACATCTTGAACACATTCAAGAAGAAATGCCTCTTGAAGATAACACATAATTTCAAACAGATGCAATTATCAGGCTTGTCGATCCTGATTCAGCAAATACGTGTGTATCAATAATCGCAACGACGGTATAAAAATCAACTTGGTCAAATATGTCTCAGAACCATAAACTATAATATATATATTACTACACCACAGGACAAATTCCTGTATGCTATTATTCACTGTTTACTTACACAAGGAAAGACATCTCGCTAAACAATACAGATCTAAGTCTACAACGAAACTTAGAACAACCGAAATCAGCATCCTTAGAGCATTGGAACCGCCGGAGTGACTAAAAGACTCCTCGCTCTCTGCTTTACTACAGCATCTATCGTTGGGTTACAACCATTGTCTGTACGGCCGCGGTATTGATTGAATAATCCAGTCCCTCTCATCTCCAATGAACAGTCTCCTTTAACTTACAAGCGGCTGTCTACGACAATAAACACAATTTGTCGACATAAAGCGGAATTCTATTTCAAAAGCCGCGCAAATAAAATCGATTTCAATTAATTTTCATCGAACCAAGAGCCTTGTCAAGGTTTCTTTTAGTGAAGAACAAAGCAGAATTTACAGAGCAAGTGTTTTTTCGCAAAGTTCCTCTTTCAACTTTCTCCATTTTTCTAACAAACCCTATCATCTCAGCAAATAATTTAGCTGATAGCATGATAATATACAAAGAAGGAGAAATACTTGTGGGTTATAATTAACTAAATGACATAAGCATCATTGCGAGAGAAATCGGAGTTATTTCCCTTGGGTGTGATATCTGTACTCAGGCGTACGGTTGGAAATTATTCCTTCGCCGGTGTTACTGGTTTCTGAATCAGTTGATGACGATAGACTCACCATGCCGCATTCCTATGGGCTTACACAAACTCGGGGGATATACGTGTGTGAGATTTTGAAATTACTACAAGTTACATGAAATAAACATTGACATCCCAGTGTGTCTAGACTGACAAAAACAGCAATGTACATCGATGTACGTCAGTGCTATTGTAATTAATCCTGACCTTCATTTCTTTCATTCTTTTGTATCGTATTAATGACTGAAGGCACGAATCGACAGTGCAAATACACGATCGGTGTTCAAGTGATGTGAATATTTGCTGACAGGAATCCGTCAACACAGAATGAACATTCAGATGTTGAAATCCATCACAAATACACTTGATCTGGAACTACTGCTGATTAAAATGTAATGGTATAAGTACACATGCATATGTGATATAAAACACATGGGAATTGCATTGCTTCCGTGGCCACTTGATTTGTGGCACATGTAAAGCTTTAACCCACAAGCACTCTGTCTAATCGACACAATTAAAACCCGATATCCGAATTTCCCAACGCAGGTCTACAGCCGCCATTTAAATGATGTCATGCAACTATCATGTAATGCAATTAGGTGCGTTTTCAAAAGCGTGTTTCCGAAAATGTTATCATGAAATATGAATGTGGAAATCGCCCTTCAAGTCCAATTCACAAGCACGGGAGTAATCCAGTACGTTTTGAAACAGTCACTCTTAAAGGGCCGCGGGTATAGTTTTCGGTAGTTCCTAGGCTCTCTAGTACGGACAATAATACGAGCATTGCATGAAGAATTCAATGGTTTTATACCCATTCCCACTGGCGCTACGATATCTTTTCGTTGGATTATCAACTGCAGTAGGGACATGTCGGATAAAATGTGTTGCAAATATATAACGGTGAGCGAAATTATCCCATGTGAAGACATGAATAGCACACATAAACATTAACCGTTCATTACATGCATGATAACAAAGACTGTGTTTTGACCTCAAGCATGTTTACGGTGTTTAGTGCGTGAATGAGTTTAGGTTTATGCCGCACTCAGCAATATTCCAGCTATATGGGGGCGGTCTGTAAAAAATCGAGTCTGGACCAGACAATCCAGTGATTAACAACATGAGCATCGAGCGTAATTGGGAACCGATGACATGTGTCAACCAAGTCGGCGAGCCTGACCACCCGATCCCGTTAGTCGTCTCTTACGATAAAGCAAAGCATGGGTTGGTGAAGACCTATTCTATCCCGGACCTTCGCGGGTCTACGGTGTTTAGGGACGTCATTGCTGTGAACAGTATCAACGAATGTCATCAGTTTTTATCACCTCATTTCACGATTTTCATCGTAGTCATCGCTATAACAGCCATGTAAACCTCCTTTGGAAACTAGATCTGTCATAACTTAACCCTTTTTTTCAATACACGACCAAAATGGAAACAGCACATTTGTGTTGACGTCACATGCATATGTTCCGGATATGATCAATGTAAATGTTAATATCAATTAATTATTGATATTGACAATGATGCAGACAGTGCTCTGGAATGTTATACTGGTATTTGAATGACTACAAGTACTAGCGCTGACCGCTTGTAACTTCGCTTCAGGATTTTTTGAATGGTTATGGCATACTATTGTCGTTCTTTAAACGGTGATATATTTCCAGTGGGCGGTGGGATAGCCCAGTGGATAAAGCCTTCGCTCGTCTAGCCGAAGACCAAAGTTCGAGTCGCCGAATAGGTACAATGTGTGAAGCAAATTAGGGTGTCGGTCGTGATATTGCTGTACTACTACTAAAAGCGGCGTAATACCGCACTCATTCACTCTTGTTCACGTAGACAAACATTTTGTAAAGATTTTGAATCACACTAAATATGATAACAAATCGTAACAACCGACACTTCATATCATTCCAAATTTGTTCAGTTTAGTTTCTCAATCGCGTTACTGTTTTAATCGGAAACTGGGAATTACGATGGAACAAAATAGCTGAGCAATGTTTTGAAAAATATATCTAAAAATGGTAACTATACCACGGGAAAGAAAACCAATTTTTCTATCGATCTGGTAAAACTAGCCATAGTAAACCATTTATCATGTAAATAACGCACACTAGCCTTCCACGATTTCGTAATCATGATATTGAGGATAGTTATGATCAATTACTTTACGTCCAATTGTGTAAAGATAGTAAAGGCGGTGTCTGTGTCATTAAAGTTCGACTGCCGTTTCTATGGCAAATAGCTCTAACGGGCAGTGCATGTGGTTTTGATTTCACATACATCTCACCAAGACGTGACTCTACCTTATGTTATTTTGTCGATGCTCATTTCAAATCAATATGCACGATATCAATCAAATCTAGAGCCTTTCATTGACGCAGCCATACAGAAGAGGTAGGAATCTGTCGGATACTACGATCACTGTTAAATATATTTCCGCGTGCAAGCTCGATAAAGACCGGTTTAGCGTCGGTCTATTCACGTGAAATATAGCTGCTGTTATAAAGTGCATGTTTTATTTACCAAAACATGTCCGTTATAACGACCATATTGTCAGAAGAAACATCATAAATTTCATACCAACATGAAACCACCTTTATCAACCTTGTGCAGACATATACATGATCACTCTTCGAAGGCCTTGATTATGTTTAAATGTAGACACAGCTGACATCAGTAACATCGACCATAGACAAACTCATATCCGGTGTACTCAAAAAGAGAAACTCCGACGAATGGAACAGAAATCGGAAATAAACGGAATTGGATTGGAGTATGCACTTAATTAGAGACGACGGGACAAGGATATGGGGTCCGTGAAGAGCGGTACCAGATTTTCTTGCACGACATGTGATTAAAACATGGACTTTATTACACGTAAATCGCACTTGCAAAGAGTGGGAGGTTTAATTACAAGACTGAGCTGATTGTAAGTGCATGTGTATGGTCTGTCGGTCAGGGAGAAAAGGCGAGGCGAGGTCACCAGACTTCCAGGACGAGACTTTGTCGGCGATCAACACCCGTCCAATAACACCTGGCTGGTGAATGATTGCTATTGACGCATGTACATTTCAGATATCTTGTCAGTGACACAATGGCTGTGTATATTTATATGCTCGGATTATGATTAGGCATTCCAATAGTGTAGTATTCGTATTAATGGCTGGTAATGACAATTGATTAATGCGCATTCTAAAGTGTAAATATGATATATGGGACAGGCTTGGTTGTATGAAAAAAGGATTACCTACTTGACAGATTTGGTTGTATGAAAAAAGTAATACCTACAATAGATGTTGTAGATGAAATTAAGAAGGGTAATGATAGAAATTGCATATGTGTTCCTGATTGTTTATCTGGATAGAGAGCGTGATGTATATAAAAAATATATTATTATTATAATGGACATGACGGGTTGCATACAAACACATTAATTGTACTAGCAACATGGGAAAAAGATGTGTGGGTAAAATGGGTGTATATAAAACAGTTTACGTTTACATGATGGGACAACTATGGTGTTGAGAGGACTTCATACGAATATGGAATTTTGAAAATATCAACAGACATTTCAACATTTCTTTGATAAATTACAGAAATAATAAAGCTTTCTTTTATAGTAGTAAACGTCCACTAGGTAAGTTTTTTTTACTTAGTTATCAGGCATTTCGACATATTTAAATTACCAAAGAATACCTACCTGTATTCTAAGCAAGGGAGATAAAAAATCTTCCTTCTTTGCTTTCTGACATTATTGGGAAAACGTGACCCATGAGCAGGTTCTACCTTTCTCGACGACATTTGAAAATATGTGAGAAAATGTACATGATTAATATATCACAGTTCACTGAGAACTGCGTGTTTTGTACTCGATGGACGATAAACCATATTTATGATTCCATTGGTATTCACTCGTCAGCTAGAGACATTTGTTCCCAGTACCAGGAAAAATTACCGTTAGCAGAGGTAACTGTTTCTTTCTTGCAAATTCGATGCCAGAATCTAAATATAACCATTTTCGCTGTGTTCTGAAGTCTTTCCAAGCATTTTTTATTGTCTTGGCAAACTTAACTGAAAGTGGTCGATCTAGACACCTGTGAAGCGTTTAACGGTATTGATCTACAGAAGCTGTTCAGTTGGCCGATATTCACGTCACCGGTTCGGCCCGATGTGCAATGCCAACGGCAGATCTTCGTGATATTTAAGCTTTCATAAAGCCATCTTAGGTTCTGCAATCTAGCGGAGGAACTTTGAATGTTCCAATGAATCCGTATCCAGTATCAGCCTAAAAAGCATTCCTCGTAGAATTTCCATCTTATGCAACCATTTACCATTTCCAAAGAGGATAAATAGTCTACCATATTTTCTTCACATTCACAAAGGCGTATCAATTACAAGATGATTAGGAATAACCCGGAACTGCCATATCTTCACAGAGTGCGCACCAGCTTTCGGCAATGATCACTACTGAATGCAAATTCTAACGCAAGAGATGCAATTTTAGGTTGGCTCATGATCGTTGTTGAAAGTCCTGGAAAGGCAGGAAAATCCCATTCTTTTGCGTGTATGTCATCTTGTCAAGCCTTTTGCGTGTCAGCAACAGCGATGGCGATGTCCCATATCGCCTATAAGGCATATCAGACCTTGATATTAATGAAATACGAACTAATCCTTATCTTTGTATCAAATATCGATATCTTGTCTATGGGGATGTAAACAGGTCATAGATTTCAAGTCAAGTCTGCTCAGCCATAAAGATTTCAAAGGGCTAAATCCTGAAATCCGGATTTCCAATATATTCTTTAAGGAATGCTGGTTAGGAGGGACTCTTCTGCGGTTGGGTGTAAGAGAGGGAAGTAATAACAATTATTCACCTCTTTGTGAGGGAGGAGATGTATTCGCTTTGAAATCCGAAACTTCTGACTTTTTCATTTGCACAGATTCGCGTTCAAGCAACGAATTGCATGCGGGCGTAGATTCAAACGTTTGAAGTTGATGTTAATTCATGCCTAATTGGATTCTAATTCGAACGGTTCCTGTGCCAGAAAAGAACTGAAAATAACACTTTTGAACCTTAATCGTTTTTCTGCTTTATTCAAAATGTTTCCTGCGTGCAGATCACGAGCGCGTTAATTTAGTTACAAAACAAATGATGGGGTTGAAAGTTATTCTGTCGTCTTTGTTTTTATTGTTGATAATAAAGAGCAAGGTATTCAAAGCATTCAACGCTTGGAGAAGGCCGGTCAAACGTCCAAGCATGTATAGTAAAGGTTAGCAAGCTGTGTCAACTGTAACTAACACTACCACTCGTACCTTACAACCTTCTCAACAAACGTTCAATAGAAAACCTGTATTGGACATGATAAAGAAACCTTTATGTATCGACCTGCATACCAGCAGCGTGCTTGAAGTTTAAAAAACAAGTCACCCTCGATTACAGTTACTATGCAAACACCATATAATCAATAAAACACAGATGCTGTAAAACTCACCTGGAGAGAGAAAAGTTACTCCTGTATTCGCTATCTCAAGTTGGAGTATCTCCGTGAAGACTTCTGACAAAGCAGTAGATCCCTTGGTCTATTAACGATAAATCTAATCTGTCCGTCTGCTTTAGATTCACCCACATCGATCTATGCCCAGCACTGATGCCGACACTATTCAACATGGGACATCACTTGCAATACTGGGTTCGAGGTTATTCTAGTCATAGCCAATGAGCGACGCCGATACAAGGCTATTCACTGCGGGACCACCTCCTCTCGTGCTGGTGTCAGTCACGAACACATATCCTTGTCAAGCCCGTGGATGGAATCTGCTCAGGCCTGGAAACTGCCTTGGGAAACGTTATGGGAGCGGTTCTAGTTTAAGCGAGTCACCGGCGTTCTTGAAGGAAACATCGGCTCTGTTCAACTGATCCCTGTGATATCAAAACTGAAGGTGGAAAAAGTGATACTGATTCGCTTTATTTGACACCTTTCGATTCCGTGGGAAAATAATCAAATCATTTTACTGATAATTGTGTCATTGCCAACTTGCGATTGAACCGATAACAGTTTGCTACTTAAAGTGACTCGGAAGCAAACACTGCATCAGAGCATCCCTTTTTAACTTCCCCACAGTAACCACAAGATTCGGCGTCTGAAACTGGAGCTGTCCTTTACTTGCCAAACACATGACCGATCCGTCATCTTGTCCAACTTAACTCAGATCAATGCCATTCTTTACACTCGGAGTGTGTTGATGTTCCGTCACGATTAAACGAACATTTACCTCTTCAACAGAAAGGGGATATTTTGAGTTTAAAATGCTCGTGTTCATGCGAAATAGGCACAAACCAGAATACATACTCTTTGACAATTTTTTGTGTAATAGTTTGGTCCAAAATCCGATTTCTTTTGCAAGGGGGTAGGATAATATGATTTGTTGTGGGTTTTTTGTATCATTAACGGTGCACTCACCAGCATTCTCGTTTTGTAATGGTTGCTTAATAATAACCAGATAACACAGTGACAAATGTTTAAGAGTTGCTGTCCACGATTTGGCGACAGGATGACACACAGTGCAGTCAAGGATCCCAACTTCATGATCCATAGGGTCACCTTTAACGAAGTAACCCTTGGGGATAAGTTCTCAGACAAGCACAGACAACACAGACAAGCATCCAACGGATGCAACAGGGAGAATGTGACATTTTCAAGGGACTATTTTGAGGACCAGTGATGATTTTACTCTGTTTATTAATTAATTAATTATTCTGTTAATTATTCTTCTTACAAACAGAATCATCTCACGGAACCTAGACAGGTCCGTCGTTCGATTCCGACGTCAACGGTATAAAATGCATGACGACTGCTAGTGTTGTATTTCTGAAAATGACACCGTTGTATGTAAAATAAGTAATGATAAAACGGTTGTATTTTGAGGCCAGTTTCTCAGAATTACAAACATTTGGAAGAAATAATTTCTTACTTAAAGTTCTTTTTTAATATGAAATTTAGAGGTAATGATAGCGAAACCTCATTTCATTTGGCTTTATTCTTTTCGCAAAATTACTCATCATAGTTGGCTTGAGTGTATTTGTGACAGAGCAAGTATATAAGGATTCATGTCTCTTGTTGTGGGAATGTGTCACCTTGGCCCAGGGTATGGAGCGTCTTCCCGGGTAGCGGAAGATCCGTGTTTCGATTCCCCGGCCCTCCAAAGAGGTTACCAGATGGTACAAAATGTCCTTTCCCACCTAAGCTCATGGCATGAAGTGCATACAAAGAGGACTGAGTATTGAGTATCGTGGTATCGTGTCTATATCCACTTTGAGAGAGAGAGAGAGAAAGAGAGCGAGAGAGAGAGAGAGAGAGAGAGAGAGCGATGGTACCAGGATTCGATGTCCATGTGTGGAGATTCCTGGTTTGGTCATGGTATGTCGGGTCTTTTTTAGAGTTCGCTTATGAGGCGAAAGACCCCGGTTCCATTCACACGTGTACAATGTATGAACCTTGTTTCTGGGGTCCCCCTCCTTGATATTGATGGAATATTGCTAAAAGCGTAATGAAACTCACTCACTCACTTGTAACACTGGACTCAAATAGAAAGCTTAGGTTTATTGGACGCCTAACATATTTGCTTTTTTAGCTGTTAATGCTATATACGAATATTAATATCTGACGTATACAGAATGCAATGTTAAGTCGGTACGCTATATGAACTCTGTGTAAACGTTATACAACGCAAACAATAACATTGTTACTATATACCCAATTACGTATACAATGTAAGAACGCTTATACGTGCAGCAAAATGGAATATATCAATCCAAACGGTAAATAATAGATTACGTTGCAGCAGCTCTCATTGCAATGGAACTGTGAAATAATGGCAAGTGACTGCGATCATTAGGGCACGTGGCTCTGTCGGACTCTTTACGATGAACTTGTCAGTAAATCATTAAGCTAATGTATGACACGAATGCTCAACATTCAGCGTGATGCTATTTTCAAACGTCCCTTGATAATCCTGAGCCCACCTGAGTGAAGACTCCTTCAATGGAGAAAGAAGGATTTGGATAGTTAAAAGTTACCGTTACTTAGTACATTAAGATAAAGAATGTCGGTGTTCCTTGGCGCTTGTAAATCATCGACATATTAGTACTAATGGTCGATGTGATTAATTCAAGACCAGCATCACATGAGGCCCGTCTGTAACAGCGAAAAAAGCCACAGGAGCACATGTCTTTTTCTGAGACTACAAGACGTCACGGAATGATGGAGCCCTGGAGAATGTGTTTTCTTCGGATTGACTCAGATAAAGAAGAGGAATTTTACCAATATTTTGTAATAGATCAATCAGGTTAGGATTTTCACCCTTTCGCCAACACCTGGTATCATCACAATTTGACAGTGATCTATAAAGACAGCAACATTTCCATGTTTTCTGAAGAAATCTCTGCTGAATTCTAAGGCCATTGTCCAATTGTTATTTTAGCAAGAGCAGATGTTTATGGCTTACTATCACGTTAACACCCATATTGCTGAGTGCGGCAATAAACAACAAACTACCAAACAAAAAATCATTGTAGAGCCACATGCAAATGCGTATTAAGTGGTTTGTTTCTTGTACGGCCCAATCATTATTATTCAGGCCTGATGAATAGATAGCTCAATGGGTAAAGTATATAGGGCAGTCAAACTGAGCTGTAGTGGAACCATTGAAAATAGCTCATTGGCTTGGTGAGTGAGTGAGTCTGATTTTACGCCGCATGAAGCAATATTCCAGCAATATCACGGCGGTGGACACCAGAATGGGGAATCGAATCCGGGCCTCCGGGGTTATGAGCGGTTACTTAAGCCACTAGGCTCCTCAATCGCCCATCTGGCATGGCAATATAACCATGCAGTATATCTCCTGACGCCTGTGCTATCAGTATCGCTGTCAGGTCGTCTAGAAAACGTATCTCATTGTAATGGCTTGATTGTGTCTCCACTGGCACATTCAAATTAATAAGCAAATGAGAAAATGTCATGTTCACAGACAACACCTCGCTTTTAAAAGTTTCTTAATGCCAAACGTACATCTTTGATTCTGTAATTGCGGGTTTTCCTAAAGAAACGGATGACACAACCACACACACGCACACGCACACGCACACGCACATGCTCACTCACACGCTCTCACAGCTGGTGGGTGTATACTGGTATATCATAGTGCTATATATACTGGTGTATGTTGTTGCCGCGGAAATCTGGACTTGATCTGCAATCAAAACGATACATCCGTCTTTTCGTTATGGGCGTCATAAACGATGTTCAATCTGTTTGGTTCGTTGTAAAGTGAGGTGGTCAGTGCATGCACAGTAGATCTTAATATCTGTGTTAGAGAACAGTCTCGATTTTTTCCGCAATAACTGCAGTTATGGTTACAAATAGCTATCAAAGTTATATGACTAAATCAGTGAAAAAAAGCTCGAAGATAAATTCTGCGTCTGGTTGTGCCTCGCATGAAAACGAATAAAATCTTGTTCGAATACCATTCGGCATCTGTCTTAACGTTACTTTTTTCCTGCTGTGTTAATCATATAGCTTTCGAGGCAAAGCTTTAAATAACTGGCAGTAGAGTCAGTGATGTGAAAATGACAGTTATCTTATACTACCGTGTCCTTGACCTTGTTAGTAGAACGTTGTTGTAATACCTATGGTGTATAGACATAGCATCATCAGAGCGCTGATATGGATAATACCCAGGTTGGCACAACACTGAATCCGTGGCCGTATTTATCAGAGCAATGGAATACCCTGTCTGTTTCTCACGGTATCCTTGACCTTAATCAACGTTATGGTAATAAATAATAAATAATAATAATATGTGTATTTATAATGCGCTGAATTCCACACATAAAGCATGCTCAAAGCGCTACATTGTATTTTTTCCCTCCATCACCGGATGTCAATCTCAACAGCACATCGTATTTCAATCTCAGCTCCCTGGGGAGTATACAACTCTTGCTGCCACAAGGTGCACCGAGTTTATTGTGGCTCTCTCATCCTAACGAGGTACCCAATTGACAGCTGGGTGGACTGGGACACATAGTCACAGCACTTTACCTAGCCAACACCCAATATCATCATCCTTTGAACTTTGTAGCCTGTATCGCCGAGGGAGCACTAATTTAATTAACGGAATTTTATGAAATATTTTAAACCAAAAGTCACTGTGCTCTGTAATCTGATTGTTTGAAACACATGATAAAATGGTATTTGATTCCAAGAAAGTGCAAGACTGTTTACTGCGTATTGACATGTACAAAAATCGCAAAGAATTGTTTTGTTGTGTCATCAGCACTGGTGACGTCATTCAAATCATATTGTGACGTAAAGTTGGAATGACGACGCAAATGAGCAGCTCCAGATGCCACCATGGGGACCAGCTGAAACGGCCAGCTGATGACACTTCACGGCTGTACCTGAACTCGATGTAAACGAGTCAGAAATGACGCCGTCGGTTCCAAATGCTTTCCCGTGCTTCAAATGCTCAATAACACCCGGAAATTGGCTAACACATGATGTTTATCTCCTAAATAGTACCCACACTGGTGTATCCTTGTATCATTGACCACAACCAGTAGAGCGTTGAGATAGTTCCCGGGTCATGCCCCTGTTGTTTCCTCAAACTTTGTCGTCAGAGCCTTAAACTAATACCCAGGTAGAGCTCTCATTGTATCCTTCGCTTATCAAACCGTTATCCTGATACCCAGAATGTGTCCCTGTAGTGTTCTTAACCGTTATCTGCAGTGCCTTCAACTGATACCCAGGAAGTGCCAACATTATTATCAAACCGCTATCCTAAGCCCCAGAATATATCCCTTTTGTCTTCTCGACCTTTAGCTGCAGTGCCTTCACTGACACTGAGACAATGCTAACATCATAGCTTGGCTTATCAAACCGTTATCATAATACTGAGAATGTGTCCCTTTTGTCTTCTCGCCTTTTTATCAGCAATGCCTTCGGCTGACAGCCAGACAGTGCCTAAAATAGACAATCCAGTGATTAACAGCATGAGCATCGATCTGCGCTGTTGGGAACCGATGACATGCGTCAACCAAGTTAGCGAGCCTGACCACACGATCCCGTTAGTCACCTCTTATGACAAGCATAGTCGCCTTTTATAGCAAGCATGGGTTGCTGAAGACGCATAGGTTGCGTTATGGTAATACCAAGGCTGTGTACACAATACATACATATTTTATTACACTTTTCAGAAGCATTGTCCATAGAACTAAATAGGATACAGTGTCTTGCTTTGAACAAGACAGCCGTTGCCCCATGTGCTTTTAAGAAATGTTCCTGAAACGAGTATAACTAATTAGATCGTATCTATTATTGATATTAATATCTAATCCAGTGCTTGTGAGCGGTATTGCTATGGCACAAATGATAGAAAGGACAATACCTTTATATGTAGAGTATACTCTTGTGTCGGTATGAACTGGTTCGCTTGGTGCATTTCATTTCGGGTGAGTGGACAAGAAGGTACACAGACTGGAATCATGAGCATCCATCTACGAATCGGAACAACAGCTTAAAGCCTACATTGAGTTACTTATTAATGAGTGATTTTAGGTTTGTGGTTGTTATCGAGCATTTGATATCCTAATATTTCATTTATAACCTGTGGTGGTAAGTATGGAAAATATCAGGAAATTGAATATTCATTAACACGGACATATTTGAAAACATATAAGAGTCATTCCATGTTAATTTGACTAAGTCGTCCCATGCCATCCAATAGAACATACATGGTACATAACACACATAAAGCATTTCTTTTCAGTTCGCGCTGGTTTTGGCGCGAATCATTAATTACAAAACTTATTTTACTGTTTAAAGCTGTTTTATTGTCAATACGTTATTAAGTTTTGCCACGAACGTGTGTGCATGTGCGTGTTTTCATCTGCACTACACCCCCGGCCGTACTCGTTAACCACCACAGTTGTAGGTTTCAGTCACCATTACCTTCCGCATAAATCTTCCATGATGTGATATAGCTGAAACAAAACTACTGACCCCCTGACCGGCTGACCTTCTGACTCACTGTCTGACTAACTCACTGACTCTGTGACTGACTGACTGACTGACTGATTCAACGTAATTCTTTGTGACTGACTCACTGACTGTCTGACCTACTGCCATGCCACAGTCTGACTGACTCATCCACTGTCTGACTTTTTGACTGACTGTCTGACTGACTCGCGGAATGTTTGAACTACTCACTGATAGTGTGATCAACTGATTCACTGTCTGTATGACTAACTGACTCACTGCCTGGCTCCCTGACTCACTGTATGACACGCTAACTTATCCACTGTTTGACACACTCACTAACTGCCAAGTGATGGTTAAATAGCACATTCGAAATCTATTCACTCACTCACCTGAACTCACTCACTCAATCTGTGTAAGCACGTCTTCCTGGGGATGCTTAAATAGTACATACAAAAATCCATTCCGACCACCAGCGGTCCTAACGCTACATACATTAATGATGAAATGAATAACGGTAAGTAACCTCGGAACAACGTTACTATGACTTGTGCTTCGATGCACCTTGACAGTTACTTAATTAAAGAAGTAACTAAAGTATAGTAAATGTGAAAGTTGAATTAAAGGATACCTGATGACCCCGAGATAAGACCAGCAGAATAGGCCGTGGAGATTAGCCTGGGCTCAAAGACCGAGTTAAATGGCTTCATTTGAACGTTCTTTATAAAAGGATTAGGGCTGACAACGTGAATTGTCCGGGAGGGCTATTTTTTTTTAAAGTATGGACCAAAGGCACTCAGTGACCGACAGGAGTCCTGAATATGAGGGCATGACAAATAATTTATTTGGCCATTGAAAATGTGGCCGTCGGGGGATTTATATTTTATTTTATGCCGCGGATGCCGCGCGCAAACTGAATCACATGTAAATAAGCTAGACCAGGAAGCCGGCAATAAGTATGGGGTTCTTTCTATCTGAAAAGGGCATTGCTCTTTCTCCTGCCTGGAATGAAAATTGCTGTTTCATGGAATATTGTCTTGTTGTATACATATGTTACACATATTATTGGATGTATGTATATATACAGCACCAAAGTATATATACTATCAAAAAAAGGAAACGTATAGACGAGAAATGTATTTTCAAACATGTATAACTCGTCCACTAATACATTTTAGTGCATGAAATTTTACACAAGTTCAGAAGCAGATAATGTCTGTACAACCATGTGGATATTTTGTAGATAACGGAGACGTTGAGCGCGATGGTGACAACGTAGCACCACCCAGACGTCGGGTTTTCTGGGTCTCAGACCTATCTTTTTCAGCCTGTTCCGTACAGTTTGACCGGATATCCTCTGAAGTCCAGGCACCCTGGCATCTGTGGTCTTACACGTGGCACTACCATCACGCAACTGTAGTACCATGATCTACCGATCTTGGGCTGCAGTGGTAACTCGAGGTCTGCCTGTACGGGGACGGTCATTTGTTATACCTGTTTGGTTGCAACGAGCTGCAAGCCATGATATCTAGTTCAGACTAACATTCAGACGCCTGGCAACAGAAAACTGGTAATCGCCAGTTTCAAAGTCAATGTTCGTGCCGCAGAGTCAAGACATGACGTAGTGATTTGACCTTGAAACTCCTTCAAAATGAATGCCAATTTCTGAAAGTAATCTGGATTTGTACTGCCAGACAGTGAAAGTTCTTTGCTGCCCCCTTTCAACTGGAAAGTGATTTCTGTTGCGTTGTCTTTCTAATCCTTGTAAGAAATCTCATCCAAATCAACATTTTCAGGTCAAATCAATTTCGTACCTGTGCAGTTAAATCAAGTTATCAACACTATGTTACATATTGTTTGAATACAATAGGTAATTAATAGATTCTTAAACATACAAATCGTCTATGCGTTTCTTTTTGAGGATAGTATATATATATATATATGTGTGTGTGTGTATATATATATATACATACATACATACATACATACATACATACATACATACACATATGTATGTATATATATATATATATATATATATATATATATATATATATATATATATATATATATATATATATATATATATATACATACATACATACATATATGTATGTATATATATATATATATATATATATATATATATATATATATATATGTATATATATATACACACACACACACATATATATACACACATATATATATATATACGTGATGTAAAGGTTATGTTATAAAAAAATAATGCATATTTGACAGTTCTGCTAAGCAGTATTTTATGATGACATATTCAATGGTGAACCTTTTATCTTTATATCTAGTAACAGGTGACAGAGCGACACGCCAACACAATGGCGTGCGGTTTACAATCTCCATTCCATTTGCAGGACAAGACGTCTGTGAAAACAGCCGTCCATGGCAGTACTGTATGTCTCAAAAGGTCTGTTACACTACGTGTAACGAATCTGTTACATCACGTGTAACTAGAAGGCGTCAAGTGAAGTTACTTTACTGCATGTGTGCAATTAGCTGGACAAGATCTCGAGCGATGTGGTCGTGCTAGCTAACACGCTGAAATGTGATGCCACACCATGCTATTACTCTGTCCATCTTCACTGTGTCGGTGTAACTGCTAAAACGTGCTCCAACAAGGGCCACATGTTCCCTAAACGTAACGAGGTAAATATATGTACATTACAGCAATACTGCCATTCAGGATCAAATTACAGAAAAAGCACAGAGCTGAACTGCCTTGAATATTTGAAAAAACGCAGATGGACCTTAACAAAATCTAAATATATTATAAGTTACAAATGTTTCGAACGAAAATGTTTTTGCCTGCAAATACCTTCACCACAAGTGAAACACACAAAAAGTAAGGAAACACCCTTAAAGAGGTTTCAGCGAGTTGATAGTGTGTTAGTTTTCTGTTGCGTTGCCTCTTTTTCAAGTTGTACATTAAGCAGATCTCAGTGAACATCTCGCACTTTTAAGCCCTGAATCTAATTTACAGGTTTCCAACAATCTGTCTCATCACTAAAACACAAGTCAGGAGGCGAGAAGAAATTATAGGTTTCCAAAGAGGATGTTTTAGCAGAAAAAGTGCTCAGAGAGCCTTGTGCATGATAAGATTTGGAGCTCGTTTCCCTCCTAATTTGACCGCACCAGTTCAAGGCGGATATTCAGAAGTGTTGTGGACACGAGAACAGGAAGCACCTGCTACGCATTGGTCAGTTTCTTCTGGGGAACTGGCAACTTTGTGGTCTTGAACTGACTTTTTCAGTCGCATGATTCACACAAATGTATTACTGAAAGTCAAAAGAAACGCCATAATATTGGAAACATTATCAAAAGTGTAATTGAACCTGATATTTTATAAATACACACCGGTTTCAGGAAAAATATGTCGTGGTCGTCGTCTGTTTTGCTTTATAAAGTATTGCTAGGGACTGAAGTTAAAAATGTGTTTTTGTTTGTGGAAAGGGAAGAGTTCGCACAAATACATCATTGAAATGGAGATGCGTCGAGCATGCGTTCGGACATAAATTCCAGGCTTACATGGCTATCGTTCACTTGTTTTCTGAAGACAGCAGCTTTGGCTAGGTTTATGATGGATCAACGGAAAACAAGCCATTGGACGTCCACACGTTGATCGACGTGCTCGAGTCATTGCTAATGACTGCAACTGCAGTGTACGAACGCTATAGCGTCTTATACAACACAAACAACAGCACTGATGACCCTCCCTCTGTTATACTGTCCATCAACACTTGCAAGAGCGATTCTCATGGGTCACTGAAACAGCTCGGGGGACCATAGGAAACAACCAGCGGCCGGTCAATGATCGAACCATTCGGCAACGTCTCCAAGCCAAGAATCTGTGTTGTTGACGATCTTCTCTGATGAAAGTCTTTACTTTATAACAGAATCTCCAGTATTTTTGCATCTCAGTATTATGATATTAATGTAATCACAAAATTCTTCTTCATAAATGGACATACTCTGATTTAGAACAGGAACCATTGGCTTCACACGTACCAATTTTGGAACTGAACTAAATCCTAGGTGTAACGAGCATACGCTTTAACCACATAGGTACACATAATAAACGTCAATGCTATAGAATAACCATTCCCGATTTTCTGACGGGACAAACTCCTTTGAATGGAAAAATATAGCATTTTCTTTATACGCTTTACAGAATTTATTGTGGCTGGCCCATGTCATCATATCCCAATTGCACAGATCGACGCTCATGCTGTTGATCACTGGATTGTCTGCTCCAGGCACACCTGAAATATTGCTGAGTACGACGTTAAACTACACTCACCTGTTTCCATTTCATCTTAAATAATCAGAATGTGAGAGACCGTACCGACATGATAGTGCCGACTGGCTTAACAACTACAGACAAGGCAAAGACATATTCTCCTTATTCCTAAGCATGTTAAACAAGGTATCACGATCAAAGGCGTCATTCTGTGATTCAGAGTCACGTCTCTGCGCAAATGATGCTGCATGGTATCCTTACTGTGACCTTTAGATGGTGTCTGATTTTAAGTATTCCGTTTGAATTATAGCAAATTTGTTTTTTCACGTTCTGTTAAACGTGTGGATTCGTGATGTTTTGTTACATTGACGTTTTGACTTGAGCACTCCACTTGAACGAGCCATACAAAGTCAACAGTTGGAATCATAACACACCGACCTTGCTGTTTGCAGAAGCAAACAGGAACTTTCGCTTGGTCTCGTCTATACCTGGGACGGTGGTGTTGTCTAGAGGCTAAAGCTTTCACCCGAAATGCCGAAGGCCCAGGTTCGATTCCCCACACGAGTACAATGTGTGAAGCTCATTTCTGGTGTCCCCAGTTGTAATGTTGTAATATTGCCCAAACCGGCGTGAAACCATATTAATAACTCACTCTTTCTCGTGTAATACAGGAATCACTGGATGCAAGTCGGGTCAGAGCTGTTCTTTGAGCTGACGTCCAGAAGTATCTGCTCTCAGAACTGCGTGTCTTAGATGGGCGCATTCAAATGTGACGTAGACAACGGACATCCCACCTCTTTCGGACTCGTCATGATCCCTGAAGATCCGGGGTAGGACACACCTTCAGCAACCCATGCTTGCCACAAAAGGCGACTATGCTTGTCGTAAGAAGCGACTAACGACTGACACATGTCATCGGTTCTCAGATCGATGCTCATGCTGTTGATCACTGGATTGTCTTTTCCAGAATCGATTATTTACAGACGCCACCATAAAGCTGGAATATTGCTGTGTGCGGAGTAAAACTAAACTCACTCAGTCACTCTGATACGCCATAAAACATAAAAGAACGATGTTTAACCCTACGGACCATATCATACTGCTGAGACGAAAACAATACCAGGTGAAAATCATACAAGAGACCGTTGTCACACACATGATGTGACGTACCATGCATTCACTGTCAGTTTGCGTAATCTAATCCAGAACAGTTTTGAGATATTTAGTAAGTCATTAAACACCCTTTCAAATTTACCCCATCATCACTGCAACACGCAGTTACAAGCACAACGTCTGTGTACAAAACAAACCACACCATCAACACATATACTAAGCTAACAATAGAAAATAAATTCACTTAACAATGTGTGTTCATGTGTATGAAATATCACATAAATAATACGAACTCATTATCTAGGGAGCCACAGCCCCCAAAGAGGTCTTGCGTTAAACCTATAAAAAAAGATGCCATAAAGCTAATTTCCTACTGTTAATTTACACACCCATAATTCATATTCTGCCAACGGATCGAAATATGTTTTAGTACACGCATATCGTGCCTTTGGTAAATACACGTACGATCAAATTGTATGATTCATTTTCTTTTATGTTTATCAAACTTTGATTTCTGAGTATAAATGGCAAATGATAACAATTGCTTAAAACTGATTGTGTCGACTGAGATTAAAGGGTTGGTGCCAGACAGTATAACTGATTATTAGTAGGGTATAAAAGCTATCGTAAAACTAATTAATTCCATACTGACATCATCTTTCCAATAACCATTGTTTGAAGCAGATAACCATTTCTTAACTCTTTTCCAGTCAGGCTGACCAACATAGACACGTGATGAATATTTATGTCGATGAGGCCAAGAGTACAATAGTTTTACAAACTTCCATCTAATTCTTTTAGTTGAATTCATTAATTTCTATCAGTAGTTTGTTTTTTAATAATACATATAGCGTTTTAACATATTTCCCATATCTTGCTATCATTGTAGAACCCTTAAATTTACACGTACATCTAAGGATCCTCTGATTATCGTCTGATATCCTAGTTTGGCTAGCATGGGATACACGCCCCACTCTCTCAAAGCCGTCTTACTATATTTTTCAAAACCTCCAATATTCCTTTCAGGATCCGTTTTAGCCCTCAACCCTTAAAGTTTTACAAGCCTTTTAATCCTCTCTGACTAAACTACAGTGACACTCAGAGGTTAGTGACCCTTTAACAAACCTCTTCACGCTGTTGTCTTCTTACAGCCGTATTTCAAACACCACTTTGTGGTCACTGGATTCATGGCTCTCGGTTTTTGGGGTCTGTAGTAACTTTTAACTGTTGTGTACATTTCGTGATGTTCTACAAACGTCTGCCACTTGTAAAAGGCTATCATGTAGAGCAATTTGATTCCAACCAAAATGATTCCAACCATTCCAATATGAACTCTTTGAAGATGTTTTTTAAGATGTCTTAACTACTTTACGAAAATGTATCTATTTTAGACATGTGGGATTTTGAACACCGACAATACGTGGGCGTCACACAGACGGCAACATATAAAATATCCACAATATATATCTACGGCCACTCAGTGAGTTTAGTTTAACAAAGCCCTCCGCAATATTCAGTCTACATGGCAGTGGTTTATAAATAATCTGGACCAGACAATCCTTTGATCAAAAGCATGAGCATCGATCTAGGCGACTGAAATACGATGACATGTGCCAGCCAAGCCAGCGAGCCTGGTCACGTGATCCCGTTAGTCGCCTCATACTGTAAGCATGGCTTACTGAAGATCAAATCTAAGTCATACTTGTCAATTTACAAGTCAACTACTTGCCGATTTCCTACACACATGTATGTTAACTCTCATATTCGTCACTGGACATAACCGCTTGTCGATTTCCTACACACATGTATGTTAACTCTCATATTCGTCTTTGGACATAACCACTTGTCGATTTCTTAGACACGTGTATTTTAACTCTCATATTCGTCACTGGACATAACCACCTGTCGATTTCTTAGACACATGTATGTTAACTCCCATATTCGTCACTGGACATAACCACTTGTCGATTTCTTAGACACATGTGCATAACTCTCATTTTGGTCAATATAGACAAGAGCCGTGAAGATCCGGGTTAGAATTGATCTTCAATAACTCCTGCTTGTCGTAAGAGGGGATTGACGGGATCGGGTGGTTGACACATGCAGATCGATGCTCATGCTGTTGATCACTGGATTGTCTGGTCAAGACTCGATTAGCCACAGCCTGCCGCCATATGGCTAGATTATTGCTGACAGCGGTGTAAAACTAAACTCAGCCAGTCAATATGCATAAACACTTGTCAATTTCTCACACAACTGCACATATATCTACCTATACAACCACTTGTCAGTGCCTATATATTATTGCAGGGTAGCATTAACTCACACACTGAGGTACTTAGTAAAATGAAACGTTTAATGTCCTCCCATCATGTAAAATTTCGCATCTAAATCACACATACAATAACGATAGAGCCAAGCCTAATTTTGTTCAACAAAGCACTGGATGGCTAGACAGCTGAACAAGCTAACATTTTATTCCATACGAAATAAATAGACAATTAATCTCAAGGAATACACAACCTCTTTCGACACCACGCCACGTGTGTTTTTCACTGCATATAACTCTCTGACAACACAACACGCCTCTTCGACGAAGTACTCACAGAGAAGCCATTGTCGTGAAACCCGGTCCTGGGTGATTCGAATCGTATCAGAAGCCTCACTTTTACCAGTAAGTGTTCCCTTGGCTTGGACAGATCGTATGAATTATTCAGACCGTGTCGTCTACAGGCCCCGAGTTAACATTATACACCGTTGTCTTCAGCGTACTTACACTGCCAGCGAAGTCAATGTATTGTGTAATCCACCAACGTTCAAATTCACATTTTTACTTTCACTTTTATCATTCATGAAGCCTGTCATCGTTGACATCGTGGGAGTCCACGTCCTGGACACGAGAGAAACGCCATTTGACCTTCTTTATTGCATCTTGGTTCACCTGGGGATCTGTGTCAGCGTTTCTCTTAGACAACAACTGAGCGCTAAGGGGCTTTTCAGGGAAGTAAACTTACCGACAAGAGTAAGAGGACATGTCTGTTTATAGTGTCGACAATGAAACAAAACGTTTGGGAGCTGTGTCAGCGTTTCGACATTTGAGCCCAAAAGGGTCTTGTCAATAGGTAGCTAGGCAGTTTGGGCGAGAGGGAGAGAGATGTATAGGGACAACGTTTCCGGAAACACGTGAGAGAGAGGGGGAGAGATACAGATGGAGAGAGATGGGAGCTAGAGAGATAAAGAGAGGGAGTTGAACGTGATTATCAAGATTCTCGGAAACAAGAGAGAGAGGGGGGAGGGAGGGAGAGAGAGAGGCGAGAGGGACGCTGAACAGATGAAGAGACAGGAGAGGGTGGACCTTGATTACCACGATTATTACGGAGAGAGAGATATGGGGAGCTAAAGAGAGGGGGTAGAGGTATGCTGTGATTTTATGGTATGATGTGCTGGGAAACAAGAGAGAGGGGAGAGAGAGATGGAGAGGGCGAGAGAGACAAACACACCTGGGAAAAGAAAGAATGAGAAAGAATGTGTCAGCGTTCCTCCGAACCTCGCTAAGTTAGCAATTCTTCACGAAAGGACTTTTCAGTGAGCGTAAGTTCCCGACAAGACAAAATGAACATGTCTGTCTGACAGCTTCACAATGACACAGGCATTGCCTTTCAATTGTGATGTATAACGAGTACAATAGAGAATATTACATATATGCCAGGTATCTATATATACACATGTATCATTAATGATGTGTACACAGGTGACGCACACAACAGCTCGAGATACATAGAATGGGGCGGGGTGGTGCGTAATTTCATAACTGATAGTAAATTGTTAATTGTCAAGTGTTTACTTTTTTGGGGCCTATCTTTAGTAACTATTACATCATAAATTACAAGGTCATTTTAAACTGCATTTGACAGCTTGAGAACAATATTAAATATGATCTGGCGGAAGTAAAAGGCAATCAAATGTTCAGTTTTGTGATGGGCTGACTCTCGTCCGTACTGGGATGTATATGCGAGCCAAAGAAAAGCTTGTTTCGTTCATTAAAAATCATCTTTCTGAAGAAATATGTGTTTTTTATGATAATTAGCTCGGAAAGCAGTTTTAGTTGATAAAGAAGATAAACTGTAAAGTTTATGGCCGACACAATACAAAAAATTCTGTATTCATTTACACTGTATTCATCAACACTGAATAGCTAATATAAGTTATCACCCCGTATTTCCCTCGACACGATGTGATAACGCATTTATCTAGCTGAATGTTTTCACTAAATCAAAACAAAACAACACGCATCGAATCGACTTGCTGCCATGTTGACACCAGCTGATCGTTTGACCTCAACGCACCGCACTTTACTAAAGGCTTGTCGATGCATGCTTTTCTCACTTCTCGCGTCGTCACCGAGGCATAGCGGGATGATATGACTTTCGCAGCGGGAGTATACGACTTTTATACTCCCGCTTGCGGATCGTGATGGATGTACATGGTATTTTATCAGAGTCACGTGGACCAATCAAAACTCGACATTCTTACATGAGGCTAGATAAAGAAACGTTACCCGGGATCCTTAATGAAGGAGGTACCTGTCTTCAGTTCGCGTTGTGATGCGTGTACGTCGTCTTCTTGGTCTGTCAACGGTGAACCTAGTAAGCATTTATGTTTATGTCTTCTGATTAAAAACTTAACAGAAAATAAACCAGAATGGCCTTTCTTAATAGAACGCCGCCATAGACCTGAAATATTGCTGAGTGCGGCGTAAAACTAAACTCACTCATTCAATAATTTCCGGACATTTACCTTTCCCAAAATAGCCACCCGCACGAAAGTCTTGCACGAGGATATACAAGACGACACTGTGTCAGAAAAACACCCGTTTCATGGGTACACCTTTAGTAGTTCATACATGCATACATACATACATACATACATACATACATACATACATACATACATACATACATACATACATACATACATACATACCGTACGTACACGCACGCACGCACGCACGCACACATACATACATACATACTCACACACACACACACACACACACACATACATACATACATACATACATACATACATACATACATACATACATACATACATACATACATAAGCCAAACTCTACGTACATCTTTCTACTTTTTCTCTCTCTAGGCCACTACACATCTCATTTTCATCATTTTTACACACCTATAGCAATGTATCACCATCCCAGTCTCTCGCCTCTGAATCTCAGTAGACAAATCTGCTGCCTCCATGAGCCACTTACGTGTGACAGTCATCAGTATTACGAATCAAAAGCATTGTGTCTGACCACGGTCTGACAGTAGCATAGCGACATCATAGAGCGCTGGATAACAAACAACATAAAGCGTGAGTCGCAACTGATGAGACCACGGCGAAGTCGACTGAACTATCACGCAATGGACTTCTTATTAGTTCCAACTGACAGTATGGGTGAATGACCGATCGTATCAAAGAGTATACAGTAGATATTTAGAACAAACTGACCACTGTCCTGGCCTCAAACAATCGACTGGACCAGATAATCCCGTGATTACGAGCATCAATCTACGCAACTGGGAACCGATGACATGTGTCAACCAGGTCAGCAAGCCTGACCACCCGATCTTGCTAGTGCCCTTTTAAATGCAAAAGTTGAATTCGTTCAAACATCTGACTGCACTATACATCAGGATAATTTTCTATGATGCACTACATGTTTGTAATATATATATGTAATATATATATATATGTAATTCTTCAAAAATATATTGAGACGCAAAAGAAACGTCGTAATATTGGAAATGTGTTTTTAAGTACCAATGAACTATTTGAACCTGTTTTCATAAACATACACCGGAAGTCAAGTTTGAGGAAAACACGAATCGAGTATCTACAGTCTGCTTTGCCCAGTGAAGCTTTGGTTGACTTTGGGTTTAGAACTGCTATTATTTGTGGAAAGGGAAGAGTTTGCACGAACACAGCATTGAAATCGAGATGTACTGCTAAACTGCAACGAATGGGGATTAGGTGGTCATTGTCGCTGACTGTCGTTGACACATACCATCGTATCCAGCTCGCTCAGCTGCTCATGCTATTGATCTGGATTGTCTTGTTCTCTCTCGACAGCTCACAGACCGTCGTCATATTGTTGGACTATTGTTGAAAGTTTCTTTAAAACAAACAAAAACAGCAATCGTGACAGCATGTTCAACCTCATTTCACAGCACCTCGGCTCAGAGATGTTTGTGTAGGTTTTGCGAGCACTAAATTTCCATCCCGTCGATCCGCACGCACGTCTTTTTTCAGATAAAAAAAATGTTCAACTTAAACCTTCTTCTGTTTGGCAATGTACCATTCAAGTAAAACGACCAAGCGCTGAACTAATACCCTTGGTGTTTCATTCAGCCATATACCGACTTGGCTTTTGGTTTTTCAACATATTTTATTCATGAGAAAAAGTTTGGGTACAAGTTATACAACTTACAACACACTCAGGAGTATTTACATAATATCATTCATTATACAAAATGATCAGACAAGGACAGAAAGAGTGGAACAGTTGCAATAATTAAGACAATCTTTTTGATTGACAAATATATGTTTGAACAATTTTAAATACGTTTTGATTTATAAGAACAGTCAGATGTGCATTGCCATGTAATAGTAAGTTTTTGTTTACATTGGTAACACAACGTAAATTGGTAGATCTCTGTTGAGCATATAATTGACAGTCAAAGAGGTAATGATAAGAATTTTCACAAACCTTTCCACAAGAACAGCTTAGGTTATCTATTACAACAGCACGGAATACATCATAGGTCAGTTGGCTATACATTTAACGTAGTTTTGTAAGGATGTTTTTAATGTTTCTCGGTCCAGTATCAAAGCATTGGGGAGCAGTATTTTTGGCATAACAATATTAGATTTAAAAGACTTGGTTGTGGGCTTGATGCCGTATTTATCGGAATTTCCGCTTATCAGTTCTTCGTTTCTTGAAAATACACGCGCACGTGTTATTTTATTATACTTTTATTATAAGATATTTATATTCCGCACATATCCAGACAACTATCACATGTTCAAGGCGTTGGTGTTTCCCCTCTCAATCACCGCATATCAATCTCAACTCCCTGAGGATTTACAACTCTTGCAGCCCCTAGCCCCTTTTTATGCTTTCTCATCCTTACGAGGTACCCATTGGTTGGTACGTTGGTGCATATTCATGTGGCCACCATCTGGTCATATGCCAACGGATTCGCTGGTTTTATCAATACACAGGGATGTGTACTGTTCACTAGTGCTTGTGACAACACTGAAAACGGTTTTAAGACCGGGCACAGGTAGGCTCGATCCTGGCGCCTCGTGCTCACCACCCTGGCGTCTAAACTAGTTCGCCCACCATGTCCACGTGCCAGGTATTCACAGATTCGTCTGATACTCTCTCCCTCCCGTGGTGCCAACCATTATCATAATTAAAAGAGGAATATACTTGTACTTGCACATACCTACTGTTAATGTCCGCCCATGTTCTTTATCGTAGTAGCCAAGAGCTCATTTTCCAATGCCAACATGTACTTGTATATACCTACCTTCAATGTCTGCCGGTGATAGTTACAATATTAACCACGAGATCCTGCTTCAGTGCCCACGTGTACTAGTTCATGATGACGTTATGTGATGACGTCATGTGTAATGCATGCCTTTCCCTAACAGGCTACAATAAAATTAAGTCATAAACGAACTCAAAGGGACCACTAAAATTTTATTTCCATTTAATTGTAGTTAGTCATATGCATTGGTTGGGACAGGTTAAACTATTCTACCACCGTATCTCCCATCATCTACCATTAGTAACAGGCGACTAACGGGATCGGGTGGTCAGACTGGCTGACTTGGTTGACGCATGTCATCGGTTCCCAATTGCGCAGATCGATGCTCATGTTGTTGATCACTGGATTGTCTGGTCCAGACTCGATTATTTACAGACCGCCGCCATATAGCTGTAATATTGCTGAGTGCGGCGTAAAACTAAACTCACTCACTCATCTACCATTACTTCCCATTGACAGCATCTATGTAATGTAGGAGAGAATATACATGTGCTCGTATGATATATTGTAGGCACTGCCTGTCCTGTAGTATAAAGCGCACAAGTACCTCTTACCGTCGGGTTCTACGAAAACCGCTTACACGACTTTACATACAGAACTGCCACGAACTACTACAGATTGCCACGATGCGCCAGGGAAGAGACGCTATTGTTTTGGGTAAATCGTTCTATAGGCCTTATATTGCCATCGTCAGGGCAGGACATTTTTATAGTGTTCGTGAAAGCACCTATTGTCACTATTGATAATGTCAGTACCCGTCGCCGCTATTTTGCATTTTCAATATATTTCGCCAGAAACCTAAGACTGGTTAGTTACTGGCTTTGACGTTTTAGCCAGATAATGAGTCCGTGGAGTACGAGGGATGTCAAAAAGTAGGAAGCCTACCTATACCTTCTCCATGTCCAATGTTTGTAAAGTTTCCATTCTATTCTGAAGGGATCATTAGCAAAGCCAGTAGGCGTTAATGCGATTCACGAGATATGAGTCATCACAACACATTGGGTTATGATATTTGTAACATAAGTACAGAAAATGTAAACGATATATCATTTGGTACCTCATGGATAATGGTATGTCCTAAGATAATATCATTTACATATGTTCCGAATGGTCTTGGATGAATTCCGGTCACAATCAACAAGCAAAGATTTGGATTGCTTTATTTAGATTTAGACAGATGCTGTTTTCTAAGGACACATCTATTTTGATTTTTAAAAACATTGTGTCGAGATATTCAAGATTGCACTGTTTGCAGTATATTGGGAGCTAACACTTGTGTGACCATTCATTATTTAGTCTGAACCCTTGCCATCATGTATGAATAGTGTAAATATTAGAATCAGTTATTTTCTTATGATTACGTCATCTGGAAGGTGGGGTGTAGTATCTCCAAAACAAGCTCTTTCAGTAAACATTAAGGGGGAGAGTCACTTTAACAAGCGATTGCAGTTTCAAACTGCTTTTTATGCGCTAAGATTCTAAGATTCTAGCGGACTTCTATCGATCTAAAACACACAAAATGTTTCGTGCATACTTCGTTTCCTGAAGTTTGTGATGCACTTATTGCAGATTTTGCATTTTTGAGTGTACCAACGTCAAAAAGGTCAAATAACATGAGGATCATGAGGCTGAAACATAACAAAAACCAGTTTGCCTGAGGTTCACAGATATGCCTGAAGTTCACAGATGAATAGAAAAAAAACATAAAAACAGCTGCATTTATATCATTATTCTGGTGAAGTTCACTTTTTTACATCCCTTGTATATACCTTCGAAACGATGTCAACCACATAGCGTAACCACACAAACGTATAAACACCGTCGTCCTAAAATATGCTGCTCAAAAGAAGAATATTCAGCAA
The DNA here is from genome assembly GCF_037392515.1 of Haliotis asinina. Lineage (NCBI taxonomy): Eukaryota > Metazoa > Mollusca > Gastropoda > Lepetellida > Haliotidae > Haliotis > Haliotis asinina. Next base: position 32,225,145 of record NC_090291.1, read on the forward strand.
TATTCCAGCAGTATCACGGAGGGAGAGTCCAGAATTGGGTTTCACACAATTTACCTATGTGAGGAATCGAACCCGGATCTTTGGTGTGAAGAGCAAACGCTTTAGCCACTAGGCTACTCCACCGCTCCGTCATATTACTGAGTACGAAGTCAAACAACAAGTAGCTCCAAAGGGAAACCCTCTGGATCCATTAAAATCATGGCTTCGTTGTGTACTGCATGAATAACGACACAAAAATAGACCTCCAATGAAATCACTCTCATGTGCGAGAAACATTATGTGCAATCAGTTGGTGAAGGTGGCGTTTCTGTCGAAACAGATGCTATGGTTACCAATAGGGCAATGGCACTTCCCGTGCACTTTATGGGGCGGTGGGGTAGTCTAGCGGTTACGACGTTCGCTCGTCACGGAAAACGCCCGGGTTCGATTCCCAACATTGGTGCGCTATGCAGAGCCCATTTCTGGTGTCTCCCGCCTTTAGATTGCTGCATGTTGCTAAAAGCGGTGTAAAACTAAACTCTCACTCCGATACAATCTGTACTTAAACAAGACTTGGCTAGAGAACGATGCCGATGAAAGGATACTAGTATATACAGTAAGTATTTTTAAGAAAAAAAAATACCCTAAAATCTTTTCTAAGTTAGGTTGAACGGTAACCTTATATTCGCCATGTCATCATGACCCTGCAGAGATGCTCTCGAAACCAAAACAATTGATCCATTATATTTGACGGACAATGGTGGTTGCCTTATATCCCCAATTTCTTGTCACAACAAATCGAAGATCATTAATCTTCATGCCTATATGTACGGCATTCAAACTGATGCCCCCAAACCATATTCTTACATGTAGTATTTATTTTTCTCTTTTTACCTCAGTAATTGTGTTTACAGAAATGTATTCACGGTGACAATAGAAAGAATAATTGACATTATATGGACTATGTATGACGTTAACCAATTCTGCATTTTAAATTTTGTGTTTAAAAATAAACAATGAATGGTTTGGAACTTACGCGTTAAAAGAACAAAACGATTGCTTGGCAGCCTGCAAAATTGAAAAAAAATGTCAATTTCATAAAAATGTAAACGTATTTGCAAAGCGTTTCGTTTAAAACTTTCAGTTTCATCTTCAGACAATTTCATGGTGCATCTTAAATCTTTGAAAAGACAAAAAAAAACAGATATGACTCACATGGTAAAAAATATTGTTGGAATGTAAGAACTATTGGAAATAAGCACATTAATATTCTTTTACGTCTTCGTTCCTAAGCAGTTAAAGCATACCTATTGAAGGTAGTGCTTCTTTGTAAGCCTATTCCTATTTACGTCCTCGTTCCTAGGCAGTTAAAGCATACCTATTGAAGGTAGTGCTTCTTTGTAAGCCTATTCCTATTTACGTCCTCGTTCCTAGGCAGTTAAAGCATACCTATTGAAGGTAGTGCTTCTTTGTAAGCCTACCCCAGCATGTTAGGAGGTCACATTAACGAACATAATTATTTACTGTATAACTATGTTTATATCGAGCACAGTTATAACGAAAGAATATTGCTAACTGGTTTTCCGGATATTTTGCCCGATACGTACATATTCCTATATCTACATACATGTAGACTTACAAATAGACTCACAAGATGGTACTGTCTTGACATAAACTGTGACAGTTTCTTTGTTGCTAAACTTCTATATGATGGTACGCCAACTATGAAGGTGCTTCTTCAACAGAACCAAATCTTTACCAAATCATCGTCGACTATCAATCATAGTCCCGAATTCTTGCAGTGATACCCTTCTATTGAGCATGCTCACACATGAGCTATTCTATGTGACAAATAGATGTAAGCTGCTTCCAAAGCGAACTGCTACACTGTAAAATCACAATGATGTTTTGTAAGCGTTTTGAAACAAGTCCAGCGTCCGTTTCATGACAAACATTGTCTTTCGCTTTTAAACAATATGCAGCAACAATTCATTTGTCTGACATTATTCGTAGCCTTTCGTATCATATTATATCATTTCATATCATATATGGAGGATATTATAGGAGTGCCCATGTCATACTATGTTTCCGACCAGAGTGTCTAAATGTTGGTAATTCTCGAGCAAGTGCTAGGGATATGCCTATCTATAGTCTCGAGTGTGGTAAACACGGTATCATAGCACAAATATAATATTCTGTTTATTACCTAATTTGTCAAATTGAGGAAAGTGTACCCAAATCTACTTTCAAACATTGGCTGGCTACCCGCCATCGCCGTATGAAGAACGCAACGTCACAGAAGGAACGTGACGTCATAGCATTGTTCATAACGTGACGTCACCATGACAAAGTGATATTTTCCCTTAGGGCATCGTATAAAACATATGAACCCCGATGTTAATTTTTCGCCCTCGTAGGTAATAACTTTTAATATAACATCATCATTAAGCATGTGCACTGACATTCAGTGATTGATATTATGAGCAACTGTCCATGCAGTCGAGGTAGAAAGAACGCGACCAGCTTATCAAGTAAGTGACTATTCACAACCAGCATTGATTGTGATCTACCTTTTCTAATCCAGAATACCCAAAGGGGACAATTTGATTGATTTTAGTTTATACTGAATACCGTCGGAAACTAACGATGTTGTAAATCGGACCACAGTAGCATTTCGCTGTCTGCTGGAAGTGAAACGTAAGAACGGCTGAGATCCAATTCTGATATGACATTCGACTGCTACGTTTATGCTCTGATGAATCACGTCATCCAATTTACGAATTTGGAAAGAAAAATTATATTTATACGATTCATGCAATGATTTTGCATTGATTTGAACCTATATGGAAATGATATAATTGAATTCGGGGAATTATACTGTATTATAACGTTATCAGAGATAAAACTTAACAAAACTGTCCTTATCAACAATGATCAGCTACTTGATTTCTGTTAAATGATAATGTATTTATACAGCTGTATACATCAATCCGAGTTAAGATGAGGTTTTGTGCTATGTGGCTTGTAACTAACCATGTGCAATTTTCATTATCAAATAAATATTTCAAGATTACCGGAATCTCTTTCCTGAATAGAAAGGTGCGGAATGAGAGAGGGCCTTTTGAACCACTTGAATTTGTCGTAGGTAAGTTCGATGTAGCATCTGCATGTAGGACATTTATTCAAGACGTAGATCTTACCACTGCCATCAGTTCCACTCAACTTCTGGCTAGGCTGTTTCTTATAGTATATGAATCTGAACTACTGCATTCATACAATGGGTTATCTATGCAAGAGGTAGGCGTTGTTGGCCACCACCTGCATGCCACTTCTTCCCGTGCTGTTCCCCAATGTATATGAATTTAAATAAATGCATTCACACAATTTGACACTTACACATCAATTAGGCATTGTATGTGGAACCAATTCCACCTGACTTATAAGCTTTTTCTCAATGTATATGAATGCAAATAACTACATTCACAAAATTTGACATTTATATATGAAGAAGGCATTATGCTGAGCACCAATTGAGCTGTTGTATATGAATCTGAATGAACATTGTGCACTAATAAAATCTGACATTAGCAGGAAGCAGGCATTCTCCTTGGGACCCGTTGAATTCCACTTTCTTGTCACTTTTTGTATTCCTTATGTATATGAATCTGAAATACTGCATTAACACAATCTGGCATTTTTCAGTACAAGAAGTGGAAATTCCTATGGGCACAAATTTTATTCCACTTCTTCCTGAGTTCTTATTTACGCATATGAATCATAAGTACTGCTCAAAATGGCAAAACTAAAGCACTGAAAATTGAAATTTGGTCTAACTTTGTCGTCAAATCGTCTTCAGTTGATTTAGCTATCTAACCAGTTGATGTATTTATTTAGATCTTTGAATGGGGATTGGCGATGAGGTATCCACAAGAGGCTTTCTCGTTCTTTCAACTACAGCCCTTTGTATACAGCATAATGTTCATGATATACTCGAGTGTGGTCATTCTACCACAGATTAAAGAACTTCATACGACTGTTGCCCAAACGCTATGTGATTATGAACGCATAATTCGCGGCATCTGGATATCAGTCAAAATATTGAACACATGTGGAATTTTGTTCTAAATTAGTCGCCTGGACTTACATTTTCGAAGCTCTCTTGGCGCCAAGATAGTCGTAAGTGCCATACATTAACATTAACTTGATTACGTTTATGGTGGTGGATACTCTCACCTTTTCTCGAACAACTGTCATCTTCACAGTTCATTTGAAAGTGACTCACAGAAGCATGCCTTTGATCTGAAGTAGAAATCATACATTATGTCAAGTAGCATTTCCACATGTTTTCTCACCATTGTTGTCATGTTAAAGATCAAACACATACTGGAAATGACGTCTTCACGTTTTGGAATGGGACAGTGGTGATAAAATGTTCTTGTGCAGGCAAGATCATGATCCACAAATTATATGTTGATTACATAAGGAATGCGCATAAAGTCTTGGACTTTTATATGTTGGACTTTTATATGTTGGACTTTTATATGTTGGGCATTTACTGGATCCAGCAATATGTGACATGTCATACTTGTACCAAATGACCTCCAGAGTGAAGACTTTTAGACTCACTTACTCCTTCCGTCACTCATGCACGCAGTTACTCTTTAACCACGCACCTTTCCAGGCGATCTTCACGATAATCTTTGGTAACTGGTATCTCTGTGACACAGTGCCTTCACTCGAGCACAATGGCATCGTGAGACCTGTTAGTATTCGATACACTTTGTCTCGTGGTACTTGTGCCTTGAAGAGTTCTAGCCTCAGTAACTATCGGCAGTCTAGCATGTGTATCACACCCAAGACGGGAACTTATTTATGGACCAATTACTTCTGCACGTGAATAAACCCCGAACCAATATAGTTTCATTTTGTAACAGATGTATCAGTGTTACGTAGATGGCTGTGTTCCATCGCTTTTGCTATCTTAAATTCTGTGACATTAAGGTTACGTCATCAGTTCGTGTATAGACTCGTATCTAGATTTCGTATCTACATTTTTCACCGAGCATAATTTTGATTCTGTCAATAATAGTATCACTTTTGTTTCACTTTCACAGTAGATCAGGATACCATAGCTGTTAATGTTTGGTTATAACATCATCCTAAAATTTTGCATTATTTATCGTCTCATGTTTTCCTTGACCTTACTGGCCCCGTTTTCTTTAAGGATATCTTGCTCATAAGAATATTTTAATGCTTTTTCAAGTAATTTGTGATTTTTATCCATTTTTATCAAACACCTGGTGTCATCACCGCGTCATCACTGATTTCCAGGGATTGATTCATATAACTTTCTCCAATATCTTTCCTTTTACACTCTGCGGAATCTGTTTTGTAGAAAGACTAGATTCATTATTCCCTGTCGTTGACATTTCCATCTTGTATCTTCTCAACGATTTCTTCTATTTTTCTCAATTATCTTGCTCAAATCCCACGAGTCTACGTTCTCAACGATATTGTTAAGGAAATCAATTTCCTACAAGACGTATGTACCTTACATGAATAAGTGTTTCCTCGCGTTAGTAAGTCATGACATTATGTGTGAGTCATCTCCAGTTATACTTCATTAAACCTGCATAGACAAACGTAAGCAGATTCCTAAAACTATAGCTGTATCACTTTTTATCTGGAAGTTAACTTTAACAATCCAACTTAAAACAGAGCTGAATGGATCAATGTTTGAAAACATCAGCGCTGTTCTCCGTAGCAGTCAATCAACGATTTCACTTGGCTTATCAGAATTGTCAAATTCTCAGTCATTTTCAATGTTGGTCTTGGCAGCTATCTCCAGTTCACTGTTTGATGAACACTGTTGGAGTTTTATTTCATAAACACCATGCTCCGCGTCCCAGAAATATTGGTCTCTGAGAATTTTGGTACATAACATGCAGGAACAATGTATGTTTACAAGAACCTGGAATCCTATTATGTTACTGACCCGGAAATACTGAAATCAGACAATTACAGATATGGACGAAGGACCGAAAATAAACGTCATCAAATGTTTTCTAATTAATATTGATGGCAAAATACCAGTATTGTCTTTAGGCGGAGGAATATGTCAACAAAGACGTATTGTGACATTTAACATATTAAATAGGTTCTCTATCATGTTTTTTGTTTGTCAGCGTTTCATTTATCTTCATTCCAAAGCCATGTGCAAGATCCAGCAGATAAAGTGTTGGAATTCCTGTTGTCACGTGTATCAATCAGAAGATGTTGGTGATCTGTAAGAAATGAAGATTAAATAGCAAGCTTGAAGAATCTCATTTCCTAATCTGATTATAATTCAGCAAATTCATCACTGGAATTTGAGGCTTCAAATCATAATCTAATGACTTCTGTTCAGTGGGATTATTGGAACTTCATTTGGTACCTGTGTCTAATATCACACTTCACTAGGCGGTATTTTTATAACAGTGGTTTTAATTAAACCTACTCTCAATAGTCTATGTTTAAAGTTCTTTGCAGAAGTAGTCTGGGTCGAGTGATAGTCTTCTTTAATCTCGGCAATATAGGTTCCGTCATGAAGCGGAGATTGGTATGTCTAAGTATGTGCTAAGTCTTATTGCATGAGAAATCTCTGTCCCCTTGGGAAATTCATTACGAGGACTGGCATGTTTCCGTTTTCGCTTGGTCAGTTCTGACCACTGATAGATCATTCGGTACCCAAGACGAAATATCCGCTTCTTTAGACTTTGGATCATGATTAATATCATTCACACCTTGCGTCCATCTGGAGACACTTGTCCGTTTTCTACGTCACTGAGTGACGGGTGTGCTAAACGTAATGACTATGCCATTGGGTGACAAATTACTTACGTCCGTATACACATGGGGTCAAAAATGTTATTAATGGTCAGTAGCCGTGGACATCAGTGATTCTGACAGTCGTGATGGCTTGGGTTTATCATTTGGTATTTGGAAACAGGGCCATCGTTGAACCATGTGTAAATCCTTAAAGAATGTCTCCGTGTGTTCTGACAGTGTGGGCGAATGTGAGAGAGTAGGAATAGAGACACCGAGAGAATGAGAGAAAAGGTGCTTGATAGAGGGAGTGAAAGAGGAGAGCGGCAGAGAGAGGGGGAGGAGAGATAAGGAGATCGAACGAGAGACTGTGTGAGGAAGGAGCAGAAGAAAAGGGAAGTTGAGAGAGAGAGACAGATACAGAGAGGAGACAGGATGCACTAGAGAGGGAGTGAGCGAAGGAATAAAAGGCAAGAGAGAAATAGAGGGAGCAAATACAGAGAGAGGACGCATTAGAAAGTGAGTGAAGAGCGGGGTTAAACAGAAGAAAGAGGAAGAGAGAGAGAATGACAGAGAGAACGAATGAGACGCGATAGAATGAGGGAGAGGGAATGAGAGGTGGAGATCGAAAGAACGTAGAAGAAGAGAGAGACTCAGAGAGGACCGTCCGTCGACAAATCAGCAGCTGAGTGGTGTTCAACATCACGTTTGTCTGATACTGGTTTTGACTGTAATTATAACAGATGTTAAAGTAGCATTAAGAACAGGCGCTACACAAGAAATGGACGAAATGAGTTCTTTACATCTCCTCACCTTTTTTCGAGATAGGTCATTTCGCAAGTTCGTTTTGAATTTATTAATGGTTTCAGGAACATATGTTCAAATATTCAGAGACACTGAAAATGACATGTGTTGAATCAACTATTTAATTTGTTTTCATTTATCTTTTTGTTTCACTGAGTCATGAATGAATGAAGTGTACTTGTAGTCAACTTACTAGCAATACAGAACTAAAACTCAAAGCTCTTTGTTTGTTTTTATTTCCACAATTTATCATAATTATTCGCGGAGGATAATTTTTTTTTGCTCGGAAAGCGCGAAAATTAAACCCCCGCGAATAATAATGATTTTACAGTACTTCAAATTCCTGAATTCCAGTTTGGCAGTAAACGAAATTGGTAAACATTTGCCGATGTAATAGTAATAAACGTATTTTTACTAAATTATTTATCTTAAAGTAATGATGATAACTGTTTGTATTTCAAACTGAAAGGTATGAAAAACGATACATTATCAAATTTATTATGTTTAAGATTCCTACACTAGAGACCTCTAATTCAAAACACACGTTCATTTCTGGTGTCCCCTCGCCTTGATATTGATGGAATCTTTCTAAACCTGGCGTAAAACTCAGCTCACTCTAACTCACTTCACAACTCACAGGACAACATGATATATACCGTCAGGTTTCCTCTAAAATCAACTGAATGGCGTTATATAAATGGAGCAATGTTCAAAGCGACGTTAAACCTAACTACAAAGACATGAGAATGAGCCTCTCAATTATGTCTGTCAGCAGAGTTTCTTAGAACTGCGTCTGGGAAATGTGTTTGGCCAGACACCGTTAAAGATTTCACTTTATTTAAACCGATAAAAAGGAAAATGTTTTATATGCTCAGATTAAATGGTGGTGTGAGAAAAAACGCCTTAAATTCCACCCTCTGTGAACGAACGTCAGATTGTCACAGTTAAACTTTGACAAGAATCGACCATGACTTACCTGAACACTTTTTGAATGGCAGTATCACTAGACAAAATTATAGATTACCCCCCTTTGTAAAAGAACGGCAGCTGTCAATGGTAAACTTTGACAAGAATACACATAATGTACATGAGCACCTTTTGAAAGAACATGTAAAACTATATGAATTTACAGTGTTAACAAACTGATCCAGTATATGTTAGAATATTGACTGCCACTTGTTTAATGACAGGCATCACATGTTGAATCACGTTCTGTCCTTGAACTTGCAGGGGGAGTGTTTACGCAAAAGCACAGTCGCCAGACGACTTATTTTTAAAGCGAAAAGGAAGCAGTGTCTTTTTCATCTGTTTTAATTCCCAAAGTCAGAGTGAGGTAACACTACACGTTAGTAATCATAACATGTTTTTCCTCAGAACGTTCCTTTACGTGACACATGTGCGTGTACCAGGAGCAATGAGAACCCACAAGAATATTTTGCCACTTGTAATAGTGACGTTAAACTAAATAGTGCTACTACAAATGAGAATATAGCATGCTAGAATTCAGAAATTGTGTCCTTCGTGTTGCAGTTTAGCAATAGAATTGACTATAATTATACTTACATGTCAAACAGACATGCGTGGAATTTTATCATTTTGAAGAAACAGGCGTGTACGGCCGTTTCTGCAAACGAGTTTGATAACAATCGTGAAGATCCTACAAAGTGCAGTATACTTATAAACGGAGAATATGCCCGAAAATCGTCAAAATAAGAAGCTGACATCCATAAATTCTCGCCTTTAGTATGCTGTATTGTCACTGGTGACGCCATATTCGACATCTGTTGAACAAATGCTGTCCTATAAGATCTTATGAGGAACATGTAAATAGTTTCAAGAACGTCATTAGTCCTTGATAACGTCACAGAGAGTTGAATTATTGTCCACTTATATCTCAATTACACATGGCGGATGTTGTACAAGATGACTGCAAATAGAGTTATCAAATTGTGTGACGAAAATAATCGGAAAATCCTTCGATGAAAGAAGCGTTTAGATGAGGGTTAAATTGACAAGGAGATAAAACCATACTTTGATTTACAATACCCACTTTGAAAGTTTATTTCAAGTATATGAAATCAGTTCTCACATGAGAATGAAGGATACTTGATTCTGATTGATCGAACTATGTTCAAAATCAATTATCTTATTCCACATATAATTCGTATAATATTATCGATGTGTCGAGATCCTACACGTTGGTGCATTGTACGATGACTGTCACTAAGCCATTAAAGTGTTAAGGTTTTATTTTAGAATTACAACTTCCGAAATATGATCACATTTTCTTTCCAAATTACAAGAAAAAAATACGAGCAGACACCAAAACTCTTCTTCATCCATGTTTCTCCTCCGTTTATGTTGTCAACTGGCTCACGCAACTGCATGGACGTGTGATTACTCTGGAATCAGCATTAACTGATCGCAAAGATCGAACAGAAAGACAAGGTGCATTTTGTCCAATGCACACTGCTTTACGTAATACTAGTATAATAAAAGTAAAAAATGCATTCCAAATAGATCTGATATCCCATCCAAAGGCATGAACAATGGCACAATTACAACTACAGCATAACATATGCCAGTAAATCACAATCAAAAGTACTTTAGGACTGATGAAGTGTGCAGAATTGCTTGGGACATTTTAAAAAATAATATTGATCAGTGCATGTATCCGGATGTTTATGTAAATAGTAATGTTTACCCGAGTTCTGTTTCAGTTACCATTTAAGGTTCTTGCTTTAACCTATAGTCTGGCAGAGAATGTTTCAGGACGGTGTTTGGTAACTTTACTTTAAAACTGTAAGTGCTATCCGTTTCCAATTTGGTATGAGGCTTTATATTTCGTCTACCGTTGACGCTTGTAATTGTCATAATTTTTCACTCGATAATAAGAAAGTTGTCTATAAGAGCTGTCATCACAAGAACACCTCACATGTCAATGGTGTTGAGCTACTTACCGGAACAGCGACCCGGTCATGCAAATACGCAGGTCACATGTCATATCTTTACATTATGCACTTAAAGCACGTGCATTTCACGAACGCACACACGTGCACACACATCTACACTTAGGGAAAGTCAACATCCAATTTGTCGGCTGACACAAAAGACATAATTAGAAAAATCTATAATTATTTCAAAAGAGAAAGTGAAAGGGGTCGTTCATTTGTAGCTCCTGAAAGTATTTCAAACGGACCCAACATGCCATGGATCTCTCAAAGGGCGTGTTGAGTGGAATTATCCATGCCTCGTCTACGGATATTCCAAGGACCATCTCAAAAGTTGGTAGGAAGTTGAGACTGGATAGTTTTGATCAAAGGCCTGTCAGGGACACAATTAGAAAACTAACACGTCAAAATGAGCATGTGTCGCTAAGGCGATTAAAACAAATCCTTGCTCAAGTCCGCCAGCTTGATGTCTCTCGTTATACTATTTGCAAATTGTTGCTGAAATTTGGTTACAAATATAAAAGTGTTCAGGGGATAAAACTTGTCATGTGTGAACGGCACGACATCGTAAAATCAAGAATATATTACTTCAGAACAATTAGGAAAAAACGCGATGATGGTAACGAAGCGGTGTATCTAGACGAGACATGGGTAAATGCCTCCCATACAGCATCTTACTCATGGTAGCATCCTGACAGACAGAAGCCGAAGCAGAAGCTACCAGCTGGTAGAGGACAGAGACTTATAATTCTGCATGGTGGCTCACACAAACAATTTCTGCCTGGGTATGATTTGGTATTTAAATCTAAGTCCACCGACGGGAGAGACTACCATACGGAAGTGAACGCGGCTGTCTTTACACAGTATGTAGAAGAACAACTGATCACAGATCACAGCTCTTCCAGAAAAGTCCTTGGTAGTCATGGACAATGCTCCATACCACAGTTGCTGTGAGTCCGACAATCGGTGTCCCACATCCAATTGTTGTAAAGCAGAGATCATTGAATGGCTTGACAGAGACAATATCGTAAGATCTGACAAAGCAACAAAACCAGTGTTGTGTGAGCTTGTGTTACAGCACAAACTACTACCTTCCTATGCCACCGACAATATATTGAAGAACGCAGGTCACGAGGTTCTACGACTACCGCCCATTGCGATTTGAATCCAATTGAACTGATATGGGGGGATATCAAGGGGAAGGTATCACGCTACAACACGACATTCGAGTTATCTGATGTTGAAAAAAAATGTTCACACGGCAGTAGGGGAGATTGATATCAGTCGGTGGGAAGCCTGTGTCAAACATGTATTGGCAGTTGGAAATGAGTACTGGAAACTAGATGGTATTGGAGAAAATACCACCCCACCAATCTTAATACATCTTGGAGATGAATCAGATACTGGCCTGTCCGAAGAAGAGGTGCTTTGTGATTGAAAAATCTTGAAACATTCGAGGAAAACAAGAGATCAACCACCAAAATACAAATCAAAGACCCACTTCAGTAATGTGTACATGCATAGTTTCACAGAAATATGATTAATTGACTGTGAATAATGCCTAGAAAATAAACCTGTCCCCGAACTACTTCCAAGCTCAAAATATTTTCATGGAAACTAAGAAATCAAAATTCTCCGTTATTTACATGTGCATGAAAAGACATCGCAATAGCAATTTGAAAACATCATATAAATTATGTGACATATTTGATATTGAGATGATCCCTTCTGTGCTACACCGGTATTGACACCATTAACTAATGCAAAATGCACGTGCTTTAAGTCACGTGACATGACCTGCCGAGCATAATGTAGGAATGTGACATGTGACCTGCCTATTTGCATGACCGGGTCTCCGTTCCAGTAAGTAGCTCAACACCCTTGGCACGTGAGGTGTTCTTGTGACTCGAAAATATGACAGCTCTTACAGATAACTTTCTTGTTATGAGTGATAAATTATGACAGTTAAACAACTCAGTGGTTACGAATTATAAAGCCTCATACCAAGTTGGAAACGGATAGCACTTATAGTTTTAAAGTAAAGTTACCAAACACCGTCCTGAAACATTTTCTGCCAGACTATAGGTTAAAGCAAGAACCTTAAATGGTAACTGAAACAGAACTCGGGTAAACATTACTATTTAAATATTTACTTTCAATATTACACATACATACATACATACATACATACATACATACATACATACATACATACATACATACATACATACATACATACATACATACATACATACATACATACATACATACATACATACACACAGACACACACACAGAGACAGACAGACAGACAGGCAGACGCACGCACGCACGCACGCACGCACACACACACACGCACAAGTTTATAGTGAAAGCAACGCTAAACCATATTCGGACTTCAACCGCAGAGAAGAAGCAACAGTCATTACTTCCTAGCAATCCAGCTGACAGACCACATCACATACAAGTAGGACTAGAGGTGAAGTTGTTAAAGGTTACTCGCTAGTCCAAAGCTACAAAATAACTTCTCAGTCTGAAACGAAAACATGATGTACAACATTCCAACAAGTGTACACTGACCTCCTTATAAAAACACGTTCCCATATAGTTTTATGATCAAACTACGAGGCATAATATGAGTTTGTCTAGACAGCAAAGTAGGGGTAATTCTTGCTACAGGACACGGTTCATAATGTGTCGTATAGGAACATCTTATAAGGCCATTCGACTTAATCATGAGCGTGTGTTGGCCAAAGACGTTAAGCCTGATTAGTATTTCGTACCACTATTTTCAAAGAATGATGGCGACAAGTACAATATATGCATACAGCCAGAATTAGTGCAAAAGGCCGAGCTGATTGATTATAGGTATTTTGTCTTCTAATGGCTTAGTGAACTCATGAATAAGGTTACATACAATTAATTAGAAAGATGCCACTATAGAATTCTTCGCAGATAAAAAATGCTATATTAGTAAAAGCTATATATTTTTGATTGGTAAAAGCTTTTACTGGTTCGTAACTTAATGGATGGGGATTGATGTGGGTATTTGTGGAAATTCATCTAACACAGTTTGCACAACTTGAGTCGCGTTTTTTATCTAGTTTTGAGTGATTTCATATATTATACATCATTTCAAATATCACAATTTATCATTGTGGTAATTGATTGAAAATGACATAACGATTATCTGTGAGGCGGTACAGAATGGATTTTTCTTCTTTGGTTGTTGTAAATAGAAAATATACTATTAAACAGGGCATAAAGACTTATCAGACCTTGTTCTCTGGATCGTGTGGTGCTGGTCGTTGCTGCAGCCCGACTTTCATAAACAGTGTGGATGCAAATGTTTCTATGTGTTAGGTGAGGTTTTTGAACATTTGTAGATTCTTCCACCTTAGATCGTGCAAACATGCTCTATTTATGTGCTTTATCTATGTGCACTGACTCAGAATTCCCCTTATGAAGGAGCGTGAATTAACTTCTCTGTCGTGGTGAAGAATACGAATTTGTTATCCGTAAAACGTGCCATGAATGTATGCATTACTTTTATGGTTGGATAGAAAAGTTGTTAAAACACCTTCGGTACGCCGTGAGTCTGGGTTCGATTAGGTGTGTACAATGTGGGATTCAAACCCACCATCATTTAATTCGTTACGATATACCGACAATAAAGAAGATCGTAAAACAAGACTCTTCAAGGTTCAGAGATCGAAGTGTGTCTTCCACGCGTTTGACTGCCCAACGGGCGCTACCGTTCGACGTTTTGGAAACAATTAGGGTTTCATTTGGGAATTAGTTGTTCCTAAAGTTTACTAACAGTTCAATCGCATCGCATCGTGCATTGTATAATGTTCAGCTGATCTCGTATGGGAAGACAAATTTTCGTGTACATGTATTAAAAATGTTTATTATCCATACAGTGAAACATAACCGAGTACATACAAATCATATGTTGCACACGTGTAATAAAGCCTAAAACGAATTTCATTGGTCAGTTGTCCGACCATGACTTCCATGACCCCATTGGAATGTAGAACTACTTTTTCCATTCATAACTTTTTACTACAAATTTACTGCGAATGTTCAGTCTCGCTACTACGAGAACAAACCAATGAAATGCTATCAAATACAAAACGTTACAAACAAAAAAAATCACACACCGTGTTTATTGATACGAGATTTCATGAAAAGGTAAAAGTAAATTCGTATAGGAGAAAAAACGCCTCCGAAGTTTTGGTAGAGAATGTAAACCTGAGGGGTAGGGAAATCCCGAGGGGCGTAGCCCCGAGGGATTTCCCGACCCCCGAAGGTTTACATTCTCTACCAAAACTGAGGAGAAGTTTTTTCTCTTGCTTATAAACCGTCATTTTAAATATTGCGTTATAAGGAATTAGGACCTCACTATACCGCGAACATTCGGAATGACAGCAATGTCGCAACTCTAATGCACAAGTTAGAAAACGCACGGGATTTTCACGCAGTGCACGTGTTTTTTGTGAGTGAGTCAGTTATATACCACGTGGTTACTTGAATCCGCTCATTGCTAACCATGGCAAACCAGAGCGAAGACGAAATGTTTTTAACACAGTCGCAGTTTAAGAAAGATGATGACAATGCTGCTGCTGCTGCTGCTGCTGCTGATGATGATGATGATGATGATTTTCTGTTCCGTTTCGCGGCACCTTTGACTGAGGAAGATATTGAAAGGAAATTATCTCGATGTGTTCCAAGAACGACAAGGTACAAAAATGATTGGGCGAAAGGAGTATTCAGGCGATGGCAAGAAGAGCGTCGGACGAGGTCAATGGATGCAAACATCGCGCTGTCGTCGTCCGTCTTGACTGAAGACTTGCTGGATATGACTGCTAAAGATATAAATACAGCCCTAAAGTATTTCCTATTCGAGGCGAGGAAAGTGGACGGGACTTGCTACCCAGCTGTTACTGTGTATGGGCTATTCACGGCAATAGCGTCACACTTGAAAGCTAACAAATCTCCTTACAATCTGATGGAAGGCGAAGAGTTCCAGGACAGCAGACAGGCACTGGACGCATGCATGCGTGAGAGGTCCACAGCTGGTCTTGGAGCAGACGTGAGAAAACCTACAGAGGTGATAACTCGAGACGAGGAGAACACTCTGTGGGAGAAGGGGGCTCTTGGAGAAGGCACGCCGCAAAAACTCCTGGACACAGTCCTCTACTTAACTGGTGAGTTGCATTTTGCATTTGATTTCCCTGTCGAAAAGTCGGATATTAGCAATTTTGGCATTTACAATCAAACCTTCACATCGAAAATAAATGTGATTAACTGGAACAAAATGCCCGACTTCACTTTGAGGCAAACCAAACCAAACAAAGTTTGGATGGATATTTTGAATCCCGTGTTAAGACCAAAATAGATAAACATTATATAATTGTGTACGGAATTTTATTTTCCAGGACTTAACTTCGCCTTGAGAGGTGGAAAGGAACATCGGAGTTTAAGACTACACCAACAACCTCAGATTACAGGCCCACATACAGACCAGAACGGCCGCAGGTACCTGCAGTATGTGGAAGACGTCTCTAAGACAAATGCCGGGGGAGTGAAAGACAGGAAACTGCAGAAGAAAAAGGTGCGAGCGTATGAAAATACCAAGAACCCGGAACGATGTTATGTGCGCCTTTTCATGAAGTACAAGTCACTTTGGTATGTATTAGATGTTTTCTGATACATTTCTGATACATGTTATACATTCTTTAGATATACCACTCATTTAATCACATCATGCGGGTGACTTGACCCATACTGCATGTAAATTGTCTTATAATTTTACTCCCTGATGATGATTGCACGCATTGGTTTAGGGGCATATAAATGACAAATGCAAACATTTCATACTTAATTGATTCTATGTCAACACAATTTAACTTTCCAGCCTACCATCTTCAACTCGAGCAAATGCGTTTTACTTCACCCCGATGAAGAAACCTAAGGATGGAAAATGGTACCTAGAGTCGCCCATGGGCCACAACACAATCCAGACAACGGTGAAGAGAATATGTGCTGAAGCCGGAATTGAAGGAAGGAAAACGAACCACTCGCTCAGATGCACTGCTGCTACCCGTCTCTACGAGGCAAACATAAGCGAGCAACAGATTTGTGAACAAACTGGTATGTAACTCAATGAATATCTGCAAAACACGAATGAAACTTGAAGTGACTGGGCCAAATTGCAATTTGGCGATTTTAAATGCTAGAACTTGTGATGTCAACATGTGTTATGGTTAACATGCCAAGATCCGGGTTCGAATCCCAATGATGGCCCCAAGCAAAGCGATTACAATATCATATAAATTGCTTTTCAAACGGTTATGTACAATTTGAAATGACTTATCAAGATGAATTCTTTTATTGTAGGTCACAAAAGCGAGGCAGTGAGGGTTTACAAGAGAACCAGTGATCAACAACAAGCAATGGCGTCAGATGTTCTCTCATGTTCAGCTCCAAAGAAAACTCAGACGTCTGCGACAGTGTCGGTTCCTACTTCAGAGGGAGATTCCGGTACAACACAAACTGTCGCTCACGGAAGTGTTACAATGACGTTCAATTTCAATTAAAACACTGTTGTCAGAGTTTTTGTTTTTCCTTTCCTGTGAATGCAGATTTCGGTGGCTGATCGCTCCAAACCGGTACTTTCGGGACGAGGGTTTACTCCTAGTAAAAACCTGGGAATAGGTTTTACTTAAATCTAGTTAAACCTATTCCCAGGTTTTACATTGGGAGTAAAACCTCTTACCGGGTATTGGTGCAAGTAGAAAGGATAATGACCATTAAAGGCAGTGATCAGAATTAGGTTTATAAGGCTCGATAACGACAAGTGGAGCACACGTCACTGGCGACAAACGGCTAACTAATCACAATGCCCGCAAACATTTGATTCAGAAGTTCCAAGACAATAACGTAGCTCCAACGTAAATCATGCAGGTGTCTGCACATACAAATGTACAGAGTGTGAACAAGTATTCACGTCTTTCTGATGCACAACACTGGGGAAGTGGGAAACCTGTTGTCTTCGACCGGAAATCAGCCTGCCATGTTTCCATGCTCGCGTCGCGCGTCTTCAATCGTTCCGTCATCGGCAGTTTGTCCGAAATAAATCTAACATCCCAATGCATGTCGAACACATACACAAGTAAAGCCTTGTCTAGTGATGTTGTATACGGGGGGAGGGGGGGACATTCCACATCAAAATTGACAAGTCGTCTATAGCAGTGAATGAGACCGAGACGTTACAAGCCGTCGCCGTGTTGCTCGCTCTCCTCTCAGTGACTCTTCTGACGACGAATAACTTTCCCATTAACAATGTTTCCAGTTATACAATTCTTACACTTGCTTAAGTTGACAAAGATTAAATTTCAATTCAAAATGTGTTTGCATTTTGTGTCTTCGTGCAAGAGTAGCTAGTCAATATGTCGCGCTCTTTTCTTAGTAGCATTACACAGGGAGTGTACGTCTATAGTGCCGTATCATTTCGGTTTACGTGGAGTTGTGTAGAAATAAAAAAGTTAGATACAAATGGATAATAAAGAAATTAACACACTCGCGAGTGTGTCATATTGTTTTTACGAAACTCGTGTCAGAAATATGCATATTTCCCTCGCTCTCGCTCTCGCTCTCGCTCGGGAAATATGTATTTTTTCTGACACTCGTTTCGTAAAAACCATATGACACACTCGCTCGTGTATTAATCTCTATTTCACTTTTTTTCTCACACACGGGGTTAACTAAAACTATGAATGTAATTTTGGTCATTTGCACATCGTGTACATATCTGCGTAACGTATTTGCAGCTCACAATGTAGTATCTGTAGAGATCCTCGTGGTTTTAGTAGTTATTTGCTACTCTCGTTTTCCTCATTTCAGAAAACACAATTCTAGTTATTTCCTGGGTCATATAGAGAACCCTGCTGGGTGGATTGTGCCTTCTGCGTCCACAAGTACTTCTTGACCGTTACTGGTCAAACTGTGACTGGGTGGTAAGTAGGGGTGGGCGGTAATATCGGTTAACCGGTATATTGCAGTTCGAACTTCACAATATGATATATTGCGGTACATGTTTCTCGAACCGGTTCAGCCGATACGATTGGTAATTTCTGTGACCATGGGTGGTGATTTTAAACCACGCGTGACTTTAAACCATTTAAATAAAGCAAAATATAATATTATTGATACCAGAGAGGCAGAGGCTGCTGCAGATGTGTTTTCTCAGTTTGTAAACTTTAAGCCAAGTCTTCAATTGGGAAACGATTTCAATTGATCTCTTATACAATCACATCTGACTTCTGACAGTTGCCAGTGGCACTGTTTCGAAAGAAAGGAAAGTTATTTCATTACCTTAAACCATCTCTTACACTTTCCCAATATATTGCAATACATTGCGCAATACGCCAACACCTATCACAATTTATCACAATACGAAACTTTTGGCAATACCCAACCCCGGTGGTCAGGTAGAATCTTAGCTTCACTTTCTGACGGTCTTATTGAGTTAAACGTAATTGTAAGTTTGTTATTGTCTGTTCTCGTAATCTGTAGATAATGGTATTTTCGGCTATTGTCTGTTTAGATGAAGTACCAAGCCTTGGTTCTCTTTCAGTCAGGTAGTATGTCCTAGAAACGCGTAACTTACTTGTTCATTTCTGTGAAACAAGGCATTTATCAACACTTGTTCACTCAATCTGAATTGACCAAGAGGCAGGTTTTCCCTGAATAGCCAACTCAAGGTTACTTTCTCTCAAGAGCGTTGATCTAATTAAGCGGCCACAACCAACCTACTGGCTGTCGACGCATCTTTCAAGTGTCTTGTCAGAGCGTTGTTTCAGTGATCTTCGGCAATAACAGTTTCACCAAAGCTTGGGTAATCAGATGTATGTTTGCTCACGGTTTGTTAATCAGCGACCTGTCCTTTGTGAGTGTTGATTGGGTCGTTGAGCCTCACATAGAGTGTCTTTAGTTACGGTTAGCTGCTGATAGTATCATTGTGAACTTTTTCCAACTTTTTAAGTTTTACTTTGTTCCTATTTTAATGAGAACTTTCTCTCAGGGCGGGCGGCGGGTAGCCTTGTTAGCAAACCGGCCGGTTTCAATTCCCGAAATGGGAACAATGTGTGAAGCCTATTTTTTGTGTCCTTCGCCTCGATATTGCTGGAAAATTTATACAAGCGGCGTAAAACTAAACTCATACACTAATATCAGGAACACTGCTCAGTGCCAAAATGGGTTACGATGCTCAAAACATTCGTAATGATACGGCACTCGTAAACTCATGGAAACACATAACAGTAGAGTTGCGAGAGGTCGTAAAGCGACGAATGCTTTTCGATCCGGCTCGTGCGCATGACGACTGCGCACATACTCCTTTATGAAGACCCAAATATAGCATATCTCACATCTGACCGCTTTCAAAATGGTATTGTCTACTCATAGCTCACGGCCGTGGGAGACATGTCATGTTACTTCTGTCAGACCGGTACACAAAGTACGTCATCTAGAATTCCAGATTAGGTCACTTTGTCTGGGGATGTACGTTCGAATCCCAGATGGTACCCAACAGAAAAAAAGTACATATGATCTCTTTTCTGAGACATTTGAATCATAAATATAACGTGTTGTTTTTGGAATTTGTCTTTTTTTCTCACTGTCAGCCTTTACACATACAACTTGATATCTTTGATCAATCTAGCTACATTTACCATATGTGTCCACAAAGTACGTAATCTAGACTAACAATTCTCTGACTTAGCTTCCTTCCGGCGGTAGCTGAGTGGGTTAGACTGCTGACTTCGTGTGCTGTGGAGCATGTCCCCTTCTCTGCCATGCGGGTTCGAATCCAACAGAAAAAGTACTTCTATCTTTACTGAGACAGTGTAATCCCAAATATAACGTGTTGCATTTGGCCAATTTCTGAATGGCATTGTACGTTCATACTCCTTGAAGTGTAAGCAAGCGTGTAGCTTTAATCCGCTGTTCTAATCGCCGCTTCGTAACATCAACCAACAACGATTGTTGGGTGACAGGGTGATTTAAAAATTGATGATTTTACGTTTTATGATGACTATGCACATGGACCACATCTTTTTGAATTTCACATCTTTTTGAATTTCACATCTTTTTGAATTTCACATCTTTTTGAATTTATCCTTTCTTGTCCTACACTGTCAACCTTTACAAAATTACAACTTGATACAATGTACTCTGTCTGAGTGACATTTCCATATCATTATATCATTGCGTTGTCACTATTAAACCCATTTTAGACCAGATTAGTATAATCACATACACGCACGTGCATGCACATCGCAACGTAAGGGGATACTAGTGAACGCGAGGGAAAACAGTACATCAACATATCGTGTTGCAATGTCCCAGGATAGGAGTATCTCTTGTGAAATATTACCAACGGTAGGGCCCGTAACGATCCGGGTAGAATTGATCTGCAGTAACACATACTTGTCGTAAGAGGCGACTGGTGTAGGTCGCTGACTGGCCTGACACATGTCGTCGTATCCCAATAAGTCGTGGTTCATGATGTTCGTCACTGGATTGTCTGATCTTGACTCGATTCTTTACAAACTGCACAGTATGGCACTGACTGCAAAAAGTAGAGAGCTCCACGACGATGTCCCTTACAGTTTTCAGCAGACAGAAACACTGACATTTAAAATAGTTTTGCCCTGTCTGGATGTAATGTATCAGGCATGTCAGTTACTGTCTGATTCTGGTCGTATTTCCTCACGGATCGGAAGAGACATCTGTGGTTTACTACAGACTCCATGACCTGGTGCCAAGCCGTTCCTTTCCGCTGCACGGATCTCGTCGATGCTATGTTGTCACAGATTGAAAAACCCCGCCGTCATGCTGTCGTTTTTTATGTCCCTGAAGATACTGCGCAGTTCTTTTTCTCTTTAAATCTTTGCGTTATTCTGCACGTTAGTCCTGATGTTATAAATGTGATGTTGTTCAAATTGTTAATTTAGGCTCATTGTGTTTTACTGGTTACCGTATAAATTGGCAGTTGATTAACGAGTGTATCGTGTCCTCGTCTTGGTGGGAATTTGTGTATTGTATCCACTCGTTTATATGTGGTCAACGTGATTTCCTACGAGCGGCATAATCCCGCACGCGGTCGTCCTTAGATGGACAGTCGGAATACTGGATTCCACTTTCACTTTCACTATAGATGTGAGCATATATATACAGTTTTTAACAATGGACAGGCGAAGATTCAGCAATGGACAGATAGAGAAACAATAGCACCTCCTTCTGCGGTTGATGTGATGACAGATACAGCCCAGGGGGCTGGGGGTGGGGTGGGGTGGGGGGAGGGGGTGACCAATAAAGGCCATAAACGTCATATACAGTAATTGATGGAAGTGGCAAAGAGGTACATGGTAACTGACAGAACAATGATACTCTGCGTTATTGATAGAGGTTATAAATGCAGATTGAATAATAATAATAAGTAAATATCATATGGCCTGGCTACATAGTGTTTGCTCTTCAGAAATATTTGGACATGGCTGTCCTGAAGGAGCTGAGAATAAAAACCCCTTGTAATCGTTGACGTCTGGGAAAGGCAAGTCTGCTCTGCCCTTCTCTTCCCTTATATTCACAGAATTTGCTTGAAAGAGGAAGTGTTTATTCGTAGACGCCGAGGGGCGGTGGGGTAGCCTAGTGGTTAAAGCGTTCGCTCATCACGCTGAAGACCCGGGTTCGATTCCCCACATGGGTACAATGTGTGAAATCCATTTTCTGGTGTCCCCCGCCGTGATATTGCTGTAATATTGCAAAAGGCGGCGTAGACGCCGAAGTATTATTACAGTGTTAAGCTGAGAAAAAGAACAACAATCCTTTGTATACAAAAGTTTGAAGCTCAGACCAAGAAGAACACTTTTTTCGTACCAAAATGTTAAGTTTAGAACAAAAATAATTCGTTTTTAGGTACCACTCGGCCAGCAGAAATGGACTTCACCCATTGTACCAATGTAGGGAATCGAACCCAGGCGTGACGAGCCAACGTTAAGCTAAGAGCAAGATCACCACGTCTCTGTGTACCTGAGGCATAAGCTCAGAAAATGGTCAACGTGCTGTGTGCATCACAATGTTGGTCTTGGATCAAAAGTATCACGCCTCCATAGGAAAGCCATGTATAAGTATACAGTTGGGTTAATGAATTGCAAACCGCTGGGTCTGGACATGTGATAAGAGTCAGGCGGGGGTAAATAATGGTTTTACCTGACAGTGGCCATGGGTTGCGGGGCACACTTCCGAGTGGTGCTACTCCTAGCACTTATTACCCCGAATCCCCGAATTCCTAAACAGAAATTGCCATGACGCTTACTGACACACTTGGGAAATAGCATGTACACAGCCTATCACCTTGGCCCCATTTGTTCAAGATGACAGAGAATGTTGGTGTATTAATAGAATCGGAAAACCTGGTTGCAGCATTGCAGTAAAGAAAGAGTCTGACAACTATGTTGCGTGTATGCAATATTGATAAGCAGCGGAAAAGGTGTAACATTGAAATATCACACTAGTGAACGAAATGCTCTTGAACGTAACGTCTTCCGTGCAGCGGAATGCTCCTCTAAACACATCAACACCTCTGGAGGAATTTGTGATGGAATTGTTCTCGATATCGATGTTTTATTAAGAGAATTCTCGATTGTATTTCATTATGCCACTGACACAAACGCTCCCATGCTTTCAAGAAGAGTGTGCACAATGCAAAGTCCTTATAAATTAAAACAGGCTAACTTGGAAACATTTAAATTATCGAACATAAATCGCCTTGTTCCCGATTCCAGGGAAACAGACTCCCGATATCAGACCATAGAGACAGTATCTGCTAGTCCCTGTTTGAATAATAGAAGTCGATGAAATGGAGAACGAACGATGAACTTTCAATATATCTTCAAATATCGTCACCACAACGTGTACAAATATGAATTATGAAATACCCATCCACGTGGAATCACATGGAATGTCATATGTCCATTAATAATAGTATTGGATACTTTCCAAGAAAATGTTGAATTAATCGTTCAGTTATCGCAAACAATTGTACATTTAAGATATCTCTGTTGACTGTGCATTTGTTAACTGTAGTGAGTATTCTTCTTAGCCTCAACTTTTACATTTCAATTTCTTTTCATCTAACTTTAATCTTTGAACTCAACGGACTATTCAAAACATACCTTAGTTTAACTAATAGCGTGAATACATGACACGTTTTCTGGACAACGTCTTTTGAAGGAGCAGGAATTATCTCTGAAACATCATATAAAGGATAAGAAGAAGCTGTCGTCCATAAAAACGGTCATGTATCCATGTACCTTCTAAATACCATTCAAGAATTCTCGGCAATGCGTGATTATGGGTTGGCTAACAACTTCATTCAGAAGTTTGCTTGAATATACAAAACGTACATCAAGACGACGAATGAATACATTTTCATGAATTGAATTGATTAGAAGTAACAGTTTGTCTCCGAATATAATCTGTAGATCTCCTAATCAGTACACTATGTAGTCTCGCTATTAGATTACGAATTGGCCGGGAAGCTCATTACTTCAGACTGTGCCCCAATAACGTATATAAATTTCGTACACGTTCCACTTTTTCTCGTTGGTGTTATTTGATACGGAAATTTACGAACGTGTCTTCTTTGATGTCCCGAAGAAGCTTTTCGTGCACTGTCATCACTCATTTGAAACGTCTTTCATGTCACAGGTCACATGATGCTTTTTTCCTGCACGTATTACAACTCTGTCACACTGTATTCCGATGCATGATGCACTCATGAAATAGATATACGTGATGTCCTACTGAAATAAACTCCACTTCCTCATCCGTCCATCTGAAGTTGTCTCTTCAACGGCGGAACAAATACGTACCCATTTACTGTGTTCTTTGATGTACACAAGCTATTTATAAGCCAGTGAATGGAGTCGGTTTATCCATGGTGAGCACAGTCGACTGACCGCTGTAGTCATTACCTACGTTAGGATTATATTCTTATACACCGCAGGCGTCGGTTATGTTATGACTGCAGTAACATTCATGGAATACCGAATTGCAGAAAGCAATGAACCAACAATAATATACTCTTTTCGTATCAGCGGCTGGTGTAAAACGCATATATATAACACATATCGTTCTTTCATACGTTTTTTTTCACCATCCAATGGTGTCATTCACCTAAACCAGAATAGACGACTACATCTGTCGTACATAATGCTTAACCTTTGACAAATTAGCTTATACGGATTTGTTATCAGTACCTTTATGCATACAGAAATCTGACATCGGGACATCAAACAAGGCACGATCGTAAATTTCCGTATCAAATAATATCTCTCTTTCTCCCTCTCTCTTTCTCTCTCTCTCTATGTCTCTCCCTATCTAACTGCGTTAAGTATATTGAATTGGAGTATTATTTTGGAATGGTCACTCGTGGACTGAAATGATGAAATTGGGTGGTGGGTTGAGTGGCGCTTCAGTTATTGTAGACACTGTAATTACACATTGTTATGATTACTATTTGTTGTAGGCTGTTGGCGGTAGCGATATTCCATATTGCAGCTGTATGATGACAGTTTGTCAATACCTGAGACTGGAGCAGACAATCAAGTGATCGACATTTGCGCATCGACCTAACCAACTGGGACACGACGACAGGTATCAACCCGCCTGACCCAATAGTCACCTCTTAGAAACATGATACTGAAGATCAGTTCCAACTCGAGTCTTCACGGGGAAAGTCATACTTTTCATTTTATTCATATTATGTAACAGAACAAAGCTTTCACGTTGGTGAAAAGTATCAATATCCTTGGATGAAATTCGTAAGTGAATACTTTGTTTTATTTGCTTATTCATAACAATATATGTTCTTCAAATACCTTGTCTGAAAAGGGGCTTCAGATGTTAAGATTTAAAGAGCGACATTTCCATTTATGCTTTTGTGTTCATCAAATTTAAATATAACTGTCGAACTGATAGTAAGGTTACCCGTGTCTCTGATTATTTTTTTTCTCTAATTATATGCTTCTGTACCAAAACTTCATAAAGGCTCCACATAGCAAATGCAATTAAACCATGCTTTGATGAAAAACTGACAGATCCTCGTCTGAATTTAAAAATTAAGAAACAAAAGTTTTCGCCCTGGAGCCAAACATCCACAAAGTCGCATAATTCAATTACAGTAATAACTTGCACGCACCCCTTAAAACGAATTTTGCAAAGTAACATTTCAAATCGCTTGACATATTCAATATATTAGGGTCTGATATTTTACCTGCATAAAAGTTACTCCCACATGAACGCTCAATGAAATCTGGACATGATGCTTTTGAACTGAAAGCTACTTTCCAGCCTCAGAGTTCAATTATATGCTTGAGGGTATGTGTGATTTGTGAGAAATCAGCCATTTGTCATGTACTGATCTTAGCATTGGATAATGTCCATTACTGTGTTCACTGTGAGCATGTCAAAGGAAGCATGCTACGGACCTCTGCCAATTAGTCTGCTTCGTGGAATTAACGGCCTTGTCTTTATTAAAGGTTAGCGTAGCAATAAACTTGCGTTAAAGAATACTGCCTCAGTATACGTTCTTAACATTATGATACGTCTTTAGGAATATTTTGTAAATTGTAGTCTTTCACAGGAATTCATGTCACTATGTTTCGGCTTACTGGTTTCGAAAAACCCACGGTGGTGAATCTTTTGTAAACTCTAACGTGGTCGGCAAGACGATGACAAACGAAGAATAATGAATTCGGGCAACTGTGGCAAACGTTTACTGAGTCTTCAACGGCAGGTAAAAAATTACCTCCAATTACCTTAGAAAATATGTAACAAGCACTATATATCCCAAATATATGTAACTAAGGCTGGTCCAGACTCAATTACTTACCGACCGCCGCCATATGGCTGGAATACTGCTGAGTGCGCCGAAATCTGAAGTCTCTGACGCACTATTAATATGGCATGACATATGAAACTGAGACTAAATCGTTTTTGCTGTTGTGTTCCATAACATGTTTAACGAAGAAGAAGAAATATATAGAGTCAAATGTGGCAATTTAAAGAGCATTTGACGACAAAGATGACGTCAAAAACAAATACCATCACGAAAATAATAGTTTCCGTGTTACTGACAGTATATAAACGGGCTTAAATTACCTGCTTAACTCTCATACGGCTGTAATATTAATATTGCTGAGGGCGGCGTTCAAAATGTCCTTTCCATCATGCACATATTGAATCCTTTTGAAATATATCTAAGTGCCACTAACAGAGCTTAGAAATATCATTGCGTGGTCTACATTGTTTTCCACTATAGTCTTAATTCGCCTTATAAATACTCATGTTGTTGACCACTGGATTGTCTGGTCCAGACTCGATTAGTTACAGACCGCTGCCATATAGCTGGAATATTGCTGAGTGTGGCGTAAAACTAAACTCACTCACTCACTCTACATTGTTTTCCGCTATAGTCTTAATTCGCCTTATATATGCACCTATACGTCCGTGTCTGTGAAAGTCATAGACTGTGAAAGTGCACTCTGGAAATCTCACTCAAAGTTTGTTTGAAATTCGTGTATTGGAGTGAAATTATTGGATACGTTTGAGTTAGCCTTTTTCTTTCCCCTAGACACCAGACTGCGGTCTCGTGACGTGGTAGAATACATACCTATATCTAAACTGGGAGGATGAATTGATAGGTGTTGATTGGAACATATTGGTTTGAAATGATCTTCAGTAACCCTTGTTTGTCGGCTAGAGAGGCGGCCAAGGGGAGCGGGTGGTCAGGTTTGCAACAGGTGAAACAGCCGAACTATTGCTGATTGTGACGTGCAGTTATAATCTCTGAATCTTTGAAACCCTCTGACCATCCCCGCGTTTCACACACAATGTTAAGAAAGTGACATGACACCACCATCTCTAACTGTTGCTTGATATTGCTGTTGCCCTTTTTAGAATAGTCAAGCAAAACCATGGCGACGTATAGATAGACGACTCTGCCCAGACATCCAGGAAACGATAATCAAGAGGAAGCAATATCTCACGCTGTCGGGTTATGATTCCATAGTTACAATCCATAACACGTCTGTCCAGCACATCCATCGAGTTGCCTCTTAAGACACGTCGAGGGGAACTATTGTGAATCGGTTGTCCCCTTGGAGTAACCAGTACAGGCAATACCTTTCAGGAAAATGACACTTCACTACAATTTACATACATAATTTACCAACAATATTTCCCTTACATAAATTGAACAATGTTGTTCAAAGGTAATATTAATAGCAAATGTAAAAACAGTGAGTGCGCGAGTGAGTATGGTTTTACATCACTAGGGACATCGGAAACCTGCATCACATTCTGTACCCACGTGAGGATCGAACCCAGGATCTTTGGGATGTCGGGCGAATACGTTAACCTGTAGGCTACCCCAAGCCCCAAACAAATCTAAAACAAACGGTGTAAGATTCAGTACAGGAACATCGCAATAAACTTGAAGCCGTTGTTCAAGAAGTCGAAGTCAAACACTTGTACATCCTAAAATCTTGGGGAAACGACTCCCAAACTGTGGCATCCTTTGATGTAGAAACGGAGTGTAGAATGGGTATTGGATGGTCACACTGGGCGACATGTCCTATTAAGGGTCATCATTTCAGGATGATGCAGACTGATGATCAGGAAATCAAAATGTTTCTGAAATTGAGTCACAATGTTTAGGCTCTGTCTCTAGGTGTGGTGTTTAGAACCTCATTACTAAGCAAGATTGCGCCGAGTGAACCCTCAACAACACCATAGCTCACTGCCCTGTCCTCTGTCATCAAATGCGTCGAAAGATGTCCTTGTTGAACCCTCATGTTTAAAGGTGGACATAAGCCAAATGGCGGACTATGGAAACCTGATAAGCTTTTAAGGCAGGGGGTTTTACCTGTCAGGCAGCTCACAGATCTACATCCGAGTGGTAATCTTGTAAACGAACCTGACACAACTGATTCAAGAGAGCCCGGAGACAACACCGATTTCTCTCAGACATATACCAGGCCCTTGCTCTGTTTGAGTGTTTTTCAGCTTTCATGGATCACGTTCTGCAATGTTAGTATTCTACCTTAGTTCAAGTATATATCTCAGCAATCCTTTAATCAGCTGTCTCTGGAAGTCATTCCAAGTAAAATTGATGCTTCAAGGTTGGTTGTAAACACAGCCATCGCGTTTTTTTGTAATTTTTTATCCTGCCGTGTCTATTATTTTGTTATCGAGCTGTTATATTAAGCAAGATTGCGCTGAGTGAACCCTCAAACAACACCATGACTCACTGCCCTTTTAAGGCAAGAGGTTTTACATATAAGGTAGCTCACAGATCTACGTCCCAATGGTGATCTTGTAAATGAACCTGACACAATTGATTCAAGAAAGTCCGGAGGTAAGGTTTTACCTGAATTGTATGCTTAAATGAGATCAGGTGTAATGGGGGCAACGTCGTATGACGACGTGTGTCGTTACCAGTGATGCGAGTGACGCGAAGGTGGTATTATACCTAATTATACTCAGGCTTGGACGTACCTAGCTGAGCTTGTTAATGATGGTTGAGGTATATGAGCGTTATTTGTTTTTCGAAAGGCCTAATTCCAGCGACATGAGAGGAGCATGTTAAACATTGGTGTAACCCAGGTAATCTGGTGACTGACGTCATTAGATAGGTGCAATAATCATGAAGTTCATCAACCCATCTTCCCATAAGATCCGACTAACAAGGCCGGGTGGCCAGGATACCTCACCTGATCGATGTCATCGTATCAAATGCGTCAGCAGATGCTCTTGCATTTGATCACTCGATTGTCTGGTGTAGACTCGATTATTTACAAGTCTCCGCCATTAAATCTGGAATATTGCTGAGTACAGCATCTAAACAACACACAATCAACTCAGCCTCAGTACCGGAGTATACCCATTGAAATCAGGGTACTAAATTGTGGCTTATTAAGATGGATGATTGCATTGCATATCGCGAGGCATGGGGCGTTGCCCATACTATCAGTCACTAGATTGTCTTATCTATTTAACCAGGTCCCTGTTACACAGCTTGAAAAGTGCTACAGAAAAATGTATGCGCTGTTCCCAGAAAGCTACATCACTCAGTTTCTAAAACAATATTGTTCATGTTTTCCGTCTTAAAGCTACATCCTTCCACTTATGATTAGGTCACATCGAAACTGTAATGGGCAAGTGGATATTACAATCTTTTAATCAACCCCTTTTTTCCTTTTTTTAAAACAGAGATCAAGCGTTTACTATTTTCGAATTAATCTTTCATGTTTCAAATAACTCATCTCTGCTAAAACCTCTCAAAGTGGTGACACAACAAATACAATTAATCGAGGCTTTAATGAACACGGACATTATTGTTGTTTTTTTTGAAAACACAGATATTCGTCTGTGGTAAAACATCAACAAACATGAATGTTTGCCCTGGGGCCTTACATCCTCAACGTGACTTAATGTAGCTGTAGTAGTGACTTGATCTGTACTCTTTCAACATGATTTTTCAAAGTAATTTTCCATTGACATGTTTTTTGTATACGGGGACAAAATGTCTTCTATTCAGAAGTTTAGTCCACGTGAACGCTCAAGGAGAACCACCATGCTGCTTTTGATCGAAAGACAAATTTAAAGAGTAATCTTCGAATTTTCACCTATGCTGGATGTCCATTGATACATTGATATATTTAATGCATATTTAATAAAATAAAGACGCATATATCTGGCTATTGTCACGAAATACAAACCATTTTCAAGAAGCAAGGTATACCATTCACATTTGTGATAGTCAGGACAGGTAGGTGCACTCTGTAGGGGGAGACGGAGGTGGGAAAGTGTGGACCCTGGTAAGGATAAGGGTGGTGGATTACCCACGACTGTGAACTAAATTGGATTTTGGGTTCAGCAACCTGTTACAAATGGCTTGGCTAAACAGTAGAGTTACAAAGGTGGACGCGTTACACATGCATTTAGAACGGGTTCCTGGACTGAAAGCTTCGTCTCCAAAACGATTGTTCCCATGTCATGAAGAACGTACACACTCCTTTACTGATACCCTGTAATCCTAAATATAGGATATCGTACATTTGACCGCTTTCACGTTGGCATTGTATTCATAGCATTCCGCCGTGAGGGATACGTCAAGTTTTGTCAGGGGGGTACACAAAGTACGTAATCTAGACTACGAGATTAAGTCACTTTAGGATGTATGTCCGAATCCCAGATGGTGCTCGACACAAAAAGTATTTATCTCTTTACTGAGACAGCATTTACACATACCTGTTTGATACCTTTAACCAGAGCGGTCAACACCCGTGAAAATCCGGGTTAGAATTGGTCTTCAGCTACCCATGCTTGTCGTAAAAGGCGACTAACGGGATCGGGCGGTCAGGCTCGCTGACTTGGTTGAAAGATGTCAGTTGTGTTGATGGTTGCTCACTGGATTGTCTGGTCCAGACTCGATTATTTACAAACCGCCGCCATATAGCTGGTATAAAGCTGAGTGTGGCGTTAAACAAGAAACCAAACAACCTAACACAGCAGACACGTGTCCGACCTTCCGTCTTACTAGATCGAACCGGAAGGAAGTTTGATATGGAACACCGTTAGGGACTTTGTCACGTTTTGGCACAATGTATGACTGTTTAACGACCTGGCTGTTCTTTTCCGCAGCATGGATCTCGTCGATGCTATGTTGTCACAGATGAAAAAAAATACTCTGTCATGATGTCATTCTCATATGTTCATGAAAATACTGTTAGTCATATGAGAAGACGACCAACACGTCTCTTTAACAGTACGTTCGTAAGCTGTGTCTGCAATGGTACTTACCTCAGAATGATAAAAGCACGTCCTTCTGTACCTAAGTCATAACTTCACTACTTGAACATAGAACGTCAGTGTGTGCCAAAGTGTTAAGCTGAGAACAGGAACAACGATCCTCTGTTTACCGAAGTGTTGTCAAGAACAAGAACAACACTATTCTGTGTACCAATGTGTTGAGCCGAGAACAAGAACAGCACATCCTTGTGCACTACAGTACTAATCTCAGAGCAACAATAATAATTCTGTATGTACCAAAGTGTTACGCTCAGACCAAGAACATGTTTAGAACGTATACGTATACCTCTGAACAGGAAAGCCCTGTATGCGTGCAATACTAGGTTAATGGAGAGCAAACCGCTGGATCTGGACATATGATAAAAGTCAGACGGAGGTAAGTAATGGTTTTACTTGACAGGGTGTTGTGAGGCACTCTTCCGATCTGGGCTACTCTGAGCACTTATTACCGCCAATACTAGAATCCACAAAGAAAAACAGTGATGACGCTTACTGACACACAGGAGAAATTTTATGTACACAGAGTAGCACCATGGCCCTATTTGTTCAAGGTGACAGAGAATGTAGGTGTATTTAATAGTGCAGGAAAAAACGGTTGGTTGGCAGTCAAGTAGGAGCCTGATAACTATGTTGCGTGTATGCAGTATTGATAAGCAGTGGAAAAGGTGTAACATCGAAATCTCACATCGACGAAAGAAATGCTCTCACACTTAACGTCTTCCGTGCAGCAGAATGTTCCTCTGAAAACATCATCACCTCTGGAGGAATTTGTGATGGAATTGTTCTCGATATATATATCGATGTTTTATTAAGAGAATTCTCGGTTGTATTTCACTAAGCTACTGCCAAGACGAATGTGTACACTGCAATTATCTTTCTGAATGAAACCTGGCTAACTTGGAACATGTAAATTATCGAAAATATATCGCTATCAGACCATAGAGACAGCATCTGCCGGTCCCTCAATGAATAATAGAAGTCGATTGAACGGACAACGAGGAAATGAGCTTTT
The DNA here is from genome assembly GCF_037392515.1 of Haliotis asinina. NCBI lineage: Eukaryota > Metazoa > Mollusca > Gastropoda > Lepetellida > Haliotidae > Haliotis > Haliotis asinina. Next base: position 32,257,641 of record NC_090291.1, read on the forward strand.
ATCTTCAAATCTAGTGACCACAGCGTGTACAAATATGAATTATGAAATGCCCATGGACGTGCAGTCACATGGAATGTCATATGCCCATTATATTAGTATTGAATACATTGACAGAAAATAACATAATGCATGATTATTATCCTGAATAGAAGATAACATAATACATGTTATGTCCTGCTTATTGTTATCCTGAATAGAATTATCATGACTTATTCGTTCAATTACAACAAACAATTGTATATTTAAGATATTATCTGTGTTGACAATGCATGTGTTAACTGTACTGAGCATTCTGCTCAGCCACTACTGTACATTTCATTTTCCTTACATTTAACTTTTATCTATGAATTCCATGGACTATCCAACACATACCTTAGTATCACTAGTAGCGTCAATACATGACACGTTGTCTGGACAACGTCTTTTGAAGGAGCAGGAAGTATCTCTGAAGCATCATATAAATGATAAAAAGAAGCTGTTGTCCATAAAAACGGTCATGTATTCATGTACCTTCAAAATCCCATTCAGGAACCAGCAGCAAATTTGCTTGAATATACAAAACGTACATCACAACGACTAACGACTAATGAATATCAAATGTATGGATGATTCCTTTTCATGAATTGAATTGATTAGAGGTAACAATTTGTCTCCGAATATAATCTGTAGATCTCCTAATCAGTACACTATGTACTCTCGCTATTAGATTACGAATTGGCCGGGAAGCTCATTACTTCAGACTGTGTTCCAATAACGTATATAAATTTATTTTGTACACGTTTCACTTTTTCTCGTTGGTGTTATTTGATACGGAAATTTACGAACGTGTCTTCTTTGATGTCCCGAAGAAGCTTTTCGTCCACTGTCATCACTCATTTGAAATGTCTCTCATGTCACAGGTCACATGATGCTTTTTTCCTGCACGTATTACAACTCTGTCACGAAAGACGCATCCACACTGTATTCCGATGCATGATGCACTCATGAAATAGATATACGTGATGTCCTACTGAAATAAACTCCACTTCCTCATCCGTCCATCTGAAGTTGTCTCTTCAACGGCGGAACAAATACGTACCCATTTACTGTGTTCTTTGATGTACACAAGCTATTTATAAGCCAGTGAATGGAGTCGGTTTATCCATGGTGAGCACAGTCGACTGACCGCTGTAGTCATTACCTACGTTAGGATTATATTCTTATACACCGCAGGCGTCGGTTATGTTATGACTGCAGTAACATTCATGGAATACCGAATTGCAGAAAGCAATGAACCAACAATAATATACTCTTTTCGTATCAGCGGCTGGTGTAAAACTCATATATATCACATAGGTCTTTCATGCGTTTTTTAACCTAAACCAGAATAGGCGACTACATCTGTCGTACATGATGCTTAATGTTCTGATGATTTTGGACACAGAGCAATACCCCAAGATGTAAACCTTTGAACATTCGCCGTTTTATCATCAAAGTTCAGAGGTTTTTCACATGATCTTATGATATAAAGGGTTGATATACAGAACAACAACAGACTGTGTAAAATTTTATTATTTGATATTATTGAAGTGTCCCCTTACCACGCTAATTGAAAGAGTTCAAATTTATGGCAACATTGGTGTATTTCTGCCATATCGTGACAATAATTTAAAGAATACTTTTCTGACGCATGATTTTCAAACAGACCAACCAAATATAGAAATATGCTATTCTTTTATATGGCCATTACCACAGAGGCTATCGAACAATCATGAGCGTTCATGTAATTACTTTCATCGGCGCGGTATATATGATAAACCCTATATTTATCAAAGCGTAGGTGTAATGACTTTGAACTGTATTTCGAGATCAGACTGATATTCCCCATGAAGTACCTTTCTAGGAAAGTAATACATAGATCCTTATTGCACAGACAATCCAACTAACTGACTGATAGACATTCTATGAATAACACCAGACTGCATTCAGACACATTGTTTTGGGCACCGAGAAATTAGAATATACGGATTTGTTATCAGTACCTATGTGTATGCAAAAATCTGTAGCATTGTGGTCAGATGACCATCACAGCTGTCTCTCTCTCTCTCTCTTCTCTCTCTCTCTCTCTGTCTGTCTCTCTCTCTCTCTGCGTTAAGTATATTGAATTGAAGTATTATTTTTGAATGGTCACTCGTGGAATGCAGTGATGAACGTGGGTGGTGGGTTGGGTTGGCACTTCCGTTATTGTAGACACTCTAATTACACATTGTTATGATTACTATTTGTTTTAGGTTGTTGGTTGTTAAACGATTCGGTATTTCATATTCCATCTGTATGGTGACAGTTTGTGTCAATACCGGAGACTGGAACAGACAATCAAGTGATTAGCACTTCCTCATCGATCTAAGGAATTGCGACACGACGATATGTATCAACTATCCTCATCACTCCTGATCAACTCGAGTCCTCACGGGTAAAGTGATGCTATTCATTTTATTCATATTTTGTAAAAGAACAAAGCTCTCACGTTGGTGAAAATTATCAATATCCTTGAATGAAATTCGTAAGTGAATACTTCGTTTTATAATTTCTATTCATAACAATATATGTTCTTCAAATACCTTGTCTGAAAAGGGGCTTCAGATGTTAAGATTTAAAAAGCTATATTTCCATCTATGTCTCTAATTATATGCTCCTGTACCAAAACTTCATAAAGGCTCCACATAGCAAATGCAATTAAACCATGCTTGAAAGAAAAACAGACTTGTTTGTCGCAAACACGGATCCTCGTCTGAACAAACAAGAGTTTTCGCCCTGGAGCCAAACATCCACAAAGTCGCATAATTCAATTACAGTAATAACTTGCACGTACCCTTTAAAACGAATTCTACAAAGTAACATTTGAAATCGCTTGACATATTCAATATATTAGGGTCTGATATTTTACCTGCATAAAAGTTACTCCCACATGAACGCTCAATGAAATCTGGACATGTTGCTTTTGAACTGAAAACTACTTTCCAGCCTCAGAGTTCAATTATATGCTTGAGGGTATGTGTGATTTGTGACAAAACAGCCATTTGTCATGTACTGATCTTAGCTTTGGATAATGCCCATTATTGTGTTCACTGTGAGCATGTCAAAGGAAGCATGCTACGGACCTTTGCCAATTAGTCTGCTTCGTGGACTTAACGGCCTTGTCTTTATTAAAGGTTAGCGTAGCAATAAACTTGCGTTAAAGAATACTGCCTCAGTATACGTTCTTAGCATACGTCTTTAGGAATATTTTGTAAATTGTAGTCTTTCACAGGAATTCATGTCACTATGTTTCGGCTTTCTGGTTTAGAAAACCCACGGTGGTGAATCTTATGTAAACTCTAATGTGGTTGGCAAGAAGATTACAAACGAAGAATAATTAATTCGGGCAACTGTGGCAAGCGTTTACTGAGTCTTTACCGCCAGGTCACAAATTACCTCCAACAACATATGTAACAAACACTATATATCCCAAACATACGTAACTAAGGCTAAATGAAGAAATGTTTTGAAGAACAGTTACATAGAGTCAAATGTGGCATTTAGCAGTTTAACGAGCATTTATAGAACATTTAACGACGGAGCTGACGTCAAAAAGAAATACCATCACGAAGACCGTCCTTTCCTTGTAAAAGGCAACTAACGGGATCAGGTGGTCAGGCTCGCTGACTTGGTTGACACATGTCATCGGTTCCCAATTGCGCAAATCGATGCTCATGTTGTTGATCACTGTCCGGTCCAGACTCGATTATTTACAGACCGCCGCCATATAGCTGGAATATTGCTGAGTGCGGCGTAAAACTCAATTCACTCACTCTATATTGTTTTCAACTATAGTCTTAATTCGCCCTATATATGCATCTATACGTCCGTGTCTACGTCTGTACGTCCGTCTGAACCTTTTGTTCTTGTTGAGGCCTCATAAACGGTGAAAGTGCACTTTGGAAATCTCACTTAACGTTTGTTTGAAATACATGTATTGGAATCAAATTTTAGACATGTTTGAATTAGCCTTTTTCTTTCCCTGAAACACCAGACTGTGGTCTCGTGACATGGTAAAATACATACCTATATCTAAACTGGGACGATGAAATGATAGACGTTGCTTCTGATAGGAACAGAGATGGTTTTGAATTGATCATCAGTAACCCTTGTTTGTCGACTAGGGAGGCGGCCAAGGGGAGCGGGTGGTCAGGTTTGCTGCCTTTGTTGACACCTCATTCCATCGTATTTGCGTAGATCAATGCTCATGGTGTTGATCACTGGATTGTGTCTAGACTCAATTACTCTGACTCAGTGAAACCCTCTGACTATCCCCGAGTTTCACTCACGCTGTTAGGAAAGTGACATGACACCATCATCACCAACCGTTGCTAGATATTTCTGTTGCCCTTTTTAGAATAGTCAAGCAAAACCGTGGCGATGTATAGCTAGACGACTCTGGCCCAGACAACCAGGAAACGATAATGAAGAGCAATGTCCCACGCTGTCGGGTTATAATTGCATACAATCCATAACACGTCTGTCCAGCACATCCATCGAGCTGCCTCTAAAGACAAGTCGAGGGAAACTATTCTGAATCGGTTGTCCACTTGGAATAACCAGTACAGCCAATACCTTTCAGGAAAATGTCTGTTCACTATAAACTACAAGCATGATTTACCAGCAATATTTCCCTTGCATAAATTGAACAATCTAACAACAGTAAGTGAGCGAGTGAGTATGGTTTAACGTCACTGGGGACATCAGGAACCCGCATCACATTTTGTACCAACGTGGGGATCGAACCCCGGTTCTTTGTCGAGTCAGGCGAACACTTTCACCTCTAGGCTATCCCAAGCCCAAAACAAATCGAAAAACAAATCTCACTGACCTAGAACACATCACTTGCTAGCTTTCCTATGCCGATAACGGTGTAAGAATCTGTACAGAAACATCGCACTCTGCAATAAACTTGAGGTCGTTGTTCAAAAAGTCGTACACTAGGTAGCTGACTCTTCAAATCTCGAATGCTGATCAAACTATTACGATCAAACTGTTACGATCAAACTATTACGATCAAGCACTTGTGCATCTTAACATCTTGGGGATACGACTCCCCGAGTATGGCATGCTTGGTTGTAGAAAGGGACGTATTGGACGGCTGGAGCAGGAGATCCATCAGTTTGTGAACTCTAAATTGAGTCACAAATTTTTGGTCCTGTCTCAGGATGTGGTATCTCAAATCTCTTTACTAAGCATGTTTGCGCTGCGTGCACCCTCAACAACACCATCAGTCACTACCCTGTCCTCCATCATCAAATTCCCATGCTGTCAATCACTCGTTTGTGTCATTTATATCTTTAACCAGGTCATGTTATACAGCGTGTAAAATGCTATAGAAAAATGTATGCACTGTTCCCGGAAAGCTGCACCACTCATTTTGCTTGAATGTCCGATTCCCACAGATAATAATTTTATCAATCTCAGTTTCTAAAACAATAATGTTCATCTTTTTCGTCCTAAAGATTTATCCTCCCACTTATGATTAGGACACGTTATGTGCACGAGGTTATTTTAAAAGCAGTATGTCTTTTAATCTTTCATGTTATTCTATTTGTTTTTCGCTTTCAAATAGAGATCATGCGTTTACTGATTGTCGAATTAAACTTTCATGTTTCAGATATTTCATCTCTGCTAAAACCTCTCAAAGTAGTAACACAGCAAATACAATTAATCGAGGCTTTAATGAAAACTGACTTGTTTTTCGAAAACACAGGTATTCGCCTGTGGTAAAACATCAACAAACATGAATGTTTGCCCTGGGGCCTTACATCCTCAACGTGGCTTAATGTGGTTCTAGTAATGGCTTGACATGTACCCTTTCAACGCGATTTTGCAAAGTAACATTTCAAACGATTGACATGTTCAATATATAAGGGTCTTAGATTTCTCATGTATAGACGTTAAGCCCACGTGAACGCTCAAGGACAACCTGCCATGCTGCTTTTGAACTGAAGACTAATTTCCAAAAGCGGAGTTCAATGCTTGAGGCTATGTGTGATTTGTGAGAAACCAGTCATTTGTGATATAGTGGTCTTAGCATTGGATAATGTCATTTATGATTCTGTTCACTGTGGGAATGGTAAAGAAAGCATGCTACGGGCCAATGTCAATTAGCCTGCTTCTTAGAATCAGAGGGCTGTGCTCGTCAGTAGGTCGAACATTGTGTTGAACATTTTGGCAAGGAAAATTTCCTAGTTGCTGGCATTACGAAAAACACGCTGCTTTCGCGTCAATAATATACAAGTATCAGACATACATATATCTTCAGAGAAAGAGTAATCTTCGAATCTTTACCTGTGTTGGATGTCCATTGATAGAGATAGCAAATGTAGTCCCGACCTAATATAAAAGCTGCATATATAATGCTACATTGGGATAAAATAAAGACGACGTATTGTATTGTTACATCTGGGTAGGAATAAATTTTCACGTAACAGAACACTTAGGAACATCGGTTACAACTAACTGTTGTGGTCAGAACAGGATGGTGCACTTTGTATTTGGGGATGGAGGAGGAGGTGGAGCCAGTTGCTGACGGCTTGTAAACTATTTTGAAGCAGGTAGTAGGGGTTGGCAACCTGTTTCCCATGGCTAGAGAGTCCCTTTGTTTATACGCAATAAAAGATAGGAAGATCAATGTATTTTCACATGTTACGCTTAATCAAATATATTTATATTTTCACATTATGTACTTTTTCTCTCTCAGGGCGCATCGAGCCTCCTTTCCTCCATTACTACAGCGTCATTTTGCATAGACAATCACTATGACACGATTTGGTTTCACCAGCATGCTCTTTAGCGAGACGGCATACACTTGGCAATCACTGACTTTGGTTTGTTTGATTGTTATTTAGTAACACAACTAAATAATGGCACTATTGTTCCGACTACATGATGGCACGTTTGCTTGTTATCTAGTCACAAACACAGTGATTGACATTATGAGCATCGATATACGGAATTGGGATACGATGGTATGCAGCAACCACGTCAGTAGCCCCGTCTGTAACTGTGGAATCATTCAGCCTCGTAAATTCATCTCTTGGAATAATATACCTAGATTCCTGTCACGTTCATACGGAAAATGTAATCTGAATCATCTATTCCTGGCAGCGGAAGCGTATGTCTGGTCGGGAACGAATTACCTACGTTCAAATAATATGTAAACCAAAGCCTTCGTGCGCAAAGAGATGACATAAACCCCAGAACTCGCATTATGCTCAAGTGTGTGCATGTAATGAGGCGAGTAAGTATGGTTTTACAATATCACATCCAGGGACACCAAAAATGGACTGCACAAATTGTACCTGCCTGGGTAATCAAAACTGTCTTAACGTGATGAGCGAACACTTACCCAAGCCCTCCTGATGCTGCAGAGATTTCTTGTTATTGTGAAAAGACTTTTGCAGCTCCTGTTTACCGTGTAATAGATCAATATACCCACAGAATTAACTTCCCAAAGCTAAAGACACAACCATTGAAATTCGTTCTTTGGATTTTAGTGAAACTTTGTTTAGTTCATTTCAAGTAGGAGCTTGAAACTGTACAATACACAGGAGCAACACCTATGATATACAAACATCACTGATTGGCATTTCTCAACATCCTAAATAACTCAACTGTTTCTATAAAATAATCTATAGAGTGGTTTCACAATCAAAAAATGCTTACAAATATTTGTCTAATCCGCAGCTGTCTTTTTATACTTCATAAATGTAACTTCCTCTCTACAACTACAATTCTCCAATTTCAGAAACTGTTTACCTCAAACAGTGGACAGTGTAACTATAAGGGACTGGCTAATGCACTAATGTTATTCATATCGTAAGACCCTTTGTGTGGACATAAACCTTCAGAATTCCTATGGAAGATGTCTGTTTGGAGGGGTGATGCCAAAACTAGTTTCCGGAAGTTCTACCACAGTATATTTAAATCGTAAATATTTTGGTGCGTGCATCTGGCCATACGAACTGTTGAACCTAAACAATCGAGAAAAAGGCAGTAAATATTTAACTTCACCTTTGTCAATAAACTAACCAGCGTGAAATGAGACCGTACAGGTAGAAAAAGCCACCCGGTTCCTGATTTCCGACAACAAAGATTTCTATTGATCTTCTTGATAGCTACTCATTGGTTCAAGATCGAGATCATTGTGTGATGCTCGGTATGAAAGGAAACAGTAATGGTATCGCCATCAGTCTGATTTTCAGTCACTTTCGCTGACGAGGAGTGATTGATTTTCTTGCCGAGCCATCAGGAATGCAAACATAGGGTACGCGTGGTGACAAAATTTACCCCAAACACGCCTTGAATCGTTAAATGCCCAGATCACATTTTGTCATCATATGACTCGGCACGGTCTGTCAATGTCTCTCTTGCAAGAGGATATCCAAAGACCAACTTTGGCTCCATCCAAATTGGGAAGATTCATTTCTGCTCATCCCAATGCCGCTCCGACCTTCTTGTATGGTAAAGTTACCTGTCTCGGCTCTGGAAAACTAGACGAATATTCGCCGCTTAAGTGGTCAAAATTCTGAAGTCGATCTCAGCGCATAAGTATTGGCCATTAGCAATATTATCACACGTTCTTCGCGGTAATGTATTAGTCCAAAATTACGGTTTTGTTGATTTGATCTAGAGCTCTTGCCTCTTAAATGGATAAAGATGTAAGAGAGTTGAGATTGGTTTTGCAGCTTCGTATATCCCCCGAGAAGGAGATGTCGGTAGCGAGACGTCTTGCAAAAGTACCTGCCACAAAAGTTTCTGAGAGGGAATTTAGTCCCGTATTCAAACCACATAACAGGCCTCGTCCAACGTCCCAGGGGAATCTGAGCTTGAGGAGTCGAGCCAACATTTGTACACGTCAAGGACTTATTAGTCATTAGTAAATGGGTACTTTTAGTTAATGCAAAACAGATTCAGTTCAAAACAACGTTTTTCTCACCATTTGTGCACTTTTTCTCACCATTCTCAAAGACGTAAAAGTAAAATAAAATAATAAAGCTGTAAATGAGCATTTATCGTCATATTTCTTACAAGCAATACATATTGTATTGAGTGAATGCAGCTTTATGTGAGGTGAATGAGATGAGATACAGCGGGGTCATTGCAATCTGGGTTGTTGTATGATAATTATATTGGGTCTTCCATGCACATGTGTATTGGTGTGTTGTTCAACTCCGCACTCAGCAATGTTCCATCGCTATGCATATATGGCGGCGGTTTGCAATAATCATGTGTGGATCAGACAATCACATGACTGGCATCATGAGCATCTATGTATATATTAACCAAGTCTGTGACGCTGAGCTTCATATCTTGGTGTCTGAAGATCAGTTCTAACCCTGTTCTATTTCAACACGCGCGAGCGTTATCTAATCAATCAACTGCCGTTTTGCATGAAGTACTCCGTTCGTAATCAAATGCATGCTCCAAGCTCCTACAGTCCAGACAGTCGAATGCTCGCTCCCATGTCTCAGACAATTTAACAAGTTTATACCTTCGTTTGCTTTCATGATGTCTTGTGAGACGCGTCCACTAGATCGGACCTCCGACCTTCCACTCTTCGGGCAGACGCCCTCTCCACTCGACCAGAGAGGCGTTCCAACAAACAAATGACTGCCATTAATCATCAGTCTCTAGTTCCATTGAATGTACGCGATGTGACCCGCTCTGACGATGAACGATCCAGTCTGCAATCCTTGATAGACAGAAGGACAATTGTTGGCTAATTCTGTAGCTTTTTCTGGCTCTGAAGTAGGATCAAAATACATAACTTGCATACGGAAATAGAAGCGGGCCGGGTAAGAATGAACTTGGTTCGCCTTTTGTGCTGGTATCCTCGTGTGGCCTTATTTTGTATTTAATCCTGTTCGCTGCCGATCGTGTCATAATCATCCTCCAGAATGGGGTCAGTGCTAATGAGATTTTTGGACATAAACCGTTCGTACAGTGCAACAATGTGAACCTTTAGGCAATATGGTGCGGCTAACGTAGTCTACTCCTGTTACAATAAACGTGTTGGCGTTCCTGACTGATAAGGTTGTTAGTTATGAAACCGTATGAGTGCAACAGTCATTTCTTATCGTCTACATACTTATGTACTCAACCCAGATACTTTTATTTGGTTTGAATATATAGCGAGAATGAAAAATTAAGCGCCAGCTTATTTCAAAACTAAGATGTGATGCTGTGGAAATGTTAGGCTAAAACATCTGGGAAGACCAATTCATATTTAGAGAAAGCTCATCTAGTACCTGATTTAGGGATATCTCAATAATTGTTGTTACCGAGTAAAGGAAATATTGTTAGAAATATGATGGTACTGCTTTTTAAAGCAAAATAACTATTTCTGTCCTATTCTATCCTACTAAATTTAGGTTTCACTAATCAAAACTTACAATCACGTGACCTTTAAACAGTATTTTTCACAATTAAAAAGAGTGCAACTTGTTTGAAGAAAACACAACGCCTGTTTTCCAATGGTGCATACATCCTGTTTAAAGTAAAAGATTATTTCAATCATGTTTTTTTTTAAACTGAAAAGTACTAAACCAAAATATGATACTTGTCTCTTTTTTTCTTATCAGACAACCTATATTTGCAAATATACTGGGTGACGCTTAACGTATATTTACGTCGACGTGAAAAGATACTTTTTCAGATCGGAATATTATCTTTTAAGGTGATAGCCCCAGTTGGATAATGTGTACACAACTATGTCATGTATTTTCATTTGATGACAACGAACTATGTCTCTGCGTCACAACACTGGTCTATTTAGACCGCTTGAGACCAATTCTGTTATTATGATTAGGCTTGGTCAAATAGTTTTTCGACCCCTGCACCCTTTCCGTTTTTATCACCGTCTGCATTCGCCCCTGTCACTCCACCAACCAGTTTATCGAGTCTGGTCACCAGATACTCTCTGTTTTCCATTACTTTATGGTATTTTTAACCTATTCTGTGGGAATCACAATCGTACGTGGTACTAGAGTGAGTAGTGTCGACATGACCCGCTCGGATGCACGACATATCTCACATGACAGCAGTTTCATTCTTGCATTCCCCGGGCGGATCACATCGTCTCAGGCATTACTAATGCTACGCATTATCTAGCGTCAATGGTGATATCAATATAGAAGGAATACAAGTACCTTTTATTGTATTGACCGACGGAAGTCCTCTTCGGCGGTGTGCAACGTTATTTCATGACTGTATCAGGAGTATATATATATCGTCATTGTATGATTTCGAATGTTTCTCAGTTTAAAACGATCTGCGATGGTTCTTTTACAAGCAAACCAACAGCATACATTTGAGACTGCGTTATCTATGTTTTAAAAGTCAATATATCAAAATGGACATATAGCTTATTCTTTCATATTGAACCCTTGAAGGTCCCAGGGTAGAATAGGCTATAAAAGGCGACACTGCTTGTCGTAAGAGGCGACTAACGGGATCAGGTTGTCAGGCTCGCTGACTTGGTTGACACATGTCATTGGTTCCAATTGCGCAGATCGATCCTCATGTTGTTGATCACTGGATCTTCTGGTCCAGACTAGATTATTATCATACCGCCGCCATAGAGCTGGAATATTGTTGAGTGTGGCTTAAAACTAAACTCACTCAATCACTCACTTTAACATTGATTTTCATTAACATTGATTAACTGGTTTTCGGGGACAAAGGTCTCGTAATTAAAAAGGTTATTCATAAACACATGACCCGTGATGATGCTGGTTAGAAAGTTTTATCAGTAACCCACTGTTTGTCGTGAGAGGCGACTAAACAGGATTGGGTGGTCAGGCTCGCTGACTTGGCTGACTCACGTCGATCGATGTTCAAACTGCTGATCACTGAATTGTCAGACCCGATTTTGTGTAGACAGCTGCCAATAAGCTGGAATATTGCTGAGTGCGGCGTAAAGCTAACATCACTCACTCATAAACACATAGCTGTTACATACCCGTAACTTTACAAGGAACACTGTTTGTTTTCTGCTTATTGCGCTCACGATTATGGAAACAGTCGTTGTTTGCTCGAAGAACGGGTTTGACCGTTATAATGGCACAGATAAAGGCAAAGTCTGATTCATATCAATTATTCAAACCCAGAACACATCAATTACCTGAAAAAATACTTTGGACCATTTTATCTCATGCTCATGACGTGTTCATGATAAGTTCATGTCAGTGATTACCCTCACTAAAGAGGTGTTTCGCACCATGATGCAACTCAGCTATCACGTCCAAAAAATATTGCAAAATGAAAGGCTCCGGAAACTGTTGCCTGGATTTATTTCCGGTTTCCATAGGATTTCTTCAGTTAACCATTTGCCTGTAACGAATTTCAAACAATTTAAGACACCGGTTTGCTTTTGCTGACACTAATGATTTAAGCAAATACCAAAATATGGGAAACTTGACGTGAAATGGTTTGAAGACACATTATTAAAGTGGCCTGTCAGTCATGAACAATTTCCGAACGGGAAGGACGAATGTGTGAAATGCTTTTGCGATATATTTTTTTTATACTATCGTCAGAAAGACAGCTGTTTGACAGTGACCATCAAAAGCAATGTTCCACGGGAACACGTCCACAAAAGAGGCACTGATCCTTGGTGTCGACCACGGATAACAGAGTTTTTTGAAAGGTGAACAGAGTTACCGTTACTAATTGTCCTAGGATAACGTATACAGATAAAAATTAAATATAATTAAATAATATAAGTGGGGTAGCCGAGTGGTTAAGGCGGTCGGTTGTCAGTTTGATTCCCACAATGGTGAAAGTGTGAAACGCATTTTTTGGTGTTCTCTGTCGTGGTAATATGGAAATATTGGGTAAACCTAAACTCACTAACTCATATACTATAAATTCGCACTCGGTGTTTTACAGCCATTAACACAAAGTGACTGGCGTCTCTAACCTCATTGCAAATCAAACTGGTGACCCATGTTGTAACGAAATGGGACTTTGGGGTTTTGTTTGTTCCCACCTATGTCATCTACTTCGCCTGTAGTCACTATACATACCATTCATTTGGTAATAATTGGTAGTTTTGGGGAAAATAACAACAACCTTATACACGTGTAAGATGCAACATTACTGGCGGCGCAAAACAACATGTGCTCATGCAAGAGGAGAGTCAAAATTTCAGTTGTATGGTGCATAGATTACACAAGAGTGACATTACACGACCTTTGTTATCTAATAAGAAGAGGAAATGTGAATGAGAACACCATGTGATTCAGAAATTATATCACTTTAATAATCCTATGATAGTTCCTATGCATTACACGTGGACGTCACGTTCCCAGTTGTGATGTCTAGAGGCCATCGCAGAAACTTGTGAATTTTTTCCCCTTCTTTAAGCGAACTTGCAACGGCTGTGATTAATCTTAGCTACTGGAGAAATTGTCCATGTTTTTTTTTTTCAAACGATATCGATTTATCTTTCAATATAATTGCCGTGCTGACATTTAACCTTGATGTTGTGTCCTCCAACCCAGCCACGCTCTAACCATTGCACCTATCGGAACCTCCCGAATTTTCTCTATCATGCTCCTGAGAAAAGCAATTTAAATCCAGTGCCATTTTACGGATTGGTTAGTATAACTTGATAGTTTTTATATTACATATCTGTCAATCCGTATTTGCGAAAAGATTATGATTTTTATGAGTGAATGATTTCTAAAAGAGATCAAGTTGTACTTTCATTTTGTCCCTGAACCTTTAATTGTGACTGCCCCGATTTCAGCTTGTGTATTTGTTCCAGGTTCTTGGGCCGGTGTCATTCATTTGACAGCGTCTGTAACGAACCGTCGGGCTGTAAGAAGGATTAGATAGTTTGAAATAACAGGTCGAAAAGTAACTAGGGCTACTATAATGAGGTATTGCTTTCACATTGACGTATTGCTTCTTGGACACCCTTTGACAATGACGTATTGCTTCATGGAACCCTTTCACGATGACGTATTGCTTCTTGGACACCCTTTGACAATGACGTATTGCTTCTTGGACACCCTTTCAAAATGACGTATTGCTTCTTGGACACCCTTTCACAATGACGTACTGTACTCCCCCGTGACGTACTGAAACACAAGTAGCACGTGCCTTTCGGACGTCCTACCACACGGAAAATACTTCTTTATGGACGTTTGCAAAACATGTATCAGTTCCCAGACGAACGTCATTTCAGTTTTTAATGAAGTGTTGCAGCACATTACATACTTCCAAACTGAAACGATCCGGGTTAGAATTGGTCTTCAGCAACACCTGATGGTCGTAAGAGACGATTACTGGAAAAAGGTTGTTATCCCAATTGCATAGATCGACGTTCATGTTGGTGATCATTGGATTGCCTGGTCAGACACATTCTCGTCAAATAGCACGAATACTGCCGAGTGGGGCGAAAAACTAAACTCACTCGCAGTACAGATAAAACGTTTCCTTATGTCCTATTGCAGAACAGATATTCAACGTCTCAAATGGCGTATTGCAGCAGAGATAATACTTTCCCAACGACTTATTACAGAACAGGTAATCCTTCCCTAATGACGTATTGCAGATCATGTAATACTGTCCCTGATAGCGTATGGCAGAACAGATCATACTTTTATAATGACGTATTACAGTACAGGTAATACTTTCCTAATGACGCATTGCAGCGCAGACATTACTGTGCCTAATGACGTATTGCAGCGCAGATAATTCTTTCCTAATAACGTATTACAGAACAGGTAATTTTTTTCATAATGACGTATTGCAGAACATATAATAATGTCCGTAATGGCGTATCCCAGATCAGATATTTAACGTCCCTAATGACGTATTGCAGCACAGATAATACTTTCCTTACGACGTATTACAGAACAGGCAATACTGTCCCTAATAGCATATAGCAGAACAGATCATACTTTCAAAATGACGTATTACAGTGCAGGTAATTCTTTCCAAATGGCATATTGCATCGCAGATAATAAGTGCCTGACGGCGTATTGCAGCAGTGATAAAAAAATCCGTTATGACGTTTGCAGCACAGATAGTACTTTCCTAATGACGTATTGCACCACAGATAATACTTCCCTCAATGACGTAAGTACGGTATGGCTGTGTGGACGCGCTGAAACGCATATAATACATCAATCACGGCGTATTGCAGCACAGATAATACTCCCCAAAGGTCTTCCCGTGTGATTGTGGATGGCTGTTACAGGTTGCACAATAATAAGTCTAAGCCCAGTTCCAAATCCATACAGCGGATAATGGAATCGAAGGGAGCATGTTGAGAGCCTCATCCCATGGGCTCTGATATCTGACGAAAGGTTCCATTCAAGCTCTTAACATGACACAATTCTAAATCCTTTTGCAATGGAAATCTAATTTTAGCTCCATTTGGTAAAACAGATCCATTAATATGAATCTGAACACAGAATATGATTTTTATCTTTTCTCTTTCGAACGTCCCTTTACGAGCTCAATGACCTCGTACATCAGGTCACATGTTGTTAAAGGTTAGTGATAATTATCAGCGCGTCCCTATAGAACTGAAATACGTTTTCAAAGGATTGTGCACTTCAAGTGGCGAGCTTATTGTGGCGGCTTTCCAAGGATATGAGGGGATTTTCTGCAAGCAGATTTAGAAGGAGATTTATTATGAACTACTTTTTGCACGAGGTGTTCTGGTTTGCGGACGCTTGATGTTCTTTAAAAATTCATTAAAATTTACAGAACTGAAAGATATTTTTTTCGTGTTTTTTTATCCATGGTCCTGTGTCTATAGATTGATTAACCAGAATAATGTCAATGTCTTTGTTGTGATTTATGAGCGTATCATAAAAACGATTAAATACACACACGAACGTAATATTTAAAAAAAAAGGTTTCATAATCAGGATCCATTTAAGGTCTGTGGGTGGTAAGGGCACATTTAGTGCGCCATATGTGACCTTGATATTTTCTGTACATGATTATGTTCGTATTGGCTCGATGGGGATAATTATATATATATAATATGCAATGTCACGGTCATGTTTATATATATATGTGTACATGAATAACTGTGTCCTTTCAGATAACAATATGATTTCAAGGTGGAAGCGAGTAAAAGAGTATGTACCCTCTTTGTGTGCGTGTGTGTGTATGTGTGTGTGTGAGAGAGAGAGAGAGAGAGAGAGAGAGAGAGAGAAAGCGAGTCACAGATGTCACAGATATCCCACTCAAAGGTGTGAACATAAAAAAAAAAATCCTTAATTGTAACAATATTTGTCTGTCACCAAAGTCTATTTTACGATTCATAAGCATTCGTCCATTATCAGTTCAGGGACATACAAGACCGGATACACGGCATGTATCAGGCCATGCAGCTTGTGTCACAAACACACACAAAGGCAAGTCATCAGTCCTGAAAAACTAATTGTAATTGTAACATCTCATGAAGAAAAGCATAGTTCTTATCATCACCAGACACAGGTTGATATGTTTACTCGAAAATTGAAATTGATTACCAGACAAGGGCGTTAATATGAAAAAACCGTCGTGGATCAAATTGGAATATCGCAAAAAATCGTATATATTAAGTCACTGACTCAAAAGGTGTTCTCTGTCATACTGAAATCTTAGAGGCCAGCCAAGTCCCACTAATGGTTGGAACCTGATATAGATATGTTCGACACTGGGTTCCATCATATTCCCGACATTAATGTATCGTAAGTACACCATAAAAGCCAACACTTCACAGCTGAATATCTGGGTAACAATTCCTTAATTAACCTGGTCAGCTTGACCACGAGATCTGATCGACATTGTCTGACGTAAGGTTCCGCATTGGAAGACCACGTACATCTCCAGAAATGTCATAACTATATGCATTACAGGAAACAGAGCCAATTTGCACCGTGTTAGCATTGATAGCAATGATTTCCAAAGGAAGCTAATACCAGAGAGAGGTCTGCTAGGGCGTACAAGCGTTTGATTAGGACTCCAACAAACAGTGTGTAATATGTACTCTTACTTTCAGTTTTGTCCCAGACGCCGGGTGCACGCATGCGATCAACGAATTTCTCGTGTCTCTTGTTTGGGTATCGACGCGTGCTGTTGCAATCATTGCTTTCCTGTTTTTGAACAGTGCACGTGGGTGGCGTATAGGTTTAAGATAGCTGATGCGACATAAATACGACTTAACCAGTGAAGAACATAATGACTGTTAGTTGTTTAACTCCGCATATTTTAGCTATTTGACTGTGGTCTGTAGATCCGAAATAATGTGCCATGCTTTGATTGTTATCGCAACGAGCATACCTAGTGTGGAGTTTGGCACTATATGAATGGACAGATTATTATTAAATAAGCGAGACACTTAGACACTAGTGATCAACAGCATGAGAATCCATTTCTACAGTTGGGACTTGTCTCAAGGAACAACCCGATCTTGTCAGTCACCTCCAAGGCAAACACGGGTAGCTGAAGGCCAATTTTAAACCTCATTTTCATGGGTAGCAATATAAATGAAGTCTGAATTCGATATCTTTTAAGTTCTTTCCTTCCTCGACGACAGCATGTCATAGTATTCCGACGGCACGGATAGTTGTTCATAATATCTACCACTAGGATAGCCCCGTTCATAATACCCATCCTAGGATTTCCGAGCCGCATTTAGTTATCTACAGGCCGCCGCCATTGATAATATCGCTAAATGCCTTGCGTTAAAGTTGCGATGGCATCGGTCATGAAGTTTAAAATGATGTTTTACATAGATAGCACAAAATTAATCTAAAAGACCTTTCATGAATCTTAAATTCAGCATAACCTGGGTCTAGATTTTTGAAGTTCTGTTAACGATAGTCCTAACTTAATGTTAATGTATGACACTTACGACTAACGCTTAACGTTAAAATAACTTTAAAAATCTAGCCCCAGATGTGTGTAAAAACACCCAATTTGATAGAGCAGGGATTCGTCCAGGGGCAATGGACGTCTTACTTGCACTCGAGTTGCACATATATACTTAACTAGAGTGCACACAATATGATTTCTTTTAGTAAAATTCAAGTTTTCCCCACCCACCCACATATTCACAAATCTAATAGTTGGACATCTAAAATACTATGTACTGATCGTGATGATCGGGTTAGAAATGATCTTCAGAAACGAGTGGTTAGGCTCGCTGACGTGGTTGGCACAGACCTCCGCCATATAGCTGGAGTATTGCTGAGTGTGGAAACCAACCAACCAACCATCACTGACAAAGAAGATCAACATCTCCAAAGTCGTAATATTTCCCGAACGTTAATTTCTATATCAGTGCTTGTGATCACAAACTTTAACAATATAATTTGTGTAACTGTACACAGAAATCTAGAAGAAAACAATTTTAGGTTTCTGTTACAAAGACTCCTAAGCCACGATATCGGTTCCCTGGAACTAATTTTGTACAGTAATTTGGCCATCACTTATATATGTATTAATATAAGGTGTCTGGGTCATACATATGTCATATATCATGTCATGTGTCATCCATCGCTATATTTGTATATTTATCACACGTCACGTCTGTAGTATGTATGTATTTTTGTAGTCACGTTTTGCTTGTGCACTTTGCCAACGTGCCTGTTTACAGTTACTCTTTTTATCAAACTGGCAGAAAAAAGGCAACACAGATACTTTTTGTCACTCGTGTCAAGAACGTTAAAAAATAGGTCAGTTTTGTAAAAAGGAAACATTGGTTCATATGCACCTCATTCTAAATGGCGCATCTTGGCCACATAAGGTGCCTAATAAGAGGTTAAGGCAAGTCTGTTGCATCAATGCTCCAATGCACCTGTGATGATCTCGATCAGAATAACTGATCTTCATAGCCCATATGCATGCTTGCCGTTTGTGACTTACGGGGTGGGTGGTGACCAGGCTAGCTAACATGGTTGGCGTAAGTCATTGCATCGCAGTTGCTTAGATTACTATCTATATAAGTACGTACTATATATACGTGATTGTCTGGTACAGGCCCGATTATTACAGACACGATATAGCTGGAATCGTCTAGTCAGACGATTCAAGAGTGAGTTTAGTTTTCCGCCGCTTTTAGCAATATTCCAGCAGTATCACGGCGGGGATACCAGAAAATGGCTTCACACAATGTAGCCATTAGGGGAAGCGAGCCCGAGTCTTCAGCGTGACGAGCTGACGCTTTAACAACGAGGCTACCCGACCGCCCCTGTAATTTAAGAGATACTCAGAGGAATTATCAAGAATGACACGTCTGGCGAGGATATCCCATTCTGTGACCTTTACTTGGTTGTTTCACTTCTCCTTACTCCCCGGCACGGACATCTTGAGTGGCGAGTGTTACCGGTAGCACACGACATCTTACTCTTCCCCGCGCACACCTGGCGCCATCACTGATTTTCACTGATCCTTTATCATCATGTTCGACACTTTTTGGCATTTAGCACAGAATAAGTTTCTCTAATTTCTCTCGGTTTCTGAGAGTATTCCTTGGAGTACACTGGCAGCTCTACATCGAGACACTCCGAGCGTTTGTT
Organism: Haliotis asinina; assembly: GCF_037392515.1. NCBI lineage: Eukaryota > Metazoa > Mollusca > Gastropoda > Lepetellida > Haliotidae > Haliotis > Haliotis asinina. The sequence continues at coordinate 32,277,242 of NC_090291.1, forward strand.
TAGATGAGTGCTTGACTTCGGCTGCAGCATTTGTAATGTTGCCAAAAAGATGGGGGTCCTGACAAAATGCGAATGTTACTAAATTAGTAGTGGTTAGAGCATTCTTTAGAGCGGAAGGTTGCGGGTTATACCAAAATATGGTACTTACTCCCTGACTGGGTCTCAGCATTGATGGGTACAAGGGTTGGTCGGGTCGGAGTTAGTATATTGTCTGAGTGGTATGTTCATGCTTAACTGTGGCGTGGTGTCTCAGTGGACGAACACTATAAATGCAACTAGTACAAGCAGTGACATATGCACATAAACACAAATGTTCTTAGTACGACGCTAAATTCTAAGTCACCTCACTAAATTTGTGCAGTTGGCCACTGACTTTCTTGTTCGTACCCTTTTTAAGGTTTACTAGCCTTTAAAGGTGCATGACAATTTAACCTTATGGTGGTTCTGTTGGCTGGAAGCTGGAGCGGAGATGTCAGGAGTCGGAGGGTCAGTGTTTTCTCCCTCGACGCGTCATACCAAAATTGGTACCTGTTGTTACTCAGCCAGACTCTTGCCAAACAAGAACTGACAAGCGTCCATGTTTTACTGCATGATAGTGTCTCAGTTACTGGTAACTAGCGCAGAAACCCGACTTAAGTCGGGCCTGTACAAAGAGGCACACCCACATGAATGTAAGTCTCTCTGTGAAATAACCTGCCTGCACATTGAGACTCACTTGTCTTACAGTGTTGTATTCTTTGTATTACAACATCATCGGCGTGTTGCAGAATTTCTAACGACAAAATAAAGATTCAGTTTGCAAAGTGATTACTGTATTTTCTGCACAAAATATTTTGAAAAAAACACCAAAAATCACAAGACTGATAAATTAAAGGGGAGAATTTTGACCTATTTGCACTGAAAGCCATGAAGAAGTTAAGTCACTTACGGTCAGCGTTAACATGTCACAGAACAGCCTGTATTGGCGATCGCTAAGGGTGACTGAATCAAAAAGATAATCTAGCGTGGACTCATCACATTTCTTGCTGGAGTCCCCATAGATACTAGATTGTTCTGACATGTTTTCGGAACGTCTCAATTTCATTGACCCACGCCTCTAGGAATAGATGCTACCTACTTAAATATTAATTATAAGTTTGCGAAACAATTTATTTTTCTTCTTTGTGCACTCAGGTTCAATCGAAGACAATTGTACAGAAGAACACAGGTTGACTCCTTTGGCGTCCGATTGTCCAGCTTGGGTGTCCCAATACGCACTATGGCCTCAGTAACCGGTAATTACCATATCTTTCCAAGTCCTAATTGAAGACGATGATGAGGTGCAGGGAAGAGTCGGTGTTTTGTATCAATGTACACCGAGGCAACTCGCAGTCAGACTTTTCCTTGCTGTGGATCTCAGAGTGTTTCAGCTACTTCAAACGTTTCGAAACACCCTATTATCCCTCTCTATCGACAGTTGTCATCTGGGTAGTTTCGGGACATCACGGTTCTGGTGTACGTAGCCCTCGTTGACGTCACATTTGGAGAAAAAAGCTAGTGGGGATCTGGGCATTATTCATTATCTGTCTCGTGGGAATTAATTGAGTAAGTTCCGATCTTAGCGATGGACGCTAAGCATTTTTTTTCAGGTGGAACAGACAATCCTTATTTCCGAGGTTCGAGTAGGTCATCCTACAATAGAAAGAAATTGAAATCTGAGAAATCAGCTGAGTTTCTTTAATGGAGCAACGGCATAATTTATGATGACAAAGCGTTTGTTTGACGTCATATTTCGAGAGTTGTCAGTGGAATACATAACTGAGACTAGAACAGATTGGCCAATCAGAAAGAAGTATAAAATGAATTATTGAATGAGACTTTTTCACCCAAATTACTGCTCTAGATACTATATATATAGACTTGACACACTTTGTTACTAAAAAGCAATGTTGAACGCGTGTGTGTTAAAACATAAGTTTAGGATTGTATAATAATGCATGTTAGGTTTTACGTTAACATGTATTTCATACATAAGTAAGACAGACACATATATTGTATATATCAATCATTCTATTTTAATATTAACCATATATTATATATGTAATATTTTTACAAACCCTAGATACGTTATGCAAGTTTGATAATATATGTTCTCTTATCCTGCACATGGAATTGCCACGTGGATACACGCTCAGTTTCATAGTGGGATACCAAGCCGTTTGTACCTTGCCACGTAAGTCGGACACATGGAACCCAGCCTGGAGCTGTAGCGACATGCTGCAGGCGTCCATACACGCCGTCGGATACGATGGCACCGAGTGCACTTGGCCAGGGTTAACTCTAGAAAGATCATAGGCGGTCACACATCCCCCACGCTTTACTCTGATGCTGTAAACCGTAACGATATTCCTGCTGATATGGTAAGGAAAGTGTCGTTTGAATAAGCTTATCACATTAACCTAAAAATATCGATACCATGACATGAAGTGATATAGAACGGAATCTAGGCATTTATCTGGAGTCAGAAACCTGCGAATACATGACGTCGACGCCGAAGAATCAGTGTTAATTATCTGCCGAAAAGGTTTGTACTGGACGTATGAGAAAAATAGCTGCGAACGCTATTTGAATGAATCACTGAGAACCTTTTATGACACCAAATGATTTTTCTGCTTATCCAGTGGATCGCATTCACTGAGTATGGGTGATTACAACAAGGCCACAAGAGTAAACCAGTAACAAATTGTGAAGGGTAAACGAAATCATTCCGATCTGAGGAAACGGTGCAAATGTGGGGAAATACCGTTAAAATATACAAAGATGTAATAGCCATATGTTTAATATTTCCAGTGTAGAAAAAGTCCGTTTGAACAAATGCACAACATTATCATTTCCTACAGTTGTCTCAAGATGAAAAGGCCCATGCTGAACTGTAGTTACCCTAATGTGATCATTTACTACAGCTGAGCCATGAAGACAAGGGCCGTTCGAACAAATGCAGGGCTGTAGTAACCATAACGCTGCCATTTACATATGGCAATCGAACAAATACAAAGCTGTAGTCAACGTACGTGTAATGTTTCCTACAACTGACTCAAAAAGAAAAAACGGCCGCTCGAACAAATAAGGAACTGTATGATAACGTACTACAGCTGACCCGAAAAAATGTCATGATTACACGATGCCATTTAGAAAGTGGTCAAATGCAACATATGTCATATTTGGGATTTCACTTTCTTAGTAAAGTACAAATTCTAGTACTTTTTTCGGTTGAGTCCCATCCGGGATTCGAACCCGCACCCTCAGAGTCAGGCACCTAATCGCCAGCACACAAAGTCAGCCGCCTAGCCCGCTCAGCCACAGCTGAACGCATGGTATTAATCATAGGCGGATCCGGAGCTGGTATGAAAATCTTTGAATGACCACGGAAGCCCTCGTGAAAACGTTCCACCCATCCCTTTCTGAAGAGAGTATGCACGCACACACATAAACTAGAACACACATAACCTAGGACACATACACTCACACACTCACACACTCTCAAAAAGCAGTATTCGCCCATGTTAATCCAGCTGGGTAACGTTTGGGTATCGATTCTTACACCGTTGTCAAGCAAGAGTATTATATCATAAAATAATGTAGAAATCACCGAGATCAACGGAGAACAGCATTAGAAATCATTGAGAACTTATGTTAATAAGTGACAGAGCATATATGATTACACATTGCCATTTTTTGGAAAGTGGTCAAATGCAACATATGTCATTTTGGGGATTTTTTCGGCTGACTTTGTTTGCTGGCGATTAGGTGCCTGATTCTGAGGGCGCGGGTTCGAATCCCAGATGGAACTCAACCCAAAATTTGTACTTTACTAAGAAAGTGAAATCCCAAATATGACATATGTTGCGAAAAAATGTCATTCCAAACAACACACAACTATACTAGCAATAACGTTACTATTTCCTACAGCTGTCGCCATAAGAAAAAAATCCACTACAAACAAATACACAACGGCAATAGTCATGCGATTACTCTGATTAACATAATATGGAACGGTAAAATCCTAAATAGTTGATATATGATGTGTGATCACCATTTTTCATAAGTGACAAATGTTTTGACTTTGATAGAGACAAAGCGAATCTACGTCTACCGATCATTGCTACTGAAACCGTAATTCCTCAAAAGATATTCGCTGGAACGTTCAGCATCACGAGCATAAGAAGATGCAACCCTTTTGATCTTATGATTGAGTCAGCAGATGATGAATGAACAAAACAACCTTAATCTGTGGAAAATAAGGATGCATTGACTACAGAGAGTAACCGCCACATCATCAATGCTTGGTCACGTAGGACGATGTTCAAACATGATCCCGTGGAGGAATATTAGTGGCACCCCATTAGCAAGGTCAAACACAGAGACCACAAAGTCAAATAAGAATGTTAAAATTAAATAGAAGTTGTCTCTCTTGAGAGCTCTTTCTGTTTTGTGCATATATTTTGTCCAAAGGGCAAATGGATCGGACAACATTGTGTAACTTATGTAACCATTTATATTACTCACAAATGATCCTGCAGAAAAGGTTAAACATCATTTAATGCTGACCAATGTTTAAATGTTACTATGATTCATATAAAGTCCAATCAAAATACATTTATTCTGAAATATAATGATACATCTTACAGTACATATTCATGAAGACATCGCCTCTACTTTCAGGTCGTGGCTAATTTGCACGTGCATGTAAATGCGAAGCGCACTGTTTTGGTGGTAGTGTGTTTGCTGGGACCATGTTACTCACACTTTTGCCGTTTAATGTGCAACATTACACAAACGAACAATGGTTGTTCTGATATGATATGACCGTGAAACCACTGTCAGCACAACAACCATATATGCTTGGTGCAGTTACGGAATTGAAACCAAACTGCCAAGATCACAGCTCATAATCCTGGGTTGACATCAGTTCAGAAAAAACGTTTTAGCGACTGTTGCGTTACCCAGTGTGGTCTGTTTGGAGATGAAAGTGGAATGCTGTCGAGTGACCCTTTGGTTTCCACAACGCGTCATTAATGACGACAAATTTGAACAAAGTACGATCTATCCTTTGCGCAAATTCAGCACATTGCAGAGGAATATTGCCCTCCTACATGTTGCGTCAGACCTTTTGAGTTAACACTTCATTTCTGCATTGCCATAGGCGGGTGCTCTTCAGAAACTTCCTTCACTAAAAATGTTTAGATGATATGGAACGACGCCTACAACCGGATCAGAACCAGTAAGTAGCACAAGCCCTACGACATCATCTCACAGATGCTTCCGTCACCGGTCCATGAGTATGGGTTATTGTAATAGTTTTGTGGTGCTAAAATTTTGATCAGACGAATGATCAAACATTACGCTATCATTTTCAATAAAATAACATTTTATACTGTAACATAAAATGCCAGTGCAAAATAATACCCAATTGTGACTATCCTCAGAAACAGATTCCATTTGGAATCAACAGCAAAATCCACGCGAAAACTTGTATAAACCACTGAAAATCAGTGACGACACCTGATCTTCGCGAAGAACATGTCGTTATCTAATGATAGCATCCGCCATTCTTACACCCTGCTTTATAAGTCACTATTCACAGTACGGCGCCGCACAACAATACCATGAGATGCAGGAAAATAAACAAACTAGACAATCAAGTGATTTACAGTAATACAGTCAAACCCCGTTGTGTCGAACTCGTCGGGTCCAAGGGAAAGGTTCGACTTATCCGAGTGTTCGACACATCCGTCAGCATTGAAAAGACCAAGAACCAACACGACCACGGTGCTTAACACATTGTTATTTTGCAGTAGGATACACATACGAACAATATATCTTTGCAATAAACGTTTACGGCAGTATTGATCTTTAAATTACAAGATATACCAATGTAAATCAATTCAATCACTTTATTCGTCATGGCAAATAAATATGCATACAAAAAGATAAGAACAAGAATAATTTCACAAACTCACAAGCGATCCCATTTACTTGACAGCACTAATTCATTTTCAGTCAGTATAAAAAGTTGTATGGTTCATACACACGGAATCGGAATGTACATACGTGTACATGTTTGGAATTTATCTCTTTAAAAAACCCGAAATTACAGTCTGTTTGGTGTTCGGGCATGGCATCACAGCAGACGTCAGTGGCACGTGCTTCAACAAATCTGATAAGGGTGTTGAGGGCGGCCCATGCTGCAGCTAGGGTAGGGGTGATCCTACACCTTAAATACTAAACCAACATCAATTTAGATAATCCAACTCCGTTTTCCTCACTTCTCATTTTGTATTTTCAAGGAAATCACATGACCGCTAACATAGACTGTCACATGACAACAACATGCGCCATTGTTTGTTTAGAGATGTCCTGTCGGTCCGTGATCAACGTGTCACTGGTAACAACTTAATTATGGTTAATTGTTTGAGTAAAGTTCAGTTTTTAAGTGTGCTGACAATGTGTGTATAGATGCGTAGTTAAACATGTCACTTGATTGTTGAGTCCGTTAATCGTTACTTTTGATCTTTAGGTAGCACATGTATGAGGATGACTTCCGAAAACTGAAGTTTTCAGTTGCAACAACCAGCTTTGACAATTCGAGACAAAAAGGTAAATTTGTACTTGTTAGAGCCTTTGGGGACCCTAAAATGAGTTCGACACAACCGGGAATTCGACACATCTAGTTCGACACATCAGGGTAAAAATAATGATAAATATAAGGAAATCGGCAGGGACCGAGATGTCAGTTCGACACATCCGAGAATTCGTCTCAACCGAGTTCGAGACAACGTTCGAAGCACACATACTTTTCCCCATTAGTAATCAAAACAATAGGACAGAGTTCTTAAACTGTTTCTATTTCTCCTTGGTAATTGCACTAATCAGTGTCCACCCTACAGCTGGACTATTGCTGAGGCGTTAAACAACAATCCAACCAATCATTACCTTATGTTCTTCTACATCATTCCCCGTCATTGATATCCGTTTAAAAAATTAAAATGCATGGCTACACATTTCAGACAAAGTGAAATAAAATAAATATCTTTTCCGATTAGCGGCAGCCATCCATATGTGTCGTAATGAATGGCGAGCATAACGGCATTTATCATTTTCTCCATATGCTCTGCGTCCGACTGCATACTTAATCTCTATTTATACAATATGAAAATAAAGGTCAAAATATTTAGCAAATACAAAATATGAAATTCAAATAACCTCATTTATAATCTTTGACACACATTCATTTTCTTACTCTTGTCCAATCCAAAAAAAACCAAAAACTTCATTTTCATAAGACAGCACGCCAATGGCTCACCTCAAGATATTAATTGTGCTCTGGTTTCATGGCCAGAATTTCCAAACCTAATCGACAACATATGCTATTCATTTTCTCGAACAAGATAATGATAGATTTCGTCTCCTCTATCACACTGGTGGCATAAAGTAATACATATTTTTTTTAAATTAAAGGAAACTATCGATTTGCTATTTTTTAAAGATTACGAACTGTCCGTGAGTGAGTTATGAGCTTGACTCAGATTTGTTTTACATGAAGGAATCCAACTGATGTTAACGACCACAACATGGCAAACAAGATTGTGTTTCACAATAGAAACTGACAGACTAAAGACATATACATACATGTTTGATAATGACGAAGATGAAACAGAAAAGATGTAGTTATTCCATAGTGTGGTACTGGGTACCGCTATCATTGTTGCCTTTCAAATGAAACGTACAAGACACATGCAAATGTTTGATAGCAAGTATTTTCCTTCTTGTAGTTACATGTTGTTCTTCTGACAGATTCAAGTATGCTGATATGATTTATACAGATTAGAATAGGGTATCATTGTTATGGTGTAGATGTAACATATTATGTATGTAAATGGGTTTTTTATTGTCTTTTCATGATGAGTTTCATTGTTTCTTCTGATATATTCCATTATATACTGAAATCACTTTAAAAGATTTAAGAATGAAAAAAAAAATATTTTATTCTACTTTAATACAATTTAATATGAAAAAGACTCTTACCAGCCTTGATTTTATTTTTGTTCCATATTTGTCCGTCTTCTTCTAGACGTTTTAACAAAATAATATAATACAGAGTGGAACAAATATGTGATATTCAAGTATGTTGGAATATGCCAACTGAAACGAGTGCTTTTGAATTAGTTAACCAATTTGATATTAAACACACGAAAATTGCTGAAAGTCGTATATTTAAGATTCCGTATACTAGTGTTCGTAACAAATTTCTTTGGGATGTTGAAGATGAATGTTTTATTACGACCTTCACTAGTTCGTAACAAATGTTTCTCGTGCACGTTTCTCAGCATCTTTCGTAATGTTTCGTAACATGTCCTGTCATTGTATCGCAAGGTGACAGTCACTGGATTTTCTAGTTCAGAATTTGCTCAATATATAGTCACTACTGTACAATGAATGGTTTTGTCGACTGGGTTTTGTCGCTTCCATTATGATTGTAATTTATATTATTCTACTTGGCATAATGTTGCGGATGTCAATACTTTTAAGTTGATAACAACACGTAAAGTGCAGTTGACTCGTTGTTGTCTGTGTGCATTGTATTGCTTGTGTTTAATCACTACACAGCACTTTCTATTAGCCCGAAGGTTTCCAACCATTACCTAAAACTGTGTTGCATTGTTGTTGTCATTTCCGTGTTCAAACATCTCGAATTGATTGTCTGTGAAGTTGCGTTCATATGCGTGTTTGCAGAACAGGTTTTTGTGTGTAAACTGCTGTACAGTTCCATGTTTGTAGTTTATATAAAACATAGGCATGACATACATATACTGTAGTTCCAGGTTATTATATGTTGAAAGCCCAGCAATCTTGCATCTATAACGATGAAGCGATGATGATGTATTGAGCTGTCGAGGTACGATGATGACAGGTACGATGAAGGAAGTCACCAAGAGTAATCACCAGATCCTTTACGGTAAACAAGCTTACTAATGGTCTGTAACCACCACTATGATAAACAAGGTTATTGGTGACTAGTAATTACAATTATGGTAAACAAGGTTACTGTTGACCGACCAGTAATCACCTTTACGATAGCCAACAAGGCCGGGCGGGACAACTTAGGAATGGCCAGCGAGTCCTAACTTGACACACAGAAGGGAGCAAGCTACAAAGACATATTTTATATCATTGGAAAGATCTCGAGGAGATGAACACGAAAAGTTCATTTGCCAGTGTGTTCACGTGTTAATAAGCTCACAAACTGGCTCTGAAAATGCATTTCTGCAGAAATTTCTGGCAGATTTTTTTTTCTACAGAAATTTCTGGCAGAAATTGTTTTTCCCGCAGAAATTTCTGGCAGAAATTTTTTTATTTTACTACTAGAATTATCTTAATTTAACAAAATTAGAGAGTATAAGTAATGATACTGCTGCATGAGTGGTAGTTTCATGTTTATTCCAAGTAATAAGCACTTAGCGTGATCAACGGATCTGATATTTTTGTTTCGATACCAGAATTATCTTAGTTGAATAAGATTAAACACAATCGTTAAATAATTTAATATAGACTTTCTTTAAATTATGTCGTTTTCTCTGTTTAAAGCCTATTAGTACCAGGCAACCGAGAATTTTACAGTGTGAATTTAACCGTATTTCATTATAGCTTTTACAATTTAAAAGGCTTATGCATTATTCCCATCCGTTTCATCATAACACAGTTGTAACTTCTTAGTGGATTCACGTCGTGCAAGATTAATTTAACAGTATCGGGGTGCATTTTCTAATCCCAATAAGCTTACATTGTTTTTGTATGCGACATGGGTTGAAGGCGAATAGAGACGAAACCGGACATATACTACATACATACAATATAATAACAATGTAAGACATGTGAGCCATAATTTGAATTCATCAACATGCCCGGAAAGACCAGCGTACCAGATGAGATGATAAACAATACATCTGTGACAATGCATCAGTGTTCAAAGTGTCAATACCCTCGAAAATGTAATTGCCTCTTTGAAACAATGATTTTTACCGAAGTGGCCACAGAAATTTCTGTAGAAAAAACATTCTGCCAGAAATTTCTGCAGAAATGCATTTTCAGAGCCAGTTTGTGAGCTTATTAACACGTGAACACACTGGCAAATGAACTTTTCGTGTTCATCTCCTCGAGATCTTTCCAATGATATAAAATATGTCTTTGTAGCTTGCTCCCTTCTGTATGTCAAGTTAGGACTCGCTGGCCATTCCTAAGTTGTCCCGCCCGGCCTTCAACGTTACTGACGACCAGTAGTAACCGTTACTGTATACAAAATTAGTAAGTAACATTATGGTAAAAAAGGTTACTTTTCACCAGCATCACCATTATAAGCTTACTGGTGACCAATGCTTCTATGATGGTAAACAAGGCTACTGCGATCAGTAATTACCATTACAGTAAACAAGGTTACTGGGATCAGTAATTACCATTACAGTAAACAAGGTTACTGGGATCAGTAATCTCCATTTCGGTAAACACCGTTACTGATGACCAGTTAGAAACGTGAATCCACGAAACTTTTGCTGTTTTAGAATACACAGCTGTGGATACTAATGGTCACATTTTAACTGTATTTACTTGCAATATGGAGTATACAAAGACAACACACATATAAATATCATTGCAGTGCTTACCTTGTTATGCAATAATGGGCAGTGACAGGAAAAAGGAATCTTTCTTTTCGTATGGCTAGATTTTTACCGGAAGCGTGATTACTACCTCTCTTTGCATTTGTTTACGTATATGGCATTCAATTACAAATTATCATTAAAACTATTCGCGATGTGTTTAAACAAGGTTGCTTCACCTTTATATGAGGTC